>NC_090931.1:509212108-509843636 GCF_040938575.1 Ambystoma mexicanum | reverse complement strand
TTAATATTGTGATATTGTGATTTTCTCGCTACGGTCATTATTTTAAAGGCCTTAAAATAAATGTGTATCTATTTTTGATATAACAACTGTATGGAGTAGTTTGTAAGCGCTCTTGCTTTGTGTGCTCATTGCGGCCTTTCAGTCACCCTCACCCCTCTTGAGACCTAGTCTTGACCGCCGCGATCGCTACCTTGATTGGTCTGGCTTGTCCAGAGGTTACCCTGTTCCAAGTAATTAGGTTGGCATTCTGAACTTCTGCGCCACCAGGACAGAGTTCAGAAATCCGTCTTAACAATATCCAACTCCTTCCCATTCCAATCCTGAGACCCTTCCGATATCATGAGATTTGTTATCTCAATGGTTCTAATATCAAACTTGAGACCCTCCCTATAGCATGAGATTTGACATCCAAGTCCTTCCCATTCCAATCCTGAGACCCTTCCGATAGCAGAGATGTGATATCTCAATGCTTATACCAAACCTGAGACCCTTCCTATGGCCTGAGATGTCATATACAACTCCTTCCCATTCCAATCCTGAGACCCTTCCTATAGCATGAGATGTGATATCTCAATGCTTATACCAAATCTGAGACCCTTCCTATAGCATGAGATGTGATATCCAACTCCTCATTCCAATCCTGAGACCCTTCCTATAGCATGAGAAGTGATATCTCCATGCGTATACCAAACCTGAGACCCTTCCTATAGCATGAGATGTGATATCCAAATCCGTCCGATTCCAATCCTGAGACCCTTCCTATAGCATGAGATGTGATATCTCAATGCTTATACCAAACCTGAGAGCCTACCTATAGCATGAGATGTGATGTCCAAGTCCATCCCATTCCAATCCTTAGACCCTTCCTACAGCATGCGATGTGATATCTCAATGATTCTAATACCAAACCAGAGACCCGTCCTATAACATGAGATGGGATATCCAACTCCTTCCCATTCCAATCCTGAGCCACTTCCGATAGCAGAGATGTGATATCTCAATGCTTATACCAAACCTGAGACCCTTCCTATAACATGAGATGTGATATCCAAATCATTCCCATTCCAATCCTGAGACCCTTCCGATAGCATGAGATGTGATATCTCAATGCTTCTAATACCAAACCTGAGATCCTTCCTATAGCATATGTGATATCCAACTCCTTCCCATTCCAAACATGAGACCCTTCCTATAGCAAGAATGTAATATCCAACTCCTACCCATTCCAATCCTGAGACCATTCCTATAGCATGAAATGTGATATATCAATGCTTCTAATACCAAACCTGAGATCCTTCCTATGACATGAGATGTGATATCCAAATCCTTCCCATTCCAATCCTGAGACCCTTCCGATAGCATGAGATGTGATATCTCAATGCTTCTAATACCAAATCTGAGATCCTTCCTATAGCATGAGATGTGATATCCAACTTCTTCCCATTCCAATCCTGAGACCCTTCCTATAGCATGAGATATGATATCCAAGTCCTTCCCATTCCAATCCTGAGACCCTTCCTATAACATGAGATGTGATATCCAATTCCTTCCCATTCCAACCTGAGACCCTTCCTATAGCATGAGATGGGATATCCAACTCCTTCCAAATCCAATACTGATACCCTTCCGATAGCATGAGATGTGATATCACAATGCTTCTACCAAACCTGAGACCCATACTATGGCATGAGATGTGATATCAAACTCCTTCCCATTCCAATCCTGAGACCCTTCCTATAGCTTGAGATGTGATATCCAACTCCTTCCCATTCCAATTCTGAGACCCTTCCTATACCATGAGACTTGATATCTCAATGCTTCTAATACCAAACCTGAGACCCGTCCTATAACATGAGATGTGATATCCAAATCCTTCAACTTCCAAACCTTAGACCCTTCCTTTATCATGAGATGTGATATCCAACTCCTTCCCATTCCAATCCTGAGACCCTTCCGATATCATGAGATGTGATATCTCAATGCTTCTAATATCAAACTTGAGACCCTCCCTATAGCATGAGATGTGATATCCAAGTCCTTCCCATTCCAATCCTGAGACCCTTCCTATAGCATGAGAAGTGATATCTCAATGCTTCTAATACCAAACCTGAGATCCTTCCTATAACATGAGATGTGATATCCAACTCCTTCCCATTCCAATCCTGAGACACTTCCTATAGCATGAGATGTGATATCTCACTGCTTATACCAAACCTGAGACCCTTCCTATAGTATGAGATGTGATATCCAATCCTTCCCATTCCAATCCTGAGACCCTTCCTATAGCATGAGATGTGATATCTCAATGCTTCTAATATCAAACTTGAGACCCTCCCTATAGCATGAGATGTGATATCCAAGTCCTTCCCATTCCAATCCTGAGACACTTCCTATAGCATGAGATGTGATTTCTCAATGCTTATACCAAACCTGAGACCCTTCCTATAGCATGAGATCTGATATCCAACTCCTTCCCATTCCAATCCTGAGACCCTTCCTATAGCAGAGATGTGATATCTCAATGCGTATACCATACCGGAGACCCTTCCAATGGCCTGAGATGTCATATACAACTCCTTCCCATTCCAATCCTTAGACCCTTCCTATAGCATGAGATGTGATATCTCAATGCTTATACCAAATCTGAGACCCTTCCTATAGCATGAGATGTGATATCCAACTCCTTCTCATTCCAATCCTGAGACCCTTCCTATAGCATGAGAAGTGATATCTCCATGCGTATACCAAACCTGAGACCCTTCCTATAGCTTGAGATGTGATATCCAAACCCGTCCCATTCCAATCCTGAGACCCTTCCTATAGCATGAGATGTGATATCTCAATGCTTATACCAAACCTGAGAGCCTACCTATAGCATGAGATGTGATGTCCAAGTCCATCCCATTTCAATCCTTAGACCCTTCCTACAGCATGCGATGTGATATCTCAATGATTCTAATACCAAACCAGAGACCCGTCCTATAACATGAGATGGGATATCCAACTCCTTCCCATTCCAATCCTGAGCCACTTCCGATAGCAGAGATGTGATATCTCAATGCTTATACCAAACCTGAGACCCTTCCTATAACATGAGATGTGATATCCAAATCATTCCCATTCCAATCCTGAGACCCTTCCGATAGCATGAGATGTGATATCTCAATGCTTCTAATACCAAATCTGAGATCCTTCCTGTAGCATATGTGATATCCAACTCCTTCCCATTTCAAACATGAGACCCTTCCTATAGCAAGAATGTAATATCCAACTCCTACCCATTCCAATCCTGAGACCATTCCTATAGCATGAGATGTGATATATCAATGCTTCTAATACCAAACCTGAGATCCTTCCTATGACATGAGATGTGATATCCAAATCCTTCCCATTCCAATCCTGAGACCCTTCCGATAGCATGAGATGTGATATCTCAATGCTTCTAATACCAAATCTGAGATCCTTCCTATAGCATGAGATGTGATATCCAACTTCTTCCCATTCCAATCCTGAGACCCTTCCTATAGCATGAGATGTGATATCTCAATGCTTATACCAAACCTGAGACCCTTCCTATAGCTTGAGATGTGATATCCAACTCCTTCCCATTACAATCCTGAGACCCTTCATATAGCATGAGATTTGATGTCTCAATGCTTCTAATACCAAACCTGAGATCTTTCCTATAACATGAGATGTGATATCCAACTCCTTCCCATTCCAATTCTGAGACCCGTCCTATAGCATGAGATATGATATCCAAGTCCTTCCCATTCCAATCCTGAGACCCTTCCTATAACATGAGATGTGATATCCAACTCCTTCCCATTCCAACCTGAGACCCTTCCTATAGCATGAGATGGGATATCCAACTCCTTCCAAATCCAATACTGATACCCTTCCGATAGCATGAGATGTGATATCCCAATGCTTCTACCAAACCTGAGACCCATACTATGGCATGAGATGTGATATTAAACTCCTTCCACTTCCAAACCTGAGACCCTCCCTTTAGCATGAGATGTGATATCCAACTCCTTCCCATTCCAATCCTGAGACCCTTCCTATAGCATGTGATGTGATATCTCAATGCTTATACCAATCCTGAGACCCTTCCTACGGCATGAGATGTCATATACAACTCCTTCCCATTCCAATCCTGAGACCCTTCCTATAGCTTGAGATGTGATATCTCAATGCTTATACCAATCCTGAGACCCTTCCTACGGCATGAGATGTCATATACAACTCCTTCCCATTCCAATCCTGAGACCCTTCCTATAGCATGAGATGTGATATCTCAATGCTTATACCAAACCTGAGACCCTTCCTATAGCATGAGATGTGATATCCAACTTCTTCCCATTCCAATCCTGAGACCCTTCCTATAACATGAGATTTGATGTCTCAATGCTTCTAATACCAAACCTGAGATCTTTCCTATAACATGAGATGTGATATCCAACTCCTTCCCATTCCAATTCTGAGACCCTTCCTATAGCATGAGATGTGATATCTCAATGCTTATACCAAACCTGAGACCCTTCCTATAGCTTGAGATGTGATATCCAACTCCTTCCCATTCCAATCCTGAGACCCTTCCTATAGCATGAGATGTGATATCTCAATGCTTCTAATACCAAACCTGAGACCCTTCCTATAGCTTGAGATGTGATATCCAACTCCTTCCCCTTCCAAACCTGAGAGCCTTCCCATAGCATGAGATATGATATCCAAGTCCTTCCCATTCCAATCCTGAGACCCTTCCTATAACATGAGATGTGATATCCAACTCCTTCCCATTCCAACCTGAGACCCTTCCTATAGCATGATGGGATATCCAACTCCTTCCAAATCCAATACTGATACCCTTCCGATAGCATGAGATGTGATATCCAACTCCTTCCCATTCCAATCCTGAGACCCTTCCGATATCATGAGATTTGTTATCTCAATGCTTCTAATATCAAACTTGAGACCCTTCCTATAGCACTAGATGTGATATCAAACCTCTTCCCATTCCAATCCTGAGACACTTCCTATAGCTTGAGATGTGTTATCCAACTCCTTCCCATTCCAATTCTGAGACCCTTCCTATACCATGAGACTTGATATCTCAATGCTTCTAATACCAAACCTGAGACCCGTCCTATAACATGAGATGTGATATCCAAATCCTTCCCCTTCCAAACCTTAGACCCTTCCTATATCATGAGATGTGATATCCAACTCCTTCCCATTCCAATCCTGAGACCCTTCCGATATCATGAGATTTGTTATCTCAATGCTTCTAATATCAAACTTGAGACCCTCCCTATAGCATGAGATTTGACATCCAAGTCCTTCCCATTCCAATCCCGAGACCCTTCCGATAGCAGAGATGTGATATCTCAATGCTTATACCAAACCTGAGACCCTTCCTATGGCCTGAGATGTCATATACAACTCCTTCCCATTCCAATCCTGAGACCCTTCCTATAGCATGAGATGTGATATCTCAATGCTTATACCAAATCTGAGACCCTTCCTATAGCATGAGATGTGATATCCAACTCCTCATTCCAATCCTGAGACCCTTCCTATAGCATGAGAAGTGATATCTCCATGCGTATACCAAACCTGAGACCCTTCCTATAGCATGAGATGTGATATCCAAATCCGTCCCATTCCAATCCTGAGACCCTTCCTATAGCATGAGATGTGATATCTCAATGCTTATACCAAACCTGTGAGCCTACCTATAGCATGAGATGTGATGTCCAAGTCCATCCCATTCCAATCCTTAGACCCTTCCTACAGCATGCGATGTGATATCTCAATGATTCTAATACCAAACCAGAGACCCGTCCTATAACATGAGATGGGATATCCAACTCCTTCCCATTCCAATCCTGAGCCACTTCCGATAGCAGAGATGTGATATCTCAATGCTTATACCAAACCTGAGACCCTTCCTATAACATGAGATGTGATATCCAAATCATTCCCATTCCAATCCTGAGACCCTTCCGATAGCATGAGATGTGATATCTCAATGCTTCTAATACCAAACCTGAGATCCTTCCTATAGCATATGTGATATCCAACTCCTTCCCATTCCAAACATGAGACCCTTCCTATAGCAAGAATGTAATATCCAACTCCTACCCATTCCAATCCTGAGACCATTCCTATAGCATGAGATGTGATATATCAATGCTTCTAATACCAAACCTGAGATCCTTCCTATGACATGAGATGTGATATCCAAATCCTTCCCATTCCAATCCTGAGACCCTTCCGATAGCATGAGATGTGATATCTCAATGTTTCTAATACCAAATCTGAGATCCTTCCTATAGCATGAGATGTGATATCCAACTTCTTCCCATTCCAATACTGAGACCCTTCCTATAGCATGAGATGTGATATCTCAATGCTTATACCAAACCTCTGACTCTTCCTATAGCATGAGATGTGATATCCAACTTCTTCCCATTCCAATCCTGAGACCCTTCCTATAACATGAGATGTGATGTCTCAATGCTTCTAATACCAAACCTGAGATCTTTCCTATAACATGAGATGTGATATCCAACTCCTTCCCATTCCAATTCTGAGACCCTTCCTATAGCATGAGATATGATATCCAAGTCCTTCCCATTCCAATCCTGAGACCCTTCCTATAACATGAGATGTGATATCAAATTCCTTCCCATTCCAACCTGAGACCCTTCCTATAGCATGAGATGGGATATCCAACTCCTTCCAAATCCAATACTGATACCCTTCCGATAGCATGAGATGTGATATCCCAATGCTTCTACCAAACCTGAGACCCATACTATGGCATGAGATGTGATATCAAACTCCTTCCCATTCCAATCCTGAGACCCTTCCTATAGCTTGAGATGTGATATCCAACTCCTTCCCATCCAATTCTGAGACCCTTCCTATACCATGAGACTTGATATCTCAATGCTTCTAATACCAAACCTGAGACCCGTTCTATAACATGAGATGTGATATCCAAATCCTTCAACTTCCAAACCTTAGACCCTTCCTTTATCATGAGATGTGATATCCAACTCCTTCCCATTCCAATCCTGAGACCCTTCCGATATCATGAGATGTGATATCTCAATGCTTCTAATATCAAACTTGAGACCCTCCCTATAGCATGAGATGTGATATCCAAGTCCTTCCCATTCCAATCCTGAGACCCTTCCTATAGCATGAGATGTGATATCTCAATGCTTATACCAAACCTGAGACCCTTCCTATAGCATGAGATGTGATATCCAACTTCTTCCCATTCCAATCCTGAGACCCTTCCTATAACATGAGATTTGATGTCTCAATGCTTCTAATACCAAACCTGAGATCTTTCCTATAACATGAGATGTGATATCCAACTCCTTCCCATTCCAATTCTGAGACCCATCCTATAGCATGAGATATGATATCCAAGTCCTTCCCATTCCAATCCTGAGACCCTTCCTATAACATGAGATGTGATATCCAACTCCTTCCCATTCCAACCTGAGACCCTTCCTATAGCATGAGATGGGATATCCAACTCCTTCCAAATCCAATACTGATACCCTTCCGATAGCATGAGATGTGATATCCCAATGCTTCTACCAAACCTGAGACCCATACTATGGCATGAGATGTGATATCAAACTCCTTCCACTTCCAAACCTGAGACCCTCCCTTTAGCATGAGATGTGATATCCAACTCCTTCCCATTCCAATCCTGAGACCCTTCTGATAGCATGAGATGTGATATCTCAATGCCTCTAATACCAAACCTGAGATCCTACCTCTAACATGAAATGTGATATCCAACTCCTTCTCTTTCCAAACCTGAGACCCTGCCTATAGCATGAGATGTGATATCCAAGTCAATCCCATTCCAATCCTGAGACCCTTCCTATAGCATGTTATGTGATATCTCAATGCTTATACCAAACCTGAGACCCTTCCTACGGCATGAGATGTCATATACAACTCCTTCCCATTCCAATCCTGAGACCCTTCCTATAGCATGAGATGTGATATCTCAATGCTTATACCAAACCTGAGACCCTTCCTATAGCATGAGATGTGATATCCAACTTCTTCCCATTCCAATCCTGAGACCCTTCCTATAACATGAGATTTGATGTCTCAATGCTTCTAATACCAAACCTGAGATATTTCCTATAACATGAGATGTGATATCCAACTCCTTCCCATTCCAATTCTGAGACCCTTCCTATAGCATGAGATGTGATATCTCAATGCTTATACCAAACCTGAGACCCTTCCTATAGCTTGAGATGTGATATCCAACTTCTTCCCATTCCAATCCTGAGACCCTTCCTATAACATGAGATGTGATGTCTCAATGCTTCTAATACCAAACCTGAGATCTTTCCTATAACATGAGATGTGATATCCAACTCCTTCCCCTTCCAATTCTGAGACCCTTCCTATAGCATGAGATATGATATCCAAGTCCTTCCCATTCCAATCCTGAGACCCTTCCTATAACATGAGATGTGATATCCAATTCCTTCCCATTCCAACCTGAGACCCTTCCTATAGCATGAGATGGGATATCCAACTCCTTCCAAATCCAATACTGATACCCTTCCGATAGCATGAGATGTGATATCCCAATGCTTCTACCAAACCTGAGACCCATACTATGGCATGAGATGTGATATCAAACTTCTTCCCATTCCAATCCTGAGACACTTCCTATAGCTTGAGATGTGTTATCCAACTCCTTCCCATTCCAATTCTGAGACCCTTCCTATACCATGAGACTTGATATCTCAATGCTTCTAATACCAAACCTGAGACCCGTCCTATAACATGAGATGTGATATCCAAATCCTTCCCCTTCCAAACCTTAGACCCTTCCTATATCATGAGATGTGATGAGTGTTAGGAAAGATTTCGTAATTGTAGGGAATTTTCCTTCCATGTGGCAACCCCTAAACTTTTTGCTATTGTTTTTAACCTTGTTCTTGACTTTGCCAGAGAAGTACAGCCTCCTGCCGCACTTCTCTGGGCTTTCGCTCCTTTTCTTATGGGGAAACTGACATGCCCTTAAGACAGTCAGTACCGGGGAACGCTGTTTCCCGTAGTTTCTTTTATCATGTTGCGGCTTTAGTGCAACATGACACAAGAGGGCACTGTAAGCCAAGTTACAGCTCTCTTGGGTCTCTAGCCTTCTACAGGCCCTAGATACTCTTTTAGGATGGTATTTGATCGGTGCAAGTCATTCAGGGACTGGAATGGTGGCAGCGATCGTTTTGTTTATTTTGAGCTCCTTTTGGCGTTCTGAGCACGTTTTTCGCACTGAACCCAAAATGGCCAGACCACGAGGCTCCTTTGTCCTGTCCACTGACCGTCTTGCTCCCTTCACCTTCCCCAGGTCGGGCGACCCGGGGCCTTCCTTATTTGGGCATGTACTTTCCCGCGAAACGTGGTTGCTTTCGCGGGCTTCTACATGTCGTTTGTGTGCCTCCAGGGTGTGGGCTGGGATGTCTGGTCCCAATACACATCCTGGGTGCCAGAGAGTCTGGGGTGGTGTGAATGCCTGGCACCACCGTGGTCCGTGATTGGTCCACGTATGGTATGTGTGTTGATGTGCGGATCTCCCATTGGCTCCCCTCCGTTTTGGCGCGAAGGGAACCGTGGATAAGAGGGGGCTGGAAACACCACTACCATGTCGATCTCCTGAGTTCTCACGAACGAAGGAATACAGGAGCCAAGTATCCTGCAACCAAGAGGCTGGACCGAGGAATCGCGGGTGACCCGCTGAAGGAATCCTCCTTTGCACTGCTGTCGTCCTGTGAAACCCTTTCCTCCTTGGATCGTACCAGAAGGCCTGTACTGGTGCTTCGACCTTTGGAATAGCAGGAACAGCTATTCCCGGCGACTTCATCACCTCCTGCCAAGTAAGCCTTCGGAAGTGTCTCTGGGCCATCCAGTTGACTGACCAGCTTACAAGGGAGTCCTGCTCTGTAACTGCCGCCAGGTTGTGTTGTATTTCGAGTCCTTGTCACTCTCCCACGCTTCGTACACTTGGCGTTCCCAAGTCTGAAGGGAGGAGTGTACATTTGGCTTGAATACACACGGCCGCTCCGTTGTCCTGCTGCTGCAACAAAACTGTGCTGGTTTCGTCGATTGGGACGTCTTTTTGCTCTACACGACTACGAGGCGTTCCCTGCTCTTCTGAACCTGCCAGCTGCTGAAACTAGCGTGGAGAAGCCTGGGTCTGCTTGCTTCGGGGACCGGTGAGTAGTTTAGCTAGGATCTGGTCGCCCTCCTGCAGTATCCCATTGCTTTTCCCTGCTGTGTAAAAACAGCACCCTTTTGGCCGTACTCGCGCTCTGCTTCTGCCCGCTGTGGAGGCTGCGCTTGAGTTGCGGAACCTGTTCTCCTTCTGCTGTGCACTAACCCGAACTGCCTGACTTCCTCCGAAGAGCTTCACCTTTTGCCCGTTGGCACCGGCGTGGCAGGTACTTTGAGCACAAGGCTCCACTCTTCGCAGGGCTCGGACTTCCATCTAGTTAGGTGCCTCTGAAGGCGAACTGAGTCTAAAGCGTTATCGCACTGCCTGTTTTCCTTTCCTTTCAGGTGGACTACATATTTCGTGCTTTAAACGCTTGCGACTGTGTATTTGTATATATATTGTGTTGATATGGTATGTGTTGGTTTAATATTGTGATATTGTGATTTTCTCGCTACGGTCATTATTTTAAAGGCCTTAAAATAAATGTGTATCTATTTTTGATATAACAACTGTTTGGAGTAGTTTGTAAGCGCTCTTGCTTTGTGTGCTCATTGCGGGCTTTCAGTCACCCTCACCCCTCTTGAGACCTAGTCTTGACCGGCGCGATCGCTACCTTGATTGGTCTGGCTTGTCCAGAGGTTACCCTGTTCCAAGTAATTAGGTTGGCCTTCTGAACTTCTGCGCCACCAGGACAGAGTTCAGAAATCCGTCTTAACAAATTGGTGTACAGCGGTGGGATACCACTGAAGGTATCCAGTGTTGTGCTCGAACTAGGGCATTTCAGGTTATTCCAAACAGTACACGTAGTGAATTGTTGTAATATAACTTTAAAAAGGCCATAGTCCTATCAAACAGTATGGAAACAAATACCTTGTTAACTTTAAATGCTTCCAAATCAGAAACGCTGAAAAAGATGTGTGTGGAGAGAGGTGTTTCCTCTCAAGGCACAAAATTGGAAATGATCCAGAGAATCGTGGCGTGGCAAGAAGCGCAGCTTGACGCTATAACTTCCGAGGACAGTGCAGAAGGTGGTGGGGCTGCTCTCACTGGCAGAACCGACGGTTCTGCCGCTGCACTGATCCATCGCAACCACGAGGACAGGGAGGATGTAATGTCTAATGTTTCCTCTGCCAGTGCTGATGGGGAGGCTATGCTTGAATTCAAGGAGCAAGAGCTGCGGTTTAGGCAGCAGGAGCTTGAATTCAGCATAGCCAAACTAAAAATCGAACAGGCAGAAAAACAGAAAGACAGGGATCACCAGTTGGAACTGGCCAAGCTTCAGGTTGCAAATGGATCCAAGGGTCCTAGACATGGGTCTGGGGCTTCCTCTCATCCACGGTTTCCGAAAGATCTGCTCAGTGTGTATGAAGAAAGGAATGACATTATGGACTGGCTGAATGCGTTTGAGTATGCATGCGAGGTTCAAGAAGTTGACAATGCTGATAAGATTGCGTGGTTGCTCAGTAGACTGCCCCATTCTGGCTGCAGTGCCATTATGGAAATGTCGAAGGCTGAGCGGGCTGATTTCGCAATGTTAAAGCAAACTCTCATTTTAAAGTTTGGGAAGACTCCGGCCCAATATTTAAAGCGTTTTCGAGAGTATAAGAAAAAGGAAGGTGGTACTTGGGTATCTTATGTCGCTGAATCCTTGAAAAACTTAACTGGCTGGGTCGAAGGTTATAAGGTTTCTACCTTCGAAGGCATGATCAATCTGGTCATGCTGGAACACATTTTTGCTTCTTCTTCCCCGGAGCTTAAGCAGCATTTGGCCGATTCGAAGGAGATAGATCCTAAGAAGCTGGCCATTGCAGCAGACTTATGGGTGTCACATCGAGTGTCCCATAAGGACAAAACTCATCCTGGTAAGCAGGAGGAAGGGAAAAAGTCCAAAGATATGGAGGGTGGGGAATCTGCTAAATCTTCTTCCCATAAGGGCCACAAAAAGAAAAACAAGGGTAAGACACAAGAGAACTCACAGGGTAGTGGAGGTCAGCCTCCAAAACAGAACTCTGGTTACAATAAGCCTCCCTACGTAAACAGACCCACTGGGGCTTGTTTTTCTTGTGGAGCAACTGACCATGTGAAGGGGGATCCCCGTTGTAAGGTTAGACCTTTGGGGGTCCACTCCGCTAATCTGGCCTTCTCCTCCTACGAGGAAGAAGAGATTACAGGAGCATCCTTCTCCTCAGACTCATTTCCCAGCGGAATAGAGGCTGAGGTAGTTTTAGTGTCCCTGGGTTCCTGGGAGCCTAAAGTCGCAGAGGCTTATGCTAGGATTCCGGATAATACCAAGCACTACTTTAAAGACAGTGTGCTGATCAATGGAGTGGATACTCCAGCTCTTAGGGATAGTGGGTGCAGTCGAACTGTAGTGGATTCTACCTTGGTAGACTCAGAGGAAGTTGCCAGAGCTACTCTGATGCCCACTAAGTTGGCTGACGGCCCCCTCCGTATGTTTCCCGTGATCCCTGTAAATCTTACTTTAAATGGTACAGCAGTCAGGATTCCAGTGAGCATTAAGAGAAACGTCCCGGGAAAGGTCTTGTTAGGTAATGATCTCAGAGCTTTAGGGCTCGTAGGAGACACTGCCGAAAGACCCTACACACGGTCTCAAGCACGGGCAGCATTGGCCAAGCCCAATACGCCGCCCCAGCCAAAGGGGAAACCCAAGGCGAAAGGAGTCTACAAGTCAAGACGAGGGAAAGAGAATATTCCCCCGAGCTCGCCTACCACTGCGGTGGAGGAAGTTGGTCAATCGCCCGGGCCTGACGAGGAGGTGGCGATGCCTGAAGTATTCGACCCCATCGATCATCCTGAACTAAAAGACTTGTTAGTTGAAGGAGGTCCTGATAGGGACGAATTCAGTAAAGGCCAACGTGAGTGCCCATCTCTGGAAGGCCTAAGGAGACAGGCCTGCTCCCAGCTTGAGGGTGAACCTCCTGGGAAGCATAGGATTTATTGGGAAGGTGGACTCCTGTATAGTGAGCCCACAGAGTCTACAGAAGGAGACCATAGGAGGTTGGTGGTTCCCCTTGCTGTTAGGCCCTTCCTCCTGCAGTTGGCGCATGAAGTTCCCCTTGCTGGTCACCTTGGTATGAAGAGGACCAAGCAAAGGTTATCCATGCACTTCTACTGGCCCAAGATGGGGGTGCAAGTAGAAAGTCACTGCAGGAGTTGTGCCTCCTGCCAGTTGTCTGGTAAGGTTGGCGCGACAATCCAAGCTCCGTTGGTACCGCTCCCAGTTGTGGGGGTACCATTTGAAAGGGTAGGGATCGACATCGTTGGTCCCCTTGACCCGCAAACATCCTCGGGCAATAGGTTTATCCTGGTGCTGGTCGACCATGCAACCAGGTATCCTGAGGCCATCCCATTGAAAACTGTAACTGCCAAGTCAGTTGCAAAAGCTTTACTCAGCATATTTACTAGGGTTGGCTTCCCTAAAGAAGTTGTGTCAGATCGTGGCAGCAACTTTATGTCGAAGTATATGCAGGCTATGTGGAAAGAATGTGGGGTCACCTACAAGTTCTCTTCTGCATACCACCCCCAGACCAATGGTCTGGTGGAACGTTTCAACAGAACGTTAAAGAGCATGATTGGGGCTCTGGAGGAGCCCCAGAGAAGAAAATGGGATCTTCTTTTACCATGCCTACTGTTTGCCTACCGAGAGGTACCACAGGAGGGTGTTGGCTTCAGCCCCTTCGAACTTCTGTTCGGTCATCCCGTACGGGGACCCTTAGCCATCGTCAAAGAGGGATGGGAGATGCCCACTCCCCCTGTTACTACCAATGTAGTTGACTATGTGCTAGGGCTCAGAAAACGGATGGTACTTCTGATGGGCTTGGCTAGTGATAAATTGAAGGCAGGGCAAGCGCTGGTGAAACATTGGTACGACCAGAAAGCTTCCCTCATCAACTTTACACCTGGTCAGCAAGTCCTGATCATGAATCCAATAAGGCCTCGAGCTTTACAGGACAAATGGTCAGGCCCTTACACAGTGGTGGAGCCCCTGGGTGAGGTGAACTATTTAGTGGACCTTGGAAGGCCTGGACAGGCTCCAAAAGTGTTCCACGTGAATAGGCTGAAGGCTTTCGTCCCAAGAGTCGAAATCGCAGCACTGCTACTGGCTTCAGATGTTGAGGAAGAGGAGTCAGAACCTCTCCCCGACCTGTTCCAAAGCGGTCCTTCAGATAGCTCCGTTGAGGGTGTCCGAGTGGCCCCTCACCTGACTTCTGATCAGCAGGCTGAGGTGAAAAGTTTGCTTAGGCAGTTTTCCTCCCTGTTTTCACAGTCCCCTGGTTTGACACCTTGGTGCAAACATAACATTGACACAGGAGACAGTGTACCTACCAAAAGTAGGGGATACAGGATGTCAGATAAAGTACGGTCTTATATTAAGACCGAGGTCAACAAGATGTTAGACCTTGGGGTGATTGAACCCTCTAGTAGTCCTTGGTCCAGTCCTGTGGTGTTGGTTCCAAAGGCAGGCACTTCTGAATTGAGGTTCTGCGTGGATTACAGGGCTCTGAATGCTGTCACCAAGACAGATGCACACCCCTTGCCTCGAACAGATGAGCTGGTGGATACTTTGGGTGCCTCCAAGTACCTCAGCACGTTTGACCTCACTGCTGGCTATTGGCAAATAGCTTTAGCAGAACATGCCAAGGAGAAGACAGCATTTTCTACTCCAGACGGCCTTTACCAATTCCGGGTAATGCCGTTCGGGTTGAAGAATGCACCTGCCACTTTCCAGAGGCTTGTGAATCATGTGTTGAATGGGTTGGACGAATTCTGTCTTGCATATCTAGACGATATAGCAGTTTTCAGTGCCACCTGGGAAGACCATGTGAAACACCTCAGGATTGTGCTCCAGGCTCTTCAGAAAGCCCACTTGACCATAAAGGCTAGTAAATGCCAGATTGGACAAGGCTCAGTGGTTTACCTTGGACATGAAGTAGGTGGAGGGAGGATACAGCCTCTACCCAGTAAAGTACAAGCAGTACAAGACTGGCCTACCCCCACTACGCAAACCCAAGTGAGAGCCTTCTTAGGACTCACGGGGTATTATCGCAATTTTGTGGCAGACTATGGCACCATAGCTGCTCCTCTGACTGCCCTCACAACTCCGAAGAAACCCAAGAAGGTAACTTGGACCGACGAGTGTGAGAAGGCCTTCAATGGCTTAAAAGACTCCTTGTGCCAGGCCCCTGTGCTCAGGGTCCCTGATTATCAAAGACCTTTTATCGTGCAGACGGATGCCTCTGACACTGGGATAGGAGCTGTACTATCACAAGTAGATGAGAAGGGTAAGGAACACCCTATCGGTTTTATTAGTCGCCAGCTTAAGGACAGAGAGCTCAGATGGTCCACGGTAGAGAAAGAATGTTTCTCTGTTGTGTGGGCCCTAAGGAAGCTGAGGCCCTACCTCTATGGGACCCACTTCACTGTGCAGACTGACCATAAGCCGTTAAAGTGGCTAATGAACATGAAGGGGGAGAATCCCAAGTTGCTTAGGTGGTCCATAAGTCTACAAGGCTTCGACTTCACTATTGAGCATAGGCCAGGTGTCCAACATAGCAATGCTGATGGGTTGTCCAGAATGTTTAACCGACCTGAACAAGAGACTCATCCAGGGGTGGATTAGTTCCCCCTGTCCATAGTCTGGGAGGGGCGAGTGTTAGGAAAGATTTCGTAATTGTAGGGAATGTTCCTTCCATGTGGCAACCCCTAAACTTTTTACTATTGTTTTTAACCTTGTTCTTGACTTTGCCAGAGAAGTACAGCCTCCTGCCGCACTTCTCTGGGCTTTCGCTCCTTTTCTTATGGGGAAACTGACATGCCCTTAAGACAGTCAGTACCGGGGAACGCTGTTTCCCGTAGTTTCTTTTATCATGTTGCGGCTTTAGTGCAACATGACACAAGAGGGCACTGTAAGCTAAGTTACAGCTCTCTTGGGTCTCTAGCCTTCTACAGGCCCTAGATACTCTTTTAGGATGGTATTTGATCGGTGCAAGTCATTCAGGGACTGGAATGGTGGCAGCGATCGTTTTGTTTATTTTGAGCTCCTTTTGGCATTCTGAGCACGTTTTTCGCACTGAACCCAAAATGGTGGCCTGGACCCCAAAATGGCCAGACCACGAGGCTCCTTTGTCCTGTCCACTGACCGTCTTGCTCCCTTCACCTTCCCCAGGTCGGGCGACCCGGGGCCTTCCTTATTTGGGCATGTACTTTCCCGCGAAACGTGGTTGCTTTCGCGGGCTTCTACATGTCGTTTGTGTGCCTCCAGGGTGTGGGCTGGGATGTCTGGTCCCAATACACATCCTGGGTGCCAGAGAGTCTGGGGTGGTGTGAATGCCTGGGACCACCGTGGTCCGTGATTGGTCCACGTATGGTATGTGTGTTGATGTGCGGATCTCCCATTGGCTCCCCTCCGTTTTGGCGCGAAGGGAACCGTGGATAAGAGGGGGCTGGAAACACCACTACCATGTCGATCTCCTGAGTTCTCACGAACGAAGGAATACAGGAGCCAAGTATCCTGCAACCAAGAGGCTGGACCGAGGAATCGCTGGTGACCCGCTGAAGGAATCCTCCTTTGCACTGCTGTCGTCCTGTGAAACCCTTTCCTCCTTGGATCGTACCAGAAGGCCTGTACTGGTGCTTCGACCTTTGGAATAGCAGGAACAGCTATTCCCGGCGACTTCATCATCTCCTGCCAAGTAAGCCTTCGGAAGTGTCTCTGGGCCATCCAGTTGACTGACCAGTTTACAAGGGAGTCCTGCTCTGTAACTGCCGCCAGGTTGTGTTGTATTTCGTGTCCTTGTCACTCTCCCACGCTTCGTACACTTGGCGTTCCCAAGTCTGAAGGGAGGAGTGTACATTTGGCTTGAATACACACGGCCGCTCCGTTGTCCTGCTGCGGCAACAAAACTGTGCTGGTTTCGTCGATTGGGACGTCTTTTTGCTCTACACGACTACGAGGCGTTCCCTGCTCTTCTGAACCTGCCAGCTGCTGAAACTAGCGTGGAGAAGCCTGGGTCTGCTTGCTTCGGGGACCGGTGAGTAGTTTAGCTAGGATCTGGTCGCCCTCCTGCAGTATCCCATTGCTTTTCCCTGCTGTGTAAAAACAGCACCCTTTTGGCCGTACTCGCGCTCTGCTTCTGCCCGCTGTGGAGGCTGCGCTTGAGTTGCGGAACCTGTTCTCCTTCTGCTGTGCACTAACCCGAACTGCCTGACTTCCTCCGAAGAGCTTCCCCTTTTACCTGTTGGCACCGGCGTGGCAGGTACTTTGAGCACAAGGCTCCACTCTTCGCAGGGCTCGGACTTCCATCTAGTTAGGTGCCTCTGAAGGCGAACTGAGTCTAAAGCGTTATCGCACTGCCTGTTTTCCTTTCCTTTCAGGTGGACTACATATTTCGTGCTTTAAACGCTTGCGACTGTGTATTTGTATATATATTGTGTTGATATGGTATGTGTTGGTTTAATATTGTGATATTGTGATTTTCTCGCTACGGTCATTATTTTAAAGGCCTTAAAATAAATGTGTATCTATTTTTGATATAACAACTGTATGGAGTAGTTTGTAAGCGCTCTTGCTTTGTGTGCTCATTGCGGCCTTTCAGTCACCCTCACCCCTCTTGAGACCTAGTCTTGACCGCCGCGATCGCTACCTTGATTGGTCTGGCTTGTCCAGAGGTTACCCTGTTCCAAGTAATTAGGTTGGCATTCTGAACTTCTGCGCCACCAGGACAGAGTTCAGAAATCCGTCTTAACAATATCCAACTCCTTCCCATTCCAATCCTGAGACCCTTCCGATATCATGAGATTTGTTATCTCAATGGTTCTAATATCAAACTTGAGACCCTCCCTATAGCATGAGATTTGACATCCAAGTCCTTCCCATTCCAATCCTGAGACCCTTCCGATAGCAGAGATGTGATATCTCAATGCTTATACCAAACCTGAGACCCTTCCTATGGCCTGAGATGTCATATACAACTCCTTCCCATTCCAATCCTGAGACCCTTCCTATAGCATGAGATGTGATATCTCAATGCTTATACCAAATCTGAGACCCTTCCTATAGCATGAGATGTGATATCCAACTCCTCATTCCAATCCTGAGACCCTTCCTATAGCATGAGAAGTGATATCTCCATGCGTATACCAAACCTGAGACCCTTCCTATAGCATGAGATGTGATATCCAAATCCGTCCGATTCCAATCCTGAGACCCTTCCTATAGCATGAGATGTGATATCTCAATGCTTATACCAAACCTGAGAGCCTACCTATAGCATGAGATGTGATGTCCAAGTCCATCCCATTCCAATCCTTAGACCCTTCCTACAGCATGCGATGTGATATCTCAATGATTCTAATACCAAACCAGAGACCCGTCCTATAACATGAGATGGGATATCCAACTCCTTCCCATTCCAATCCTGAGCCACTTCCGATAGCAGAGATGTGATATCTCAATGCTTATACCAAACCTGAGACCCTTCCTATAACATGAGATGTGATATCCAAATCATTCCCATTCCAATCCTGAGACCCTTCCGATAGCATGAGATGTGATATCTCAATGCTTCTAATACCAAACCTGAGATCCTTCCTATAGCATATGTGATATCCAACTCCTTCCCATTCCAAACATGAGACCCTTCCTATAGCAAGAATGTAATATCCAACTCCTACCCATTCCAATCCTGAGACCATTCCTATAGCATGAAATGTGATATATCAATGCTTCTAATACCAAACCTGAGATCCTTCCTATGACATGAGATGTGATATCCAAATCCTTCCCATTCCAATCCTGAGACCCTTCCGATAGCATGAGATGTGATATCTCAATGCTTCTAATACCAAATCTGAGATCCTTCCTATAGCATGAGATGTGATATCCAACTTCTTCCCATTCCAATCCTGAGACCCTTCCTAAAGCATGAGATGTGATATCTCAATGCTTATTCCAAACCTGCGACTCTTCTTATAGCATGAGATGTGATATCCAACTTCTTCCCATTCCAATCCTGAGACCCTTCCTATAACATGAGATGTGATGTCTCAATGCTTCTAATACCAAACCTGAGATCTTTCCTATAACATGAGATGTGATATCCAACTCCTTCCCATTCCAATTCTGAGACCCTTCCTATAGCATGAGATATGATATCCAAGTCCTTCCCATTCCAATCCTGAGACCCTTCCTATAACATGAGATGTGATATCCAATTCCTTCCCATTCCAACCTGAGACCCTTCCTATAGCATGAGATGGGATATCCAACTCCTTCCAAATCCAATACTGATACCCTTCCGATAGCATGAGATGTGATATCACAATGCTTCTACCAAACCTGAGACCCATACTATGGCATGAGATGTGATATCAAACTCCTTCCCATTCCAATCCTGAGACCCTTCCTATAGCTTGAGATGTGATATCCAACTCCTTCCCATTCCAATTCTGAGACCCTTCCTATACCATGAGACTTGATATCTCAATGCTTCTAATACCAAACCTGAGACCCGTCCTATAACATGAGATGTGATATCCAAATCCTTCAACTTCCAAACCTTAGACCCTTCCTTTATCATGAGATGTGATATCCAACTCCTTCCCATTCCAATCCTGAGACCCTTCCGATATCATGAGATGTGATATCTCAATGCTTCTAATATCAAACTTGAGACCCTCCCTATAGCATGAGATGTGATATCCAAGTCCTTCCCATTCCAATCCTGAGACCCTTCCTATAGCATGAGAAGTGATATCTCAATGCTTCTAATACCAAACCTGAGATCCTTCCTATAACATGAGATGTGATATCCAACTCCTTCCCATTCCAATCCTGAGACACTTCCTATAGCATGAGATGTGATATCTCACTGCTTATACCAAACCTGAGACCCTTCCTATAGTATGAGATGTGATATCCAATCCTTCCCATTCCAATCCTGAGACCCTTCCTATAGCATGAGATGTGATATCTCAATGCTTCTAATATCAAACTTGAGACCCTCCCTATAGCATGAGATGTGATATCCAAGTCCTTCCCATTCCAATCCTGAGACACTTCCTATAGCATGAGATGTGATTTCTCAATGCTTATACCAAACCTGAGACCCTTCCTATAGCATGAGATCTGATATCCAACTCCTTCCCATTCCAATCCTGAGACCCTTCCTATAGCATGAGATGTGATATCTCAATGCCTCTAATACCAAACCTGAGATTCTTCCTATAACATGAGATGGGATATCCAACTCCTTCCCATTCCAATCCTGAGACCCTTTCGATTGCAGAAATGTGATATCTCAATGCTTATACCAAACCTGAGACCCTTCCTATAGCATGAGATGTCATATACAACTCCTTCCCATTCCAATCCTGAGACCCTTCCTATAACATGAGATATGATATCTCAATGCTTATACCAAACCTGAGACCCTTCCTATAGCATGAGATGTGATATCCAACTCCTTCCCATTCCAATCCTGAGACCCTTCCTATAGCATGAGATGTGATGTCTCAATGCTTCTAATACCAAACCTGAGATCCTTCCTATAACATGAGATGTGATATCCAACTCCTTCCATTCCAATCCAGAGACCCTTCCTATAGCATGAGATGTGATATCTCAATGCTTATACCAAACCTGAGACCCTTCCTATAGCATGAGATCTGATATCCAACTCCTTCCCATTCCAATCCTGAGACCCTTCCTATAGCATGAGATGTGATATCTCAATGCCTCTAATACCAAACCTGAGATCCTTCCGCTAACATGAGATGTGATATCCAACTCCTTCCCGTTCCAAACCTGAGACCCTTCCTATAGCATATGTGATATCCAACTCCTTCCCATTCCAAACATGAGACCCTTCCTATAGCAAGAATGTAATATCCAACTCCTTCCCATTCCAATCCTGAGACCATTCCTATAGCATGAGATGTGATATCTCAATGCTTCTAATACTAAACCTGAGATTCTTCCTATGACATGAGATGTGATATCCAATTCCTTCCCATTCCAAACCTGAGACCCTTCCTACAGCATGCAATGTGATATCTCAATGCTTCTAATACCAAACCTGAGACCAGTCCTATAACATGAGATGGGATATCCAACTCCTTCCCCTTCCAAACCTGAGACCCTTCCTATAGCATGAGATGTGATATCCAACTCCTTCCCAACCCAATCCTGAGACACTTCCGATTGCAGAGATGTGATATCTCAATGCTTATACCAAACCTGAGACTCTTCCTATAACATGAGATGTGATATCCAACTCCTTCCCGTTCCAAACCTGAGACCCTTCCTATAGCATGAGATGTGATATCCAACTCCTTCCCATTCCAATCCTGAGACCCTTCCAATAGCATGAGATGTTATATCTCAATGCTTCTAATACCAAATCTGAGATCCTTCCTATAACATGTGATGTGATGTCCAAATCGTTCCCCTTCCAAACCTGAGACCCTCCCTTTAGCATGAGATGTGCTATCCAACACCTTCCCATTCCAATCCTGAGACCCTTATGATAGCATGAGATGTGATATCTCAATGCCTCTAATACCAAACCTGAGATACTTCCGATAGCATGAGATGTGATATCTCAATGCTTCTAATACCAAACCTGAGATCCTTCCTATAACATGAGATGTGATATCCAAATCATTCCCATTCCAATCCTGAGACCCTTCCGATAGCATGAGATGTGATATCTCAATGCGTCTAATACCAAACCTGAGATCCTTCATATAGCATATGTGATATCCAACTCCTTCCCATTTCAAACATGAGACCCTTCCTATAGCAAGAATGTAATATCCAACTCCTACCCATTCCAATCCTGAGACCATTCCTATAGCATGAGATGTGATATCTCAATGCTTATACCAAACCTGAGACCCTTCCTATAGCATGAGATGTGATATCCAACTTCTTCCCATTCCAATCCTGAGACCCTTCCTATAATATGAGATGTGATGTTTCAATGCTTCTAATACCAAACCTGAGATCTTTCCTATAACATATGTGATATCCAACTCCTTCCCATTCCAATTCTGAGACCCTTCCATGAGATATGATATCCAAGTCCTTCCCATTCCAATCCTGAGACCCTTCCTATAACATGAGATGTGATATCCAACTCCTTCCCATTCCAACCTGACACCCTTCCTATAGCACGAGATGGGATATCCAACTCCTTCGAAATCCAATACTGATACCCTTCCGATAGCATGAGATGTCATATTCCAATGCTTCTACCAAACCTGAGACCCATAATATGGCATGAGATGTGATATCAAACTCCTTCCCATTCCAATCCTGAGACCCTTCCTATAGCTTGAGATGTGATATCCATCTCCTTCCCATTCCAATTCTGAGACCTTTCCTATACCATGAGACTTGATATCTCAATGCTTCTAATACCAAACCTGAGACCCGTCCTATAACATGAGATGTGATATCCAAATCCTTCCCCTTCCAAACCTTAGACCCTTCCTTTATAATGAGATGTGATATCCAACTCCTTCCCATTCCAATCCTGAGACCCTTCCGATATCATGAGATTTGTTATCTCAATGCTTCTAATATCAAACTTGAGACCCTCCCTATAGCATGAGATGGGATATCCAACTCCTTCCCATTCCAATCCTGAGCCACTTCCGATAGCAGAGATGTGATATCTCAATGCTTATACCAAACCTGAGACCCTTCCTATAACATGAGATGTGATATCCAAATCATTCCCATTCCAATCCAGAGACCCTTCCGATAGCATGAGATGTGATATCTCAATGCTTCTAATACCAAACCTGAGATCCTTCCTATAGCATATGTGATATCCAACTCCTTCCCATTCCAAACATGAGACCCTTCCTATAGCAAGAATGTAATATCCAACTCCTACCCATTCCAATCCTGAGACCATTCCTATAGCATGAGATGTGATATATCAATGTTTCTAATACCTGAGATCCTTCCTATGACATGAGATGTGATATCCAAATCCTTCCCATTCCAATCCTGAGACCCTTCCGATAGCATGAGATGTGATATCTCAATGCTTCTAATACCAAATCTGAGATCCTTCCTATAGCATGAGATGTGATATCCAACTTCTTCCCATTCCAATCCTGAGACCCTTCCTAAAGCATGAGATGTGATATCTCAATGCTTATACCAAACCTGCGACTCTTCTTATAGCATGAGATGTGATATCCAACTTCTTCCCATTCCAATCCTGAGACCCTTCCTATAACATGAGATGTGATGTCTCAATGCTTCTAATACCAAACCTGAGATCTTTCCTATAACATGAGATGTGATATCCAACTCCTTCTCATTCCAATTCTGAGACCCTTCCTATAGCATGAGATATGATATCCAAGTCCTTCCCATTCCAACCCTGAGACCCTTCCTATAACATGAGATGTGATATCCAATTCCTTCCCATTCCAACCTGAGACCCTATCTATAGCATGAGATGGGATATCCAACTCCTTCCAAATCCAATACTGATACCCTTCCGATAGCATGAGATGTGATATCGCAATGCTTCTACCAAACCTGAGACCCATACTATGGCATGAGATGTGATATCAAACTCCTTCCCATTCCAATCCTGAGACCCTTCCTATAGCTTGAGATGTGATATCCAACTCCTTCCCATTCCAATTCTGAGACCCTTCCTATACCATGAGACTTGATATCTCAATGCTTCTAATACCAAACCTGAGACCCGTCCTATAACATGAGATGTGATATCCAAATCCTTCAACTTCCAAACCTTAGACCCTTCCTTTATCATGAGATGTGATATCCAACTCCTTCCCATTCCAATCCTGAGACCCTTCCGATATCATGAGATGTGATATCTCAATGCTTCTAATATCAAACTTGAGACCCTCCCTATAGCATGAGATGTGATATCCAAGTCCTTCCCATTCCAATCCTGAGACCCTTCCTATAGCATGAGAAGTGATATCTCAATGCTTCTAATACCAAACCTGAGATCCTTCCTATAACATGAGATGTGATATCCAACTCCTTCCCATTCCAATCCTGAGACACTTCCTATAGCATGAGATGTGATATCTCACTGCTTATACCAAACCTGAGACCCTTCCTATAGCATGAGATGTGATATCCAATCCTTCCCATTCCAATCCTGAGACCCTTCCTATAGCATGAGATGTGATATCTCAATGCTTCTAATATCAAACTTGAGACCCTCCCTATAGCATGAGATGTGATATCCAAGTCCTTCCCATTCCAATCCTGAGACACTTCCCATAGCATGAGATGTGATTTCTCAATGCTTCTAATACCAAACCTGAGACTCTTCCTATAACATGAGATGGGATATCCAACTCCTTCCCATTCCAATCCTGAGACCCTTTCGATTGCAGAGATGTGATATCTCAATGCTTATACCAAACCTGAGACCCTTCCTATATCATGAGATGTCATATACAACTCCTTCCCATTCCAATCCTGAGACCCTTCCTATAACATGAGATATGATATCTCAATGCTTATACCAAACCTGAGACCCTTCCTATAGCATGAGATGTGATATCCAACTCCTTCCCATTCCAATCCTGAGACCCTTCCTATAGCATGAGATGTGATGTCTCAATGCTTCTAATACCAAACCTGAGATCCTTCCTATAACATGAGATGTGATATCCAACTCCTTCCATTCCAATCCAGAGACCCTTCCTATAGCATGAGATGTGATATCTCAATGCTTATACCAAACCTGAGACCCTTCCTATAGCATGAGATGTGATATCCAACTCCTTCCCATTCCAATCCTGAGACCCTTCCTATAGCATGAGATGTGATATCTCAATGCCTCTAATACCAAACCTGAGATCCTTCCTCTAACATGATATGTGATATCCAACACCTTCCCTTTCCAAACCTGAGAGCCTATCTATAGCATGAGATGTGATATCCAAGTCCTTCCCATTCCAATCCTTAGACCCTTCCTAGAGCATGCAATATGATATCTCAATGATTCTAATAACAAACCTGAGACCCGTCCTATAACATGAGATGGGATATCCAACTCCTTCCCATTCCAATCCTGAGACACTTCCGATAGCAGAGATATGATATCTCAATGCTTATACCAAACCTGAGACCCTTCCTATATCATGAGATGTGATATCCAACTCCTTCCCGTTCCAAACCTGAGACCCTTCCTATAGCATATGTGATATCCAACTCCTTCCCATTCCAAACATGAGACCCTTCCTATAGCAAGAATGTAATATCCAACTCCTTCCCATTCCAATCCTGAGACCATTCCTATAGCATGAGATGTGATATCTCAATGCTTCTAATACCAAACCTGAGATTCTTCCTATGACATGAGATGTGATATCCAATTCCTTCCCATTCCAAACCTGAGACCCTTCCTACAGCATGCAATGTGATATCTCAATGCTTCTAATACCAAACCTGAGACCAGTCCTATAACATGAGATGGGATATCCAACTCCTTCCCCTTCCAAACCTGAGACCCTTCCTATAGCATGAGATGTGATATCCAACTCCTTACCAACCCAATCCTGAGACACTTCCGATTGCAGAGATGTGATATCTCAATGCTTATACCAAACTTGAGACTCTTCCTATAACATGAGATGTGATATCCAACTCCTTCCTGTTCCAAACCTGAGACCCTTCCTATAGCATGAGATATGATATCCAACTCCTTCCCATTCCAATCCTGAGACCCTTCCAATAGCATGAGATGTTATATCTCAATGCTTCTAATACCAAATCTGAGATCCTTCCTATAACATGTGATGTGATATCCAAATCGTTCCCCTTCCAAACCTGAGACCCTCCCTTTAGCATGAGATGTGCTATCCAACACCTTCCCATTCCAATCCTGAGACCCTTATGATAGCATGAGATGTGATATCTCAATGCCTCTAATACCACACCTGAGATACTTCCGATAGCATGAGATGTGATATCTCAATGCTTCTAATACCAAACCTGAGATCCATCCTATAACATGAGATGTGATATCCAAATCATTCCCATTCCAATCCTGAGACCCTTCCGATAGCATGAGATGTGATATCTCAATGCGTCTAATACCAAACCTGAGATCCTTCATATAGCATATGTGATATCCAACTCCTTCCCATTCCAAACATGAGACCCTTCCTATAGCAAGAATGTAATATCCAACTCCTACCCATTCCAATCCTGAGACCATTCCTATAGCATGAGATGTGATATCTCAATGCTTATACCAAACCTGATACCCTTCCTATAGCATGAGATGTGATATCCAACTTCTTCCCATTCCAATCCTGAGACCCTTCCTATAATATGAGATGTGATGTTTCAATGCTTCTAATACCAAACCTTAGATCTTTCCTATAACATATGTGATATCCAACTCCTTCCCATTCCAATTCTGAGACCCTTCCATGAGATATGATATCCAAGTCCTTCCCATTCCAATCCTGAGACCCTTCCTATAACATGAGATGTGATATCCAACTCCTTCCCATTCCAACCTGAGACCCTTCCGATATCATGAGATTTGTTATCTCAATGCTTCTAATATCAAACTTGAGACCCTCCCTATAGAATGAGATGTGACATCCAAGTCCTTCCCATTCCAATCCTGAGACACTTCCTATAGCAGGAGATGTGATATCTCAATGCTTCTAATAACAAACCTGAGACCCTTCCTATAACATGAGATGGGATATCCAACTCCTTCCCATTCCAATCCTGAGACCCATCCGATAGCAGAGATGTTATGTCTCAATGCTTATACCAAACCTGAGACCCTTCCTATGGCCTGAGATGTCATATACAACTCCTTCCCATTCCAATCCTGAGACCCTTCCCATAGCATGAGATGTGATATCTCAATGCTTATACCAAATCTGAGACCCTTCCTATAGCATGAGATGTGATATCCAACTCATTCCCATTCCAAACCTGAGACCCTTCCTATAGCATGAGATGTGATATCAAACTCCTTCCCATTCCAATCCTGAGATAGCTTGACATGTGATATCCAACTCCTTCCCATTCCAATCCCGAGACCCTTATTATACCATGAGATGTGATATCTCAATGCTTCTAATATCAAACCTGAGAACCTCCCTGTAGCATGAGATGTGATATCCCAATGCTTCTAATACCAATCCTGAGATCCTTCCTATAGCATGACATGTGATATCGAACTTCCCATTTCAATCCTGAGACTCAGACCTCCCCGTCTAACCTTCTCACCACTCCTAGCTCCCGGATTGATCATGCACTCCTGCTGTCTCTTCTCTCCCTTCTTCTGCTTCCTTTCCTCTCTCCTTCCTCATCTGCCCTAGGTCAGGCTCCTTCTACACCTCCGCAGGGATTACTGATTTGTACCCCTACCCACTCTCAACTCTCACTCAGTGTCAAACACTCATCTGACATCTGCCATTTCCTGGAAGAACCCGACCTTGATGTCCTTGGTCTAACCGAGACATGGTTGACGGCCAGCGCTGTCTCGAGCTTTGACACTTTCCTCCCTGATGACAAGTTCCTCTCCATGCCCATATCCAACCGTTCTTGAGGGGGAGTATCCTTGATTCCTGTAGTAAATTGCTTTCCTTTGCAGGCCGACTCCTCTCACGAATGCTTTGTCTGCATGCTTGCTTTCTTTCCTGGCAATTCTCTCACCCTGGCTATTTGCCTACCCGCTTCCTCTCTCAGTGGATGGACTTCTCCATCCTAGCCTCCTACCACTCAACTTCGCCTACTTGGAGAATTCAACATGAACCTGTATGCTTCCTGACCTGGAATTTTACGAGATCTGCAACTCATGTCGCTGGCCCTACACACTGCAGGGAATACTCAGGATTTTCTGATCTCAGACCTCCCCCTCTGTAACCCTCTCAACAATCCTCTCCCGTGGTGATCAATTTCTCATCTCCAAAGAAGGCTAACTACCAGCTGTTCCTCCTCAGAGGAGTTCTCCCTTTCTGTCCCTGCACAGTTTCGCGTTGCAAGCACTCGCTTCCCAGCTCTCTGCTTTAGACGCGTGTTTCCTGTCTTCTCTCCTCTTCCCGCGGCCTTCAAATCAACAAATGAGCTTCAAAAGATAAATGGTGCTCAGAATGCTTTATAACACCCATTATTCAAGATATAGCTGTAACTCGCTAGACATATTGAAAAGTGCTAAAAACTAGCAAAAATAGCTAGAAAATGTCCGTTCCTCGCGTTTTGGTAAATGCGAATTCTGGTGGGTTCCCATGTTGTATGTACTGTGTCCGTGCGTTTGTTGTCGAATCCTGAAGTTTTTAACCACTGTTCTCCCATACTAGGGGGTGGGGGGTCAACATCTACTGTTCACAGGCTGAATGTATACGGCTGAAATCTTCACTGCACTATCAGCTTTCCTGACTGTTTTGGAACGTGTATTTGCCATCTGTTAATACAGTCGGCCTGTGTTCATCGTCCCTTCTAGTTTACAGGCTGCACTCCCCTGGTGATCACATTCTCCTCTCCAGAGCAGGCTAACTACCAGCTGCTCCTCATAGGCGTTCATCGCGTTGCATGTACTCGCTTCCCAGCTCTCGTTTAGATGCGTGTTCCCTGCCTTCTCTCCTCTTCCTACAGCCTTCCAATGAGCTCCACAAGATACAGTGTTCAGAATGCTTTATTTTATGATATATGCAGGGTACACGCGTCTAAACCAGAGAGCAGGGAAGTGAGCCTTTCAGTAGTATACATTCCGCCTGTGAACAACACATTTTAATCCTCCCTTGTATGGGAGAAGAGTGGTTCAAAAGAACAGGATTCGAGTGAACAAACGCACGAACAGAGTACAAAATGGGAATCCAAAGAATTCGCATTTACCAAAACGCGAGGAAAGTACATTTTCTAGCTGTTTTTGCTAGTTTACAGCACGTTTCAATACGTCTAGCGGGTTACGGCTATATGTTGAATAATGGGTGTTATAAAGCATTCTGAACACTGTGTATCTTGTGGAGCTCATTTGTTGATTTGAAGGCAGCGGGAAGAGGAGAGAAGGCTTGGAACACGCTTCTAAACAAGAGAGCTTTGAAGCGAGTACATGCATCGCGAAAGGGTGCAGGGAGCAGGGACAGAAAGGAGGAAGGCCTCTGAGGAGTAGCAGCTGGTAGCCTGCTCTGGAGAGGAGACTGTGATCACCAGGGGAGTGCAGCCTGTAAACTAGAAGGGACGATGAACACAGGGCAACTGCATTAACAGATGGCAAATATACGTTCCAAAAAGCTGCTAATGCCTTGAAGATTTCAGCCGTATACATTCAGCCTGTGAACAGTAGATTTTGACGCCCCCCTAGTATGGGAGAACAGTGATTAAAAACTTCAGGGTTCGACAACAAACGCACGGACACAGTTCATACATGGGAACGCATCAGAATTCGCATTTACCAAAACGCGAGGAAAGTACATTTGCTAGCTGTTTTTGCTAGTTTACAGCACGTTTCAATACGTCTAGCGGGTTACGGCTATATGTTGAATAATGGGTGTTATAAAGCATTCTGAGCACTGTGTATCTTGTGGAGCTCATTTGTTGATTTGAAGGCAGCGGGAAGAGGAGAAAAGGCTTGGAACACGCTTCTAAACAAGAGAGCTGGGAAGCGAGTATTTGCAACGCGAAACTGCAGGGAGAAGGGACAGAAAAGAACGCCTCTGAGGAGGAACCGCATCTAGACCAGAGAGCTGGGAAGCGAGTGTTTGCAACGCGAAACGGTGCAGGGAGCAGGGACAGAAAGGGAGAACTCCTCTGAGGAGGAACAGCTGGTAGTTAGCCTTCTTTGGAGATGAGAACTTGATCACCACGGGAGAGGATTGTTGAGAGGGTTACAGAGGGGGAGGTCTGAGATCAGAAAATCCTGAGTATTCTTGCAGTGTGTAGGGGCAGCGACATGAACAGTTGCAGATCTCGTAAAAGTCCAGGTCAGGAAGCATACAGGTTCATGTTGAATTCTCCAAGTAGGCGGAGTTGAGTGGTAGTAGGCTGGGATGGAGAAGTCCATCCACTGAGAGAGGAAGTGGGTAGGCAAATAGCCACGGTGAGAGAATGGCCAGGAAAGAGAGAATGCATGCAGAGAAGGCATTCGTGAGAGGAGTCGGCCTGCAAAGGAAAGCAATTTACTACAGGAATCAAGAATACTCCCCCTCAAGAACGGTTGGATCTGGGCATGGAGAGGAACTTGTCATCAGGGAGGGAAAGTGTCTAAGCTCAAGACAGCGCTGGCCGTCAACCATGTCTCCGTTAGACCAAGGACATCCAGGTCGGGTTCTTCCAGGAAATGGCAGATGATGAGTGTTTGAAACTGAGTGAGAGTTGAGAGTGGGGAGGGGTACAAATCAGTAATCCCTGCGGAGGTGTAGAAGGAGCCTGACCTAGGGCAGATGAGGAAGGAGAGAGGAAAGGAAGCAGAAGAAGGGAGAGAAGAGACAGCAGGAATGCATGATCAATCGGGAGCTAGGAGTGCTGAGAAGGTTAGACGGGGAGGTCTGAGTCTCAGGATTGGAATGGGAAGTCCGATATCACATGTCGTGCTATAGGAAGGGTCTCAGGATTGGTATTAGAAGCATTGGGATATCACATCTCATGCTATCGGAAGAGTCTCAGTATTGGAATGGGAAGGAGTTGGATATATCTCTTGTTATACGGAGGGTCTCAGGTTTGGTATTAGAAGCACTGAGATATCAAATCACATCCTTTAGGAAGGGACTCGAGTTTGGTATTTTAAGGAGTGAGATAGTAAATCTCATCCTATCGGAAGGGTCTCGGGTTTGGTATTGGAAGAAATGAGATTTCACATCTCAGGCTGTGGGAATGGTCTCGGGTTTGGTATTGGAAGGGGTGAGAAATCACATTTCATGCTACAGGAAGGGCCTCAGATTTGCTATTAGAAGCATAGAGATATCACATATCATGTTATAGGAAGGGTCTCAGGATTGGAATGGGAAGGAGTTGGATATCACATCTCATGCTATAGGGAGGGTCTCAGTTTTGATATTAGAAGCATTGAGATATCACATATGCTATTGGAAGGGTCTCAGTATTGGAATTGGAAGGAGTTGGATATCACATCTCATGCTATAGGGTGGTTCTCAGGTTTGATATTAGAAGCATTGAGATACCACATCTCATGCTATAATAAGGGTCTCAGGATTGGAATGGGAAGGAGTTTGATATCACATCTCAAGCTATAAGAAGGGTCTCAGGTTTGGGAAGGGAAGGATTTGGATTTCACATCTCATGTTATAGGATGGTTCTCATGTTTGGTTTTAGAAGCATTGAGATATCACATCTCATGCTATCGGAATGGTCTCAGGTTTGGAATGGGAAGGAGTTGGCTATCACATCTCACGTTATAGGATGGATCTCAGGTTTGGTATTAGAAGCATTGAGATATCACATCTCATGCTATAGGAAGGGTCTCAGGATTGGAATGTGAAGGATTTGGATATCACATCTCATGCTAAAGGAAGAGTCTCAGGTTTAATAGAAGCATTGAGATATCACATCTCATGCTATAGGAAGGGTCTCAGGATTGGAATGGGAAGGAGTTGGATATCACATCTCATGCCATAGGAAGGGTCATCAGGTTTGGTATAAGCATTGAGATATCACATCTCTGCTCTCGGAAGGGTCTCAGGATAGGAATGGGAAGGATTTGGATATCATATCTCATGCTATAGGAAGGGTCTCAGGATTGGAATGTGAAGGATTTGGATATCACATCTCATGCTAAAGGAAGAGTCTCAGGTTTAATAGAAGCATTGAGATATCACATCTCATGCTATAGGAAGGGTCTCAGGATTGGAATGGGAAGGAGTTGGATATCACATCTCATGCCATAGGAAGGGTCATCAGGTTTGGTATAAGCATTGAGATATCATGTTATTGGAAGCGTCTCAAGATTAGAATGGGAAGGATTTGGATATTACATCTCTTGCTATAGGAAGGGTCTCGGGTTTTTTTATTAGAAACATTGAGATATCACATCTCATGCTATAGGAAGGGTTTCAGGATTGGAATGGGAAGGATTTGGATATCACATCTCATGCTAAAGGAAGGGTCTCAGGGTTGGAAGGGGAAGGATTTGGATATCATATCTCATGTTATAGGACGGGTCCCAGGTTTGGTATTAGAAGCATTGAGATATCACATCTCATGGTATAGGAAGGGTCTCAGGATTGGAATGGGAAGGAGTTGGATATCCCATATACTACGGGAAGGGCCTCAGGTTTGCTATTAGAAGCATAGAGATATCACATCTCATGTTATAGGAAGGGTCTCAGGATTGGAATGGGAAGGAGTTGGATATCACATCTCATGCTATAGGGAGGGTCTCAGTTTTGATATTAGAAGCATTGAGATAACACATATGCTATTGGAAGGGTCTCAGTATTGGAATTGGAAGGAGTTGGATATCACATCTCATGCTATAGGGTGGTTCTCAGGTTTGATATTAGAAGCATTGAGATACCACATCTCATGCTATAATAAGGGTCTCAGGATTGGAATGGGGAGGAGTTTGATATCACATCTCAAGCTATAAGAAGGGTGTCAGGTTTGGGAAGGGAAGGATTTGGATTTCACATCTCATGTTATAGGATGGTTCTCATGTTTGGCTTTATAAGCATTGAGATATCACATCTCATGCTATCGGAATGGTCTCAGGTTTGGAATGGGGAGTTGGCTATCACATCTCATGTTATAGGATGGATCTCAGATTTGGTATTAGAAGCATTGAGATATCACATCTCTGCTCTCGGAAGGGTCTCAGGATAGGAATGGGAAGGACTTAGATATCACATCTCATACTATAGGGAGGGTCTCAGCTTTGATATTAGAAGCATTGAGATATCACATCTCATGCTATCGGAAGGGTCTCAGGATTGGAATGTGAAGGATTTGGATATCACATCTCATGCTAAAGGAAGAGTCTCAGGTTTAATAGAAGCATTGAGATATCACATCTCATGCTATAGGAAGGGTCTCAGGATTGGAATGGGAAGGAGTTGGATATCACATCACATGCCATAGGAAGGGTCTCAGGTTTGGTATAAGCATTGAGATATCACATCTCTGCTATTGGAAGGGTCTCAGGATTGGATTGGGAAGGAGTTGGATATCACATCTCATGCTATAGGAAGGATCTCAGGTTGGAATGGGAAGGAGTTGGATATCACATCTCATGCTAAAGGAAGGGTCTCAGGTTTGGAAGGGGAAGGATTTGGATATCATATCTCATGCTATATGACTGGTCCCAGGTTTGGTATTAGAAGCATTGAGATATCACATCTCATGCTACAGGAAGAGTCTCAGGATTGGAATGGGAAGGAGTTGGATATCACGTCTCATGTTATAGGCAGGGTCTCAGGATTGGAATGGGAAGCAGTTGGATATCACATCTCATGCCATAGGAAGGGTCATCAGGTTTGGTATAAGCATTGAGATATCACATCTCTGCTCTCGGAAGGGTCTCAGGATAGGAATGGGAAGGACTTAGATATCACATCTCATACTATAGGGAGGGTCTCAGTTTTGATATTAGAAGCATTGCGATATTACATCTCATGGTATAGGAAGGGTCTCAGGATTGGAATGGGAAGGAGTTGGATATCACATCTCAAGCTATCTCAGGATTGGAATGGGAAGTTTGATATCACATCTCAAGCTATAGGAAGGGTCTCAGGATTGGAAACGGAAGGATCTGGATTTCACATCTCATGTTATAGGATGGTTCTCATGTTTGGTTTTAGAAGCATTGAGATATCACATATGCTATCGGAAGATCTTAGGTTTGGAAAGGGAAGGATTTGGATTTCACATGTTATAGGATGGTTCTCAGGTTTGGTTTTAGAAGCATTAAGATATAAAATCTCATGCTATAGGAAGGGTCTCAGGTTTGGAATGGGAAGGAGTTGGATATCACATCTCATGCTAAAGGAAAGGTCTCAGGTTTGGAAGGGGAAGGATTTGTATCTCACATCTCATGTTTTAGGACGGGTCTCAGGTTTCGTATTAGAAGCATTGAGATATCACATCTCTGCTATCGGAAGGGTCTCAGGATTGGATTGGGAAGGAGTTGGATATCCCTTCTCATGCTATAGGAAGGATCTCAGGTTGGAATGGGAAGGAGTTGGATATCACATCTCATGTTATAGGAAGGGTCTCAAGATTGGAATGGGAAGGATTTGGATATTACATCTCTTGCTATAGGAAGGGTCTTGGGTTTTTTATTAGAAACATTGAGATATCACATCTCATGCTATAGGAAGGGTTTCAGGATTGGAATGGGAAGGATTTGGATATCACATCTCATGCTAAAGGAAGGGTCTCAGGTTTGGAAGGGGAAGGATTTGGATATATCTCATGTTATAGGACGGGTCCCAGGTTTGGTATTAGAAGTATTGAGATATCACATCACATGATATAATAAGGGTCTCAGGATTGGAATGGGAAGGAGTTGGATATCACATCTCAAGCTATCTCAGGATTGGAATGGGAAGGAGTTTGATAACACATCTCAAGGTATAGGAAGGGTCCCAGGTTTGGGAAGGGAAGGATTTGGATTTCACATCTCATGTTATAGGATGGTTCTCATGGTTTTAGAAACATTGAGATATCACATCTCATGCTATAGGAAGAGTCTCAGGATTGGAATGGGAAGGAGTTGAATATCACGTCTCATGTTATAGGAAGGGTCTCAGGATTGGAATGGGAAGGAGTTGGATATCACATCTCATGCTAAAGGAAGGGTCTTAGGTTTGATAGAAGCATTGAGATATAACATCTCATGTTATAGGAAGGAACTCAGGATTGAAATGGGAAGGAGTTGGATATCACATCTCATGCCATAGGAAGGGTCATCAGGTTTGGTATAAGCATTGAGATATCACATCTCTGCTATCGGAAGGGTCCCAGGATAGGAATGGGAAGGATTTAGATATCACATCTCATACTATAGGGAGGGTCTCAGTTTTGATATTAGAAGCATTGAGATATCATATCTCATGCTATCGGAAGGGTCTCAGGATTGGAATGGGATGGAGTTGGATATTACATCTCAAGCTATCTCAGGATTGGAATGGGAAGGAGTTGGATATCCCTTCTCATGCTATAGGAAGGGTCTCAGGTTTGGTATAAGCATTGAGATATCACATCTCTGCTATTGGAAGGGTCTCAGGATTGGATTGGGAAGGAGTTGGATATCCCTTCTCATGCTATAGGAAGGATCTCAGGTTGGAATGGGATGGAGTTGGATATCACATCTCATGCTAAAGGAAGGGTCTCAGGTTTGGAAGGGGAAGGATTTGGATATCATATCTCATGCTATATGACTGGTCCCAGGTTTGGTATTAGAAGCATTGAGATATCACATCTCATGCTACAGGAAGAGTCTCAGGATTGGAATGGGAAGGAATTGGATATCACGTCTCATGTTATAGGAAGGGTCTCAGGATTGGAATGGGAAGCAGTTGGATATCACATCTCATGCCATAGGAAGGGTCATCAGGTTTGGTATAAGCATTGAGATATCACATCTCTGCTCTCGGAAGGGTCTCAGGATAGGAATGGGAAGGACTTAGATATCACATCTCATACTATAGGGAGGGTCTCAGTTTTGATATTAGAAGCATTGAGATATCACATCTCATGCTATCGGAAGGGTCTCAGGATTGGAATGTGAAGGATTTGGATATCACATCTCATGCTAAAGGAAGAGTCTCAGGTTTAATAGAAGCATTGAGATATCACATCTCATGCTATAGGAAGGGTCTCAGGATTGTAATGGGAAGGAGTTGGATATCACATCTCTTGCCATAGGAAGGGTCTCAGGTTTGGTATAAGCATTGAGATATCACATCTCTGCTATTGGAAGGGTCTCAGGATTGGATTGGGAAGGAGTTGGATATCCCTTCTCATGCTATAGGAAGGATCTCAGGTTGGAATGGGAAGGAGTTGGATATCACATCTCATGCTAAAGGAAGGGTCTCAGGTTTGGAAGGGGAAGGATTTGGATATCATATCTCATGCTATATGACTGGTCCCAGGTTTGGTATTAGAAGCATTGAGATATCACATCTCATGCTACAGGAAGAGTCTCAGGATTGGAATGGGAAGGAGTTGGATATCACGTCTCATGTTATAGGCAGGGTCTCAGGATTGGAATGGGAAGCAGTTGGATATCACATCTCATGCCATAGGAAGGGTCATCAGGTTTGGTATAAGCATTGAGATATCACATCTCAGGAAGAGTCTCAGGATTGGAATGGGAAGGAGTTGGATATCACGTCTCATGTTATAGGCAGGGTCTCAGGTTAGGAATGGGAAGGACTTAGATATCACATCTCATACTATAGGGAGTGTCTCAGTTTTGATATTAGAAGCATTGCGATATCACATCTCATGCTATCGGAAGGGTCTCAGGATTGGAATGGGATGGAGTTGGATATCACATCTCAAGCTATCTCAGGATTGGAATGGGAAGGAGTTTGATATCACATCTCAAGGTATAGGAACTGTCTCAGGTTTGGAAGGGGAAGGATTAGGATCTCACATCTCATGTTTTAGGACGGGTCGCAGGTTTGGTATTAGAAGCATTGAGATATCACATCTCTGCTATCGGAAGGGTCTCAGGATTGGATTGGGAAAGAGTTGGATATCCCTTCTCATGCTATAGGAAGGATCTCAGGTTGGAATGGGAAGGAGTTGGATATCACATCTCATGTTATAGGAAGGGTCTCAAGATTGGAATGGGAAGGATTTGGATATTACATCCCTTGCTATAGGAAGGGTCTTGGGTTTTTTATTAGAAACATTGAGATATCACATCTCATGCTATAGGAAGGGTTTCAGGATTGGAATGGGAAGGATTTGGATATCACATCTCATGCTAAAGGAAGGGTCTCAGGTTTGGAAGGGGAAGGATTTGGATATCATATCTCATGTTATAGGACGGGTCCCAGGTTTGGTATTAGAAGCATTGAGATATCACATCTCATGGTATAGGAAGGGTCTCAGGATTGGAATGGGAAGGAGTTGGATATCCCTTCTCATGCTATAAGAAGGGTCTCAGGTTGGAATGGGAAAGAGTTGGATATCACATCTCATTATAGGAAGGGTCTCAGGATTTGACTGGGAAGGATTTGGATATCACATCTCTTGCTATAGGAATGTCTCAGGTTTTTTATTAGAAACATTGAGATATCACATCTCATGCTATAGGAAGGGTTTCAGGATTGGAATGGGAAGGATTTGGATATCACATCTCATGCTAAAGGAAGGGTCTCAGGTTTGGAAGGGGAAGGATTTGGATATCATATCTCATGTTATAGGACTGGTCCCAGGTTTTGTATTAGAAGCATTGAGATATCACATCTCATGCTATAGGAAGAGTCTCAGGATTGGAATGGGAAGGAGTTGGATATCACGTCTCATATTATAGGAAGGGTCTCAGGATTGGAATGGGAAGGAGTTGGATATCACATCTCATGCTAAAGGAAGGGTCTTAGGTTTGATAGAAGCATTGAGATATAACATCTCATGTTATAGGAAGGAACTCAGGATTGAAATGGGAAGGAGTTGGATATCACATCTCATGCCATAGGAAGGGTCATCAGGTTTGGTATAAGCATTGAGATATCACATCTCTGCTATCGGAAGGGTCTCAGGCTAGGAATGGGAAGGACTTAGATATCACATCTCATACTATAGGGAGGGTCTCAGTTTTGATATTAGAAGCATTGAGATATCATATCTCATGCTATCGGAAGGGTCTCAGGATTGGAATGGGATGGAGTTGGATATCACATCTCAAGCTATCTCAGGATTGGAATGGGAAGGAGTTGGATATCCCTTCTCATGCTATAGGAAGGGTCTCAGGTTGGAATGGGAAAGAGTTGGATATCACATCTCATTATAAAAGGGTCTCAGGATTCGACTGGGAAGGATTTGGATATCACATCTCTTGCTATAGGAAGGTCTCAGGTTTTATATTAGAAACATTGAGATATCACATCTCATGCTATAGGAAGGGTTTCAGGATTGGAATGGGAAGGATTTGGATATCACATCTCATGCTAAAGGAAGGGTCTCAGGTTTGGAAGGGGAAGGATTTGGATATCATATCTCATGTTATAGGACTGGTCCCAGGTTTGGTATTAGAAGCATTGAGATATCACATCTCATGCTATAGGAAGGGTCTCAGGATTGGAATGGGAAGGAGTTGGATATCACATCTCATGCTAAAGGAAGGGTCTCAGGTTTGGTATAAGCATTGAGATATCCCATCTCATGCTATAGGAAGGGTCTCACAGGTTTGGTATATGCATTGAGATATCACATCTCTGCTATAGGAAGGGTCTCAGGTTTGGAAGGGGAAGGATTTGGATATCACATCTCATGTTATAGGACCGGTCTCAGGTTTGGTATTAGAAGCATTGAAATATCAAGTCTCATGGTATAGGACGGGTCTCAGAATTGGAATGGGAAGGAGTTGGATATCACATCTCAAGCTATAGAAAGGGTCTCAGGATTGGAATGGGAAGGAGTTTGATATCACATCTCATGCCATGGTATGGGTCTCAGGTTTTGTAGAGGCATTGGGATATGTAGGGTATTTTGTGGAGATTTGGGGCCTGACGGTATTTTATTACCGCCGAAAAATAACTTAGCAATAATCACTCTTTGTATTCAGATTTGGCCATGTGCAACAATAATACAATGGACATGCATTATTTCAGCACCCAGACCTGCATATTTGGTATACGTGGTTGGTGGTATTTTGGTGAGCATAATTCCCTTGTTTTATTTGTGGCCCCAATGTCCAGAATCCCTTATCTTTGCTTAGATTTTTCGTGTGATCACTAGAGAGACCTCAGACCTGCATTCTAGGAATACCACATTTTCCAGTGATAGTGTTGGTGTGCCACCATGGGCGAACTCACTGACTTATTTACGACAGAGAGCTATATGTGGTAGTCTTGTGGTAATTTCCACTACCTTATATACGGTAGGGAGCTATGTTCAGAGAGTCTCTCTTCCCGTTGGCTCATGTACCTCCAACAAGCTATGCTACAGTCACTCACAATTATTCATACTGATTTTGACATGCACACATCTGTCTTAAAATGACCATTGCACTGTTTAAAAATCTCCCCACATCATCAGCATTGTAATGGTAAACAATAAACATCACCCATCTGTTTTCAAATATTTTTCTGTATTATAAAAGTTGTATTTAAAAACGATCTCATTCTTTACAGAAATAAAATGGTACAGTCAAAGCATTGTCTGTGACACACTGCAGAGAGTGGCGGAGAACAGAACTCAAATTGCAACATTAGCACTTGATTAAGACACGCACAGGAATCCTACACTGACTGCATATTACCGTACACACTCAGCTCCCACACTTCTCATTACCTTATCTTTTTAGTTGTTCTCTTTGTGAATGTGGCTCTCTTGGATTAACTCCAGCAAAAAGGAACGCTTGCCTTCTCAAACCGGGGTCATTGCCTGGAATTCTCAGCTTTTGCAGATAGGAATGCCTCAGCCAGTGGAAAGGTCCTTCTTTCAGCTCTCCCCAATCTCGACTGCAGCAGGACACAGGAATCTGCATTCAGTCAGGAGCCCCACAGCCAGGTCTTCTCCCCAATAGTGCAGAAAGATGTCTGGCTGTCTTTTTCCCTGATACTGCCCACTAAAACTTTCCTCTCAGCCCTCTGTATGACGTGTCCCAATGAAATCCATCATCTCTCATCCTCCTACTCTTCAACAATAGCTTCGCTTATACATTTGCAATTGTTGCAAATCTGACTTCCTTCTTCCTGCAGTTACTGTGCACAAAAACACGGAGAATCAGGCAGAGAAGAGAAGAAAAAAATCTGCACACGCATTTAAATGGTTTTCAGAGTATGCCTAATTCTGCAGTGGAGAACACATTTTATTAGTGGGTTATGTTAAATAAGGTTTTATTAGTCAGGTTAATTGTTAATAGGTTAGCTGTTAATTTTCAAATGTGTCTCTAGCAATATAGGCATTTCAGGTGAAAAATAGTGTGCATTTTTAAATGAGCATGTGTGCTTTTAACTGTAAAAATAGATTTGCATCTTATATGTTAAAATCGTTTTTGACTGAATAGCCTGTCTTTCCTTGTTAATCTGGCAACCCATATAGCAATGCACCGCACCCTTGTGGTGGTGCTGCAAAAAAAATGTGCTACTTGTGCAGTATTGCTGTACTCTGTACTGTAACACGCCAAATATCCTTACATATACCCTCCTTTTGTTTTTAGAACTTGGCTATAATCCAAGCCAATTCCTAAAAACAACTTGTTCTATTTTTTATACAATATAGCAATCCAACAAATGAATATTCATGTGCATCAATGAAAATTTGCAATCAACATTTCATCTGGGTCCATCAGTTCATAAAATGTTCCACATTTGCCTTCTCAGTGGAATTGGCATTACTTTAAGTTTAAATTTTCCAAGTCAATTAAAAACAATGAAATAAAACAACTAACTAAAACAAATAAGTAATATAACAAATTAAAATAAATAATTAAAATAATAAATATGTGGAACTTCATATGCCGGAACTTTTGTTTTGTCTCTTTTGGTATGTCCCGACCAGCGATGTTATTCGGTTCATTCGAGTACTCTTTCATCTTGGCAATCTTGAATCCACAGTAGTCATCTTTTTTGGCATTCCGGTTATTTTGTCTTCACCTCCACCTGGAGGCAGGCATCTTTTGGTCTTCATCCAGGGGACTCCAGGACTCCATCGTCTCCCGTGGCCTCTGATCCTGGAACCTCCGACCAAATAATGTTAATTGTCTAAATCAAAATAGAAAATAAACAGATTAAGTACATAGCACAATACTAACTTCATCCTTTTGCCAAAAATAAAACATGCTTGGTAAAAATATTTCGTTTTTTTTTTTTCTTTCTTCTGAAATTAAACACAAGTTAAAAGAAAACAAACACATATAAAACAGCATCCAATATTTAATACACTTTCTCTCTGCACACCAACCATGAGCTTCCATTATATGTGCATTTATTTATTTATTTATTTATTTATTTATTAATATTTATTTTATATTATATTTTACATATACTACAGTGTTTATGTGCCATCATAACAATCAACTTTTTAACTTCTTTGTCACTGCCTCCTGATTGTATCCATTTATTTTCTCTTTTTGTGTTTAAGTGATTTTATCTGTTTCTACATGCTCAAGCTGCCTGATCTCATGTCTGGGATGGCATGGTTTGATTTGATTTACATGGACAAACTGCTCTATTGCTGTTTCACCTTCATTTTTCAAAATTTTATACACTACAGGAGAAACCTTATCTATAATTCGAAATGGCCCCTGCCAGGCTGCTATAAATTTAGAATTTTTCTGTTTACTTTTTCCAAAATGAAACTTGTACACCTGATCCCCTACATTGTATTCCTTTACTGATGTCTTTTTGTCATAATATGACTTAGCACTGTCAGCAGCCCTTTCCAGATTTCTCTGCACAAAAGCAAATGCATGTTGCAAATGCCTCCTCAGTTCATCAATATATTCATGAACCGTGGATGCACTCACTAGAGTTTGCTCATGTGTTCTGTATAGTAGGTGTTGTGGTAACACCATTTTCCTACCTGTCAAGACCTCATGGGGGCTAACACCTGTTGCTTTGGCAGGAGTCGACCTGATTGCCATCAGAACCAACGGTAAACGTAAATCCCAGCTGGAACCTGCTTCTGCCACAAATTTCTTTAAAATATCCACAACAGACCTATTGCTTCTTTCAACTGTACCTGAAGACGCCGCCCGATATGCGATATGTAGTTTCCTTTTCACACCTAGTATTTGCCATACCTTACTCATTAGAGTACTTGTGAAATGACTTCCTCTGTCTGACTCAATTCTTTGTGGCAACCCAAACCTTGAGAACACATGGTTTACCAGCAATGTGGCTGCTGTTTGCGCACTACAATCTGGTGCAGGAATGCACTCAATCCACTTCGACATCAAACATACCACACTCAAAATATAACGGTGTCCCCTGCTCGACCTTTTTAAAGGACCTACATAGTCTATTTGCAAATCTGACCATGGGAGAGTTAGGCCTCTTTTCATCAATGGTGCTCTATGCATTGGTGAAGCAGGTTTAAATTGGGCGCATACTAGACATCCTCTAGTATATAATTCCACATCTTGGGACATATGAGGCCAGTAAGCATAATCTTTTAGTATTTCTAATGTTTTTTGTGAACCTCTATGGCCTGCAGTTATGGCATCATGTGCATGGTGTAGCATTAGTCCTCTGAATGAAAGGGGTACTACCCACTGTATTTGCCCTGTTATGGACTCTCTAATCATGAGTCCATCCTGTAATCTAATTCGTGTTTTGTTCTTTAATAACACCCTCAACTCTTCTTTTTCCATACAATCATTTCCTGTTAAAGGATTTTGTTCAGGATCTATCAAATGATTATAATAGATTCCCAAAATTTGATCATTCTTTTGTGCCTCAATCAAATCTTGGTCTGGCGTGTCATGACTCCACTGCACCACCGGTTGATCTACCTCCTTTGGTGCTTTAGAACGTGTGACTGCATCAGTTTGTATTTCACCCATTAAATAATCAATATGTAGCAATTCTCCCATCACAGCCCCAATCTTAGCCAGATGGTCTGCCTTATCATTTCCCTCCTTATCCTCTCCTGGTGTTTTTAAATGCCCACGAAGTTCTCTCCAGTATATTGTTAAATTATTTTCTGACACCAATTTGTCTATGGCTTGTATCATTTTTGCATGTTTAAGTGGTTTTTTGTTGTATGTAACCATGCCTCTTGCTTTCCAACCAGGCAAATACTCCACAAAGCTATTCCGTGCATAGTCAGAATCAGTCACCAGGACAATTTCACTGAACTTTTTATCAACTGCAGTAGCAATTGCTTTATAGATGGCTGCCAATTCCGCCACCTGACTGCTCCTATCTCCAATCCTCATCCCTATACTAGGAACGCCTTCACATTTCAACCAGACATTTCCTATTCCTGCCACTAATTGTTTATTACTGTCATTTTCAATGTGAAAAGCACAACCATCCACATATACAGTTGGCAAATCCTTGCATGTTTTTTCATCAAAAGCTTTGTGTGGTGATTGTTCAAATTCCTGTAAACTAGCTTCCACTTCCATTTCATTTGGTATTTGTTCAGCTGCACAGTCATGTAAGTCAGCTAACCCTTGAGCAATTGGGCTCTTTTTATTTTGTCCATATCTTACTTCTACGGGAAAACCTTGTAATGCCAGCGTCCATGAAGTGATTCTGGATTGCGCTAGATTGCCTGATCTAATTCTTTTACTCTCTAAAAATTGCAAAGGTTGATGATTTGTTTCAATAATCACCTTTTCTCCCTGAACAATGGGGCGAAAATGTTGTAGCGCCCACACAGTGGTTAATAGGGCCTTCTCACATTCATTAAATTTCATTTCAACTTGGGAAAATGCCTTACTTGCATATGCAATGGTTTTGTGATTCAAATCGTGTTTTTGTGATAACACTGCTGACATACAATGTTCAGAAAAGCCTATTTCTATAAAGAAATCCCTGTCCTTTATGGGGTATGCTAAACATGGTGCCTTTACAAGACATTCCTTCAATCTAGCCACTGCATCAGACTGCTCTCTTTCCCATCTCCAGGGAGTATTTAGTTTAAGCAGTTTAGTCAATGGTTGAGTGATTTCTGCATAATTCTCAATGAACTTTCTGTTATAGCCTGTCATCCCTAATAAACTTTTTACTCCTTTCACATTTTTAGGATCTTTTAATCTTTGTATGGCCTCTATTTTCTTCCTTTGTGGATTTAGCCCATGTTCAGTCACTTCATGCCCTAGAAAGTTCACTTTTTTCTTGCACCATTGTGCTTTTTGCAAAGATACTTTGGCGCCTGCTTTCTGCAATTGGCCAAGCACATGTCTTATTTCATCAAAATGGCTTTTAAGGTTTTCATTTTTTATCAGGACATCATCCACATAAACTATTGTTCCTCTTTCCGCTGCATCCGGCATGGCCTTTCTCAAAAATATGCCAAATTCACTCCCACTATTGATGTACCCGAACGGAGCTCTAAGCCAGGCATATTGAGTCCTGTCAAATGTAAAGGAAAATAGGTGTTGTATCTCCTCTGCCAATGGCACACACCAATATCCAGATGTGAGATCTAACGTGGTAAATACATTTGAACCATGTATCTGAGCTAGGCCCTGATCAATGAATGGTAGTTGCCATCTAGATACTGGTACTCTTTTATTTAACTCTCTTAAGTCTGCACACAGCCGCCATTGACCATTTGGCTTTAACACACCTAAAATAGGCGTATTGGATGTGCTATGAATGGGCCTGATTATTCCCCGTGATTCCAAATTTTTAATAATCTCTGCCAATGATTCTAAACATGACAGCGGTAGTCTATACTGGCGTACAAACACTGGATTTCTACTACAACCTTCTGGTAGTGTGGCCACATGTAAATCAGTTAAACCACAATCATAAGCATCTTTTGCAAATACATCCTTAAACTCCATAAATATTTCCCTCAGGTCGTCTCTATCCTTATCGCTGTCGCATGCATCCGCTAAGGAGATCTGCTCTTCTACCATTCTGGAAAATTCTGGAAACTCTTCTGGTAAAGGAATCTCAGCGCTTTCCTCTAACTGTGTGGCTGTGTCTTTTTGTAGAGCTGCCACTTTTAAATATTTTGGCATATCAGCTTCCACTTCAATGGGCTGATTTCCTGTTTCATTTTCATTTAAATTAAATATTATGCAATCCTCTTGATGGCAGCACACTGTCTCATTTGAATCATAAGGATACACAGAATGAATTTTAAATATTCCTTTGGGCTGAGAGTCCAGGTGTTCTGGCAACTCGCCCTTGGCATCTACATATTTTTCAGGAATATTCCCAATCACCATGTTATTTAAATCTGCCGTATAATGTGATTTTTGTATGGCCATTCCTAATGGGGAGTTTTCCTCTAAATGAATATCCTGACAACCTTTATTATTTACCATGATTTTTACAGATCCCTCACCAATGTCTACCAATGGAATGTATTCATAATCCAGGCCTTGCTGTTTTATGGATTCATTCAGGCATACAAATGCATCAGAGCCTTTCATCTGCTGCCCATTTTTGCATTTCAGTGTTATTGCAAACTGTTTTGTAAATGCAGGAATAATAGTATCTTTCCTTATTTGTAATTCGATGGCATAAGGAACCAGTTGTGCACAATGATAAGACCTTCTTTTGTCTTCAAATTCAGGTGCCGGCCCACCTAGACGTGACCATATTTTTTGATTAAGGAAATCTAACACCATACACATTCTGTGCATGATGTCACTGCCCATGTAAAATTCATTTTGTGCTCCACTCACTATCCATACATTATGGTAAATTGTTTTCTGCCCAATGCTAATTTTAAGCATGCATCTGCCTGCAATTCGGTTTTCAAAGTCTGGACTGTCCAACCCAGAAACATATTGGTTTTTAATCCTAAATTTCGGGATTTCTTCCCTCTCCATAATTTTTTGCAATAATTTCTCATTAATGAAACTCCTTTCATGTTCAAGCGCTAAAGTGGCTTTTATTGTTTTAAGATAATCATTTATACCAACGTGAACCCATGGTTGCTCATCTTCCATGTGTATTTCTGCCAGAGTGGTAATGTGTTTTTCTGAATCTGTTTTAGGAACAATATTCTGTTTGCATGTATTCTCTTTTAAGTAGAAACGTAATGTGTGCTCATCTATGGCAGTCTGCCAATCTTTCCTTGGGTCCAAGTATATTTGTACAGGTATTTTTTCATTGTCGCTCTGATCTTTGTCTTGACACATTAATATAACAGTGACACTAGGTATGCAGCTATTCTGGAGATATACCTCCACAGCATCATTTGTTTTGGCAACGGTGTGACATTCTTTTATATTGCTGTTTTGTGATTTTAGTTTCTTAGGCCTCAATGGTTTTTTGGTTAAGGACCACAGCACTCCATTCACCCCATCTATGAGAGGAGACAATCTTTTCAGGCAATCTGTCCCCATCAGAAATGGAATTTCACAAATAGATGTGATCAATACCTCTTGTTTCATTCTGTGCTTTCCTATTTTTATGTCAACCTCAGTTACACCTATGATGGGCACCTCCTCCCCATTAAAGATATGCACTGGGCCTTGATTTGCCTTCACTGTGATCTGGCTCTGTGGAGGCCTCCCTTCATTGATACTCTTTACCAGCTCCTTGGACATAATTGTGGCCTGTGCGCCAGTGTCAATCATAGCGAAGGTGTGGCATTTTTCTTCTACAGTGATGGGTGCATAATATCTGTCCTCAACTTCCTCTAATACACATAAGAAATGTGAATTCTTACTGATTTCAGGGCTCACCTTTCTCAGGTCTTTTTCACTTTTGGCTAAGCACATTGGTAAATGAAAAGTCATTTTTCCCTCCTTTTTACCCATTTCTGTGCGAGATATTTTATTCATTTCCCCATGATCAGAAGTTTTTTGGAGTGTGGCCACTGTTCGCCCATCCATCTGGGTAACATCAGAGACCACATTACAACCTTCCAACTGAACATGTGTAACAACATCATTCAGCAATTTGTCATTTTTTAATTCTGTGCATTTGTGATCATTTGGGGGCCGATTCATGGAACAAACGTGCGCCGAAAATCTACGCGCAAGTAGGCGCAAGCAGGCGCAAGCAGGCGCAAGCGGAAAAAAACAGGCGCACGCGCACGCGTGCGATTCATGGAAGTCCCTGCGTGTGTTCACCGCGCGATGTGCGCCAAACCCGTGCATGGCGCACAAGTCACTGCAACATCGCGAAAGGCGTGCGCGACGGTGCGCGACGCGCACAGTGAAAGCGCACAACCTCAGCGCACACAGCAGAAAGTGGGCGGGACATGGGGCGTAACGCGCGGAATGGGGAACAACACGCGAAAATAAGGGCGTAACTGGGGATGCACTGCACGGAAGCAGAGGTAACGCCCACACGCACACGAACCACACGTATTCATGGAATGGAATAGGGCAAACCCACGCACAGCCAAAGCCGCGCACAAGCTGAAACACGTCCGCCACACGAAGGCAGGCGGTAGAGTCCCAGCGCATCAAAAAAGTGGCGGCGCGGGAAGTAAAATACGCGATTGAGCGGGGTACGTGTATTCCGGGGGTGCGCGGGAAGTTACACACGCGAATGAGCGGGCTACGTGTATTCCGGGGGTGCGCGGGAAGTGACACACGTGATTGAGCAGGGTACGTGCATTCCGGGGGTGCGCGGGAAGTTACACACGCGAATGAGCGGGGTACGTGTATTCCGGGGGTGCGCGGGAAGTTCCACACGCGATTTGGCCGGGTACGTGGATTTCAGGGGTGCGCGGGAAGTTCCACACGCGATTGAGCGGGGTACGTGTATTTCGGGGGTGCGCGGGAAGTGACACACGCGATTTGGCCGGGTACGTGGATTTCATGGGTGCGCGGGAAGTTCCACACGCGATTGAGCGGGGTACGTGTATTACGGGGGTGCGCGGGAAGTTCCACACGCGATTTTGCCGGGTACGTGGATTCCAGGGGTGCGCGGGAAGTTCCACACGCGATTGAGCGGGGTACGTGTATTTCGGGGGTGCGCGGGAAGTTCCACACGTGATTTGGCCGGGCACGTGGATTTCAGGGGTGCGCGGAAAGTTCCACACGCGATTTGGCCGGGTACGACGATTCCAGGGGTGCGCGGGAAGTTCCACACGCGATTTGGCCGGGTACGTGGATTTCAGGGGTGCGCGGGAAGTTCCACACGCGATTGAGCGGGGTACGTGTATTTCGGGGGTGCGCGGGAAGTTCCACACGCGATTTGGCCGGGTACGTGGATTTCAGGGGTGCGCGGGAAGTTCCACACGCGATTGAGCGGGGTACGTGTATTTCGGGGGTGCGCGGGAAGTGACACACGCGATTTGGCCGGGCACGTGGATTTCAGGGGTGCGCGGGAAGTTCCACACGCGATTTGGCCGGGTACGACGATTCCAGGGGTGCGCGGGAAGTTCCACACGCGATTTGGCCGGGTACGTGGATTTCAGGGGTGCGCGGGAAGTTCCACACGCGATTGAGTGGGGTACGTGTATTTCGGGGGTGCGCGGGAAGTTCCACATGCGATTTGGCCGGGTACGTGGATTTCATGGGTGCGCGGGAAGTTCCACACGCGATTGAGCGGGGTACGTGTATTTCGGGGGTGCGCGGGAAGTGACACACGCGATTTGGCCGGGTACGTGGATATCAGGGGTGCGCGGGAAGTTCCACACGCGATTGAGCGGGGTACGTGTATTTCGGGGGTGCGCGGGAAGTTCCACACGCGATTCGGCCTGGTACGTGGATATCAGGGGTGCGCGGGAAGTTCCACACGCGATTGAGCGGGGTACGTGTATTTCGGGGGTGCGCGGGAAGTTCCACACGCGATTTGGCTGGGCACGTGGATTTCAGGGGTGCGCGGGAAGTTCCACACGCGATTTGGCCGGGTACGACGATTCCAGGGGTGCGCGGGAAGTTCCACACGCGATTTGGCCGGGTACGTGGATTTCAGGGGTGCGTGGGAAGTTCCACACGCGATTGAGCGGGTACGTGTATTCCGGGGGTGCGCGGGGAGCAGCACACGTGAATTGCACGTGTGGGTCCTCCCAGGTGTACCCTCTACACCCTCCACGGCCCCTGCAGGTGGCTCACACCACAGGGGCCTACCCAGCACATGTCCTGCAGGCACCCCATCCACCATGGCCATGCCCACCAGCCAACCCACATATCAACTAGCACTACTGCCCACCAACGCATGTCCCCCTGCACCCCCAGCCACCAGGGGCAGCCTCCACCAGGCCCCCACCCATGTCTCCCATCCCCCCCACTCCCCAGCAGTGCAGGGCACCCTCCACCAGGCCCCCACTCATGTCTCCCACCACCCCCACCCCCCCAGCATCCAGGGGCACCCTCCACCAGGCCCCCACACATGTCTCCCAGCACCCCCACCCCCCAGCATCCAGGGGCACCCTCCACCAGGCCCCCACTCATGTCTCCCATCCCCCCCACTCCCCAGCAGTGCAGGGCACCCTCCACCAGGCCCCCACTCATGTCTCCCACCACCCCCACCCCCCCAGCATCCAGGGGCACCCTCCACCAGGCCCCCACACATGTCTCCCAGCACCCCCACCCCCCAGCATCCAGGGGCACCCTCCACCAGGCCCCCACTCATGTCTCCCATCCCCCCCACTCCCCAGCAGTGCAGGGCACCCTCCACCAGGCCCCCACTCATGTCTCCCAACACCCCCACCCCCCCAGCATCCAGGGGCACCCTCCACCAGGCCCCCACACATGTCTCCCAGCACCCCCACCCCCCAGCATCCAGGGGCACCCTCCACCAGGCCCCCACTCATGTCTCCCATCCCCCCCACTCCCCAGCAGTGCAGGGCACCCTCCACCAGGCCCCCACTCATGTCTCCCACCACCCCCACCCCCCCAGCATCCAGGGGCACCCTCCACCAGGCCCCCACACATGTCTCCCAGCACCCCCACCCCCAGCATCCAGGGGCACCCTCCACCAGGCCCCCACTCATGTCTCCCATCCCCCCCACTCCCCAGCAGTGCAGGGCACCCTCCAACAGGCCCCCACTCATGTCTCCCACCACCCCCACCCCCCCAGCATCCAGGGGCACCCTCCACCAGGCCCCCACTCATGTCTCCCACCACCCCCACCCCCCAGCATCCAGGGGCACCCTCCACCAGGCCCCCACACATGTCTCCCAGCACCCCCACCCCCCAGCATCCAGGGGCACCCTCCACCAGGCCCCCACACATGTCTCCCAGCACCCCCACCCCCCCAGCCACCAGGGGCACCCTCCACCAGGCCCCCACCCATGTCCGACTCATGTCTCCCAGCACCACCACCCCCCAGCCACCAGGGGCACCCTCCACCAGGCCCCCACCCATGTCTCCCAGCACCCCCACCCCCCCAGCCACCAGGGGCACCCTCCACCAGGCCCCCACCCATGTCCGACTCATGTCTCCCAACACCCCCACCCCCCCAGCAGTGCAGGGCACCCTCCACCAGGCCCCCACTCATGTCTCCCACCACCCCCACCCCCCAGCATCCAGGGGCACCCTCCACCAGGCCCCCACACATGTCTCCCAGCACCCCCACCCCCCAGCATCCAGGGGCACCCTCCACCAGGCCCCCACACATGTCTCCCATCCCCCCCACTCCCCAGCAGTGCAGGGCACCCTCCACCAGGCCCCACTCATGTCTCCCAACACCCCCACCCCCCCAGCATCCAGGTGCACCCTCCACCAGGCCCCCACTCATGTCTCCCACCCCCCAGCACTGTGGGGCACCTGCCAGCAGGCCCCCACCCATGTCCAACTCATGTTCCCCACCCAACATGTCATCACAGTCCAGATCCCTGGTCTCTATGGTCAGCCCCCAAATGCAAAACACCCACCCGAGTATTGCATCCACCCACTCATATTCTGCAATTACATCACAGAACACCAATTGCAAGTTCCAAAACAAACACATGTCCCTCACATACACCCAATGGGTGTCAGTGAATCTCAAAACACATAACATGAAATGCATGAAAACAATGAGACACCACACATTGAAGTGCAACAAATAAATAATGTATTAAAGGAAAGATGAATAGAAACAAAAATGAAGAAACTGAAATGTGAATGGAAAAAAATGAAAAGAAGCATGTCCGTCCAAAAAAAAGAAAAAATCAAAGAATATAGAAATTCAAAGTAATGTACTACAAAGTCAATGTCCACCAAACAAAATCCAATGTGAAAAAAAAACATAAGCCATTGATCCATGGATAATTTTAAAAAATAAAGTATGTACAAGTCCACAACTATGTACAAAGCAAGAAGCCAGGGTCCATCATCCCAACAAAATAAAGGAAACCTAACTAACTACACTAACTAATAAAAAAAACTATATACAAAAATGTGGCCAATGTCCAAAAGGTCCAAATGAAATAAAAACAAAAATGAAACTTAACACTACCTACATAACTATGTACAAGGGCAGCGGGCTAGTTCCACGGCTCACTTCTGGATGTGCCGGGCCAGGGCATCATCGAACTCCTCCTCTATGTCCCGGAGGCGGTCCTCCTCCATGGCCCCGAGGGTCCGCAGGGCCGTCGACGTGTCCACCTCCAAAGCCCTGCGGATTGCCTCGAGGCACTCGACCCGCCTCAGGGCCCTCTGCATGGAGTTCTCCGCCCTGACCATTGAGAGCCGTGCCTCTTCCGCCCGCTGCCGCTCCGCATCTATGGCGTGGCCCAACCGCTGCCACACGGAAGACACTTTTTGTCCTGGGTCCTCCTGCCCTCCGGCCGATGCCTGCCCCTCCGATGTCGAAGGCCCCGAGCCTTCATGGCTCCCACAATGGAGCTGCTGCTGCTGTGCCTCTGCCCCTGCACTGCCTCCTGCTGCCTGCACATCCTCCGCCGGCTGGGGTGCAGTCGTTGACGTGGCCACCCCTGCTGGACGTCTGACTCCCGACTGTGGCAGGGATGCCTCCTCCACCAGCCTGGCCGCACCGTCAGAGGCAGCTCCACAGGGCACCCAGGTGACTGATGGGTGGGAAGATGGCACAGAGGACGACTGGCGCGTAGGGGGTCCAGCTGAGGAGGGGGTCGTGGCAAGCCCCATCAGACGGAGGAATCCGGCCTGGGTGACCTGTCCCAGCAGGCTGACGTGGTCAACGAGCCATTCGAGATGACCTGCAGTCTCTTCATGAAAAGACTGCAGGTCGCCTCGCATGGCCCGTTGACGCAACGCCACTCCAGCCAGGACAGGCTCAACCCGGGCCTGGATAGCCACGTCCGCAGGCAGGGGAAGGCCAGTTGACGTCAGCTCATCCCCTGCCTGAAAACTGGTCTGGACATGGGCATCCCTGCTGGTGCAAGATGATGCAGGGACAGGATCAGGGACAGGATTGCACACAGGCACCTCCGCGGCGGCCTGTGCTGCCTCCTGTCCCTGGTCCTGCACTGCACCACTAGCACCAGTGGGATCCCCACCCCCAGACCCCGTCTCCGGTGCTTGCACGGCCTCCTCCTCCACCAAACCCCCCACCAACCTGGATGACTCTGTGCCATCTTCCCCCGTTGGGCCCTGTGGGGTCCCAGCTGCCCCTTCTGCTGCCGAGGAGTCCAACTGCAACCTCCGCCTCTTGGACCTCCCCCTGGCAGCTGCGGCCTGGGACGCGGCACCGGACTCCTCACTCCCCGACGAGATGACAACCTGGGAGGGGAGCCGGGCCTTGCGTCTCCGGCTGGCGGTGGGATCCCCGCCGCTGTGCTCCACAGCACCTTCTCCGCCCTCTTCATCAGTTGATGCTGCAGACAGGGAGAAACAAAACACAGGCATCAGGGCACTGTACAATGTACACATACACACATGACAGTTGTACATGAGTGGCATTGGCAAACCTCTGACATGTCATCACAATCCCCAACACACATGTCATTACAACTTGCACACACGAGCCATACCACAGCCATGTTGCAACTGCCAACACCATCCATACACATACAACAGCATCAGCAGGCAAAGGTGAGCCAGACATCACATGCAACACAGGAAGTGCACCACACATGTACACACACCACCACACTTGCATGCATGTGTACACCTCTGCTAAGTGTCGCAGTGTTCAGACGGGCATCCATGTCACATCTGCCAATCAGGCTTCCACATACCGCTGTCACATGCATCCATGTTGCATCACTGTTGCACCCTTGTCTAATACACACACATGCACATGTACACAGCGCTGATACAATCAGCTGAAAACAACATACATGCGTGACATCACGGACATGTCTACTCACATACACATTCATACAGACTTGTGTGCCCACACAACTGCATTTGGCATGCAAGCCCACACACACAGGCACCATCCATGTCTCACACATTACAGCCCTCGCATGTGTCAGCCCCACGGCCCTGTACACCCGCACCCATACTCGACCCCATACAAACAGATGTGCAACCTGCACACTACTGAACAATCACCACACGCACTGCTCACAATCAGGATGCATGTACACTCACCGCTCGACTCCAGACGGGTCTGCCTCTCAAGGACCTGGACGTGGAGCGCTGGGGATATGTGTTCCAGGACCCTCATCTGTTCTTCCGACAAGTGGCCCCGGCGCCCCTTGGCATCCGCTGCCTTCAAGAGGCGCCGGGCCTTGGTCAGGGTCCTGGACCTGAAGTCCTCCCAGCGCTTCTTGACATGTTGGAAGTCGCGGACTGCCACCCCCTCCGCGTTGATGGCAGTCACGATGTCAGTCCAGATCCGAGTCCGTCCTTCCTTGTCGGCGCGGCAACTTCCGAAGAGGGCATCATACTGGCCCAGGACTTGCTCCACCAGGACACCAACTTCGGTGGCACTGAAGCTGGTGCCCCTCTGCCTCTCTGGCCGGGGGTTGTCAGTGGTCACAGATGGAGTTGGCCCCGACATGACAACCCCAGAGGCAGGAGTGGGTGGGCAACTGGGTCCTGGGGCTGGGCTGTGGAGCGATGGAATCCCAGTCGGGAGTCTTTGGTTCCAGCAGGGGTGGTCACACCAACAGCACCCCTGGCTGATGTGCAGGCAGCAAATGGCAGGGCACGTGGGCAGCAGGCAGTCAGGCAGCAGCAGATGGCAGGTGGGAGCGTGCTCGGGGCTCTGGGGGGCAGTAGTTCGGCCTTCTGGGCAGGAGCGTGGTCTTCCGTGTGCTTACGCGTGGCCAGCTTGATACGGAGTGATTAGGCACGTGAAAATTCTGCACGTCAGCGTGTAATTCGAGGAAAGGCCCTTAGCGCGTAAGCACGTCTGCACGCATACGCATTTTCATTGGACCAAAGGCCCTCAGCGCGTGAGCGCGTCTGTGACGTGACGTGCGAGGGAGTATCCCTCATTGCACGTGATGACAGTACACACGTGGATCCCAACCAATCGCGTGTGAAAGTTCACGGGACCCCGAAACACACGTACCCCGGCCAATCGCGTGTGGAACTACCCGCGCACCCCGAAACACACGTACCCAGGCCAATCGCGTGTGGAACTTCCCGCGCACCCCGAAACACACGTACCCAGGCCAATCGCGTGTGGAACTTCCCGCGCACCCCGAAACACACGTACCCAGGCCAATCGCGTGTGGAACTTCCCGCGCACCCCGAAACACACGTACCCAGGCCAATCGCGTGTGGAACTACCCGCGCACCCCGAAACACACGTACCCAGGCCAATCGCGTGTGGAACTTCCCGCGCACCCCTGAAATCCACGTACCCAGGCCAATCGCGTGTGGAACTACCCGCGCACCCCGAAACACACGTACCCAGGCCAATCGCGTGTGGAACTTCCCGCGCACCCCTGAAATCCACGTACCCAGGCCAATCGCGTGTAGACTTTCTCGCGCACCCCTGAAATCCACGTACCCAGGCCAATCGCGTGTAGTCTTTCTCGCGCACCCCTGAAATCCACGTACCCAGGCCAATCGCGTGTAGACTTTCTCGCGCACCCCTGAAATCCACGTACCCAGGCCAATCGCGTGTAGACTTTCTCGCGCACCCCTGAAATCCACGTACCCAGGCCAATCGCGTGTAGTCTTTCTCGTGCACCCCTGAAATCCACGTACCCAGGCCAATCGCGTGTAGACTTTCTCGCGCACCCCTGAAATCCACGTACCCAGGCCAATCGCGTGTAGACTTTCTCGCGCACCCCTGAAATCCACGTACCCAGGCCAATCGCGTGTAGACTTTCTCGCGCACCCCTGTAATACACGTACCCAGCCCAGTCGCGTATGGAAACACCCGCACCCCCCTGGAATGCACGCTCCCAGCTCTGCGTTTGCTGCTGCCCTTTGCGCTCGGTTGGGGATTTTGATGGCTTTTCCCTGCGCGAGAGGCGTTCTTGGAGGCGTAACTGGCGGTGCTGCAGGGTGGCTGCGCAACTGTGCGCCACGGCTGGTTTTGGTGGCTGGAATCCATGAATACGCTGTGCGCGGAAATGGATTTTAGCACACACGGCTGGCGCAGGGATTCGCACGCGCACACTGTGCGCCAGCCGCGTGCGCCACTTGTGCGCTGAATTCTATGAATCGGCCCCTCAGTGTAATACCAGCCCTTTCAGCCTCTTCAAAAATATGTGGCTCAAAGAATTCTTCAGGTGATTGACTTGTACCCTCCTTGTGAGTATTTCCTTTTTCTGTCTGTGTTTGGTCATTGTTTTGATTGCCCAGGGAAGGAGCTATGGCATCCCCACCTACTCCCTGTTCACTGGTATTCCCCACGCATGAGTCATTTTTCTTAAATCTGTTCCTTTGTTCTTTTGGAATTCCTAATGTTTCTTTTTCATTTGTGCAAATCTTTACTGTTTTATTTAGCTCTAAGTTAAACCGTACCTCTTTTTTAGAAGTATTTGCACTTTCTGTCACAATTTCATTTACTGGTACTTTCATTTTTAATCCATTAGGCATCTCAGAGTCGTTATGCAAAATTATATCAGAGCAATCTGTCATTTTGGCACTGCAGTTATCATGAGTACTTAGTCACTTTTCGGAAGCCCCCCGGTCATTGCTATGGCCATCAGCCCCCTCTTTGGAAGGTTGTTTTTGCGCTGTATAGAGCTTTCCTATTTGCTCAGCTAACATTTTCACTTGGGCCTCAAGGCACTGGAACCTTTCCATCTCTCTAGGATCCTCTTTCTGTGGCCTAGGTCGATATTGGTTGTTTTCCCCCTGATTGGATCTATTCTGATACCTCTCAGGTGATTGATACCGGTTGGGATGGTTTCTGAACTCTTGATTCATTTGTGGAGGGGAGCGGGTTGCACCCATCCTTTGATTATAGTCCCTTGGTGGGGAATCATCGTACTGGCGTGGACTGTAGTTCACGTTTTGCCTCATGTCCTGTCTCTCAGATTGTGGGTACTGGCCCCTATGTTGATTTTCATTATCAGTAAATCGATCCACATATCGGGGCCTATCCTGATTACCATATATCATGGTGTTGGGATCAAACCTACTCTGTGTCCCCAATGACTGGTAGGGACCATCATTTCTTTGATCTTGATTTTGTCTCTGGTTATTGTTCATACCTGCCATATCAGACCGGTATCTTACCCGGGGTCTATCCCCTAAGTACCTAGGGCTGATGTAGCTCTCTCTATTACTAGGATCATGTGTTTGGAACATTGGTACAGGCAATGGCGATCTTTGTTGATTACCCCTTTGTTCAGGTGTCACATTATTTTTACCTTGACTTTGAGCAGACTCAAGGGACATTTTGGCTGACCTGATTTCCATTACTGTGGCTGAGGGTTCTTTAGATTTATGCCTGGTATCTTTCATTTTATCACTTTCTCTACCCTGACAATAGAGTACCTCATATAGCTTTGTGCTTTGATGTACAATCCATTCAAGGGACTTGTCACGGTCAAATTCACGGACCAATTGGGATATGATGTCTTTCTGTAGCCCATAGAAGTATGCAGTTTTAAACTCATTGGAATTTGAGTCAAAAGATACATCAAAGCGAGAGAATGCTCTTTTTAAGTCTTGTAAAAATTGGCGAGGGGATGTATTAGGTCCAGCAGTAATTGTGTACGCGACTTTCTTTGCCTCCTGCAATGACTGAAAAGGAGAAAAATGACGCCTAATTTCTTTTTCAAACTCCAGCCATGTCATATTCTGCTGTTCATTTAATCCCCTTATGATGCTGGCCGTCGGGGCATCTAAAGTTAAATGAAAATATTGTCTGTACTGTTCCTTAGGTATCTGGAGTGCTTTAAAAATGTCATGCACCGCTTCTAAGTGATCCTCAATGCAGCATTCACCTCCCTTTTTAAATGGTTTGATCAGGGCTTTAATGGATTTCATAATTTTTATGGGGCTACTTGTTGCAATACATGGAATTGCACTATTTTGTGAGTCAATCCTGTTTTCAGGTGTATGAGATTGGTGACTGCCCCCAATGGGAGTATCAAATCCCCCAAGGGCGCTGCAACCAAGTTCAGTCACCGGCCCAGTCACTGGGGCACTAGCTCTTTGGGCAGAGCTAGAATTCACCTCCACTCCATTGAATGTGGTACCCTGCCGCCTCTCTTGGGACCTGGGAATGCACATTTGCTGTTCTAAGTCCTTACACTTTTTAAGGAGTCTGGTTGCTTCATTCTGCAAATAATTATTTTCATCGCTCATTTTATTAATCGCCTTCTGCATGTCGCACATTTGCATTTGGCATTCATTGAACTCTTTATTTCTTTTGTCTCTTTCTTGAATCATTTTAATCATTTCTTGTTCTGCACTCTGGAGATCACCTTCTTTTTCACAATGTTCTTTTTGTAAAATCTGCATTTCTGAAACAACCTCATCTTTATCCTGCCTAATGTGATCCACTAAGGCTTTTAAGTGTGTCAATTCTTGCTCACTATCTTCAAATTGTTTCTTGCTTTTGGATAACTGAGTATCAAAGTCTCTGCATTTTAATTGCATGTCTTTTTGGCATACATCCAATTCTGCTCTCAACATTTCCTGATTTTTACTTGCCCCCTCTAATTCAGTCTTTAACCTGTTAATTAGCTGAGTATCATTCTCTTGCATTCGCAGGGATTTGTTTAAAATAAACCATATTTTGCCGCATAGCCGTATTAAACAGTCTTTCTCTGCACTTTTATCGGCTGCATTCAATAATCTTGTAAGGCAGACCTGAATTATGCTGCCTTCTGCAAAAATATTGTCTAGTTTTTCTTTCTCCACCTCACCCTGAATGCGGTTACTCCATTCTAACGTGCTATTCGAAGACCAATTCCCATGTGCAAATAACTTTGCCTCTAAATATTGCACTAGATCTGAGAATGTGGTTTCCCTTTGTGACATTCTGAAATTCGTTTTTAGTGGCACACTGCTATTATAAAATGGGTTCCCTTTAATGTGCAAATGGCAGTGTGAGACACACTTGCCACGCCCAGTAGGTACTCTATGATCACTTTCCCGGCCTGCAACGCACCATAAATATGTAGGGTATTTTGTGGAGATTTGGGGCCTGACGGTATTTTATTACCGCCGAAAAATAACTTAGCAATAATCACTCTTTGTATTCAGATTTGGCCATGTGCAACAATAATACAATGGACATGCATTATTTCAGCACCCAGACCTGCATATTTGGTATACGTGGTTGGTGGTATTTTGGTGAGCATAATTCCCTTGTTTTATTTGTGGCCCCAATGTCCAGAATCCCTTATCTTTGCTTAAATTTTTCGTGTGATCACTAGAGAGACCTCAGACCTGCATTCTAGGAATACCACATTTTCCAGTGATAGTGTTGGTGTGCCACCATGGGCGAACTCACTGACTTATTTACGACAGAGAGCTATATGTGGTAGTCTTGTGGTAATTTCCACTACCTTATATACGGTAGGGAGCTATGTTCAGAGAGTCTCTCTTCCCGTTGGCTCATGTACCTCCAACAAGCTATGCTACAGTCACTCACAATTATTCATACTGATTTTGACATGCACACATCTGTCTTAAAATGACCATTGCACTGTTTAAAAATCTCCCCACATCATCAGCATTGTAATGGTAAACAATAAACATCACCCGTCTGTTTTCAAATATTTTTCTGTATTATAAAAGTTGTATTTAAAAACGATCTCATTCTTTACAGAAATAAAATGGTACAGTCAAAGCATTGTCTGTGACACACTGCAGAGAGTGGCGGAGAACAGAACTCAAATTGCAACATTAGCACTTGATTAAGACACGCACAGGAATCCTACACTGACTGCATATTACCGTACACACTCAGCTCCCACACTTCTCATTACCTTATCTTTTTAGTTGTTCTCTTTGTGAATGTGGCTCTCTTGGATTAACTCCAGCAAAAAGGAACGCTTGCCTTCTCAAACCGGGGTCATTGCCTGGAATTCTCAGCTTTTGCAGATAGGAATGCCTCAGCCAGTGGAAAGGTCCTTCTTTCAGCTCTCCCCAATCTCGACTGTAGCAGGACACAGGAATCTGCATTCAGTCAGGAGCCCCACAGTCAGGTCTTCTCCCCAATAGTGCAGAAAGATGTCTGGCTGTCTTTTTCCCTGATACTGCCCACTAAAACTTTCCTCTCAGCCCTCTGTATGACGTGTCCCAATGAAATCCATCATCTCTCATCCTCCTACTCTTCAACAATAGCTTCGCTTATACATTTGCAATTGTTGCAAATCTGACTTCCTTCTTCCTGCAGTTACTGTGCACAAAAACACGGAGAATCAGGCAGAGAAGAGAAGAAAAAAATCTGCACACGCATTTAAATGGTTTTCAGAGTATGCCTAATTCTGCAGTGGAGAACACATTTTATTAGTGGGTTATGTTAAATAAGGTTTTATTAGTCAGGTTAATTGTTAATAGGTTAGCTGTTAATTTTCAAATGTGTCTCTAGCAATATAGGCATTTCAGGTGAAAAATAGTGTGCATTTTTAAATGAGCACGTGTGCTTTTAACTGTAAAAATAGATTTGCATCTTATATGTTAAAATCGTTTTTGACTGAATAGCCTGTCTTTCCTTGTTAATCTGGCAACCCATATAGCAATGCACCGCACCCTTGTGGTGGTGCTGCAAAAAAAAATGTGCTACTTGTGCAGTATTGCTGTACTCTGTACTGTAACACGCCAAATATCCTTACAGATATCACATCTCATGCTATCGGAAGGGTATCAGGATTGGAATTGGAAGGAGTTGGATATCCCATCTCATGCTATAGGAAGGGTCTAAGGTTGGAATGGGAAGGAGTTGGATATCACATCTCATGTTATAGGAAGGGTCTCAGGATTGGAATGGGAAGGACTTGGAGATAACATCTCATTCTATAGGAAGGCTCTCAGGGTTGGAAGGGGAAGGAGTTGGATATCACATTTCATGTTAGAGGTAGGATCTCAGGTTTGGTATTAGAGGCATTGAGATGTCACATCTCATGCTATCAGAAGGGTCTCAGGATTGGAATGGGAAGGAGTTGGATATCACATCTCATGCTAAAGGGAGGGTCTAAGGTTTGTAAGGGGAAGGATTTGGATATCACATCTCATGTTATAGGAAGGATCTCAGGTTTGGTATTAGAAGCATTGAGATATCACATCTCATGCTATCGGAAGGGTCTCAGGTTTGGTATAAGCATTGAGATATCACATCTCTGCTATCGGAAGGGTCTCAGGATTGGAATGGGAAGGACTTGGATATTACAATTCATGTTATAGGAAAGGTCTCAGGTTTGGTATTAGAAGCATTGAGATATCACATCTCATGCTATAGGAAGGGTTTCAGGATTGGAATGGGAAGGACTTGGATATCACATCTCATGTTATTGGAAGGGTCTCAGGTTTGGTATTAGAAGCATTGAGATATCACATCTCATGCTATAGGAAGGGTCTCAGGAATGGTATGGGAAGGACTTGGATATCACATCTCATGATAAAGGAAGGGTCTAAGGTTTGGAAGGGGAAAGATTTGGATATCACATCTCATGTTATTGGACCGGTCTCAGGTTTGGTATTAGAAGCATTGAGATATCAAGTCTCATGGTATAGGACGGGAGTTTGATATCACATCTCATGCCATGGTATGGGTCTCAGGTTTTGTAGAAGCATTGGGATATCACATCTCATGGAAGGGTATCAGGTCTGGATTTGGAAGGAGTTGGATATCCCATCTCATGCTATAGGAAGGGTCTCAGGTTGGAATGGGAAGGAGTTGGATATCACATCTCATGTTATAGGAAGGATCTCAGGATTGGAATAGGAAGGACTTGGATATCACATCTCATGCTGTAGGAAGGCTCTCAGGTTTGGTATTAGAAGCATTGAGATGTCACATCTCATGCTATAGGAAGGGTCTCAGGATTGGAATGGGAAGGAGTTGGATATCACATCTGATGCTAAAGGAAGGGTCTCAGTTTTGGTAGAAGCATTGAGATATCACATCTCATGCTATAGGAAGGGTCTCATGATTGGAATGGGAAGGAGTTGGATATCACATCTCATGCTAAAGGGAGGGTCTCAGGTTTGGAAGGGGAAGGATTTGGATATCACATCTCATGTTATAGGAAGGATCTCAGGTTTGGTTTTAGAAGCATTGAGATATCACATCTCATGCTATAGGAAGGGTCTCAGGATTGGAATGGGAAGGAGTTGGATATTGCATCTCATGTTATAGGAAGGATCTCAGGTTTGGTATTAGAAGCATTGAGATATCACATCTCATGCTATAGGAAGGGTCTCAGGATTGGAATGGGAAGGAGTTGGATATCACATCTGATGCTAAAGGAAGGGTCTCAGTTTTGGTAGAAGCAATGAGATATCACATCTCATGCTATAGGAAGGGTCTCAGGATTGGAATGGGAAGGAGTTGGATATCACATCTCATGCTAAAGGGAGGGTCTCAGGTTTGGAAGGGGAAGGATTTGGATATCACATCTCATGTTATAGGAAGGATCTCAGGTTTGGTTTTAGAAGCATTGAGATATCACATCTCATGCTATAGGAAGGGTCTCAGGATTGGAATGGGAAGGAGTTGGATATCGCATCTCATGTTATAGGAAGGATCTCAGGTTTGGTATTAGAAGCATTGAGATATCACAACTCATGCTATAGGAAGGGTCTCAGGATTGGAATGGGAAGGAGTTGGATATCACATCTGATGCTAAAGGAAGGGTCTCAGTTTTGGTAGAAGCATTGAGATATCACATCTCATGCTATAGGAATGGTCTCAGGATTGTAATGGGAAGGAGTTGGATATAACATCTCATGCTATAGGAAGGGTCTCAGGTTTGGTATAAGCATTGAGATATCACATCTCTGCTATCGGAAGGGTCTCAGGATTGGAAAGGGAAGGACTTAGATATCACATCTCATGCTATAGGGAGGGTCTCAGTTTTGATATTAGAAGCATTGAGATATCACATCTCATGCTATCGGAAGGGTCTCAGGATTGGAATGGGAGGAGCTGGATATCACATCTCATGCTAAAGGAAGGGTCTCAGGTTTGGAAGGGGAAGGATTTGGATAGCACATCTCATGTTATAGGACGGGTCTCAGGTTTGGTATTAGAAGCATTGAGATATCACATCTCATGCTATAGGAAGTGTCTCAGGATTCGAATGGGAAGGAGTTGGATATCACATCTCATGCTACAGGAAGGGTTTCAGGTTTGGTAGAAGCATTGAGATATCACATCTCATGCTATAGGAAGGGTCTCAGGATTGGAATGGGAAGGAGTTGGATATCACATCTCATGCTAAAGGAAAGGTCTCAGCTTTGGAAGGGGAAGGATTTGGATCTCACATCTCATGTTTTAGGACGGGTCTCAAGTTTGGTATTAGAAGCATTGAGATATCACATCTCATGGTATAATAAGGGTCTCAGGATTGGAATGGGAAGGAGTTGGATATCACATCTCAAGCTATCTCAGGATTGGAATGGGAAGGAGTTTGATATCACATCTCAAGCTATAGGAAGGGTCTCAGGTTTGGGAAGCGAAGGATTTGGATTTCACATCTCATGTTATAGGGTGGTTCTCATGTTTGGTTTTAGAAGCATTGAGATATCACATCTCATGCTATCGGAAGGGTCTCAGGTTTGGAATGGGAAGAAGTTGGATATCACATCTCATGCCATAGGAAGGGTCATCAGGTTTGGTATAAGCATTGAGATATCACATCTCTGCTATCGGAAGGGTCTCAGGATAGGAATGGGAAGGACTTAGATATCACATCTCATACTATAGGGAGGGTCTCAGTTTTGATATTAGAAGCATTGAGATATCATATCTCATGCTATCAGAAGGGTCTCAGGATTGGAATGGGATGGAGTTGGATATCACATCTCAAGCTATCTCAGGATTGGAATGGGAAGGAGTTTGATATCACATCTCAAGCTATAGGAATGGTCTCAGGTTTGGAAGGGGAAGGATTAGGATCTCACATCTCATGTTTTAGGACGGGTCTCAGGTTTGGTATTAGAAGCATTGAGATATCACATCTCATGGTATAGGAAGGGTCTCAGGATTGGAATGGGAAGGAGTTGGATATCACATCTCATGCTATAGGGAGGGTCTCAGTTTTGATATTAGAAGCATTGAGATATCACATATGCTATTGAAAGGGTCTCAGTATTGGAATTGGAAGGAGTTGGATATCACATCTCATGCTATAGGGAGGTTCTCAGGTTTAATATTAGAAGCATTGAGATACCACATCTCATGCTATCAGAAGGGTCTCAGGATTGGAATGGGAAGGAGTTGGATATCACATCCCATGCTCAAGGAAAGGTCTCAGGTTTGGAAGGGGAAGGATTTGGATCTCACAACTCATGTTTTAGGACGGGTCTCAGGTTTGGTATTAGAAGCATTGAGATATCACATCTCATGGTATCGTCATGGTCTCAGGTTTGGAATGGGAAGGAGTTGGCTATCACATCTCATGTTATAGGATGGATCTCAGGTTTGGTATTAGAAGCATTGAGATATCACATCTCATGCTATAGGAAGGGTCTCAGGATTGGAATGTGAAGGAGTTTGATATCACATCTCAAGCTATAAGAAGGGTCTCAGGTTTGGGAAGGGAAGGATTTGGATTTCACATCTCATGTTATAGGATGGTTCTCATGTTTGGTTTTAGAAGCATTGAGATATCACATCTCATGCTATCGTCATGGTCTCAGGTTTGGAATGGGAAGGAGTTGGCTATCACATCTCATGTTATAGGATGGATCTCAGGTTTGGTATTAGAAGCATTGAGATATCACATCTCATGCTATAGGAAGGGTCTCAGGATTGGAATGTGAAGGATTTGGATATCACATCTCATGCTAAAAGAAGAGTCTCAGGTTTAATAGAAGCATTGAGATATCACATCTCATGCTATAGGAAGGGTCTCAGGATTGGAATGGGAAGGAGTTGGATATCACATCGCATGCCATAGGAAGGGTCTCAGGTTTGGTATAAGCATTGAGATATCACATCTCTGCTATTGGAAGGGTCTCAGGATTGGAATGGGAAGGATTTGGATTTCACATGTTATAGGATGGTTCTCAGGTTTGGTTTTAGAAGCATTAAGATATAAAATCTCATAAAATCTCATGCTATAGGAAGGGTCTCAGGTTTGGAATGGGAAGGAGTTGGATATCACATCTCATGCTAAAGGAAAGGTCTCAGGTTTGGAAGGGGAAGGATTTGTATCTCACATCTCATGTTTTAGGACGGGTCTCAGGTTTCGTATTAGAAGCATTGAGATATCACATCTCTGCTATCGGAAGGGTCTCAGGATTGGATTGGGAAGGAGTTGGATATCCCTTCTCATGCTATAGGAAGGATCTCAGGTTGTAATGGGAAGGAGTTGGATATCACATCTCATGTTATAGGAAGGGTCTCAAGATTGGAATGGGAAGGATTTGGATATTACATCTCTTGCTATAGGAAGGGTCTCGGGTTTTTTATTAGCAACATTGAGATATCACATCTCATGCTATTGGAAGGGTTTCAGGATTGGAATGGGAAGGATTTGGATATCACATCTCATGCTAAAGGAAGGGTCTCAGGTTTGGAAGGGGAAGGATTTGGATATCATATCTCATGTTATAGGACGGGTCCCAGGTTTGGTATTAGAAGCATTGAGATATCACATCTCATGGTATAGGAAGGGTCTCAGGATTGGAATGGGAAGGAGTTGGATATCCCTTCTCATGCTATAGGAAGGGTCTCAGGTTGGAATGGGAAAGAGTTGGATATCACATCTCATTATAGGAAGGGTCTCAGGATTTGACTGGGAAGGATTTGGATATCACATCTCTTGCTATAGGAAGGTCTCAGGTTTTTTATTAGAAACATTGAGATATCACATCTCATGCTATAGGAAGGGTTTCAGGATTGGAATGGGAAGGAGTTGGATATCACGTCTCATGTTATAGGAAGGGTCTCAGGATTGGAATGGGAAGGAGTTGGATATCACATCTCATGCTAAAGGAAGGGTCTTAGGTTTGATAGAAGTATTGAGATATAACATCTCATGTTATAGGAAGGAACTCAGGATTGAAATGGGAAGGAGTTGGATATCACATCTCATGCCATAGGAAGGGTCATCAGGTTTGGTATAAGCATTGAGATATCACATCTCTGCTATCGGAAGGGTCTCAGGATAGGAATGGGAAGGACTTAGATATCACATCTCATACTATAGGGAGGGTCTCAGTTTTGATATTAGAAGCATTGAGATATCATATCTCATGGTATCGGAAGGGTCTCAGGATTGGAATGGGATGGAGTTGGATATCACATCTCAAGCTGTCTCAGGATTGGAATGGGAAGGAGTTGGATATCCCTTCTCATGCTATAGGAAGGGTCTCAGGTTGGAATGGGAAAGAGTTGGATATCACATCTCATTATAGGAAGGGTCTCAGGATTTGACTGGGAAGGATTTGGATATCACATCTCTTGCTATAGGAAGGTCTCAGGTTTTTTATTAGAAACATTGAGATATCACATCTCATGCTATAGGAAGGGTTTCAGGATTGGAATGGGAAGGATTTGGATATCACATCTCATGCTAAAGGAAGGGTCTCAGGTTTGGAAGGGGAAGGATTTGGATATCATATCTCATGTTATAGGACTGGTCCCAGGTTTGGTATTAGAAGCATTGAGATATCACATCTAATGCTATAGGAAGAGTCTCAGGATTGGAATGGGAAGGAGTTGGATATCACGTCTCATGTTATAGGAAGGGTCTCAGGATTGGAATGGGAAGGAGTTGGATATCACATCTCATGCTAAAGGAAGGGTCTTAGGTTTGATAGAAGCATTGAGATATAACATCACATGTTATAGGAAGGAACTCAGGATTGAAATTGGAAGGAGTTGGATATCACATCTCATGCCATAGGAAGGGTCATCAGGTTTGGTATAAGCATTGAGATATCACATCTCTGCTATCGGAAGGGTATCAGGATAGGAATGGGAAGGACTTAGATATCACATCTCATACTATAGGGAGGGTCTCAGTTTTGATATTAGAAGCATTGAGATATCATATCTCATGCTATCGGAAGGGTCTCAGGATTGGAATGGGAAGGAGTTTGATATCACATCTCAAGCTATAGGAAAGGTCTCAGGTTTGGAAGGGGAAGGATTAGGATCTCACATCTCATGTTTTAGGACGGGTCTCAGGTTTTTTATTAGAAGCATTGAGATATCACATCTCATGGTATAGGAAGGGTCTCAGGATTGGAATGGGAAGGAGTTGGATATCACATCTCAAGCTATCTCAGGATTGGAATGGGAAGGAGTTTGATATCACATCTCAAGCTATAGGAAGGGTCTCGGGTTTGGAAAGGGAAGGATCTGGATTTCACATCTAATGTTATAGGATGGTTCTAATGTTTGGTTTTCGAAGCATTGAGATATCACATCTCATGCTATCGGAAGGGTCTCAGGTTTAGAAAGGGAAGGATTTGAATTTCACATGTTATAGGATGGTTCTCAGGTTTGGTTTTAGAAGCATTAAGATCTAACATCTCATGCTATAGGAAGGGCCTCAGGTTTGGAATGGGAAGGAGTTGGATATCACATCTCATGGTAAAGGAAAGGTCTCAGGTTTGGAAGGGGAAGGATTTGGATCTCACATCTCATGTTTTAGGACGTGTCTCAGGTTTGGTATTAGAAGCATTGAGATATCACATCTCATGGTATAGGAAGGGTCTCAGGATTGGAATGGGAAGGAGTTGGATATCACATTGAATGGGAAGGAGTTTGATATCACATCTGAAGCTATAGGAAGGGTCTCAGGTTTGGAAAGGGAATTATTTGGATTTCACATCTCATGTTATAGGATGGTTCTCATGTTTGGTTTTAGAAGCATTGAGATATCACATCTCATGAGGTAGGAAGAGTCTCAGGATTGGAATGGGAAGGAGTTGGATATCACATCTCATGCTAAAGGAAGGGTCTCAGGTTTGATAGAAGCAAAGGTTTGGAATGGGAAGGAGTTGGATATCACGTCTCATGTTATAGGAAGGGTCTCAGTATTGGAATGGGAAGGAGTTGGATATCACATCTCATGCTAAAGGAAGGGTCTCAGGTTTGATAGAAGCAAAGGTTTGGAATGGGAAGGAGTTTGATATCACACCTCATGTTATAGGAATGATCTCAGGTTTGGTATTAGAAGCATTGAGATAGCACATCTCATGCTATATGAAGGGTCTCAGGATTGGAATGGGAAGGAGTTGGATATCACATCTCATGCTATAGGAAGGGTCTCAGGTTTGGTATAAGCATTGAGATATCCCATCTCATGCTATAGGAAGAGTCTCAGGATTGGAATCGGAAGGAGTTGTATATGACATCTCATGCCATAGGAAGGGTCACAGGTTTGGTATAAGCATTGAGATATCACATCTCTGCTATAGGAAGGGTCTCAGGTTTGGAAGGGGAAGGATTTGGATATCACATCTCATGTTATAGGACCGGTCTCAGGTTTGGTATTAGAAGCATTGAAATATCGAGTCTCATGGTATAGGACGGGTCTCAGAATTGGAATGGGAAGGAGTTGGATATCACATCTCAAGCTATAGGAAGGGTCTCAGGATTGGAATGGGAAGGAGTTTGATATCACATCTCATGCCATGGTATGGGTCTCAGGTTTTGTAGAGGCATTGGGATATCACATCTCATGCTATCGGAAGGGTATCAGGATTGGATTTGGAAGGAGTTGGATATCCCATCTCATGCTATAGGAAGGGTCTAAGGTTGGAATGGGAAGGAGTTGGATATCACATCTCATGTTATAGGAAGGGTCTCAGTATTGGAATGGGAAGGACTTGGATATAACATCTCATTCTATAGGAAGGCTCTCAGGGTTGGAAGGGGAAGGAGTTGGATATCACATTTCATGTTAGAGGTAGGATCTCAGGTTTGGTATTAGAGGCATTGAGATGTCACATCTCATGCTATCAGAAGGGTCTCAGGATTGGAATGGGAAGGAGTTGGATATCACATCTCATGCTAAAGGGAGGGTCTAAGGTTTGGAAGGGGAAGGATTTGGATATCACATCTCATGTTATAGGAAGGATCTCAGGTTTGGTATTAGAAGCATTGAGATATCACATCTCATGCTATCGGAAGGGTCTCAGGTTTGGTATAAGCATTGAGATATCACATCTCTGCTATCGGAAGGGTCTCAGGATTGGAATGGGAAGGACTTGGATATTACAATTCATGTTATAGGAAAGGTCTCAGGTTTGGTATTAGAAGCATTGAGATATCACATCTCATGCTATAGGAAGGGTTTCAGGATTGGAATGGGAAGGACTTGGATATCACATCTCATGTTATTGGAAGGGTCTCAGGTTTGGTATTAGAAGCATTGAGATATCACATCTCATGCTATAGGAAGGGTCTCAGGAATGGCATGGGAAGGACTTGGATATCACATCTCATGATAAAGGAAGGGTCTAAGGTTTGGAAGGGGAAAGATTTGGATATCACATCTCATGTTATTGGACCGGTCTCAGGTTTGGTATTAGAAGCATTGAGATATCAAGTCTCATGGTATAGGATGGGAGTTTGATATCACATCTCATGCCATGGTATGGGTCTCAGGTTTTGTAGAAGCATTGGGATATCACATCTCATGGAAGGGTATCAGGATTGGATTTGGAATGAGTTGGATATCCCATCTCATGCTATAGGAAGGGTCTCAGGTTGGAATGGGAAGGAGTTGGATATCACATCTCATGTTATAGGAAGGATCTCAGGATTGGAATAGGAAGGACTTGGATATCACATCTCATGCTGTAGGAAGGCTCTCAGGTTTGGTATTAGAAGCATTGAGATGTCACATCTCATGCTATAGGAAGGGTCTCAGGATTGGAATGGGAAGGAGTTGGATATCACATCTGATGCTAAAGGAAGGGTCTCAGTTTTGGTAGAAGCATTGAGATATCACATCTCATGCTATAGGAAGGGTCTCAGGATTGGAATGGGAAGGAGTTGGATATCACATTTCATGCTAAAGGGAGGGTCTCAGGTTTGGAAGGGGAAGGATTTGGATATCACATCTCATGTTATAGGAAGGATCTCAGGTTTGGTTTTAGAAGCATTGAGATATCACATCTCATGCTATAGGAAGGGTCTCAGGATTGGAATGGGAAGGAGTTGGATATTGCATCTCATGTTATAGGAAGGATCTCAGGTTTGGTATTAGAAGCATTGAGATATCACATCTCATGCTATAGGAAGGGTCTCAGGATTGGAATGGGAAGGAGTTGGATATCACATCTGATGCTAAAGGAAGGGTCTCAGTTTTGGTAGAAGCATTGAGATATCACATCTCATGCTATAGGAAGGGTCTCAGGATTGGAATGGGAAGGAGTTGGATATCACATCTCATGCTAAAGGGAGGGTCTCAGGTTTGGAAGGGGAAGGATTTGGATATCACATCTCATGTTATAGGAAGGATCTCAGGTTTGGTTTTAGAAGCATTGAGATATCACATCTCATGCTATAGGAAGGGTCTCAGGATTGGAATGGGAAGGAGTTGGATATCGCATCTCATGTTATAGGAAGGATCTCAGGTTTGGTATTAGAAGCATTGAGATATCACAACTCATGCTAAAGGAAGGGTCTCAGGATTGGAATGGGAAGGAGTTGGATATCACATCTGATGCTAAAGGAAGGGTCTCAGTTTTGGTAGAAGCATTGAGATATCACATCTCATGCTATAGGAAGGGTCTCAGGATTGGAATGGGAAGGAGTTGGATATAACATCTCATGCTATAGGAAGGGTCTCAGGTTTGGTATAAGCATTGAGATATCACATCTCTGCTATCGGAAGGGTCTCAGGATTGGAAAGGGAAGGACTTAGATATCACATCTCATGCTATAGGGAGGGTCTCAGTTTTGATATTAGAAGCATTGAGATATCACATCTCATGCTATCGGAAGGGTCTCAGGATTGGAATGGGAGGAGCTGGATATCACATCTCATGCTAAAGGAAGGGTCTCAGGTTTGGAAGGGGAAGGATTTGGATAGCACATCTCATGTTATAGGACGGGTCTCAGGTTTGGTATTAGAAGCATTGAGATATCACATCTTATGCTATAGGAAGTGTCTCAGGATTCGAATGGGAAGGAGTTGGATATCACATCTCATGCTACAGGAAGGGTTTCAGGTTTGGTAGAAGCATTGAGATATCACATCTCATGCTATAGGAAGGGTCTCAGGATTGGAATGGGAAGGAGTTGGATATCACATCTCATGCTAAAGGAAAGGTCTCAGCTTTGGAAGGGGAAGGATTTGGATCTCACATCTCATGTTTTAGGACGGGTCTCAAGTTTGGTATTAGAAGCATTGAGATATCACATCTCATGGTATAATAAGGGTCTCAGGATTGGAATGGGAAGGAGTTGGATATCACATCTCAAGCTATCTCAGGATTGGAATGGGAAGGAGTTTGATATCACATCTCAAGCTATAGGAAGGGTCTCAGGTTTGGGAAGGGAAGGATTTGGATTTCACATCTCATGTTATAGGGTGGTTCTCATGTTTGGTTTTAGAAGCATTGAGATATCACATCTCATGCTATCGGAAGGGTCTCAGGTTTGGAATGGGAAGGAGTTGGATATCACATCTCATGCCATAGGAAGGGTCATCAGGTTTGGTATAAGCATTGAGATATCACATCTCTGCTATCGGAAGGGTCTCAGGATAGGAATGGGAAGGACTTAGATATCACATCTCATACTATAGGGAGGGTCTCAGTTTTGATATTAGAAGCATTGAGATATCATATCTCATGCTATCAGAAGGGTCTCAGGATTGGAATGGGATGGAGTTGGATATCACATCTCAAGCTATCTCAGGATTGGAATTTGAAGGAGTTTGATATCACATCTCAAGCTATAGGAATGGTCTCAGGTTTGGAAGGGGAAGGATTAGGATCTCACATCTCATGTTTTAGGACGGGTCTCAGGTTTGGTATTAGAAGCATTGAGATATCACATCTCATGGTATAGGAAGGGTCTCAGGATTGGAATGGGAAGGAGTTGGATATCACATCTCATGCTATAGGGAGGGTCTCAGTTTTGATATTAGAAGCATTGAGATATCACATATGCTATTGAAAGGGTCTCAGTATTGGAATTGGAAGGAGTTGGATATCACATCTCATGCTATAGGGAGGTTCTCAGGTTTAATATTAGAAGCATTGAGATAAAACATCTCATGCTATCAGAAGGGTCTCAGGATTGGAATGGGAAGGAGTTGGATATCACATCTCATGCTAAAGGAAAGGTCTCAGGTTTGGAAGGGGAAGGATTTGGATCTCACAACTCATGTTTTAGGACGGGTCTCAGGTTTGGTATTAGAAGCATTGAGATATCACATCTCATGGTATAATAAGGGTCTCAGGATTGGAATGGGAAGGAGTTTGATATCACATCTCAAGCTATAAGAAGGGTCTCAGGTTTGGGAAGGGAAGGATTTGGATTTCACATCTCATGTTATAGGATGGTTCTCATGTTTGGTTTTAGAAGCATTGAGATATCACATCTCATGCTATCGTCATGGTCTCAGGTTTGGAATGGGAAGGAGTTGGCTATCACATCTCATGTTATAGGATGGATCTCAGGTTTGGTATTAGAAGCATTGAGATATCACATCTCATGCTATAGGAAGGGTCTCAGGATTGGAATGTGAAGGATTTGGATATCACATCTCATGCTAAAAGAAGAGTCTCAGGTTTAATAGAAGCATTGAGATATCACATCTCATGCTATAGGAAGGGTCTCAGGATTGGAATGGGAAGGAGTTGGATATCACATCGCATGCCATAGGAAGGTCTCAGGTTTGGTATAAGCATTGAGATATCACATCTCTGCTATTGGAAGGGTCTCAGGATTGGAATGGGAAGGATTTGGATTTCACATGTTATAGGATGGTTCTCAGGTTTGGTTTTAGAAACATTAAGATATAAAATCTCATACAATCTCATGCTATAGGAAGGGTCTCAGGTTTGGAATGGGAAGGAGTTGGATATCACATCTCATGCTAAAGGAAAGGTCTCAGGTTTGGAAGGGGAAGGATTTGTATCTCACATCTCATGTTTTAGGACGGGTCTCAGGTTTCGTATTAGAAGCATTGAGATATCACATCTCTGCTATCGGAAGGGTCTCAGGATTGGATTGGGAAGGAGTTGGATATCCCTTCTCATGCTATAGGAAGGATCTCAGGTTGGAATGGGAAGGAGTTGGATATCACATCTCATGTTATAGGAAGGGTCTCAAGATTGGAATGGGAAGGATTTGGATATTACATCTCTTGCTATAGGAAGGGTCTCAGGTTTTTTATTAGCAACATTGAGATATCACATCTCATGCTATAGGAAGGGTTTCAGGATTGGAATGGGAAGGATTTGGATATCACATCTCATGCTAAAGGAAGGGTCTCAGGTTTGGAAGGGGAAGGATTTGGATATCATATCTCATGTTATAGGACGGGTCCCAGGTTTGGTATTAGAAGCATTGAGATATCACATCTCATGGTATAGGAAGGGTCTCAGGATTGGAATGGGAAGGAGTTGGATATCCCTTCTCATGCTATAGGAAGGGTCTCAGGTTGGAATGGGAAAGAGTTGGATATCACATCTCATTATAGGAAGGGTCTCAGGATTTGACTGGGAAGGATTTGGATATCACATCTCTTGCTATAGGAAGGTCTCAGGTTTTTTATTAGAAACATTGAGATATCACATCTCATGCTATAGGAAGGGTTTCAGGATTGGAATGGGAAGGATTTGGATATCACATCTCATGCTAAAGGAAGGGTCTCAGGTTTGGAAGGGGAAGGATTTGGATATCATATCTCATGTTATAGGACTGGTCCCAGGTTTGGTATTAGAAGCATTGAGATATCACATCTCATGCTATAGGAAGAGTCTCAGGATTGGAATGGGAAGGAGTTGGATATCACGTCTCATGTTATAGGAAGGGTCTCAGGATTGGAATGGGAAGGAGTTGGATATCACATCTCATGCTAAAGGAAGGGTCTTAGGTTTGATAGAAGTATTGAGATATAACATCTCATGTTATAGGAAGGAACTCAGGATTGAAATGGGAAGGGGTTGGATATCACATCTCATGCCATAGGAAGGGTCATCAGGTTTGGTATAAGCATTGAGATATCACATCTCTGCTATCGGAAGGGTCTCAGGATAGGAATGGGAAGGACTTAGATATCACATCTCATACTATAGGGAGGGTCTCAGTTTTGATATTAGAAGCATTGAGATATCATATCTCATGGTATCGGAAGGGTCTCAGGATTGGAATGGGATGGAGTTGGATATCACATCTCAAGCTGTCTCAGGATTGGAATGGGAAGGAGTTGGATATCCCTTCTCATGCTATAGGAAGGGTCTCAGGTTGGAATGGGAAAGAGTTGGATATCACATCTCATTATAGGAAGGGTCTCAGGATTTGACTGGGAAGGATTTGGATATCACATCTCTTGCTATAGGAAGGTCTCAGGTTTTTTTTATTAGAAACATTGAGATATCACATCTCATGCTATAGGAAGGGTTTCAGGATTGGAATGGGAAGGATTTGGATATCACATCTCATGCTAAAGGAAGGGTCTCAGGTTTGGAAGGGGAAGGATTTGGATATCATATCTCATGTTATAGGACTGGTCCCAGGTTTGGTATTAGAAGCATTGAGATTTCACATCTAATGCTATAGGAAGAGTCTCAGGATTGGAATGGGAAGGAGTTGGATATCACGTCTCATGTTATAGGAAGGGTCTCAGGATTGGAATGGGAAGGAGTTGGATATCACATCTCATGCTAAAGGAAGGGTCTTAGGTTTGATAGAAGCATTGAGATATAACACCACATGTTATAGGAAGGAACTCAGGATTGAAATTGGAAGGAGTTGGATATCACATCTCATGCCATAGGAAGGGTCATCAGGTTTGGTATAAGCATTGAGATATCACATCTCTGCTATAGGAAGGGTTTCAGGATTGGAATGGGAAGGATTTGGATATCACATCTCATGCTAAAGGAAGGGTCTCAGGTTTGGAAGGGGAAGGATTTGGATATCATATCTCATGTTATAGGACTGGTCCCAGGTTTGGTATTAGAAGCATTGAGATATCACATCTCATGCTATAGGAAGAGTCTCAGGATTGGAATGGGAAGGAGTTGGATATCACGTCTCATGTTATAGGAAGGGTCTCAGGATTGGAATGGGAAGGAGTTGGATATCACATCTCATGCTAAAGGAAGGGTCTTAGGTTTGATAGAAGTATTGAGATATAACATCTCATGTTATAGGAAGGAACTCAGGATTGAAATGGGAAGGGGTTGGATATCACATCTCATGCCATAGGAAGGGTCATCAGGTTTGGTATAAGCATTGAGATATCACATCTCTGCTATCGGAAGGGTCTCAGGATAGGAATGGGAAGGACTTAGATATCACATCTCATACTATAGGGAGGGTCTCAGTTTTGATATTAGAAGCATTGAGATATCATATCTCATGGTATCGGAAGGGTCTCAGGATTGGAATGGGATGGAGTTGGATATCACATCTCAAGCTGTCTCAGGATTGGAATGGGAAGGAGTTGGATATCCCTTCTCATGCTATAGGAAGGGTCTCAGGTTGGAATGGGAAAGAGTTGGATATCACATCTCATTATAGGAAGGGTCTCAGGATTTGACTGGGAAGGATTTGGATATCACATCTCTTGCTATAGGAAGGTCTCAGGTTTTTTTTATTAGAAACATTGAGATATCACATCTCATGCTATAGGAAGGGTTTCAGGATTGGAATGGGAAGGATTTGGATATCACATCTCATGCTAAAGGAAGGGTCTCAGGTTTGGAAGGGGAAGGATTTGGATATCATATCTCATGTTATAGGACTGGTCCCAGGTTTGGTATTAGAAGCATTGAGATTTCACATCTAATGCTATAGGAAGAGTCTCAGGATTGGAATGGGAAGGAGTTGGATATCACGTCTCATGTTATAGGAAGGGTCTCAGGATTGGAATGGGAAGGAGTTGGATATCACATCTCATGCTAAAGGAAGGGTCTTAGGTTTGATAGAAGCATTGAGATATAACACCACATGTTATAGGAAGGAACTCAGGATTGAAATTGGAAGGAGTTGGATATCACATCTCATGCCATAGGAAGGGTCATCAGGTTTGGTATAAGCATTGAGATATCACATCTCTGCTATAGGAAGGGTTTCAGGATTGGAATGGGAAGGATTTGGATATCACATCTCATGCTAAAGGAAGGGTCTCAGGTTTGGAAGGGGAAGGATTTGGATATCATATCTCATGTTATAGGACTGGTCCCAGGTTTGGTATTAGAAGCATTGAGATATCACATCTCATGCTATAGGAAGAGTCTCAGGATTGGAATGGGAAGGAGTTGGATATCACGTCTCATGTTATAGGAAGGGTCTCAGGATTGGAATGGGAAGGAGTTGGATATCACATCTCATGCTAAAGGAAGGGTCTTAGGTTTGATAGAAGTATTGAGATATAACATCTCATGTTATAGGAAGGAACTCAGGATTGAAATGGGAAGGGGTTGGATATCACATCTCATGCCATAGGAAGGGTCATCAGGTTTGGTATAAGCATTGAGATATCACATCTCTGCTATCGGAAGGGTCTCAGGATAGGAATGGGAAGGACTTAGATATCACATCTCATACTATAGGGAGGGTCTCAGTTTTGATATTAGAAGCATTGAGATATCATATCTCATGGTATCGGAAGGGTCTCAGGATTGGAATGGGATGGAGTTGGATATCACATCTCAAGCTGTCTCAGGATTGGAATGGGAAGGAGTTGGATATCCCTTCTCATGCTATAGGAAGGGTCTCAGGTTGGAATGGGAAAGAGTTGGATATCACATCTCATTATAGGAAGGGTCTCAGGATTTGACTGGGAAGGATTTGGATATCACATCTCTTGCTATAGGAAGGTCTCAGGTTTTTTTTATTAGAAACATTGAGATATCACATCTCATGCTATAGGAAGGGTTTCAGGATTGGAATGGGAAGGATTTGGATATCACATCTCATGCTAAAGGAAGGGTCTCAGGTTTGGAAGGGGAAGGATTTGGATATCATATCTCATGTTATAGGACTGGTCCCAGGTTTGGTATTAGAAGCATTGAGATTTCACATCTAATGCTATAGGAAGAGTCTCAGGATTGGAATGGGAAGGAGTTGGATATCACGTCTCATGTTATAGGAAGGGTCTCAGGATTGGAATGGGAAGGAGTTGGATATCACATCTCATGCTAAAGGAAGGGTCTTAGGTTTGATAGAAGCATTGAGATATAACACCACATGTTATAGGAAGGAACTCAGGATTGAAATTGGAAGGAGTTGGATATCACATCTCATGCCATAGGAAGGGTCATCAGGTTTGGTATAAGCATTGAGATATCACATCTCTGCTATCGGAAGGGTCTCAGGATAGGAATGGGAAGGACTTAGATATCACATCTCATACTATAGGGAGGGTCTCAGTTTTGATATTAGAAGCATTGAGATATCATATCTCATGCTATCGGAAGGGTCTCAGGATTGGAATGGGAAGGAGTTTGATATCACATCTCAAGCTATAGGAAAGGTCTCAGGTTTAGAAGGGGAAGGATTAGGATCTCACATCTCATGTTTTAGGACGGGTCTCAGGTTTGGTATTAGAAGCATTGAGATATCACATCTCATGGTATAGGAAGGGTCTCAGGATTGGAATGGGAAGGAGTTGGATATCACATCTCAAGCTATCTCAGGATCGGAATGGGAAGGAGTTTGATATCACATCTCAAGCTATAGGAAGGGTCTCGGGTTTGGAAAGGGAAGGATCTGGATTTCACATCTAATGTTATAGGATGGTTCTAATGTTTGGTTTTCGAAGCATTGAGATATCACATCTCATGCTATCGGAAGGGTCTCAGGTTTAGAAAGGGAAGGATTTGAATTTCACATGTTATAGGATGGTTCTCAGGTTTGGGTTTAGAAGCATTAAGATCTAACATCTCATGCTATAGGAAGGGCCTCAGGTTTGGAATGGGAAGGAGTTGGATATCACATCTCATGGTAAAGGAAAGGTCTCAGGTTTGGAAGGGGAAGGATTTGGATCTCACATCTCATGTTTTAGGACGTGTCTCAGGTTTGGTATTAGAAGCATTGAGATATCACATCTCATGGTATAGGAAGGGTCTCAGGATTGGAATGGGAAGGAGTTGGATATCACATTGAATGGGAAGGAGTTTGATATCACATCTGAAGCTATAGGAAGGGTCTCAGGTTTGGAAAGGGAATGATTTGGATTTCACATCTCATGTTATAGGATGGTTCTCATGTTTGGTTTTAGAAGCATTGAGATATCACATCTCATGCTATAGGAAGAGTCTCAGGATTGGAATGGGAAGGAGTTGGATATCACATCTCATGCTAAAGGAAGGGTCTCAGGTATGATAGAAGCAAAGGTTTGGAATGGGAAGGAGTTGGATATCACGTCTCATGTTATAGGAAGGGTCTCAGTATTGGAATGGGAAGGAGTTGGATATCACATCTCATGCTAAAGGAAGGGTCTCAGGTTTGATAGAAGCAAAGGTTTGGAATGGGAAGGAGTTTGATATCACACCTCATGTTATAGGAAGGATCTCAGGTTTGGTATTAGAAGCATTGAGATAGCACATCTCATGCTATATGAAGGGTCTCAGGATTGGAATGGGAAGGAGTTGGATATCACATCTCATGCTATAGGAAGGGTCTCAGGTTTGGTATAAGCATTGAGATATCCCATCTCATGCTATAGGAAGGGTCTCAGGATTGGAATCGGAAGGAGTTGTATATGACATCTCATGCCATAGGAAGGGTCACAGGTTTGGTATAAGCATTGAGATATCACATCTCTGCTATAGGAAGGGTCTCAGGTTTGGAAGGGGAAGGATTTGGATATCACATCTCATGTTATAGGACCGGTCTCAGGTTTGGTATTAGAAGCATTGAAATATCAAGTCTCATGGTATAGGACGGGTCTCAGAATTGGAATGGGAAGGAGTTGGATATCACATCTCAAGCTATAGGAAGGGTCTCAGGATTGGAATGGGAAGGAGTTTGATATCACATTTCATGCCATGGTATGGGTCTCAGGTTTTGTAGAGGCATTGGGATATCACATCTCATGCTATCGGAAGGGTATCAGGATTGGATTTGGAAGGAGTTGGATATCCCATCTCATGCTATAGGAAGGGTCTAAGGTTGGAATGGGAAGGAGTTGGATATCACATCTCATGTTATAGGAAGGGTCTCAGAATTGGAATGGGAAGGACTTGGATATAACATCTCATTCTATAGGAAGGCTCTCAGGGTTGGAAGGGGAAGGAGTTGGATATCACATTTCATGTTAGAGGTAGGATCTCAGGTTTGGTATTAGAGGCATTGAGATGTCACATCTCATGCTATCAGAAGGGTCTCAGGATTGCAATGGGAAGGAGTTGGATATCACATCTCATGCTAAAGGGAGGGTCTAAGGTTTGGAAGGGGAAGGATTTGGATATCACATCTCATGTTATAGGAAGGATCTCAGGTTTGGTATTAGAAGCATTGAGATATCACATCTCATGCTATCGGAAGGGTCTCAGGTTTGGTATAAGCATTGAGATATCACATCTCTGCTATCGGAAGGGTCTCAGGATTGGAATGGGAAGGACTTGGATATTACAATTCATGTTATAGGAAAGGTCTCAGGTTTGGTATTAGAAGCATTGAGATATCACATCTCATGCTATAGGAAGGGTTTCAGGATTGGAATGGGAAGGACTTGGATATCACATCTCATGTTATTGGAAGGGTCTCAGGTTTGGTATTAGAAGCATTGAGATATCACATCTCATGCTATAGGAAGGGTCTCTGGAATGGCATGGGAAGGACTTGGATATCACATCTCATGATAAAGGAAGGGTCTAAGGTTTGGAAGGGGAAGGATTTGGATATCACATCTCATGTTATTGGACCGGTCTCAGGTTTGGTATTAGAAGCATTGAGATATCAAGTCTCATGGTATAGGACGGGAGTTTGATATCACATCTCATGCCATGGTATGGGTCTCAGGTTTTGTAGAAGCATTGGGATATCACATCTCATGGAAGGGTATCAGAATTGGATTTGGAAGGAGTTGGATATCCCATCTCATGCTATAGGAAGGGTCTCAGGTTGGAATGGGAAGGAGTTGGATATCACATCTCATGTTATAGGAAGGATCTCAGGATTGGAATGGGAAGGACTTGGATATCACATCTCATGCTGTAGGAAGGCTCTCAGGTTTGGTATTAGAAGCATTGAGATGTCACATCTCATGCTATAGGAAAGGTCTCAGGATTGGAATGGGAAGGAGTTGGATATCACATCTGATGCTAAAGGAAGGGTCTCAGTTTTGGTAGAAGCATTGAGATATCACATCTCATGCTATAGGAAGGGTCTCAGGATTGGAATGGGAAGGAGTTGGATATCACATCTCATGCTAAAGGGAGGGTCTCAGGTTTGGAAGGGGAAGGATTTGGATATCACATCTCATGTTATAGGAAGGATCTCAGGTTTGGTTTTAGAAGCATTGAGATATCACATCTCATGCTATAGGAAGGGTCTCAGGATTGGAATGGGAAGGAGTTGGATATCACATCTCATGCTAAAGGGAGGGTCTCAGGATTGGAATGGGAAGGAGTTGGATATCACATCTGATGCTAAAGGAAGGGTCTCAGTTTTGGTAGAAGCATTGAGATATCACATCTCATGCTATAGGAAGGGTCTCAGGATTGGAATGGGAAGGAGTTGGATATCACATCTCATGCTATAGGAAGGGTCTCAGGTTTGGTATAAGCATTGAATATCACATCTCTGCTTTCGGAAGGGTCTCAGGATTGGAAAGGGACGGACTTAAATATCACATCTCATGCTATAGGGAGGGTCTCAGTTTTGATATTAGAAGCATTGAGATATCACATCTCATGCTATCGGAAGGGTCTCAGGATTGGAATGGGAGGAGCTGGATATCACATCTCATGCTATAGGAAGTGTCTCAGGATTGGAATGGGAAGGAGTTGGATATCACATCTCATGCTACAGGAAGGGTTTCAGGTTTGGTAGAAGCATTGAGATATCACATCTCATGCTATAGGAAGAGTATCAGGTTTGGGAAGGGAAGGATTAGGATTTCACATCTCATGTTATAGGATGGTTCTCATGTTTGGTTTTTGAAGCATTGAGATATCACATCTCATGCTATAGGAAGGGTCTCAGGATTGGAATGGGAAGGAGTTGGATATCGCATCTCATGTTATAGGAAGGATCTCAGGTTTGGTATTAGAAGCATTGAGATGTCACATCTCATGCTATAGGAAGGGTCTCAGGATTTGAATGGGAAGGAGTTGGATATCACATCTGATGCTAAAGGAAGGGTCTCAGTTTTGGTAGAAGCATTGAGATATCACATCTCATGCTATAGGAAGGGTCTCAGGATTGGAATGGGCAGGAGTTGTATATCACATCTCATGCTAAAGGGAGGGTCATCAGGTTTGGTATAAGCATTGAGATATCACATCTCTGCTATCGGAAGGGTCTCAGGATAGGAATGGGAAGGACTTAGATATCACATCTCATACTATAGGGAGGGTCTCAGTTTTGATATTAGAAGCATTGAGATATCATATCTCATGGTATCGGAAGGGTCTCAGGATTGGAATGGGATGGAGTTGGATATCACATCTCAAGCTGTCTCAGGATTGGAATGGGAAGGAGTTGGATATCCCTTCTCATGCTATAGGAAGGGTCTCAGGTTGGAATGGGAAAGAGTTGGATATCACATCTCATTATAGGAAGGGTCTCAGGATTTGACTGGGAAGGATTTGGATATCACATCTCTTGCTATAGGAAGGTCTCAGGTTTTTTATTAGAAACATTGAGATATCACATCTCATGCTATAGGAAGGGTTTCAGGATTGGAATGGGAAGGATTTGGATATCACATCTCATGCTAAAGAAAGGGTCTCAGGTTTGGAAGGGGAAGGATTTGGATATCATATCTCATGTTATAGGACTGGTCCCAGGTTTGGTATTAGAAGCATTGAGATATCACATCTAATGCTATAGGAAGAGTCTCAGGATTGGAATGGGAAGGAGTTGGATATCACGTCTCATGTTATAGGAAGGGTCTCAGGATTGGAATGGGAAGGAGTTGGATATCACATCTCATGCTAAAGGAAGGGTCTTAGGTTTGATAGAAGCATTGAGATATAACATCACATGTTATAGGAAGGAACTCAGGATTGAAATTGGAAGGAGTTGGATATCACATCTCATGCCATAGGAAGGGTCATCAGGTTTGGTATAAGCATTGAGATATCACATCTCTGCTATCGGAAGGGTCTCAGGATAGGAATGGGAAGGACTTAGATATCACATCTCATACTATAGGGAGGGTCTCAGTTTTGATATTAGAAGCATTGAGATATCATATCTCATGCTATCGGAAGGGTCTCAGGATTGGAATGGGAAGGAGTTTGATATCACATCTCAAGCTATAGGAAATGTCTCAGGTTTGGAAGGGGAAGGATTAGGATCTCACATCTCATGTTTTAGGACGGGTCTCAGGTTTGGTATTAGAAGCATTGAGATATCACATCTCATGGTATAGGAAGGGTCTCAGGATTGGAATGGGAAGGAGTTGGATATCACATCGCAAGCTATCTCAGGATTGGAATGGGAAGGAGTTTGATATCACATCTCAAGCTATAGGAAGGGTCTCGGGTTTGGAAAGGGAAGGATCTGGATTTCACATCTAATGTTATAGGATGGTTCTAATGTTTGGTTTTCGAAGCATTGAGATATCACATCTCATGCTATCGGAAGGGTCTCAGGTTTAGAAAGGGAAGGATTTGAATTTCACATGTTATAGGATGGTTCTCAGGTTTGGTTTTAGAAGCATTAAGATCTAACATCTCATGCTATAGGAAGGGCCTCAGGTTTGGAATGGGAAGGAGTTGGATATCACATCTCATGGTAAAGGAAAGGTCTCAGGTTTGGAAGGGGAAGGATTTGGATCTCACATCTCATGTTTTAGGACGTGTCTCAGGTTTGGTATTAGAAGCATTGAGATATCACATCTCATGGTATAGGAAGGGTCTCAGGATTGGAATGGGAAGGAGTTGGATATCACATTGAATGGGAAGGAGTTTGATATCACATCTGAAGATATAGGAAGGGTCTCAGGTTTGGAAAGGGAATGATTTGGATTTCACATCTCATGTTATAGGATGGTTCTCATGTTTGGTTTTAGAAGCATTGAGATATCACATCTCATGCTATAGGAAGAGTCTCAGGATTGGAATGGGAAGGAGTTGGATATCACATCTCATGCTAAAGGAAGGGTCTCAGGTTTGATAGAAGCAAAGGTTTGGAATGGGAAGGAGTTGGATATCACGTCTCATGTTATAGGAAGGGTCTCAGTATTGGAATGGGAAGGAGTTGGATATCACATCTCATGCTAAAGGAAGGGTCTCAGGTTTGATAGAAGCAAAGGTTTGGAATGGGAAGGAGTTTGATATCACACCTCATGTTATAGGAAGGATCTCAGGTTTGGTATTAGAAGCATTGAGATAGCACATCTCATGCTATATGAAGGGTCTCAGGTTTGGAAGGGGAAGGATTTGGATATCACATCTCATGTTATAGGACCGGTCTCAGGTTTGGTATTAGAAGCATTGAAATATCAAGTCTCATGGTATAGGACGGGTCTCAGAATTGGAATGGGAAGGAGTTGGATATCACATCTCAAGCTATAGGAAGGGTCTCAGGATTGGAATGGGAAGGAGTTTGATATCACATCTCATGTTATAGGAAGGGTCTCAGGATTGGAATGGGAAGGACTTGGATATAACATCTCATTCTATAGGAAGGCTCTCAGGGTTGGAAGGGGAAGGAGTTGGATATCACATTTCATGTTAGAGGTAGGATCTCAGGTTTGGTATTAGAGGCATTGAGATGTCACATCTCATGCTATCAGAAGGGTCTCAGGATTGGAATGGGAAGGAGTTGGATATCACATCTCATGCTAAAGGGAGGGTCTAAGGTTTGGAAGGGGAAGGATTTGGATATCACATCTCATGTTATAGGAAGGATCTCAGGTTTGGTATTAGAAGCATTGAGATATCACATCTCATGCTATCGGAAGGGTCTCAGGTTTGGTATAAGCATTGAGATATCACATCTCTGCTATCGGAAGGGTCTCAGGATTGGAATGGGAAGGACTTGGATATTACAATTCATGTTATAGGAAAGGTCTCAGGTTTGGTATTAGAAGCATTGAGATATCACATCTCATGCTATAGGAAGGGTTTCAGGATTGGAATGGGAAGGACTTGGATATCACATCTCATGTTATTGGAAGGGTCTCAGGTTTGGTATTAGAAGCATTGAGATATCACATCTCATGCTATAGGAAGGGTCTCAGGAATGGCATGGGAAGGACTTGGATATCACATCTCATGATAAAGGAAGGGTCTAAGGTTTGGAAGGGGAAGGATTTGGATATCACATCTCATGTTATTGGACCGGTCTCAGGTTTGGTATTAGAAGCATTGAGATATCAAGTCTCATGGTATAGGACGGGAGTTTGATATCACATCACATGCCATGGTATGGGTCTCAGGTTTTGTAGAAGCATTGGGATATCACATCTCATGGAAGGGTATCAGGATTGGATTTGGAAGGAGTTGGATATCCCATCTCATGCTATAGGAAGGGTCTCAGGTTGGAATGGGAAGGAGTTGGATATCACATCGCATGTTATAGGAAGGATCTCAGGATTGGAATGGGAAGGACTTGGATATCACATCTCATGCTGTAGGAAGGCTCTCAGGTTTGGTATTAGAAGCATTGAGATGTCACATCTCATGCTATAGGAAAGGTCTCAGGATTGGAATGGGAAGGAGTTGGATATCACATCTGATGCTAAAGGAAGGGTCTCAGTTTTGGTAGAAGCATTGAGATATCACATCTCATGCTATAGGAAGGGTCTCAGGATTGGAATGGGAAGGAGTTGGATATCACATCTCATGCTAAAGGGAGGGTCTCAGGTTTGGAAGGGGAAGGATTTGGATATCACATCTCATGTTATAGGAAGGATCTCAGGTTTGGTTTTAGAAGCATTGAGATATCACATCTCATGCTATAGGAAGGGTCTCAGGATTGGAATGGGAAGGAGTTGGATATCACATCTCATGCTAAAGGGAGGGTCTCAGGATTGGAATGGGAAGGAGTTGGATATCACATCTGATGCTAAAGGAAGGGTCTCAGTTTTGGTAGAAGCATTGAGATATCACATCTCATGCTATAGGAAGGGTCTCAGGATTGGAATGGGAAGGAGTTGGATATCACATCTCATGCTATAGGAAGGGTCTCAGGTTTGGTATAAGCATTGAGATATCACATCTCTGCTATCGGAAGGGTCTCAGGATTGGAAAGGGACGGACTTAAATATCACATCTCATGCTATAGGGAGGGTCTCAGTTTTGATATTAGAAGCATTGAGATATCACATCTCATGCTATCCGAAGGGTCTCAGGATTGGAATGGGAGGAGCTGGATATCACATCTCATGCTAAAGGAAGGGTCTCAGGTTTGGAAGGGGAAGGATTTGGATAGCACATCTCATGTTATAGGACGGGTCTCAGGTTTGGTATTAGAAGCATTGAGATATCACATCTCATGCTATAGGAAGTGTCTCAGGATTGGAATGGGAAGTAGTTGGATATCACATCTCTTGCTACAGGAAGGGTTTCAGGTTTGGTAGAAGCATTGAGATATCACATCTCATGCTATAGTAAGAGTCTCAGGTTTGGGAAGGGAAGGATTTGGATTTCACATCTCATGTTATAGGATGGTTCTCATGTTTGGTTTTTGAAGCATTGAGATATCACATCTCATGCTATAGGAAGGGTCTCAGGATTGGAATGGGAAGGAGTTGGATATCGCATCTCATGTTATAGGAAGGATCTCAGGTTTGGTATTAGAAGCATTGAGATGTCACATCTCATGCTATAGGAAGGGTCTGAGGATTTGAATGGGAAGGAGTTGGATATCACATCTGATGCTAAAGGAAGGGTCTCAGTTTTGGTAGAAGCATTGAGATATCACATCTCATGCTATAGGAAGGGTCTCAGGATTGGAATGGGCAGGAGTTGGATATCACATCTCATGCTAAAGGGAGGGTCTCAGGTTTGGAAGGGGAAGGATTTGGATATCACATCTCATGTTATAGGAAGGATCTCAGGTTTGGTATTAGAAGCACTGAGATATCACATCTCATGCTATAGGAAGGGTCTCAGGATTGGAATGGGAAGGAGTTGGATATCGCATCTCATGTTATAGGAAGGATCTCAGGTTTGGTATTAGAAGCATTGAGATATCACAACACATGCTATAGGAAGGGTCTCAGGATTGGAATGGGAAGGAGTTGGATATCACATCTGATGCTAAAGGAAGGGTCTCAGTTTTGGTAGAAGCATTGAGATATCACATCTCATGCTATAGGAAGGGTCTCAGGATTGGAATGGGAAGGAGTTGGATATCACATCTCATGTTATAGGAAGGGTCTCAGGTTTGGTAGAAGCATTGAGATATCAAGTCTCATGGTATAGGACGGGTCTCAGAATTGGAATGGGAAGGAGTTGGATATCACATCTCAAGCTATAAGAAGGGTCTCAGGATTGGAATGGGAAGGAGTTTGATATCACATCTCATGCCATGGTATGGGTCTCAGGTTTTGTAGAGGCATTGGGATATCACATCTCATGCTATCGGATGGGTATCAGGATTGGATTTGGAAGGAGTTGGATATCCCATCTCATGCTATACTAAGGGTCTAAGGTTGTAATGGGAAGGAGTTGGATATCACATCTCATGTTATAGGAAGGGTCTCAGGATTGGAATGGGAAGGATTTGGATATCACATCTCATGCTAAAGGAAGGGTCTCAGGTTTGGAAGGGGAAGGATTTGGATATCATATCTCATGTTATAGGACGGGTCCCAAGTTTGGTATTAGAAGCATTGAGATATCACATCTCATGGTATAGGAAGGGTCTCAGGATTGGAATGGGAAGGAGTTGGATATCCCTTCTCATGCTATAGGAAGGGTCTCAGGTTGGAATGGGAAAGAGTTGGATATCACATCTCATTATAGGAAGGGTCTCAGGATTTGACTGGGAAGGATTTGGATATCACATCTCTTGCTATAGGAAGGTCTCAGGTTTTTTATTAGAAACATTGAGATATCACATCTCATGCTATAGGAAGGGTTTCAGGATTGGAATGGGAAGGATTTGGATATCACATCTCATGCTAAAGGAAGGGTCTCAGGTTTGGAAGGGGAAGGATTTGGATATCATATCTCATGTTATAGGACTGGTCCCAGGTTTGGTGTTAGAAGCATTGAGATATCACATCTCATGCTATAGGAAGAGTCTCAGGATTGGAATGGGAAGGAGTTGGATATCACGTCTCATGTTATAGGAAGGGTCTCAGGATTGGAATGGGAAGGAGTTGAATATCACATCTCATGCTAAAGGAAGGGTCTTAGGTTTGATAGAAGTATTGAGATATAATATCTCATGTTACAGGAAGGAACTCAGGATTGAAATGGGAAGGAGTTGGATATCACATCTCATGCCATAGGAAGGGTCATCAGGTTTGGTATAAGCATTGAGATATCACATCTCTGCTATCGGAAGGGTCTCAGGATAGGAATGGGAAGGACTTAGATATCACATCTCATACTATAGGGAGGGTCTCAGTTTTGATATTAGAAGCATTGAGATATCATATCTCATGCTATCGGAAGGGTCTCAGGATTGGAATGGGATGGAGTTGGATATCACATCTCAAGCTATCTCAGGATTGGAATGGGAAGGAGTTGGATATCCCTTCTCGTGCTATAGGAAGGGTCTCAGGTTGGAATGGGAAAGAGTTGGATATCACATCTCATTATAGGAAGGGTCTCAGGATTTGACTGGGAAGGATTTGGATATCACATCTCTTGCTATAGGAAGGTCTCAGGTCTTTTATTAGAAACATTGAGATATCACATCTCATGCTATAGGAAGGGTTTCAGGATTGGAATGGGAAGGATTTGGATATCACATCTCATGCTAAAGGAAGGGTCTCAGGTTTGGAAGGGGAAGGATTTGGATATCATATCTCATGTTATAGGACTGGTCCCAGGTTTGGTATTAGAAGCATTGAGATATCACATCTCATGCTATAGGAAGAGTCTCAGGATTGGAATGGGAAGGAGTTGGATATCACGTCTCATGTTATAGGAAGGGTCTCAGGATTGGAATGGGAAGGAGTTGGATATCACATCTCATGCTAAAGGAAGGGTCTTAGGTTTGATAGAAGCATTGAGATATAACATCTCATGTTATAGGAAGGAACTCAGGATTGAAATGGGAAGGAGTTGGATATCACATCTCATGCCATAGGAAGGGTCATCAGGTTTGGTATAAGCATTGAGATATCACATCTCTGCTATCGGAAGGGTCTCAGGATAGGAATGGGAAGGACTTAGATATCACATCTCATACTATAGGGAGGGTCTCAGTTTTGATATTAGAAGCATTGAGATATCATATCTCATGCTATCGGAAGAGTCTCAGGATTGGAATGGGAAGGAGTTTGATATCACATCTCAAGCTATATGAAAGGTCTCAGGTTTGGAAGGGGAAGGATTAGGATCTCACATCTCATGTTTTAGGACGGGTCTCAGGTTTGGTATTAGAAGCATTGAGATATCACATCTCATGGTATAGGAAGGGTCTCAGGATTGGAATTGGAAGGAGTTGGATATCACATCTCAAGCTATCTCAGGATTGGAATGGGAAGGAGTTTGATATCACATCTCAAGCTATAGGAAGGGTCTCAGGTTTGGAAAGGGAAGGATCTGGATTTCACATCTAATGTTATAGGATGGTTCTAATGTTTGGTTTTCGAAGCATTGAGATATCACATCTCATGCTATAGGAAGGGCCTCAGGTTTGGAATGGGAAGGAGTTGGATATCACATCTCATGCTAAAGGAAAGGTCTCAGGTTTGGAAGGGGAAGGATTGGGATCTCACATCTCATGTTTTAGGACGTGTCTCAGGTTTGGTATTAGAAGCATTGAGATATCACATCTCATGGTATAGGAAGGGTCTCAGGATTGGAATGGGAAGGAGTTGGATATCACATTGAATAGGAAGGAGTTTGATATCACATCTGAAGCTATAGGAAGGGTCTCAGGTTTGGAAAGGGAATGATTTGGATTTCACATCTCATGTTATAGGATGGTTCTCATGTTTGGTTTTAGAAGCATTGAGATATCACATCTCATGCTATAGGAAGAGTCTCAGGATTGGAATGGGAAGGAGTTGGATATCACATCTCATGCTAAAGGAAGGGTCTCAGGTTTGATAGAAGCAAAGGTTTGGAATGGGAAGGAGTTGGATATCACGTCTCATGTTATAGGAAGGGTCTCAGTATTGGAATGGGAAGGAGTTGGATATCACATCTCATGCTAAAGGAAGGGTCTCAGGTTTGATAGAAGCAAAGGTTTGGAATGGGAAGGAGTTTGATATCACACCTCATGTTATAGGAAGGATCTCAGGTTTGGTATTAGAAGCATTGAGATATCACATCTCATGCTATATGAAGGGTCTCAGGATTGGAATGGGAAGGAGTTGGATATCACATCTCATGCTATAGGAAGGGTCTCAGGTTTGGTATAAGCATTGAGATATCCCATCTCATGCTATAGGAAGGGTCTCAGGATTGGAATCGGAAGGAGTTGTATATGACATCTCATGCCATAGGAAGGGTCACAGGTTTGGTATAAGCATTGAGATATCACATCTCTGCTATAGGAAGGGTCTCAGGTTTGGAAGGGGAAGGATTTGGATATCACATCTCATGTTATAGGACCGGTCTCAGGTTTGGTATTAGAAGCATTGAAATATCAAGTCTCATGGTATAGGACGGGTCTCAGAATTGGAATGGGAAGGAGTTGGATATCACATCTCAAGCTATAGGAAGGGTCTCAGGATTGGAATGGGAAGGAGTTTGATATCACATCTCATGCCATGGTATGGGTCCCAGGTTTTGTAGAGGCATTGGGATATCACATCTCATGCTATCGGAAGGGTATCAGGATTGGATTTGGAAAGAGTTGGATATCCCATCTCATTCTATAGGAAGGCTCTCAGGGTTGGAAGGGGAAGGAGTTGGATATCACATTTCATGTTAGAGGTAGGATCTCAGGTTTGGTATTAGAGGCATTGAGATGTCACATCTCATGCTATCAGAAGGGTCTCAGGATTGGAATGGGAAGGAGTTGGATATCACATCTCATGCTAAAGGGAGGGTCTAAGGTTTGGAAGGGGAAGGATTTGGATATCACATCTCATGTTATAGGAAGGATCTCAGGTTTGGTATTAGAAGCATTGAGATATCACATCTCATGCTATCGGAAGGGTCTCAGGTTTGGTATAAGCATTGAGATATCACATCTCTGCTATCGGAAGGGTCTCAGGATTGGAATGGGAAGGACTTGGATATTACAATTCATGTTATAGGAAAGGTCTCAGGTTTGGTATTAGAAGCATTGAGATATCACATCTCATGCTATAGGAAGGGTTTCAGGATTGGAATGGGAAGGACTTGGATATCACATCTCATGTTATTGGAAGGGTCTAAGGTTTGGTATTAGAAGCATTGAGATATCACATCTCATGCTATAGGAAGGGTCTCAGGAATGGCATGGGAAGGACTTGGATATCACATCTCATGATAAAGGAAGGGTCTAAGGTTTGGAAGGGGAAGGATTTGGATATCACATCTCATGTTATTAGACCGGTCTCAGGTTTGGTATTAGAAGCATTGAGATATCAAGTCTCATGGTATAGGACGGGAGTTTGATATCACATCTCATGCCATGGTATGGGTCTCAGGTTTTGTAGAAGCATTGGGATATCACATCTCATGGAAGGGTATCAGGATTGGATTTGGAAGGAGTTGGATATCCCATCTCATGCTATAGGAAGAGTCTCAGGTTGGAAAGGGAAGGAGTTGGATATCACATCTCATGTTATAGGGAGGATCTCAGGATTGGAATGGGAAGGACTTGGATATCACATCTCATGCTGTAGGAAGGCTCTCAGGTTTTGTATTAGAAGCATTGAGATGTCACATCTCATGCTATAGGAAAGGTCTCAGGGTTGGAATGGGAAGGAGTTGGATATCACATCTGATGCTAAAGGAAGGGTCTCAGTTTTGGTAGAAGCATTGAGATATCACATCTCATGCTATAGGAAGGGTCTCAGGATTGGAATGGGAAGGAGTTGGATATCACATCTCATGCTAAAGGGAGGGTCTCAGGTTTGGAAGGGGAAGGATTTGGATATCACATCTCATGTTATAGGAAGGATCTCAGGTTTGGTTTTAGAAGCATTGAGATATCACATCTCATGCTATAGGAAGGGTCTCAGGATTGGAATGGGAAGGAGTTGGATATCACATCTCATGCTAAAGGGAGGGTCTCAGGATTGTAATGGGAAGGAGTTGGATATCACATCTGATGCTAAAGGAAGGGTCTCAGTTTTGGTAGAAGCATTGAGATATCACATCTCATGCTATAGGAAGGGTCTCAGGATTGGAATGGGAAGGAGTTGGATATCACATCTCATGCTATAGGAAGGGTCTCAGGTTTGGTATAAGCATTGAGATATCACATCTCTGCTATCGGAAGGGTCTCAGGATTGGAAAGGGAAGGACTTAGATATCACATCTCATGCAATAGGGAGGGTCTCAGTTTTGATATTAGAAGCATTGAGATATCACATCTCATGCTATCGGAAGGTTCTCAGGATTGGAATGGGAGGAGCTGGATATCACATCTCATGCCAAAGGAAGGGTCTCAGGTTTGGAAGGGGAAGGATTTGGATAGCACATCTCATGTTATAGGACGGGTCTCAGGTTTGGTATTAGAAGCATTGAGATATCACATCTCATGCTATAGGAAGTGTCTCAGGATTGGAATGGGAAGGAGTTGGATATCACATCTCATGCTACAGGAAGGTTTTCAGGTTTGGTAGAAGCATTGAGATATCACATCTCATGCTATAGGAAGAGTCTCAGGTTTGGGAAGGGAAGGATTTGGATTTCACATCTCATGTTATAGGATGGTTCTCATGTTTGGTTTTTGAAGCATTGAGATATCACATCTCATGCTATAGGAAGGGTCTCAGGATTGGAATGGGAAGGAGTTGGATATCGCATCTCATGTTATAGGAAGGATCTCAGGTTTGGTATTAGAAGCATTGAGATGTCACATCTCATGCTATAGGAAGGGTCTCAGGATTTGAATGGGAAGGAGTTGGATATCACATCTGATGCTAAAGGAAGGGTCTCAGTTTTGGTAGAAGCATTGAGATATCACATCTCATGCTATAGGAAGGGTCTCAGGATTGGAATGGGAAGGAGTTGGATATCACATCTCATGCTAAAGGGAGGGTCTCAGGTTTGGAAGGGGAAGGATTTGGATATCACATCTCATGTTATAGGAAGGATCTCAGGTTTGGTATTAGAAGCACTGAGATATCACATCTCATGCTATAGGAAGGGTCTCAGGATTGGAATGGGAAGGAGTTGGATATTGCATCTCATGTTATAGGAAGGATCTCAGGTTTGGTATTAGAAACATTGAGATATCACATCACATGCTATAGGAAGGGTCTCAGGATTGGAATGGGAAGGAGTTGGATATCACATCTGATGCTAAAGGAAGGGTCTCAGTTTTGGTAGAAGCATTGAGATATCACATCTCATGCTATAGGAAGGGTCTCAGGATTGGAATGGGAAGGAGTTGGATATCACATCTCATGCTATAGGAAGGGTCTCAGGTTTGGTAGAAGCATTGAGATATCAAGTCTCATGGTATAGGACGGGTCTCAGAATTGGAATAGGAAGGAGTTGGATATCACATCTCAAGCTATAGGAAGGGTCTCAGGATTGGAATGGGAAGGAGTTTGATATCACATCTCATGCCATGGTATGGGTCTCAGGTTTTGTAGAGGCATTGGGATATCACATCTCATGCTATCGGATGGGTATCAGGATTGGATTTGGAAGGAGTTGGATATCCCATCTCATGCTATACTAAGGGTCTAAGGTTGTAATGGGAATTAGTTGGATATCACATCTCATGTTATAGGAAGGGTCTCAGGATTAGAATGGGAAGGACTTGGATATAACATCTCATTCTATAGGAAGGTTCCATCACATCTCATGCTATCAGAAGGGTCTCAGGATTGGAATGGGAAGGAGTTGGATATCACATCTCATGCTAAAGGGAGGGTCTAAGGTTTGGAAGGGGAAGGATTTGGATATCACATCTCATGTTATAGGAAGGATCTCAGGTTTGGTATTAGAAGCATTGAGATATCACATCTCATGCTATCGGAAGGGTCTCAGGTTTGGTATAAGCATTGAGATATCACATCTCTGCTATCGGAAGGGTCTCAGGATTGGAATGGGAAGGACTTGGATATTACAATTCATGTTATAGGAAAGGTCTCAGGTTTGGTATTAGAAGCATTGAGATATCACATCTCATGCTATAGGAAGGGTTTCAGGATTGGAATGGGAAGGACTTGGATATCACATCTCATGTTATAGGAAGGGTCTCAGGTTTGGTATTAGAAGCATTGAGATATCACATCTCATGCTATAGGAAGGGTCTCAGGAATGGCATGGGAAGGACTTGGATATCACATCTCATGATAAGGGAAGGGTCTAAGGTTTGGAAGGGGAAGGATTTGGATATCACATCTCATGTTATTGGACCGGTCTCAGGTTTGGTATTAGAAGCATTGAGATATTAAGTCTCATGGTATAGGACGGGAGTTTGATATCACATCTCATGCCATGGTATGGGTCTCAGGTTTTGTAGAAGCATTGGGATATCACATCTCATGGAAGGGTATCAGGATTGGATTTGGAAGGAGTTGGATATCCCATCTCATGCTATAGGAAGGGTCTCAGGTTGGAATGGGAAGGAGTTGGATATCACATCTCATGTTATAGGAAGGATCTCAGGATTGGAATGGGAAGGACTTGGATATCACATCTCATGCTGTAGGAAGGCTCTCAGGTTTGGTATTAGAAGCATTGAGATATCACATCTCATGCTATAGGAAGGGTATCTGGATTGGAATGGGAAGGAGTTGGATATCGCATCTCATGTTATAGGAAGGATCTCAGGTTTGGTATTAGAAGCATTGATATGTCACATCTCATGCTATACGAAGGGTCTCAGGATTTGAATGGGAAGGAGTTGGATATCACATCTGATGCTAAAGGAAGGGTCTCAGTTTTGGTAGAAGCATTGAGATATCACATCTCATGCTATAGGAAGGGTCTCAGGATTGGAATGGGAAGGAGTTGGATATCACATCTCATGCTAAAGGGAGGGTCTCAGGTTTGGAAGGGAAAGGATTTGGATATCAAATCTCATGTTATAGAAAGGATCTCAGGTTTTGTATTAGAAGCATTGAGATATGACATCTCATGCTATAGGAAGGGCCTCAGGATTGGAATGGGAAGGAGTTGGATATCGCATCTCATGTTATAGGAAGGGTCTCAGGATTGGAATGGGAAGGATTTGGATATCATATCTCATGTTATAGGACTGGTCCCAGGTTTGGTATTAGAAGCATTGAGATATCACATCTAATGCTATAGGAAGAGTCTCAGGATTGGAATGGGAAGGAGTTGGATATCACGTCTCATGTTATAGGAAGGGTCTCAGGATTGGAATGGGAAGGAGTTGGATATCACATCTCATGCTAAAGGAAGGGTCTTAGGTTTGATAGAAGCATTGAGATATAACATCACATGTTATAGGAAGGAACTCAGGATTGAAATTGGAAGGAGTTGGATATCACATCTCATGCCATAGGAAGGGTCATCAGGTTTGGTATAAGCATTGAGATATCACATCTCTGCTATCGGAAGGGTCTCAGGATAGGAATGGGAAGGACTTAGATATCACATCTCATACTATAGGGAGGGTCTCAGTTTTGATATTAGAAGCATTGAGATATCATATCTCATGCTATCGGAAGGGTCTCAGGATTGGAATGGGAAGGAGTTTGATATCACATCTCAAGCTATAGGAAAGGTCTCAGGTTTGGAAGGGGAAGGATTAGGATCTCACATCTCATGTTTTAGGACGGGTCTCAGGTTTGGTATTAGAAGCATTGAGATATCACATCTCATGGTATAGGAAGGGTCTCAGGATTGGAATGGGAAGGAGTTGGATATCACATCTCAAGCTATCTCAGGATTGGAATGGGAAGGAGTTTGATATCACATCTCAAGCTATAGGAAGGGTCTCGGGTTTGGAAAGGGAAGGATCTGGATTTCACATCTAATGTTATAGGATGGTTGTAATGTTTGGTTTTCGAAGCATTGAGATATCACATCTCATGCTATCGGAAAGGGTCTCAGGTTTAGAAAGGGAAGGATTTGAATTTCACATGTTATAGGATGGTTCTCAGGTTTGGTTTTAGAAGCATTAAGATCTAACATCTCATGCTATAGGAAGGGCCTCAGGTTTGGAATGGGAAGGAGTTGGATATCACATCTCATGGTAAAGGAAAGGTCTCAGGTTTGGAAGGGGAAGGATTTGGATCTCACATCTCATGTTTTAGGACGTGTCTCAGGTTTGGTATTAGAAGCATTGAGATATCACATCTCATGGTATAGGAAGGGTCTCAGGATTGGAATGGGAAGGAGTTGGATATCACATTGAATGGGAAGGAGTTTGATATCACATCTGAAGCTATAGGAAGGGTCTCAGGTTTGGAAAGGGAATGATTTGGATTTCACATCTCATGTTATAGGATGGTTGTCATGTTTGGTTTTAGAAGCATTGAGATATCACATCTCATGCTATAGGAAGAGTCTCAGGATTGGAATGGGAAGGAGTTGGATATCACATCTCATGCTAAAGGAAGGGTCTCAGGTTTGATAGAAGCAAAGGTTTGGAATCGGAAGGAGTTGGATATCACGTCTCATGTTATAGGAAGGGTCTCAGTATTGGAATGGGAAGGAGTTGGATATCACATCTCATGCTAAAGGAAGGGTCTCAGGTTTGATAGAAGCAAAGGTTTGGAATGGGAAGGAGTTTGATATCACACCTCATGTTATAGGAAGGATCTCAGGTTTGGTATTAGAAGCATTGAGATAGCACATCTCATGCTATATGAAGGGTCTCAGGATTGGAATGGGAAGGAGTTGGATATCACATCTCATGCTATAGGAAGGGTCTCAGGTTTGGTATAAGCATTGAGATATCCCATCTCATGCTATAGGAAGGGTCTCAGGATTGGAAGGGGAAGGATTTGGATATCACATCTCATGTTATAGGACCGGTCTCAGGTTTGGTATTAGAAGCATTGAAATATCAAGTCTCATGGTATAGGACGGGTCTCAGAATTGGAATGGGAAGGAGTTGGATATCACATCTCAAGCTATAGGAAGGGTCTCAGGATTGGAATGGGAAGGAGTTTGATATCACATCTCATGCCATGGTATGGGTCTCAGGTTTTGTAGAGGCATTGGGATATCACATCTCATGCTATCGGAAGGGTATCAGGATTGGATTTGGAAGGAGTTGGATATCCCATCTCATGCTATAGGAAGGGTCTAAGGTTGGAATGGGAAGGAGTTGGATATCACATCTCATGTTATAGGAAGGGTCTCAGGATTGGAATGGGAAGGACTTGGATATAACATCTCATTCTATAGGAAGGCTCTCAGGGTTGGAAGGGGAAGGAGTTGGATATCACATTTCATGTTAGAGGTAGGATCTCAGGTTTGGTATTAGAGGCATTGAGATGTCACATCTCATGCTATCAGAAGGGTCTCAGGATTGGAATGGGAAGGAGTTGGATATCACATCTCATGCTAAAGGGAGGGTCTAAGGTTTGGAAGGGGAAGGATTTGGATATCACATCTCATGTTATAGGAAGGATCTCAGGTTTGGTATTAGAAGCATTGAGATATCACATCTCATGCTATCGGAAGGGTCTCAGGTTTGGTATAAGCATTGAGATATCACATCTCTGCTATCGGAAGGGTCTCAGGATTGGAATGGGAAGGACTTGGATATTACAATTCATGTTATAGGAAAGGTCTCAGGTTTGGTATTAGAAGCATTGAGATATCACATCTCATGCTATAGGAAGGGTTTCAGGATTGGAATGGGAAGGACTTGGATATCACATCTCATGTTATTGGAAGGGTCTCAGGTTTGGTATTAGAAGCATTGAGATATCACAACTCATGCTATAGGAAGGGTTTCAGGAATTGCATGGGAAGGACTTGGATATCACATCTCATGATAAAGGAAGGGTCTAAGGTTTGGAAGGGGAAGGATTTGGATATCACATCTCATGTTATTGGACCGGTCTCAGGTTTGGTATTAGAAGCATTGAGATATCAAGTCTCATGGTATAGGACGGGAGTTTGATATCACATCTCATGCCATGGTATGGGTCTCAGGTTTTGTAGAAGCATTGGGATATCACATCTCATGGAAGGGTATCAGGATTGGATTTGGAAGGAGTTGGATATCCCATCTCATGCTATAGGAAGGGTCTCAGGTTGGAATGGGAAGGAGTTGGATATCACATCGCATGTTATAGGAAGGATCTCAGGATTGGAATGGGAAGGACTTGGATATCACATCTCATGCTGTAGGAAGGCTCTCAGGTTTGGTATTAGAAGCATTGAGATGTCACATCTCATGCTATAGGAAAGGTCTCAGGATTGGAATGGGAAGGAGTTGGATATCACATCTGATGCTAAAGGAAGGGTCTCAGTTTTGGTAGAAGCATTGAGATATCACATCTGATGCTATAGGAAGGGTCTCAGGATTGGAATGGGAAGGAGTTGGATATCACATCTCATGCTAAAGGGAGGGTCTCAGGTTTGGAAGGGGAAGGATTTGGATATCACATCTCATGTTATAGGAAGGATCTCAGGTTTGGTTTTAGAAGCATTGAGATATCACATCTCATGCTATAGGAAGGGTCTCAGGATTGGAATGGGAAGGAGTTGGATATCACATCTCATGCTAAAGGGAGGGTCTCAGGATTGTAATGGGAAGGAGTTGGATATCACATCTGATGCTAAAGGAAGGGTCTCAGTTTTGATAGAAGCATTGAGATATCACATCTCATGCTATAGGAAGGGTCTCAGGATTGGAATGGGAAGGAGTTGGATATCACATCTCATGCTATAGGAAGGGTCTCAGGTTTGGTATAAGCATTGAGATATCACATCTCTGCTATCGGAAGGGTCTCAGGATTGGAAAGGAACGGACTTAAATATCACATCTCATGCTATAGGGAGGGTCTCAGTTTTGATATTAGAAGCATTGAGATATCACATCTCATGCTATCCGAAGGGTCTCAGGATTGGAATGGGAGGAGCTGGATATCACATCTCATGCTAAAGGAAGGGTCTCAGGTTTGGAAGGGGAAGGATTTGGATAGCACATCTCATGTTATAGGACGGGTCTCAGGTTTGGTATTAGAAGCATTGAGATATCACATCTCATGCTATAGGAAGTGTCTCAGGATTGGAATGGGAAGGAGTTGGATATCACATCTCATGCTACAGGAAGGGTTTCAGGTTTGGTAGAAGCATTGAGATATCACATCTCATGCTATAGGAAGAGTCTCAGGTTTGGGAAGGGAAGGATTTGGATTTCACATCTCATGTTATAGGATGGTTCTCATGTTTGGTTTTTGAAGCATTGAGATATCACATCTCATGCTATAGGAAGGGTCTCAGGATTGGAATGGGAAGGAGTTGGATATCGCATCTCATGTTATAGGAAGGATCTCAGGTTTGTTATTAGAAGCATTGAGATGTCACATCTCATGCTATAGGAAGGGTCTCAGGATTTGAATGGGAAGGAGTTGGATATCACATCTGATGCTAAAGGAAGGGTCTCAGTTTTGGTAGAAGCATTGAGATATCACATCTCATGCTATAGGAAGGGTCTCAGGATTGGAATGGGCAGGAGTTGGATATCACATCTCATGCTAAAGGGAGGGTCTCAGGTTTGGAAGGGGAAGGATTTGGATATCACATCTCATGTTATAGGAAGGATCTCAGGTTTGGTATTAGAAGCACTGAGATATCACATCTCATGCTATAGGAAGGGTCTCAGGATTGGAATGGGAAGGAGTTGGATATCGTATCTCATGTTATAGGAAGGATCTCAGGTTTGGTATTAGAAGCATTGAGATATCACAACACATGCTATAGGAAGGGTCTCAGGATTGGAATGGGAAGGAGTTGGATATCACATCTGATGCTAAAGGAAGGGTCTCAGTTTTGGTAGAAGCATTGAGATATCACATCTCATGCTATAGGAAGGGTCTCAGGATTGGAATGGGAAGGAGTTGGATATCACATCTCATGCTATAGGAAGGGTCTCAGGTTTGGTAGAAGCATTGAGATATCAAGTCTCATGGTATAGGACGGGTCTCAGAATTGGAATGGGAAGGAGTTGGATATCACATCTCAAGCTATAAGAAGGGTCTCAGGATTGGAATGGGAAGGAGTTTGATATCACATCTCATGCCATGGTATGGGTCTCAGGTTTTGGAGAGGCATTGGGATATCACATCTCATGCTATCGGATGGGTATCAGGATTGGATTTGGAAGGAGTTGGATATCCCATCTCATGCTATACTAAGGGTCTAAGGTTGTAATGGGAAGGAGTTGGATATCACATCTCATGTTATAGGAAGGGTCTCAGGATTGGAATGGGAAGGATTTGGATATCACATCTCATGCTAAAGGAAGGGTCTCAGGTTTGGAAGGGGAAGGATTTGGATATCATATCTCATGTTATAGGACGGGTCCCAAGTTTGGTATTAGAAGCATTGAGATATCACATCTCATGGTATAGGAAGAGTCTCAGGATTGGAATGGGAAGGAGTTGGATATCCCTTCTCATGCTATAGGAAGGGTCTCAGGTTGGAATGGGAAAGAGTTGGATATCACATCTCATTATAGGAAGGGTCTCAGGATTTGACTGGGAAGGATTTGGATATCACATCTCTTGCTATAGGAAGGGTCTTAGGTTTGGAAGGGGAAGGATTTGGATATCATATCTCATGTTATAGGACTGGTCCCAGGTTTGGTATTAGAAGCATTGAGATATCACATCTCATGCTATAGGAAGAGTCTCAGGATTGGAATGGGAAGGAGTTGGATATCACGTCTCATGTTATAGGAAGGGTCTCAGGATTGGAATGGGAAGGAGTTGGATATCACATCTCATGCTAAAGGAAGGGTCTTAGGTTTGATAGAAGTATTGAGATATAATATCTCATGTTATAGGAAGGAACTCAGGATTGAAATGGGAAGGAGTTGGATATCACATCTCATGCCATAGGAAGGGTCATCAGGTTTGGTATAAGCATTGAGATATCACATCTCTGCTATCGGAAGGGTCTCAGGATAGGAATGGGAAGGACTTAGATATCACATCTCATACTATAGGGAGGGTCTCAGTTTTGATATTAGAAGCATTGAGATATCATATCTCATGCTATCGGAAGGGTCTCAGGATTGGAATGGGATGGAGTTGGATATCACATCTCAAGCTATCTCAGGATTGGAATGGGAAGGAGTTGGATATCCCTTCTCGTGCTATAGGAAGGGTCTCAGGTTGGAATGGGAAAGAGTTGGATATCACATCTCATTATAGGAAGGGTCTCAGGATTTGACTGGGAAGGATTTGGATATCACATCTCTTGCTATAGGAAGGTCTCAGGTATTTTATTAGAAACATTGAGATATCACATCTCATGCTATAGGAAGGGTTTCAGGATTGGAATGGGAAGGATTTGGATATCACATCTCATGCTAAAGGAAGGGTCTCAGGTTTGGAAGGGGAAGGATTTGGATATCATATCTCATGTTATAGGACTGGTCCCAGGTTTGGTATTAGAAGCATTGAGATATCACATCTCATGCTATAGGAAGAGTCTCAGGATTGGAATGGGAAGGAGTTGGATATCACGTCTCATGTTATAGGAAGGGTCTCAGGATTGGAATGGGAAGGAGTTGGATATCACATCTCATGCTAAAGGAAGGGTCTTAGGTTTGATAGAAGCATTGAGATATAACATCTCATGTTATAGGAAGGAACTCAGGATTGAAATGGGAAGGAGTTGGATATCACATCTCATGCCATAGGAAGGGTCATCAGGTTTGGTATAAGCATTGAGATATCACATCTCTGCTATCGGAAGGGTCTCAGGATAGGAATGGGAAGGACTTAGATATCACATCTCATACTATAGGGAGGGTCTCAGTTTTGATATTAGAAGCATTGAGATATCATATCTCATGCTATCGGAAGGGTCTCAGGATTGGAATGGGAAGGAGTTTGATATCACATCTCAAGCTATATGAAAGGTCTCAGGTTTGGAAGGGGAAGGATTAGGATCTCACATCTCATGTTTTAGGACGGGTCTCAGGTTTGGTATTAGAAGCATTGAGATATCACATCTCATGGTATAGGAAGGGTCTCAGGATTGGAATTGGAAGGAGTTGGATATCACATCTCAAGCTATCTCAGGATTGGAATGGGAAGGAGTTTGATATCACATCTCAAGCTATAGGAAGGGTCTCAGGTTTGGAAAGGGAAGGATCTGGATTTCACATCTAATGTTATAGGATGGTTCTAATGTTTGGTTTTCGAAGCATTGAGATATCACATCTCATGCTATCGGAAGGGTCTCAGGTTTAGAAAGGGAAGGATTTGAATTTCACATGTTATAGGATGGTTCTCAGGTTTGGTTTTAGAAGCATTAAGATATAACATCTCATGCTATAGGAAGGGCCTCAGGTTTGGAATGGGAAGGAGTTGGATATCACATCTCATGCTAAAGGAAAGGTCTCAGGTTTGGAAGGGGAAGGATTTGGATCTCACATCTCATGTTTTAGGACGTGTCTCAGGTTTGGTATTAGAAGCATTGAGATATCACATCTTATGGTATAGGAAGGGTCTCAGGATTGGAATGGGAAGGAGTTGGATATCACATTGAATGGGAAGGAGTTTGATATCACATCTGAAGCTATAGGAAGGGTCTCAGGTTTGGAAAGGGAATGATTTGGATTTCACATCTCATGTTATAGGATGGTTCTCATGTTTGGTTTTAGAAGCATTGAGATATCACATCTCATGCTATAGGAAGAGTCTCAGGATTGGAATGGGAAGGAGTTGGATATCACATCTCATGCTAAAGGAAGGGTCTCAGGTTTGATAGAAGCAAAGGTTTGGAATGGGAAGGAGTTGGATATCACGTCTCATGTTATAGGAAGGGTCTCAGTATTGGAATGGGAAGGAGTTGGATATCACATCTCATGCTAAAGGAAGGGTCTCAGGTTTGATAGAAGCAAAGGTTTGGAATGGGAAGGAGTTTGATATCACACCTCATGTTATAGGAAGGATCTCAGGTTTGGTATTAGAAGCATTGAGATATCACATCTCATGCTATATGAAGGGTCTCAGGATTGGAATGGGAAGGAGTTGGATATCACATCTCATGCTATAGGAAGGGTCTCAGGTTTGGTATAAGCATTGAGATATCCCATCTCATGCTATAGGAAGGGTCTCAGGATTGGAATCGGAAGGAGTTGTATATGACATCTCATGCCATAGGAAGGGTCACAGGTTTGGTATAAGCATTGAGATATCACATCTCTGCTATAGGAAGGGTCTCAGGTTTGGAAGGGGAAGGATTTGGATTTCACATCTCATGTTATAGGACCGGTCTCAGGTTTGGTATTAGAAGCATTGAAATATCAAGTCTCATGGTATAGGACGGGTCTCAGAATTGGAATGGGAAGGAGTTGGATATCACATCTCAAGCTATAGGAAGGGTCTCAGGATTGGAATGGGAAGGAGTTTGATATCACATCTCATGCCATGGTATGGGTCCCAGGTTTTGTAGAGGCATTGGGATATCACATCTCATGCTATCGGAAGGGTATCAGGATTGGATTTGGAAAGAGTTGGATATCCCATCTCATTCTATAGGAAGGCTCTCAGGGTTGGAAGGGGAAGGAGTTGGATATCACATTTCATGTTAGAGGTAGAATCTCAGGTTTGGTATTAGAGGCATTGAGATGTCACATCTCATGCTATCAGAAGGGTCTCAGGATTGGAATGGGAAGGAGTTGGATATCACATCTCATGCTAAAGGGAGGGTCTAAGGTTTGGAAGGGGAAGGATTTGGATATCACATCTCATGTTATAGGAAGGATCTCAGGTTTGGTATTAGAAGCATTGAGATATCACATCTTATGCTATCGGAAGGGTCTCAGGTTTGGTATAAGCACTGAGATATCACATCTCTGCTATCGGAAGGGTCTCAGGATTGGAATGGGAAGGACTTGGATATTACAATTCATGTTATAGGAAAGGTCTCAGGTTTGGTATTAGAAGCATTGAGATATCACATCTCATGCTATAGGAAGGGTTTCAGGATTGGAATGGGAAGGACTTGGATATCACATCTCATGTTATTGGAAGGGTCTAAGGTTCGGTATTAGAAGCATTGAGATATCACATCTCATGCTATAGGAAGGGTCTCGGGAATGGCATGGGAAGGACTTGGATATCACATCTCATGATAAAGGAAGGGTCTAAGGTTTGGAAGGGGAAGGATTTGGATATCACATCTCATGTTATTAGACCGGTCTCAGGTTTGGTATTAGAAGCATTGAGATATCAAGTCTCATGGTATAGGACGGGAGTTTGATATCACATCTCATGCCATGGTATGGGTCTCAGGTTTTGTAGAAGCATTTGGATATCACATCTCATGGAAGGGTATCAGGATTGGATTTGGAAGGAGTTGGATATCCCATCTCATGCTATAGGAAGGGTCTCAGGTTGGAATGGGAAGGAGTTGGATATCACATCTCATGTTATAGGAAGGATCTCAGGATTGGAATGGGAAGGACTTGGATATCACATCTCATGCTGTAGGAAGGCTCTCAGGTTTTGTATTAGAAGCATTGAGATGTCACATCTCATGCTATAGGAAAGGTCTCAGGGTTGGAATGGGAAGGAGTTGGATATCACATCTGATGCTAAAGGAAGGGTCTCAGTTTTGGTAGAAGCATTGAGATATCACATCTGATGCTATAGGAAGGGTCTCAGGATTGGAATGGGAAGGAGTTGGATATCACATCTCATGCTAAAGGGAGGGTCTCAGGTTTGGAAGGGGAAGGATTTGGATATCACATCTCATGTTATAGGAAGGATCTCAGGTTTGGTTTTAGAAGCATTGAGATATCACATCTCATGCTATAGGAAGGGTCTCAGGATTGGAATGGGAAGGAGTTGGATATCACATCTCATGCTAAAGGGAGGGTCTCAGGATTGTAATGGGAAGGAGTTGGATATCACATCTGATGCTAAAGGAAGGGTCTCAGTTTTGGTAGAAGCATTGAGATATCACATCTCATGCTATAGGAAGGGTCTCAGGATTGGAATGGGAAGGAGTTGGATATCACATCTCATGCTATAGGAAGGGTCTCAGGTTTGGTATAAGCATTGAGATATCACATCTCTGCTATCGGAAGGGTCTCAGGATTGGAAAGGGAAGGACTTAGATATCACATCTCATGCTATAGGGAGGGTCTCAGTTTTGATATTAGAAGCATTGAGATATCACATCTCATGCTATCGGAAGGTTCTCAGGATTGGAATGGGAGGAGCTGGATATCACATCTCATGCCAAAGGAAGGGTCTCAGGTTTGGAAGGGGAAGGATTTGGATAGCACATCTCATGTTATAGGACGGGTCTCAGGTTTGGTATTAGAAGCATTGAGATATCACATCTCATGCTATAGGAAGTGTCTCAGGATTGGAATGGGAAGGAGTTGGATATCACATCTCATGCTACAGGAAGGTTTTCAGGTTTGGTAGAAGCATTGAGATATCACATCTCATGCTATAGGAAGAGTCTCAGGTTTGGGAAGGGAAGGATTTGGATTTCACATCTCATGTTATAGGATGGTTCTCATGTTTGGTTTTTGAAGCATTGAGATATCACATCTCATGCAATAGGATGGGTCTCAGGATTGGAATGGGAAGGAGTTGGATATCGCATCTCATGTTATAGGAAGGATCTCAGGTTTGGTATTAGAAGCATTGAGATGTCACATCTAATGCTATAGGAAGGGTCTCAGGATTTGAATGGGAAGGAGTTGGATATCACATCTGATGCTAAAGGAAGGGTCTCAGTTTTGGTAGAAGCATTGAGATATCACATCTCATGCTATAGGAAGGGTCTCAGGATTGGAATGGGAAGGAGTTGGATATCACATCTCATGCTAAAGGGAGGGTCTCAGGTTTGGAAGGGGAAGGATTTAGATATCACATCTCATGTTATAGGAAGGATCTCAGGTTTGGTATTAGAAGCACTGAGATATCACATCTCATGCTATAGGAAGGGTCTCAGGATTGGAATGGGAAGGAGTTGGATATTGCATCTCATGTTATAGGAAGGATCTCAGGTTTGGTATTAGAAACATTGAGATATCACATCACATGCTATAGGAAGGGTCTCCGGATTGGAATGGGAAGGAGTTGGATATCACATCTGATGCTAAAGGAAGGGTCTCAGTTTTGGTAGAAGCATTGAGATATCACATCTCATGCTATAGGAAGGGTCTCAGGATTGGAATGGGAAGGAGTTGGATATCACATCTCATGCTATAGGAAGGGTCTCAGGTTTGGTAGAAGCATTGAGATATCAAGTCTCATGGTATAGGACGGGTCTCAGAATTGGAATAGGAAGGAGTTGGATATCACATCTCAAGCTATAGGAAGGGTCTCAGGATTGGAATGGGAAGGAGTTTGATATCACATCTCATGCCATGGTATGGGTCTCAGGTTTTGTAGAGGCATTGGGATATCACATCTCATGCTATCGGATGGGTATCAGGATTGGATTTGGAAGGAGTTGGATATCCCATCTCATGCTATACTAAGGGTCTAAGGTTGTAATGGGAATTAGTTGGATATCACATCTCATGTTATAGGAAGGGTCTCAGGATTAGAATGGGAAGGACTTGGATATAACATCTCATTCTATAGGAAGGTTCTCAGGGTTGGAAGGGGAAGGAGTTGGATATCACATTTCATGTTAGAGGTAGGATCTCAGGTTTGGTATTAGAGGCATTGAGATATCACATCTCATGCTATCAGAAGGGTCTCAGGATTGGAATGGGAAGGAGTTGGATATCACATCTCATGCTAAAGGGAGGGTCTAAGGTTTGGAAGGGGAAGGATTTGGATATCACATCTCATGTTATAGGAAGGATCTCAGGTTTGGTATTAGAAGCATTGCGATATCACATCTCATGCTATAGGAAGGGTCTCAGGAATGGCATGGGAAGGACTTGGATATTACAATTCATGTTATAGGAAAGGTCTCAGGTTTGGTATTAGAAGCATTGAGATATCACATCTCATGCTATAGGAAGGGTTTCAGGATTGGAATGGGAAGGACTTGGATATCACATCTCATGTTATAGGAAGGGTCTCAGGTTTGGTATTAGAAGCATTGAGATATCACATCTCATGCTATAGGAAGGGTCTCAGGAATGGCATGGGAAGGACTTGGATATCACATCTCATGATAAGGGAAGGGTCTAAGGTTTGGAAGGGGAAGGATTTGGATATCACATCTCATGTTATTGGACCGGTCTCAGGTTTGGTATTAGAAGCATTGAGATATTAAGTCTCATGGTATAGGACGGGAGTTTGATATCACATCTCATGCCATGGTATGGGTCTCAGGTTTTGTAGAAGCATTGGGATATCACATCTCATGGAAGGGTATCAGGATTGGATTTGGAAGGAGTTGGATATCCCATCTCATGCTATAGGAAGGGTCTCAGGTTGGAATGGAAGGAGTTGGATATCACATCTCATGTTATAGGAAGGATCTCAGGATTGGAATGGGAAGGACTTGGATATCACATCTCATGCTGTAGGAAGGCTCTCAGGTTTGGTATTAGAAGCATTGAGATATCACATCTCATGCTATAGGAAGGGTATCAGGATTGGAATGGGAAGGAGTTGGATATCGCATCTCATGTTATAGGAAGGATCTGAGGTTTGGTATTAGAAGCATTGATATGTCACATCTCATGCTATACGAAGGGTCTCAGGATTTGAATGGGAAGGAGTTGAATATCACATCTGATGCTAAAGGAAGGGTCTCAGTTTTGGTAGAAGCATTGCGATATCACATCTCATGCTATAGGAAGGGTCTCAGGATTGGAATGGGAAGGAGTTGGATATCACATCTCATGCTAAAGGGAGGGTCTCAGGTTTGGAAGGGAAAGGATTTGGATATCACATCTCATGTTATAGAAAGGATCTCAGGTTTTGTATTAGAAGCATTGAGATATGACATCTCATGCTATAGGAAGGGCCTCAGGATTGGAATGGGAAGGAGTTGGATATCGCATCTCATGTTATAGGAAGGATCTCAGGTTTGGTATTAGAAGCATTGAGATATCACATCTCATGCTATAGGAAGGGTCTCAGGATTGGAATGGGAAGGAGTTGGATATCACATCTGATGCTAAAGGGAGGGTCTCAGGTTTGGAAGGGGAAGGATTTGGATATCACATCTCATGTTATAGGAACTATCTCAGGTTTGGTATTAAAAGCACTGAGATATCACATCTCATGCTATAGGAAGGGTCTCAGGATTGGAATGGGAAGGGGTTGGATATCGCATCTCATGTTGTAGGAAGGATCTCAGGTTTGGTATTAGAAGCATTGAGATATCACATCACATGCTATAGGAAGGGTCTCAGGATTGGAATTGGAAGGAGTTGGATATCACATCTGATGCTAAAGGAAGGGTCTCAGTTTTGGTAGAAGCATTGAGATATCACATCTCATGCTATAGGAAGGGTCTCAGGATTGGAATGGGAAGGAGTTGGATATCACATCTCATGCTATAGGAAGGGTCTCAGGTTTGGTAGAAGCATTGAGATATCAAGTCTCATGGTATAGGACGGGTCTCAGAATTGGAATGGGAAGGAGTTGGATATCACATCTCAAGCTATAGGAAGGGTCTCAGGATTGGAATGGGAAGGAGTTTGATATCACATCTCATGCCATGGTATGGGTCTCAGGTTTTGTAGAGGCATTGGGATATCACATCTCATGCTATCGGATGGGTATCAGGATTGGATTTGGAAGGAGTTGGATATCCCATCTCATGCTATATTAAGGGTCTAAGGTTGTAATGGGAAGGAGTTGGATATCACATCTCATGTTATAGGAAGGGTCTCAGGATTGGAATGGGAAGGACTTGGATATAACATCTCATTCTATAGGAAGGCTCTCAGGGTTGGAAGGGGAAGGAGTTGGATATCACATTTCATGTTAGAGGTAGGATCTCAGGTTTGGTATTAGAGGCATTGAGATATCACATCTCATGCTATCAGAAGGGTCTAAGGTTTGGAAGGGGAAGGATTTAGATATCACATCTCATGTTATAGGAAGGATCTCAGGTTTGGTATTAGAAGCATTGAGATATCACATCCGATGCTATCGGAAGGGTCTCAGGTTTGGTATAAGCATTGAGATATCACATCTCTGCTATCGGAAGGGTCTCAGGATTGGAATGGGAAGGACTTGGATATTACAATTCATGTTATAGGAAAGGTCTCAGGTTTGGTATTAGAAGCATTGAGATATCACATCTCATGCTATAGGAAGGGTTTCAGGATTGGAATGGGAAGGACTTGGATATCACATCTCATGTTATTGGAAGGGTCTCAGGTTTGGTATTAGAAGCATTGAGATATCACATCTCATGCTATAGGAAGGGTCTCAGGAATGGCATGGGAAGGACTTGGATATCACATCTCATGATAAGGGAAGGGTCTAAGGTTTGGAAGGGGAAGGATTTGGATATCACATCTCATGTTATTGGACCGGTCTCAGGTTTGGTATTAGAAGCATTGAGATATCACATCTCATGCTATAGGAAGGGTCTCAGGATTGGAATGGGAAGGAGTTGGATATCGCATCTCATGTTATAGGAAGGATCTCAGGTTTGGTATTAGAAGCATTGAGATGTCACATCTCATGCTATTTGAAGGGTCTCAGGAATTGAATGGGAAGGAGTTGGATATCGCATCTCATGTTATAGAAAGGATCTCAGGTTTGGTATTAGAAGCATTGAGATATCACATCTCATGCTATAGGAAGGGTCTCAGGATTGGAATGGGAAGGAGTTGGATATCACATCTGATGCTAAAGGAAGGGTCTCAGTTTTGGTAGAAGCATTGAGATATCACATCTCATGCTATAGGAAGGGTCTCAGGATTGGAATGGGAAGGAGTTGGATATCACATCTCATGCTATAGGAAGGGTCTCAGGTTTGGTAGAAGCATTGAGATATAACATCTCTGCTATCGGAAGGGTCTCAGGATTGGAATGGGAAGGACTTAGATATCACATCTCATGCTATAGGGAGGGTCTCAGTTTTGATATTAGAAGCATTGAGATATAACATCTCATGCTATCGAAAGGGTCTCAGGATTGGAATGGGAGGAGCTGGATATCACATCTCTTGCTATAGGAAGGGTCTCAGGTTTTTTATTAGAAGCATTGAGATATTACATCTCATGGTATAGGAAGGGTCTCAGGATTGGAATGGGAAGGAGTTGGATATCCCTTCTCATGCTATAGGAAGGGTCTCAGGTTGGAATGGGAAGGAGTTGGATATCACATCTCGTTATAGGAAGGGTCTCAGGATTGGAATGGGAAGGATTTGGATATCACATCTCTTGCTATAGGAAGGGTCTCAGGTTTTTTATTAGAAACATTGAGATATCACATCTCATGCTATAGGAAGGGTTTCAGGATTGGAATGGGAAGGATTTGGATATCACATCTCATGCTAAAGGAAGGGTCTCAGGTTTGGAAGGGGAAGGATTTGGATATAATATATCATATTATAGGACTGGTCCCAGGTTTGGTATTAGAAGCATTGAGATATCACATCTCATGCTATAGGAAGAGTCTCAGGATTGGAATGGGAAGGAGTTGGATATCACGTTTCATGTTATAGGAAGGGTCTCAGGATTGGAATGGGAAGGAGTTGGATATCACATCTCATGCTAAAGGAAGGGTCTCAGGTTTGATAGAAGCATTGAGATATCACATCTCATGCTATAGGAAGGAACTCAGGATTGGAATGGGAAGGAGTTGGATATCACATCTCATGCCATAGGAAGGGTCATCAGGTTTGGTATAAGCATTGAGATATCACATCTCTGCTATCGGAAGGGTCTCAGGATAGGAATGGGAAGGACTTAGATATCACATCTCATACTATAGGGAGGGTCTCAGTTTTGATATTAGAAGCATTGAGATATCACATCTCATGCTACCGGAAGGGTCTCAGGATTGGAATGGGATGGAGTTTGATATCACATTTCATGCCATGGTATGGGTCTCAGGTTTTGTAGAAGCATTGGGATATCACATGTCATGCTATCGGAAGGGTATCAGGATTGGATTTGGAAGGAGTTGGATATCCCATCTCATGCTATAGGAAGGGTCTCAGGTTGGAATGGGAAGGAGTTGGATATCACATCTCATGTTATAGGAAGGATCTCAGGATTGGAATGGGAAGGACTTGGATATCATATATCATGCTGTAGTAAGGCTCTCAGGTTTGGAAAGGGAAGGAGTTGGATATCACATTTCATGTTATAGGTAGGATCTCAGGTTTGGTATTAGAGGCATTGAGATATCACATCTCATGCTATCAGAAGGGTATCAGGATTGGAATGGGAAGGAGTTGGATATCACATCTCATGCTAAAGGGAGGGTCTCAGGTTTGGAAGGGGAAGGATTTGAATATCACATCTCATGTTATAGGAAGGATCTCAGGTTTGTTATTAGAAGCATTGAGATATCACATCTCATGCTATCGGAAGGATCTCAGCTTTGGTATTAGAAGCATTGAGATATCACATCTCATGCTATAGGAAGGGTCTCAGGATTGGAATGGGAAGGAGTTGGATATCGCATCTCATGTTATAGGAAGGATCTCAGGTTTGGTGTTAGAAGCATTGAGATATCACATCTCATGCTATAGGAAGGGTCTCAGGATTGGAATGGGAAGGAGTTGGATATCACATCTGATGCTAAAGGAAGGGTCTCAGTTTTGGTAGAAGCATTGAGATATCACATCTCATGCTATAGGAAGGGTCTCAGGATTGGAATGGGAAGGAGTTGGATATCACATCTCATGCTATAGGAAGGGTCTCAGGTTTGGTAGAAGCATTGAGATATCACATCTCTGCTATCGGAAGGGTCTCAGGATTGGAATGGGAAGGACTTAGATATCACATCTCATGCTATAGGGAGGGTCTCAGTTTTGATATTAGAAGCATTGAGATATCACATCTCATGCTATCGAAAGGGTCTCAGGATTGGAATGGGAGGAGCTAGATATCACATCTCTTGCTATAGGAAGGGTCTCAGGTTTTTTATTAGAAGCATTGAGATATTACATCTCATGGTATAGGAAGGGTCTCAGGATTGGAATGGGAAGGAGTTGGATATCCCTTCTCATGCTATAGGAAGGGTCTCAGGTTGGAATGGGAAGGAGTTGGATATCACATCTCGTTATAGGAAGGGTCTCAGGATTGGAATGGGAAGGATTTGGATATCACATCTCTTGCTATAGGAAGGGTCTTAGGTTTTTTATTAGAAACATTGAGATATCACATCTCATGCTATAGGAAGGGTTTCAGGATTGGAATGTGAAGGATTTGGATATCACATCTCATGCTAAAGGAAGGGTCTCAGGTTTGGAAGGGGAAGGATTTGGATATAATATCTCATATTATAGGACTGGTCCAAGGTTTGGTATTAGAAGCATTGACATATCACATCTCATGCTATAGGAAGAGTCTCAGGATTGGAATGGGAAGGAGTTGGATATCACGTTTCATGTTATAGGAAGGGTCTCATGATTGGAATGGGAAGGAGTTGGATATCACATCTCATGGTAAAGGAAGGGTCTCAGGTTTGATAGAAGCATTGAGATATCACATCTCATGCTATAGGAAGGAACTCAGGATTGGAATGGGAAGGAGTTGGATATCACATATCATGCCATAGGAAGGGTCATCAGGTTTGGTATAAGCATTGAGATATCACATCTCTGCTATCGGAAGGGTCTCAGGATAGGAATGGGAAGGACTTAGATATCACATCTCATACTATAGGGAGGGTCTCAGGTTTGGTAGAAGCATTGAGATATAACATCTCTGCTATCGGAAGGGTCTCAGGATTGGAATGGGAAGGACTTAGATATCACATCTCATGCTATAGGGAGGGTCTCAGTTTTGATATTAGAAGCATTGAGATATCACATCTCATGCTATCGAAAGGGTGTCAGGATTGGAATGGGAGGAGCTGGATATCACATCTCTTGCTATAGGAAGGGTCTCAGGTTGGAATGGGAAGGGGTTGGATATCACATCTCGTTATAGGAAGGGTCTCAGGATTGGAATGGGAAGGATTTGGATATCACATCTCTTGCTATAGGAAGGGTCTCAGGTTTTTTATTAGAAACATTGAGATATCACATCTCATGCTATAGGAAGGGTTTCAGGATTGGAATGTGAAGGATTTGGATATCACATCTCATGCTAAAGGAAGGGTCTCAGGTTTGGAAGGGGAAGGATTTGGATATAATATCTCATATTATAGGACTGGTCCCAGGTTTGGTATTAGAAGCATTGACATATCACATCTCATGCTATAGGAAGAGTCTCAGGATTGGAATGGGAAGGAGTTGGATATCACGTTTCATGTTATAGGAAGGGTCTCAGGATTGGAATGGGAAGGAGTTGGATATCACATCTCATGCTAAAGGAAGGGTCTCAGGTTTGATAGAAGCATTGAGATATCACATCTCATGCTATAGGAAGGAACTCAGGATTGGAATGGGAAGGAGTTGGATATCACATCTCATGCCATAGGAAGGGTCATCAGGTTTGGTATAAGCATTGAGATATCACATCTCTGCTATCGGAAGGGTCTCAGGATAGGAATGGGAAGGACTTAGATATCACATCTCATACTATAGGGAGGGTCTCAGTTTTGATATTAGAAGCATTGAGATATCACATCTCATGCTACCGGAAGGGTCTCAGGATTGGAATGGGATGGAGTTTGATATCACATTTCATGCCATGGTATGGGTCTCAGGTTTTGTAGAAGCATTGGGATATCACATGTCATGCTATCGGAAGGGTATCAGGATTGGATTTGGAAGGAGTTGGATATCCCATCTCATGCTATAGGAAGGGTCTCAGGTTGGAATGGGAAGGAGTTGGATATCACATCTCATGTTATAGGAAGGATCTCAGGATTGGAATGGGAAGGACTTGGATATCATATATCATGCTGTAGTAAGGCTCTCAGGTTTGGAAAGGGAAGGAGTTGGATATCACATTTCATGTTATAGGTAGGATCTCAGGTTTGGTATTAGAGGCATTGAGATATCACATCTCATGCTATCAGAAGGGTATCAGGATTGGAATGGGAAGGAGTTGGATATCACATCTCATGCTAAAGGGAGGGTCTCAGGTTTGGAAGGGGAAGGATTTGAATATCACATCTCATGTTATAGGAAGGATCTCAGGTTTGTTATTAGAAGCATTGAGATATCACATCTCATGCTATCGGAAGGATCTCAGCTTTGGTATTAGAAGCATTGAGATATCACATCTCATGCTATAGGAAGGGTCTCAGGATTGGAATGGGAAGGAGTTGGATATCGCATCTCATGTTATAGGAAGGATCTCAGGTTTGGTGTTAGAAGCATTGAGATATCACATCTCATGCTATAGGAAGGGTCTCAGGATTGGAATGGGAAGGAGTTGGATATCACATCTGATGCTAAAGGAAGGGTCTCAGTTTTGGTAGAAGCATTGAGATATCACATCTCATGCTATAGGAAGGGTCTCAGGATTGGAATGGGAAGGAGTTGGATATCACATCTCATGCTATAGGAAGGGTCTCAGGTTTGGTAGAAGCATTGAGATATCACATCTCTGCTATCGGAAGGGTCTCAGGATTGGAATGGGAAGGACTTAGATATCACATCTCATGCTATAGGGAGGGTCTCAGTTTTGATATTAGAAGCATTGAGATATCACATCGCATGCTATCGAAAGGGTCTCAGGATTGGAATGGGAGGAGCTAGATATCACATCTCTTGCTATAGGAAGGGTCTCAGGTTTTTTATTAGAAGCATTGAGATATTACATCTCATGGTATAGGAAGGGTCTCAGGATTGGAATGGGAAGGAGTTGGATATCCCTTCTCATGCTATAGGAAGGGTCTCAGGTTGGAATGGGAAGGAGTTGGATATCACATCTCGTTATAGGAAGGGTCTCAGGATTGGAATGGGAAGGATTTGGATATCACATCTCTTGCTATAGGAAGGGTCTTAGGTTTTTTATTAGAAACATTGAGATATCACATCTCATGCTATAGGAAGGGTTTCAGGATTGGAATGTGAAGGATTTGGATATCACATCTCATGCTAAAGGAAGGGTCTCAGGTTTGGAAGGGGAAGGATTTGGATATAATATCTCATATTATAGGACTGGTCCAAGGTTTGGTATTAGAAGCATTGACATATCACATCTCATGCTATAGGAAGAGTCTCAGGATTGGAATGGGAAGGAGTTGGATATCACGTTTCATGTTATAGGAAGGGTCTCATGATTGGAATGGGAAGGAGTTGGATATCACATCTCATGGTAAAGGAAGGGTCTCAGGTTTGATAGAAGCATTGAGATATCACATCTCATGCTATAGGAAGGAACTCAGGATTGGAATGGGAAGGAGTTGGATATCACATATCATGCCATAGGAAGGGTCATCAGGTTTGGTATAAGCATTGAGATATCACATCTCTGCTATCGGAAGGGTCTCAGGATAGGAATGGGAAGGACTTAGATATCACATCTCATACTATAGGGAGGGTCTCAGGTTTGGTAGAAGCATTGAGATATAACATCTCTGCTATCGGAAGGGTCTCAGGATTGGAATGGGAAGGACTTAGATATCACATCTCATGCTATAGGGAGGGTCTCAGTTTTGATATTAGAAGCATTGAGATATCACATCTCATGCTATCGAAAGGGTGTCAGGATTGGAATGGGAGGAGCTGGATATCACATCTCTTGCTATAGGAAGGGTCTCAGGTTGGAATGGGAAGGGGTTGGATATCACATCTCGTTATAGGAAGGGTCTCAGGATTGGAATGGGAAGGATTTGGATATCACATCTCTTGCTATAGGAAGGGTCTCAGGTTTTTTATTAGAAACATTGAGATATCACATCTCATGCTATAGGAAGGGTTTCAGGATTGGAATGTGAAGGATTTGGATATCACATCTCATGCTAAAGGAAGGGTCTCAGGTTTGGAAGGGGAAGGATTTGGATATAATATCTCATATTATAGGACTGGTCCCAGGTTTGGTATTAGAAGCATTGACATATCACATCTCATGCTATAGGAAGAGTCTCAGGATTGGAATGGGAAGGAGTTGGATATCACGTTTCATGTTATAGGAAGGGTCTCAGGATTGGAATGGGAAGGAGTTGGATATCACATCTCATGCTAAAGGAAGGGTCTCAGGTTTGATAGAAGCATTGAGATATCACATCTCATGCTATAGGAAGGAACTCAGGATTGGAATGGGAAGGAGTTGGATATCACATATCATGCCATAGGAAGGGTCATCAGGTTTGGTATAAGCATTGAGATAACACATCTCTGCTATCGGAAGGGTCTCAGGATAGGAATGGGAAGGACTTAGATATCACATCTCATACTATAGGGAGGGTCTCAGGTTTGGTAGAAGCATTGAGATATAACATCTCTGCTATCGGAAGGGTCTCAGGATTGGAATGGGAAGGACTTAGATATCACATCTCATGCTATAGGGAGGGTCTCAGTTTTGATATTAGAAGCATTGAGATATCACATCTCATGCTATCGAAAGGGTCTCAGGATTGGAATGGGAGGAGCTGGATATCACATCTCTTGCTATAGGAAGGGTCTCAGGTTGGAATGGGAAGGAGTTGGATATCACATCTCGTTATAGGAAGGGTCTCAGGATTGGAATGGGAAGGATTTGGATATCACATCTCTTGCTATAGGAAGGGTCTCAGGTTTTTTATTAGAAACATTGAGATATCACATCTCATGCTATAGGAAGGGTTTCAGGATTGGAATGTGAAGGATTTGGATATCACATCTCATGCTAAAGGAAGGGTCTCAGGTTTGAAGGGGAAGGATTTGGATATAATATCTCATATTATAGGACTGGTCCCAGGTTTGGTATTAGAAGCATTGACATATCACATCTCATGCTATAGGAAGAGTCTCAGGATTGGAATGGGAAGGAGTTGGATATCACGTTTCATGTTATAGGAAGGGTCTCAGGATTGGAATGGGAAGGAGTTGGATATCACATCTCATGCTAAAGGAAGGGTCTCAGGTTTGATAGAAGCATTGAGATATCACATCTCATGCTATAGGAAGGAACTCAGGATTGGAATGGGAAGGAGTTGGATATCACATCTCATGCCATAGGAAGGGTCATCAGGTTTGGTATAAGCATTGAGATATCACATCTCTGCTATCGGAAGGGTCTCAGGATAGGAATGGGAAGGACTTAGATATCACATCTCATACTATAGGGAGGGTCTCAGTTTTGATATTAGAAGCATTGAGATATCACATCTCATGCTACCGGAAGGGTCTCAGGATTGGAATGGGATGGAGTTTGATATCACATCTCATGCCATGGTATGGGTCCCAGGTTTTGTAGAAGCATTGGGATATCACATCTCATGCTATCGGAAGGGTATCAGGATTGGATTTGGAAGGAGTTGGATATCCCATCTCATGCTACAGGAAGGGTCTCAGGTTGGAATGGGAAGGAGTTGGATATCACATCTCATGTTATAGGAAGGTTCTCAGGATTGGAATGGGAAGGACTTGGATATCATATCTCATGCTGTAGGAAGGCTCTCAGGTTTGGAAAGGGAAGGAGTTGGATATCACATTTCATGTTAGAGGTAGGATCTCAGGTTTGGTATTAGAGGCATTGAGATATCACATCTCATGCTATCAGAAGGGTATCAGGATTGGAATGGGAAGGAGTTGGATATCACATCTCATGCTAAAGGAAGGGTCTCAGGTTTGATAGAAGCATTGAGATATCACATCTCATGCTATAGGAAGGAACTCAGGATTGGAATGGGAAGGAGTTGGATATCACATCTCATGCCATAGGAAGGGTCATCAGGTTTGGTATAAGCATTGAGATATCACATCTCTGCTATCGGAAGGGTCTCAGGATAGGAATGGGAAGGACTTAGATATCACATCTCATACTATAGGGAGGGTCTCAGTTTTGATATTAGAAGCATTGAGATATCACATCTCATGCTACCGGAAGGGTCTCAGGATTGGAATGGGATGGAGTTTGATATCACATCTCATGCCATGGTATGGGTCTCAGGTTTTGTAGAAGCATTGGGATATCACATCTCATGCTATCGGAAGGGTATCAGGATTGGATTTGGAAGGAGTTGGATATCCCATCTCATGCTACAGGAAGGGTCTCAGGTTGGAATGGGAAGGAGTTGGATATCACATCTCATGTTATAGGAAGGATCTCAGGATTGGAATGGGAAGGACTTGGATATCATATCTCATGCTGTAGGAAGGCTCTCAGGTTTGGAAAGGGAAGGAGTTGGATATCACATTTCATGTTAGAGGTAGGATCTCAGGTTTGGTATTAGAGGCATTGAGATATCACATCTCATGCTATCAGAAGGGTATCAGGATTGGAATGGGAAGGAGTTGGATATCACATCTCATGCTAAAGGGAGGGTCTCAGGTTTGGAAGGGAAGGATTTGAATATCACATCTCATGTTATAGGAAGGATCTCAGGTTTGGTATTAGAAGCATTGAGATATCACATCTCATGCTATCGGAAGGATCTCAGGTTTGGTATTAGAAGCATTGAGTATCACATCTCATGCTATAGGAAGGGTCTCAGGTTTGGAATGGGAAGGAGTTGGATATCGCATCTCATGTTATAGGAAGGATCTCAGGTTTGGTATTAGAAGCATTGAGATATCACATCTCATGCTATAGGAAGGGTCTCAGGATTGGAATGGGAAGGATTTGGATATCACATCTGATGCTAAAGGAAGGGTCTCAGTTTTGGTAGAAGCATTGAGATATCACATCTCATGCTATAGGAAGGGTCTCAGGATTGGAATGGGAAGGAGTTGGATATCACATCTCATGCTATAGGAAGGGTCTCAGGTTTGGTATAAGCATTGAGATATCACATCTCATGCTATAGGAAGGGTCTCAGGATTGGAATGGGAAGGATTTGGATATCATATCTCATGTTATAGGACTCGTCCCAGGTTTGGTATTAGAAGCTGTTAAGACGGATTTCTGAACTCTGTCCTGGTGGCGCAGAAGTTCAGAAGGCCAACCTAATTACTTGGAACAGGGTAACCTCTGGACGTGCCAGACCAATCAAGGTAGCGATCGCGGCGGTCAAGACTAGGTCTCAAGAGGGGTGAGGGTGACAGAAAGCCCGCAATGAGCACACAAAGCGAGAACACTTTCAAACTACTCCAAACAGTTGTTATATTAAAAATATATACACATTTATTTCAAGGCCTTTAAAACAATGACCGTAGCGAGAAAATCACAATATAACGATAGTAAACCAACACATACCATATCAACACAATATATATACAAATACGACAGTCTCAAGCGTTAGATGCACGAAATGGGTAGTCCACCTAAAAGGGAAGGAAGACAGGCAGTGCGAAATAATGCTTAGACCCAGTTCGCCTTCAGAGGCACCTAACTAGATGGAAGTCCGAGCCCTGCGAAGAGTGGAGCCTTGTGCTCAAAAGTACCTGCACGTGCTGGTGCCAACGGGCAAAAGGAGAAGCTCTTCGAGGGAAATCAGGCAGTTCAGTTTAGTGCACAAAAGAAGAAGAACAAGTTCCGCGACTCAAGCGCAGCCTCCACAGTGGGCAGAAGCAGAGCGCGAGTACGGAAAAGGGTGCTGTTTGACACAGCGGGGAAAAGCAATGGGCTCCTGCAGGAAGGCGACCAGATCCTAGCTATGCTACTCACCGGTCCTCGATGCAAGCAGACCCAGGCTTCTCCGCGTCAGTTTCAGCAGCTGGCAGGTTCAGAAGAGCAGGGAACGCCTCGTCGTCGTGTTGAGTAAAAAGACGTCCCAATCGAAGAAACCCACACAGTTTGTTACCACAGCCGGGCAACGGAGCGGCCGTGTGTATCTGAGCCAAATGTACACTACTCACTTCAGACCTGGGAACGCCAAGTGTACGAAGCGTGTGAGAGTGACAAGGACTCAAAATACTACACAACCTGGCGGCGGTTAAAGATCAAGACTCCCGTGTAAGCTGGTCAGTCAGCTGGATGGCCCAGAGACGCTTCCGAAGGCTTACTGGCAGGAGATGGTGAAGATGCCGAGAATAGCTGTTCCCGCTATTCCAAGGGTTGAAGTACCAGTACAGGCCTTCTGGTTCGATCAAAGGTGAAAAGGGTTTCACAAGACGACAGCAGTGCAGAGGAGAAGTCCTTCAGCGGGTCACCAGCGATTCCTCGGTCCAGCCTCTTGGTTGCAGGATACCTGGTTCCTGTATTCCTTCGTTCGTGAGAACTCAGGAGATCGGCATGGTAGTGGTGTTTCCAGCCCCCTCTTATCCACGGTTCCCTTCGCGCCAAAACGGAGGGGACCCAATGGGAGATCCGCTCATCAACACTCACACTATTCCTGGACCAATCACGGACCACGGTGGTCCCAGGCATTCACACCACCCTAGACTCGCTGGCACCCAGGATGTGTATTGGGACCAGACATCCCAGCCCACATCCTGGAGGCACACACAAGACATGTAGAAGCCCGCGAAAGCATCCATGTTTCGCGGGAAAGTACATGCCCAAATAAGGAAGGCCCAGGGTCGGCTCGACCTGGGGAAGGTGAAGGGTGCAAAACGGTCAGCGGACAGGACAAAGGAGCCTCGTGGTCTGGCCATTTTGGGAGCCAGGCCACCATTTTGGGTTAAGCGCGAGAAACGCGCTTAGAACGCCAAAAGGAGCTCAAAACACAAGAAACAATCGCTGCCACCATTCCCGTCCCTGAATCACTTGCACCGATCAGATACAATCCTAAACGAGTATCTAGGGCCTGTAGAAGGCTAGAGACCCAAGAGAGCTGTAACTTAGCTTACAGTGCCCTCTTCTGTCATGTTCCACGAAAGCCGCAACATGATAAAAGAAACTACGGGAAACAGCGTTCCCGGGTACTGACTGTCTTAAGGGCATGTCAGTTTCCCCGTAAGAAAGGAGCGAAAGCCCAGAGGAGTGCGGCAGAAGGCTGCACTTCTCTGGCAAAGTCAAGAACAAGGTGAAAAACAACAGCAAAAAGTTTAGGGGTTGCCACATGGAAGGAAAATTACCTACAATTACGAAATCTTTCCTAACACTCGCCCCTCCCAGACTATGGACAGGGGGAACTAATCCACCCCTGGATGAGTCTCTTGTTCAGGTCGGTTAAACATTCTGGACAACCCATCAGCATTGCTATGTTGGACACCTGGCCTATGCTCAATAGTGAAGTCGAAGCCTTGTAGACTTATGGACCACCTAAGCAACTTTGGATTCTCCCCCTTCATGTTCATTAGCCACTTTAAGGGCTTATGGTCAGTTTGCACAGTGAAGTGGGTCCCATAGAGGTAGGGCATCAGCTTCCTTAGGGCCCACACAACAGAGAAATATTCTTTCTCTACCGTGGACCATCTGAGCTCTCTATCCTTAAGCTGGCGGCTAATAAAACCAATAGGGTGTTCCTTACCCTTCTCATCTACTTGTGATAGTACAGCTCCTATCCCAGTGTCAGAGGCGTCCGTCTGCACGATAAAAGGTCTTTGATAATCAGGGGCCCTGAGGACAGGGGCCTGGCACAAGGAGTCTTTTAAGCCATTGAAGGCCTTCTCACACTCGTCGGTCCAAGTTACCTTCTTGGGTTTCTTCGGAGTTGTGAGGGCAGTCAGAGGGGCAGCTATGGTGCCATAGTCTGCCACAGAATTGCGGTAATACCCCGTGAGTCCTAAGAAGGCTCTCACTTGGGTTTGCGTAGTGGGGGTAGGCCAGTCTTGTACTGCTTGTACTTTACTGGGAAGAGGCTGTATCCTCCCTCCACCTACTTCATGTCCAAGGTAAACCACTGAGCCTTGTCCAATCTGGCATTTACTAGCCTTTATGGTCAGGTGTGCTTTCTGAAGAGCCTGGAGCACAATCCCGAGGTGTTTCACATGGTCTTCCCAGGTGGCACTGAAAACTGCTATATCGTCCAGATATGCAAGACAGAATTCGTCCAACCCATTCAACACATGATTCGCAAGCCTCTGGAAAGTGGCAGGTGCATTCTTCAACCCGAACGGCATTACCCGGAATTGGTAAAGGCCGTCTGGAGTAGAAAATGCTGTCTTCTCCTTGGCATGTTCTTCTAAAGCTATTTACCAATAGCCAGCAGTGAGGTCAAACGTGCTGAGGTACTTGGAGGCACCCAAAGTATCCACCAGCTCATCTGTTCGAGGCAAGGGGTGTGCATCTGTCTTGGTGACAGCATTCAGAGCCCTGTAATCCACGCAGAACCTCAATTCAGAAGTGCCTGCCTTTGGAACCAAAACCACAGGGCTGGACCAAGGACTACTAGAGGGTTCAATCACCCCAATGTCTAACATCTTGTTGACCTCGGTCTTAATATAAGACCATACTTTGTCTGACATCCTGTATCCCCTACTTTTGGTAGGTACACTGTCTCCTGTGTCAATGTTATGTTTGCACCAAGGTGTCAAACCAGGCGACTGTGAAAACAGGGGAGAAAACTGCCTAAGCAAACTTTTCACCTCAGCCTGCTGATCAGAAGTCAGGTGAGGGGCCACTCGGACACCCTCAAAGGAGCTATCTGAAGGACCGCTTTGGAACAGGTCGGGGAGAGGTTCCGACTCCTCTTCCTCAACATCTGAAGCCAGTAGCAGTGCTGCGATTTCGACTCTTGGGACGAAAGCCTTCAGCCTATTCACGTGAAACACTTCTGGAGCCTGTCCAGGCCTTCCAAGGTCCACTAAATAGTTAACCTCACCCAGGGGCTCCACCACTGTGTAAGGGCCTGACCATTTGTCCTGTAAAGCTCAAGGCCTTATGGGATTCATGATCAGGACTTGCTGACCAGGTGTAAAGTTGTTGAGGGAAGCTTTCTGGTCGTACCAATGTTTCACCAGCGCTTGTCCTGCCTTCAATTTATCACTAGCCAAGCCCATCAGAGGTACCATCCGTTTTCTGAGCCCTAGCACATAATCAACTACGTTGGTAGTAACAGGGGGAGTGGGCATCTCCCATCCCTCTTTGACGATGGCTAAGGGTCCCCGTACGGGATGACCGAACAGAAGTTCGAAGGGGCTGAAGCCAACACCCTCCTGTGGTACCTCTCGGTAGGCAAACAGTAAGCATGGTAAAAGAAGATCCCATTTTCTTCTCTGAGGTTCCTCCAGAGCCCCAATCATGCTCTTTAACGTTCTGTTGAAACCTTCCACCAGACCATTGGTCTGGGGGTGGTATGCAGAAGAGAACTTGTAGGTGACCCCACATTCTTTCCACATAGCCTGCATATACTTCGACATAAAGTTGCTGCCACGATCCGACACAACTTCTTTAGGGAAGCCAACCCTAGTAAATATGCCAAGTAAAGCTTTTGCAACTGACTTGGCAGTTACAGTTTTCAATGGGATGGCCTCAGGATATCTGGTTGCATGGTCGACCAGCACCAGGATAAACCTATTGCCCGAGGATGTTTGCAGGTCAAGGGGACCAACGATGTCGATCCCTACCCTTTCAAATGGTACCCCCACAACTGGGAGCGGTACCAACGGAGCTTGGATTGTCGCGCCAACCTTACCAGACAACTGGCAGGAGGCACAACTCCTGCAGTGACTTTCTACTTGCACCCCCATCTTGGGCCAGTAGAAGTGCATGGATAACCTTTGCTTGGTCCTCTTCATACCAAGGTGACCAGCAAGGGGAACTTCATGCGCCAACTGCAGGAGGAAGGGCCTAACAGCAAGGGGAACCACCAACCTCCTATGGTCTCCTTCTGTAGACTCTGTGGGCTCACTATACAGGAGTCCACCTTCCCAATAAATCCTATGCGTCCCAGGAGGTTCACCCTCAAGCTGGGAGCAGGCCTGTCTCCTTAGGCCTTCCAGAGATGGGCACTCACGTTGGCCTTTACTGAATTCGTCCCTATCAGGACCTCCTTCAACTAACAAGTCTTTTACTTCAGGATGATCGTTGGGGTCAAATACTTCAGGCATCGCCACCTCCTCGTCAGGCCCGGGCGATTGACCAACTTCCTCCACCGCAGTGGTAGGCGAGCTCGGGGGAATATTCTCTTTCCCTCATCTTGACTTGTCGACTCCTTTCGCCTTGGGTTTCCCCTTCGGCTGGGGCGGCGTATTGGTCTTGGCCAATGCTGCCCGTGCTTGAGACCGTGTGTAGGGTCTTTCGGCAGTGTCTCCTACGATCCCTAACGCTCTGAGATCATTACCTAACAAGACCTTTCCCGGGACGTTTCTCTGAATGCTCACTGGAATCCTGACTGCTGTACCATTTAAAGTAAGATTTACAGGTATTACTGGGAACATACGGAGTGGGCCGTCAGCCAACTTAGTGGGCATCAGAGTAGCTCTGGCAACTTCCTCTGAGTCTACCAAGGTAGAATCCACTACAGTGCGACTGCACCCACTATCCCTAAGAGCTGGAGTATCCACTCCATTGATCAGCACACTGTCTTTAAAGTAGTGCTTGGTATTATCCGGAATCCTAGCATAAGCCTCTGCGACTTTAGGCTCCCAGGAACCCAGGGAAACTAAAACTACCCCAGCCTCTATCCCGCTGGGAAATGAGTCTGAGGAGAAGGATGCTCCTGTAATCTCTTCTTCCTCGAAGGAGGAGAAGGCCAGATTAGCGGAGTGGACCCCCAAAGGTCTAACCTTACACCGGGGATCCCCCTTCACGTGGTCAGTTGCTCCACAAGCAAAACAAGATCCATTGGGTCTGTTTACATAGGGAGGCTTATTGTAACCAGAGTTCTGTTTCGGAGGCTGACCTCCACTACCCTGTGAGTTCGCTTGTGTCTTACCCTTATTTTTCTTTTAGTGGCCCTTAGGTGAAGAAGATGTATCAGATTCTCCACCCTCCTTATCTTTGGACTTTTTCCCTTCCTCCTGCTTACCAGGATGAGTTTTGTCCTTATGGGACACTCGATGTGACACCCATAAGTCGGCTGCAATGGCCAGCTTCTTAGGATCTATCTCCTTCGAATCGGCCAAATGCTGCTTAAGCTCCGGGGAAGAAGACGCAAAAATGTGTTCCAGCATGACAAGATTTATCATGCCTTCGAAGGTAGAAACCTCATAACCTTCGACCCAGCCAGTTAAGTTTTTCAAGGACTCAGTGACATAAGATACCCAAGTACCACCTTCCTTTTTCTTATACTCTCTGAAACGTTTCAAATATTGGGCCGGAGTCTTCCCAAACTTTAAAATGAGAGTTTGCTTTAACATTGCGAAATCAGCTCGCTCAGCCTTCGACATTTCCATAATGGCACTACAGCCAGAATGGGGCAGTCTGCTGAGTAACCAGGCAATCTTATCAGCATTGTCAACTTGTTGAACTTCGCATGCATACTCAAACGCATTCAGCCAGTCCATAATGTCATTCCTTTCCTCATATACACTGAGCAGATCTTTCAGAAACCGTGGATGAGAGGAGGCCCCAGACCCATGTCCAGGACCCTTGGACCCATTTGCAAACTGAAGCTTGGCCAGCTCCAACTGGTGATCCCTGTCTTTCTGTTTTTCTGCCTGTTCGAATTTTAGTTTGGCTATGCTGAATTCAAGCTCCTGCTGCCTAAACCGCAGCTCTTGCTTCTTGAATTCAAGCATAGCCTCCCCATCAGCACTGGCAGAGGAAACATTAGACATCTCATCCTCCCTGTCCTCGTGGTCGCGGTGGATCAGTGCAGCGGCAGAACCGTCGGTTCTACCAGTGAGAGCAGCCCCACCTCCTTCCGCACTGTCCTCAGAAGTTATAGCGTCAAGCTGCGCTTCTTGCCACGCCACGATTCTTTGGATCATTTCCAATTTCGTGCCTTGAGAGGAAACACCTCTCTCAGCACACATCTTTTTCAATGTTTCTGATTTGGAAGCATTTAAAGTTAACAAGGTATTTGTTTCCATACTGTTAGATAGGACTATGGCCTTTTTAAAGTTATACTACAACAATTCACTACGTGTCCTGGTTGGAATAACCTGAAATGCCTTAGTTCGTGCGCAACACTGGATACCTTCAGTCGTATCCCACCGCTCTACACCAATTTGTTAAGACGGATTTCTGAACTCTGTCCTGGTGGCGCAGAAGTTCAGAAGGCCAATCTAATTACTTGGAACAGGGTAACCTCTGGACGAGCCAGACCAATCAAGGTAGCGATCACGGCGGTCAAGACTAGGTCTCAAGAGGGGTGAGGGTGACTGAAAGCCCGCAATGAGCACACAAAGCGAGAACACTTACAAACTTCTCCAAACAGTTGTTATATTAAAAATATATACACATTTATTTCAAGGCCTTTAAAACAATGACCGTAGCGAGAAAATCACAATATAACGATAGTAAACCAACACATACCATATCAACACAATATATATACAAATACGACAGTCTCAAGCGTTAGATGCACGAAATGGGTAGTCCACCTAAAAGGGAAGGAAGACAGGCAGTGCGAAATAATGCTTAGACCCAGTTCGCCTTCAGAGGCACCTAACTAGATGGAAGTCCGAGCCCTGCGAATAGTGGAGCCTTGTGCTCAAAAGTACCTGCACGTGCTGGTGCCAATGGGCAAAAGGAGAAGCTCTTCGAGGGAAATCAGGCAGTTCAGTTTAGTGCACAAAAGAAGAAGAAGAAGTTCCGTGACTCAAGCGCAGCCTCCACAGTGGGCAGAAGCAGAGTGCGAGTACGGAAAAGGGTGCTGTTTGACACAGCGGGGAAAAGCAATGGGCTCCTGCAGGAGGGCGACCAGATCCTACCTATGCTACTCACCGGTCCCCGATGCAAGCAGACCCAGGCTTCTCCGCATCAGTTTCAGCAGCTGGCAGGTTCAGAAGAGCAGGGAACGCCTCGTCGTCGTGTTGAGTAAAAAGACGTCCCAATCGAAGAAACCCGCACAGTTTGTTACCACAGCAGGGCAACGGAGCGGCCGTGTGTATCTGAGCCAAATGTACACTACTCACTTCAGACCTGGGAACGCCAAGTGTACGAAGCGTGTGAGAGTGACAAGGACTCGAAATACAACACAACCTGGCGGCGGTTACAGAGCAAGACTCCCGTGTAAGCTGGTCAGTCTACTGGATGGCCCAGAGACGCTTCCGAAGGCTTACTGGCAGGAGATGGTGAAGATGCCGAGAATAGCTGTTCCAGCTTTTCCAAGGGTCGAAGTACCAGTACAGGCCTTCTGGTTCGATCAAAGGTGAAAAGGGTTTCACAAGGCGACAGCAGTGCAGAGGAGCAGTCCTTCAGCGGGTCACCAGCGATTCCTCGGTTCAGCCTCTTGGTTGCAGGATACTTGGCTCCTGTATTCCTTTGTTTGTGAGAACTCAGGAGATGGACATGGTAGTGGTGTTTCCAGCCCCCTCTTATCCACGGTTCCCTTCGCGCCAAAACGGAGGGGACCCAATGGGAGATCCGCTCATCAATCACGGACCATGGTGGTCCCAGGCATTCACACCACCCTAGACTCTCTGGCACCCAGGATGTGTATTGGGACCAGACATCCCAGCCCACATCCTGGAGGCACACACAAGACATGTAGAAGCCCGCGAAAGCATCCGTGTTTCGCGGGAAAGTACATGCCCAAATAAGGAAGGCCCCCGGGTCGGCTCGACCTGGGGAAGGTGAAGGGAGCAAGACGGTCAGCGGACAGGACAAAGGAGCCTCGTGGTCTGGCCATTTTGGGAGCCAGGCCACCATTTTGGGTTAAGCGCGAGAAACGCGGTTAGAACGCCAAAAGGAGCTCAAAACACAAGAAACGATCGCTGCCACCATTCCCGTCCCTGAATCACTTGCACCGATCAGATACAATCCTAAACGAGTATCTAGGGCCTGTAGAAGGCTAGAGACCCAAGAGAGCTGTAACTTAGCTTACAGTGCCCTCTTGTGTCATGTTGCACGAAAGCCGCAACATGATAAAAGAAACTACGGGAAACAGCGTTCCCCGGTACTGACTGTCTTAAGGGCATGTCAGTTTCCCCGTAAGAAAGGAGCGAAAGCCCAGAGGAGTGCGGCAGAAGGCTGCACTTCTCTGGCAAAGTCAAGAACAGGGTGAAAAACAACAGCAAAAAGTTTAGGGGTTGCCACATGGAAGGAAAATTACCTACAATTACGAAATCTTTCCTAACAGAAGCATTGAGATATCACATCTCATGCTATAGGAAGAGTCTCAGGATTGGAATGGGAAGGAGTTGGATATCACGTCTCATGTTATAGGAAGGGTCTCAAGATTGGAATGGGAAGGATTTGGATATTACATCTCTTGCTATAGGAAGGGTCTTGGGTTTTTTATTAGAAACATTGAGATATCACATCTCATGCTATAGGAAGGGTTTCAGGATTGGAATGGGAAGGATTTGGATATCACATCTCATGCTAAAGGAAGGGTCTCAGGTTTGGAAGGGGAAGGATTTGGATATCATATCTCATGTTATAGGACGGGTCCCAGGTTTGGTATTAGAAGCATTGAGATATCACATCTCATGGTATAGGAAGGGTCTCAGGATTGGAATGGGAAGGAGTTGGATATCCCTTCTCATGCTATAAGAAGGGTCTCAGGTTGGAATGGGAAAGAGTTGGATATCACATCTCATTATAGGAAGGGTCTCAGGATTTGACTGGGAAGGATTTGGATATCACATCTCTTGCTATAGGAATGTCTCATGTTTTTTATTAGAAACATTGAGATATCACATCTCATGCTATAGGAAGGGTTTCAGGATTGGAATGGGAAGGATTTGGATATCACATCTCATGCTAAAGGAAGGGTCTCAGGTTTGGAAGGGGAAGGATTTGGATATCATATCTCATGTTATAGGACTGGTCCCAGGTTTTGTATTAGAAGCATTGAGATATCACATCTCATGCTATAGGAAGAGTCTCAGGATTGGAATGGGAAGGAGTTGGATATCACGTCTCATATTATAGGAAGGGTCTCAGGATTGGAATGGGAAGGAGTTGGATATCACATCTCATGCTAAAGGAAGGGTCTTAGGTTTGATAGAAGCATTGAGATATAACATCTCATGTTATAGGAAGGAACTCAGGATTGAAATGGGAAGGAGTTGGATATCACATCTCATGCCATAGGAAGGGTCATCAGGTTTGGTATAAGCATTGAGATATCACATCTCTGCTATCGGAGGGGTCTCAGGCTAGGAATGGGAAGGACTTAGATATCACATCTCATACTATAGGGAGGGTCTCAGTTTTGATATTAGAAGCATTGAGATATCATATCTCATGCTATCGGAAGGGTCTCAGGATTGGAATGGGATGGAGTTGGATATCACATCTCAAGCTATCTCAGGATTGGAATGGGAAGGAGTTGGATATCCCTTCTCATGCTATAGGAAGGGTCTCAGGTTGGAATGGGAAAGAGTTGGATATCACATCTCATTATAAAAGGGTCTCAGAATTTGACTGGGAAGGATTTGGATATCACATCTCTTGCTATAGGAAGGTCTCAGGTTTTATATTAGAAACATTGAGATATCACATCTCATGCTATAGGAAGGGTTTCAGGATTGGAATGGGAAGGATTTGGATATCACATCTCATGCTAAAGGAAGGGTCTCAGGTTTGGAAGGGGAAGGATTTGGATATCATATCTCATGTTATAGGACTGGTCCCAGGTTTGGTATTAGAAGCATTGAGATATCACATCTCATGCTATAGGAAGGGTCTCAGGATTGGAATGGGAAGGAGTTGGATATGACATCTCATGCTAAAGGAAGGGTCTCAGGTTTGGTATAAGCATTGAGATATCCCATCTCATGCTATAGGAAGGGTCTCACAGGTTTGGTATATGCATTGAGATATCACATCTCTGCTATAGGAAGGGTCTCAGGTTTGGAAGGGGAAGGATTTGGATATCACATCTCATGTTATAGGACCGGTCTCAGGTTTGGTATTAGAAGAATTGAAATATCAAGTCTCATGGTATAGGACGGGTCTCAGAATTGGAATGGGAAGGAGTTGGATATCACATCTCAAGCTATAGAAAGGGTCTCAGGATTGGAATGGGAAGGAGTTTGATATCACATCTCATGCCATGGTATGGGTCTCAGGTTTTGTAGAGGCATTGGGATATCACATCTCATGCTATCGGAAGGGTATCAGGATTGGAATTGGAAGGAGTTGGATATCCCATCTCATGCTATAGGAAGGGTCTAAGGTTGGAATTCGAAGGAGTTGGATATCACATCTCATGTTATAGGAAGGGTCTCAGGATTGGAATGGGAAGGACTTGGAGATAACATCTCATTCTATAGGAAGGCTCTCAGGGTTGGAAGGGGAAGGAGTTGGATATCACATTTCATGTTAGAGGTAGGATCTCAGGTTTGGTATTAGAGGCATTGAGATGTCACATCTCATGCTATCAGAAGGGTCTCAGGATTGGAATGGGAAGGAGTTGGATATCACATCTCATGCTAAAGGGAGGGTCTAAGGTTTGTAAGGGGAAGGATTTGGATATCACATCTCATGTTATAGGAAGGATCTCAGGTTTGGTATTAGAAGCATTGAGATATCACATCTCATGCTATCGGAAGGGTCTCAGGTTTGGTATAAGCATTGAGATATCACATCTCTGCTATCGGAAGGGTCTCAGGATTGGAATGGGAAGGACTTGGATATTACAATTCATGTTATAGGAAAGGTCTCAGGTTTGGTATTAGAAGCATTGAGATATCACATCTCATGCTATAGGAAGGGTTTCAGGATTGGAATGGGAAGGACTTGGATATCACATCTCATGTTATTGGAAGGGTCTCAGGTTTGGTATTAGAAGCATTGAGATATCACATCTCATGCTATAGGAAGGGTCTCAGGAATGGCATGGGAAGGACTTGGATATCACATCTCATGATAAAGGAAGGGTCTAAGGTTTGGAAGGGGAAAGATTTGGATATCCCATCTCATGTTATTGGACCGGTCTCAGGTTTGGTATTAGAAGCATTGAGATATCAAGTCTCATGGTATAGGACGGGAGTTTGATATCACATCTCATGCCATGGTATGGGTCTCAGGTTTTGTAGAAGCATTGGGATATCACATCTCATGGAAGGGTATCAGGATTGGATTTGGAAGGAGTTGGATATCCCATCTCATGCTATAGGAAGGGTCTCAGGTTGGAATGGGAAGGAGTTGGATATCACATCTCATGTTATAGGAAGGATCTCAGGATTGGAATAGGAAGGACTTGGATATCACATCTCATGCTGTAGGAAGGCTCTCAAGTTTGGTATTAGAAGCATTGAGATGTCACATCTCATGCTATAGGAAGGGTCTCAGGATTGGAATGGGAAGGAGTTGGATATCACATCTGATGCTAAAGGAAGGGTCTCAGTTTTGGTAGAAGCATTGAGATATCACATCTCATGCTATAGGAAGGGTCTCAGGATTGGAATGGGAAGGAGTTGGATATCACATCTCATGCTAAAGGGAGGGTCTCAGGTTTGGAAGGGGAAGGATTTGGATATCACATCTCATGTTATAGGAAGGATCTCAGGTTTGGTTTTAGAAGCATTGAGATATCACATCTCATGCTATAGGAAGGGTCTCAGGATTGGAATGGGAAGGAGTTGGATATTGCATCTCATGTTATAGGAAGGATCTCAGGTTTGGTATTAGAAGCATTGAGATATCACATCTCATGCTATAGGAAGGGTCTCAGGATTGGAATGGGAAGGAGTTGGATATCACATCTGATGCTAAAGGAAGGGTCTCAGTTTTGGTAGAAGAATTGAGATATCACATCTCATGCTATAGGAAGGGTCCCAGGATTGGAATGGGAAGGAGTTTGATATCACATCTCATGCTATAGGAAGGGTCTCAGGTTTGGTATAAGCATTGAGATATCACATCTCTGCTATCGGAAGGGTCTCAGGATTGGAAAGGGAAGGACTTAGATATCACATCTCATGCTATAGGGAGGGTCTCAGTTTTGATATTAGAAGCATTGAGATATCACATCTCATGCTATAGGAAGTGCCTCAGGATTGGAATGGGAAGGAGTTGGATATCACATCTCATGCTACAGGAAGGGTTTCAGGTTTGGTAGAAGCATTGAGATATCACATCTCATGCTATAGGAAGAGTCTTAGGTTTGGGAAGGGAAGGATTTGGATTTCACATCTCATGTTATAGGATGGTTCTTATGTTTGGTTTTTGAAGCATTGAGATATCACATCTCATGCTATCGGAAGGGTCTCAGGTTTGGAATGGGAAGGAGTTGGATATCACATCTCATGTTATAGGAAGGATCTCAGGTTTGGTATTAGAAGCATTGCGATATCACATCTCATGCTATAGGAAGGGTCTCAGGATTGGAATGGGAAGGAGTTGGATATCACATCTCATGCTAAAGGAAAGGTCTCAGCTTTGGAAGGGGAAGGATTTGGATCTCACATCTCATGTTTTAGGACGGGTCTCAAGTTTGGTATTAGAAGCATTGAGATATCACATCTCATGGTATAATAAGGGTCTCAGGATTGGAATGGGAAGGAGTTGGATATCACATCTCAAGCTATCTCAGGATTGGAATGGGAAGGAGTTTGATATCACATCTCAAGCTATAGGAAGGGTCTCAGGTTTGGGAAGGGAAGGATTTGGATTTCACATCTCATGTTATAGGATGGTTCTCATGTTTGGTTTTAGAAGCATTGAGATATCACATCTCATGCTATCGGAAGGGTCTCAGGTTTGGAATGGGAAGGAGTTGGATATCACATCTCATGCCATAGGAAGGGTCATCAGGTTTGGTATAAGCATTGAGATATCACATCTCTGCTATCGGAAGGGTCTCAGGATAGGAATGGGAAGGACTTAGATATCACATCTCATACTATAGGGAGGGTCTCAGTTTTGATATTAGAAGCATTGAGATATCATATCTCATGCTATCAGAAGGGTCTCAGGATTGGAATGGGATGGAGTTGGATATCACATCTCAAGCTATCTCAGGATTGAAATGGGAAGGAGTTTGATATCACATCTCAAGCTATAGGAATGGTCTCAGGTTTGGAAGGGGAAGGATTAGGATCTCATATCTCATGTTTTAGGACGGGTCTCAGGTTTGGTATTAGAAGCATTGAGATATCACATCTCATGGTATAGGAAGGGTCTCAGGATTGGAATGGGAAGGAGTTGGATATCACATCTCATGCTATAGGGAGGGTCTCAGTTTTGATATTAGAAGCATTGAGATATCACATATGCTATTGAAAGGGTCTCAGTATTGGAATTGGAAGGAGTTGGATATCACATCTCATGCTATAGGGAGGTTCTCAGGTTTGATATTAGAAGCATTGAGATACCACATCTCATGCTATCAGAAGGGTCTCAGGATTGGAATGGGAAGGAGTTGGATATCACATCTCATGCTAAAGGAAAGGTCTCAGGTTTGGAAGGGGAAGGATTTGGATCTCACATCTCATGTTTTAGGACGGGTCTCAGGTTTGGTATTAGAAGCATTGAGATATCACATCTCATGGTATAATAAGGGTCTCAGGATTGGAATGGGAAGGAGTTTGATATCACATCTCAAGCTATAAGAAGGGTCTCAGGTTTGGGAAGGGAAGGATTTGGATTTCACATCTCATGTTATAGGATGGTTCTCATGTTTGGTTTTAGAAGCATTGAGATATCAAATCTCATGCTATCGGAATGTTCTCAGGTTTGGAATGGGAAGGAGTTGGCTATCACATCTCATGTTATAGGATGGATCTCAGGTTTGGTATTAGAAGCATTGAGATATCACATCTCATGCTATAGGAAGGGTCTCAGGATTGGAATGTGAAGGATTTGGATATCACATCTCATGCTAAAAGAAGAGTCTCAGGTTTAATAGAAGCATTGAGATATCACATCTCATGCTATAGGAAGGGTCTCAGGATTGGAATGGGAAGGAGTTGGATATCACATCTCATGCCATACGAAGGCTCTCAGGTTTGGTATAAGCATTGAGATATCACATCTCTGCTATTGGAAGGGTCTCAGGATTGGAATGGGAAGGATTTGGATTTCACATGTGATAGGATGGTTCTCAGGTTTGGTTTTAGAAGCATTAAGATATAAAATCTCATAAAATCTCATGCTATAGGAAGGGTCTCAGGTTTGGAATGGGAAGGAGTTGAATATCACATCTCATGCTAAAGGAAAGGTCTCAGGTTTGGAAGGGGAAGGATTTGTATCTCACATCTCATGTTTTAGGACGGGTCTCAGGTTTCGTATTAGAAGCATTGAGATATCACATCTCTGCTATCGGAAGGGTCTCAGGATTGGATTGGGAAGGAGTTGGATATCCCTTCTCATGCTATAGGAAGGATCTCAGGTTGGAATGGGAAGGAGTTGGATATCACATCTCATGTTATAGGAAGGGTCTCTAGATTGGAATGGGAAGGAATTGGATATAACATCTCATGCTAAAGGAAGGGTCTCAGGTTTGGAAGGGGAAGGATTTGGATATCATATCCCATGTTATAGGACGGGTCCCAGGTTTGGTATTAGAAGCATTGAGATATCACATCTCATGGTATAGGAAGGGTCTCAGGATTGGAATGGGAAGGAGTTGGATATCCCTTCTCATGCTATAGGAAGGGTCTCAGGTTGGAATGTGAAAGAGTTGGATATCACATCTCATTATAGGAAGGGTCTCAGGATTTGACTGGGAAGGATTTGGGTATCACATCTCTTGCTATAGGAAGGTCTCAGGTTTTTTATTAGAAACATTGAGATATCACATCTCATGCTATAGGAAGGGTTTCAGGATTGGAATGGGAAGGATTTGGATATCACATCTCATGCAAAAGGAAGAGTCTCAGGTTTGGAAGGGGAAGGATTTGGATATCATATCTCATGTTATAGGACTGGTCCCAGGTTTGGTATTAGAAGCATTGAGATATCACATCTCATGCTATAGGAAGAGTCTCAGGATTGGAATGGGAAGGAGTTTTATATCACGTCTCATGTTATAGGAAGGGTCTCAGGATTGGAATGGGAAGGAGTTGGATATCACATCTCATGCTAAAGGAAGGGTCTTAGGTTTGATAGAAGCATTGAGATATAACATCTCATGTTATAGGAAGGAACTCAGGATTGAAATGGGAAGGAGTTGGATATCACATCTCATGCCATAGGAAGGGTCCTCAGGTTTGGTATAAGCATTGAGATATCACATCTCTGCTATCGGAAGGGTCTCAGGATAGGAATGGGAAGGACTTAGATATCACATCTCATACTATAGGGAGGGTCTCAGTTTTGATATTAGAAGCATTGAGATATCATATCTCATGCTATCGGAAGGGTCTCAGGATTGGAATGGGATGGAGTTGGATATCACATCTCAAGCTATCTCAGGATTGGAATGGGAAGGAGTTGGATATCCCTTCTCATGCTATAGGAAGGGTCTCAGGTTGGAATGGGAAAGAGTTGGATATCACATCTCATTATAAAAGGGTCTCAGAATTTGACTGGGAAGGATTTGGATATCACATCTCTTGCTATAGGAAGGTCTCAGGTTTTATATTAGAAACATTGAGATATCACATCTCATGCTATAGGAAGGGTTTCAGGATTGGAATGGGAAGGATTTGGATATCACATCTCATGCTAAAGGAAGGGTCTCAGGTTTGGAAGGGGAAGGATTTGGATATCATATCTCATGTTATAGGACTGGTCCCAGGTTTGGTATTAGAAGCATTGAGATATCACATCTCATGCTATAGGAAGGGTCTCAGGATTGGAATGGGAAGGAGTTGGATATGACATCTCATGCTAAAGGAAGGGTCTCAGGTTTGGTATAAGCATTGAGATATCCCATCTCATGCTATAGGAAGGGTCTCACAGGTTTGGTATATGCATTGAGATATCACATCTCTGCTATAGGAAGGGTCTCAGGTTTGGAAGGGGAAGGATTTGGATATCACATCTCATGTTATAGGACCGGTCTCAGGTTTGGTATTAGAAGAATTGAAATATCAAGTCTCATGGTATAGGACGGGTCTCAGAATTGGAATGGGAAGGAGTTGGATATCACATCTCAAGCTATAGAAAGGGTCTCAGGATTGGAATGGGAAGGAGTTTTATATCACATCTCATGCCATGGTATGGGTCTCAGGTTTTGTAGAGGCATTGGGATATCACATCTCATGCTATCGGAAGGGTATCAGGATTGGAATTGGAAGGAGTTGGATATCCCATCTCATGCTATAGGAAGGGTCTAAGGTTGGAATTCGAAGGAGTTGGATATCACATCTCATGTTATAGGAAGGGTCTCAGGATTGGAATGGGAAGGACTTGGAGATAACATCTCATTCTATAGGAAGGCTCTCAGGGTTGGAAGGGGAAGGAGTTGGATATCACATTTCATGTTAGAGGTAGGATCTCAGGTTTGGTATTAGAGGCATTGAGATGTCACATCTCATGCTATCAGAAGGGTCTCAGGATTGGAATGGGAAGGAGTTGGATATCACATCTCATGCTAAAGGGAGGGTCTAAGGTTTGTAAGGGGAAGGATTTGGATATCACATCTCATGTTATAGGAAGGATCTCAGGTTTGGTATTAGAAGCATTGAGATATCACATCTCATGCTATCGGAAGGGTCTCAGGTTTGGTATAAGCATTGAGATATCACATCTCTGCTATCGGAAGGGTCTCAGGATTGGAATGGGAAGGACTTGGATATTACAATTCATGTTATAGGAAAGGTCTCAGGTTTGGTATTAGAAGCATTGAGATATCACATCTCATGCTATAGGAAGGGTTTCAGGATTGGAATGGGAAGGACTTGGATATCACATCTCATGTTATTGGAAGGGTCTCAGGTTTGGTATTAGAAGCATTGAGATATCACATCTCATGCTATAGGAAGGGTCTCAGGAATGGCATGGGAAGGACTTGGATATCACATCTCATGATAAAGGAAGGGTCTAAGGTTTGGAAGGGGAAAGATTTGGATATCACATCTCATGTTATTGGACCGGTCTCAGGTTTGGTATTAGAAGCATTGAGATATCAAGTCTCATGGTATAGGACGGGAGTTTGATATCACATCTCATGCCATGGTATGGGTCTCAGGTTTTGTAGAAGCATTGGGATATCACATCTCATGGAAGGGTATCAGGATTGGATTTGGAAGGAGTTGGATATCCCATCTCATGCTATAGGAAGGGTCTCAGGTTGGAATGGGAAGGAGTTGGATATCACATCTCATGTTATAGGAAGGATCTCAGGATTGGAATAGGAAGGACTTGGATATCACATCTCATGCTGTAGGAAGGCTCTCAGGTTTGGTATTAGAAGCATTGAGATGTCACATCTCATGCTATAGGAAGGGTCTCAGGATTGGAATGGGAAGGAGTTGGATATCACATCTGATGCTAAAGGAAGGGTCTCAGTTTTGGTAGAAGCATTGAGATATCACATCTCATGCTATAGGAAGGGTCTCAGGATTGGAATGGGAAGGAGTTGGATATCACATCTCATGCTAAAGGGAGGGTCTCAGGTTTGGAAGGGGAAGGATTTGGATATCACATCTCATGTTATAGGAAGGATCTCAGGTTTGGTTTTAGAAGCATTGAGATATCACATCTCATGCTATAGGAAGGGTCTCAGGATTGGAATGGGAAGGAGTTGGATATTGCATCTCATGTTATAGGAAGGATCTCAGGTTTGGTATTAGAAGCATTGAGATATCACATCTCATGCTATAGGAAGGGTCTCAGGATTGGAATGGGAAGGAGTTGGATATCACATCTGATGCTAAAGGAAGGGTCTCAGTTTTGGTAGAAGAATTGAGATATCACATCTCATGCTATAGGAAGGGTCCCAGGATTGGAATGGGAAGGAGTTTGATATCACATCTCATGCTATAGGAAGGGTCTCAGGTTTGGTATAAGCATTGAGATATCACATCTCTGCTATCGGAAGGGTCTCAGGATTGGAAAGGGAAGGACTTAGATATCACATCTCATGCTATAGGGAGGGTCTCAGTTTTGATATTAGAAGCATTGAGATATCACATCTCATGCTATAGGAAGTGCCTCAGGATTGGAATGGGAAGGAGTTGGATATCACATCTCATGCTACAGGAAGGGTTTCAGGTTTGGTAGAAGCATTGAGATATCACATCTCATGCTATAGGAAGAGTCTTAGGTTTGGGAAGGGAAGGATTTGGATTTCACATCTCATGTTATAGGATGGTTCTTATGTTTGGTTTTTGAAGCATTGAGATATCACATCTCATGCTATCGGAAGGGTCTCAGGTTTGGAATGGGAAGGAGTTGGATATCACATCTCATGTTATAGGAAGGATCTCAGGTTTGGTATTAGAAGCATTGCGATATCACATCTCATGCTATAGGAAGGGTCTCAGGATTGGAATGGGAAGGAGTTGGATATCACATCTCATGCTAAAGGAAAGGTCTCAGCTTTGGAAGGGGAAGGATTTGGATCTCACATCTCATGTTTTAGGACGGGTCTCAAGTTTGGTATTAGAAGCATTGAGATATCACATCTCATGGTATAATAAGGGTCTCAGGATTGGAATGGGAAGGAGTTGGATATCACATCTCAAGCTATCTCAGGATTGGAATGGGAAGGAGTTTGATATCACATCTCAAGCTATAGGAAGGGTCTCAGGTTTGGGAAGGGAAGGATTTGGATTTCACATCTCATGTTATAGGATGGTTCTCATGTTTGGTTTTAGAAGCATTGAGATATCACATCTCATGCTATCGGAAGGGTCTCAGGTTTGGAATGGGAAGGAGTTGGATATCACATCTCATGCCATAGGAAGGGTCATCAGGTTTGGTATAAGCATTGAGATATCACATCTCTGCTATCGGAAGGGTCTCAGGATAGGAATGGGAAGGACTTAGATATCACATCTCATACTATAGGGAGGGTCTCAGTTTTGATATTAGAAGCATTGAGATATCATATCTCATGCTATCAGAAGGGTCTCAGGATTGGAATGGGATGGAGTTGGATATCACATCTCAAGCTATCTCAGGATTGAAATGGGAAGGAGTTTGATATCACATCTCAAGCTATAGGAATGGTCTCAGGTTTGGAAGGGGAAGGATTAGGATCTCATATCTCATGTTTTAGGACGGGTCTCAGGTTTGGTATTAGAAGCATTGAGATATCACATCTCATGGTATAGGAAGGGTCTCAGGATTGGAATGGGAAGGAGTTGGATATCACATCTCATGCTATAGGGAGGGTCTCAGTTTTGATATTAGAAGCATTGAGATATCACATATGCTATTGAAAGGGTCTCAGTATTGGAATTGGAAGGAGTTGGATATCACATCTCATGCTATAGGGAGGTTCTCAGGTTTGATATTAGAAGCATTGAGATACCACATCTCATGCTATCAGAAGGGTCTCAGGATTGGAATGGGAAGGAGTTGGATATCACATCTCATGCTAAAGGAAAGGTCTCAGGTTTGGAAGGGGAAGGATTTGGATCTCACATCTCATGTTTTAGGACGGGTCTCAGGTTTGGTATTAGAAGCATTGAGATATCACATCTCATGGTATAATAAGGGTCTCAGGATTGGAATGGGAAGGAGTTTGATATCACATCTCAAGCTATAAGAAGGGTCTCAGGTTTGGGAAGGGAAGGATCTGGATTTCACATCTCATGTTATAGGATGGTTCTCATGTTTGGTTTTAGAAGCATTGAGATATCAAATCTCATGCTATCGGAATGTTCTCAGGTTTGGAATGGGAAGGAGTTGGCTATCACATCTCATGTTATAGGATGGATCTCAGGTTTGGTATTAGAAGCATTGAGATATCACATCTCATGCTATAGGAAGGGTCTCAGGATTGGAATGTGAAGGATTTGGATATCACATCTCATGCTAAAAGAAGAGTCTCAGGTTTAATAGAAGCATTGAGATATCACATCTCATGCTATAGGAAGGGTCTCAGGATTGGAATGGGAAGGAGTTGGATATCACATCTCATGCCATACGAAGGCTCTCAGGTTTGGTATAAGCATTGAGATATCACATCTCTGCTATTGGAAGGGTCTCAGGATTGGAATGGGAAGGATTTGGATTTCACATGTGATAGGATGGTTCTCAGGTTTGGTTTTAGAAGCATTAAGATATAAAATCTCATAAAATCTCATGCTATAGGAAGGGTCTCAGGTTTGGAATGGGAAGGAGTTGAATATCACATCTCATGCTAAAGGAAAGGTCTCAGGTTTGGAAGGGGAAGGATTTGTATCTCACATCGCATGTTTTAGGACGGGTCTCAGGTTTCGTATTAGAAGCATTGAGATATCACATCTCTGCTATCGGAAGGGTCTCAGGATTGGATTGGGAAGGAGTTGGATATCCCTTCTCATGCTATAGGAAGGATCTCAGGTTGGAATGGGAAGGAGTTGGATATCACATCTCATGTTATAGGAAGGGTCTCTAGATTGGAATGGGAAGGAATTGGATATAACATCTCATGCTAAAGGAAGGGTCTCAGGTTTGGAAGGGGAAGGATTTGGATATCATATCCCATGTTATAGGACGGGTCCCAGGTTTGGTATTAGAAGCATTGAGATATCACATCTCATGGTATAGGAAGGGTCTCAGGATTGGAATGGGAAGGAGTTGGATATCCCTTCTCATGCTATAGGAAGGGTCTCAGGTTGGAATGTGAAAGAGTTGGATATCACATCTCATTATAGGAAGGGTCTCAGGATTTGACTGGGAAGGATTTGGGTATCACATCTCTTGCTATAGGAAGGTCTCAGGTTTTTTATTAGAAACATTGAGATATCACATCTCATGCTATAGGAAGGGTTTCAGGATTGGAATGGGAAGGATTTGGATATCACATCTCATGCAAAAGGAAGAGTCTCAGGTTTGGAAGGGGAAGGATTTGGATATCATATCTCATGTTATAGGACTGGTCCCAGGTTTGGTATTAGAAGCATTGAGATATCACATCTCATGCTATAGGAAGAGTCTCAGGATTGGAATGGGAAGGAGTTTTATATCACGTCTCATGTTATAGGAAGGGTCTCAGGATTGGAATGGGAAGGAGTTGGATATCACATCTCATGCTAAAGGAAGGGTCTTAGGTTTGATAGAAGCATTGAGATATAACATCTCATGTTATAGGAAGGAACTCAGGATTGAAATGGGAAGGAGTTGGATATCACATCTCATGCCATAGGAAGGGTCCTCAGGTTTGGTATAAGCATTGAGATATCACATCTCTGCTATCGGAAGGGTCTCAGGATAGGAATGGGAAGGACTTAGATATCACATCTCATACTATAGGGAGGGTCTCAGTTTTGATATTAGAAGCATTGAGATATCATATCTCATGCTATCGGAAGGGTCTCAGGATTGGAATGGGAAGGAGTTTGATATCACATCTCAAGCTATAGGAAAGGTCTCAGGTTTGGAAGGGGAAGGATTAGGATCTCACATCTCATGTTTTAGGACGGGTCTCAGGTTTGGTATTAGAAGCATTGAGATATCACATCTCATGGTATAGGAAGGGTCTCAGGATTGGAATGGGAAGGAGTTGGATATCACATCTCAAGCTATCTCAGGATTGGAATGGGAAGGAGTTTGATATCACATCTCAAGCTATAGGAAGGGTCTCAGGTTTGGAAAGGGAAGGATCTGGATTTCACATCTCATGTTAAAGGATGGTTCTCATGTTTGGTTTTCGAAGCATTGAGATATCACATCTCATGCTATCGGAAGGGTCTCAGGTTTAGAAAGGGAAGGATTTGGATTTCACATGTTATAGGATGGTTCTCAGGTTTGCTTTTAGAAGCATTAAGATATAACATCTCATGCTATAGGAAGGGCCTCAGGTTTGGAATGGGAAGGAGTTGGATATCACATCTCATGCTAAAGGAAAGGTCTCAGGTTTGGAAGGGGAAGGATTTAGATCTCACATCTCATGTTTTAGGATGGGTCTCAGGTTTGGTATTAGAAGCATTGAGATATCACATCTCATGGTATAGGAAGGGTCCCAGGATTGGAATGGGAAGGCGTTGAATATCACATTGAATGGGAAGGAGTTTGATATCACATCTGAAGCTATAGGAAGGGTCTCAGGTTTGGAAAGGGAATGATTTGGATTTCACATCTCATGTTATAGGATGGTTCTCATGTTTGGTTTTAGAAGCATTGAGATATCACATCTCATGCTATAGGAAGAATCTCAGGATTGGAATGGGAAGGAGTTGGATATCACATCTCATGCTAAAGGAAGGGTCTCAGGTTTGATAGAAGCAAAGGTTTGGAATGGGAAGGAGTTGGATATCACGTCTCATGTTATAGGAAGGGTCTCAGTATTGGAATGGGAAGGAGTTGGATATCACATCTCATGCTAAAGGAAGGGTCTCAGGTTTGAAAGAAGCAAAGGTTTGGAATGGGAAGGAGTTTGATATCACACCTCATGTTATAGGAAGGATCTCAGGTTTGGTATTAGAAGCATTGAGATATCACATCTCATGCTATATGAAGGGTCACAGGATTGGAATGGGAAGGAGTTGGATATCACATCTCATGCTATAGGAAGGGTCTCAGGTTTGGTATAAGCATTGAGATATCCCATCTCATGCTATAGGAAGGGTCTCACAGGTTTGGTATATGCATTGAGATATCACATCTCTGCTATAGGAAGGGTCTCAGGTTTGGAAGGGGAAGGATTTGGATATCACATCTCATGTTATAGGACCGGTCTCAGGTTTGGTATTAGAAGCATTGAAATATCAAGTCTCATGGTATAGGACGGGTCTCAGAAGTGGAATGGGAAGGAGTTGGATATCACATCTCAAGCTATAGAAAGGGTCTCAGGATTGGAATGGGAAGGAGTTTGATATCACATCTCATGCCATGGTATGGGTCGCAGGTTTTGTAGAGGCATTGGGATATCACATCTCATGCTATCGGAAGGGTATCAGGATTGGATTTGGAAGGAGTTGGATATCCCATCTCATGCTATAGGAAGGGTCTAAGGTTGTAATGGGAAGGAGTTGGATATCACATCTCATGTTATAGGAAGGGTCTCAGGATTGGAATGGGAAGGTCTTGGAGATAACATCTCATTCTATAGGAAGGCTCTCAGGGTTGGAAGGGGAAGGAGTTGGATATCACATTTCATGTTAGAGGTAGGATCTCAGGTTTGGTATTAGAGGCATTGAGATGTCACATCTCATGCTATCAGAAGGGTCTCAGGATTGGAATGGGAAGGAGTTGGATATCACATCTCATGCTAAAGGGAGGGTCTAAGGTTTGGAAGGGGAAGGATTTGGATATCACATCTCATGTTATAGGAAGGATCTCAGGTTTGGTATTAGAAGCATTGAGATATCACATCTCATGCTATAGGAAGGGTCTCAGGAATGGCATGGGAAGGACTTGGATATCTCATCTCATGATAAAGGAAGGGTCTAAGGTTTGGAAGGGGAAGGATTTGGATATCACATCTCATGTTATTGGACCGGTCTCAGGTTTGGTATTAGAAGCATTGAGATATCAAGTCTCATGGTATAGGACGGGAGTTTGATATCACATCTCATGCCATGGTATGGGTCTCAGGTTTTGTAGAAGCATTGGGATATCACATCTCATGGAAGGGTATCAGGATTGGATTTGGAAGGAGTTGGATATCCCATCTCATGCTATAGGAAGGGTCTCAGGTTGGAATGGGAAGGAGTTGGATATCACATCTCATGTTATAGGAAGGATCTCAGGATTGGAATAGGAAGGACTTGGATATCACATCTCATGCTGTAGGAAGGCTCTCAGGTTTGGTATTAGAAGCATTGAGATGTCACATCTCATGCTATATGAAGGGTCTCAGGATTGGAATGGGAAGGAGCTGGATATCACATCTGATGCTAAAGGAAGGGTCTCAGTTTTGGTAGAAGCATTGAGATATCACATCTCATGCTACCGGAAGGGTCTCAGGATTGGAATGGGATGGAGTTTGATATCACATCTCATGCCATGGTATGGGTCCCAGGTTTTGTAGAAGCATTGGGATATCACATCTCATGCTATCGGAAGGGTATCAGGATTGGATTTGGAAGGAGTTGGATATCCCATCTCATGCTACAGGAAGGGTCTCAGGTTGGAATGGGAAGGAGTTGGATATCACATCTCATGTTATAGGAAGGTTCTCAGGATTGGAATGGGAAGGACTTGGATATCATATCTCATGCTGTAGGAAGGCTCTCAGGTTTGGAAAGGGAAGGAGTTGGATATCACATTTCATGTTAGAGGTAGGATCTCAGGTTTGGTATTAGAGGCATTGAGATATCACATCTCATGCTATCAGAAGGGTATCAGGATTGGAATGGGAAGGAGTTGGATATCACATCTCATGCTAAAGGAAGGGTCTCAGGTTTGATAGAAGCATTGAGATATCACATCTCATGCTATAGGAAGGAACTCAGGATTGGAATGGGAAGGAGTTGGATATCACATCTCATGCCATAGGAAGGGTCATCAGGTTTGGTATAAGCATTGAGATATCACATCTCTGCTATCGGAAGGGTCTCAGGATAGGAATGGGAAGGACTTAGATATCACATCTCATACTATAGGGAGGGTCTCAGTTTTGATATTAGAAGCATTGAGATATCACATCTCATGCTACCGGAAGGGTCTCAGGATTGGAATGGGATGGAGTTTGATATCACATCTCATGCCATGGTATGGGTCTCAGGTTTTGTAGAAGCATTGGGATATCACATCTCATGCTATCGGAAGGGTATCAGGATTGGATTTGGAAGGAGTTGGATATCCCATCTCATGCTACAGGAAGGGTCTCAGGTTGGAATGGGAAGGAGTTGGATATCACATCTCATGTTATAGGAAGGATCTCAGGATTGGAATGGGAAGGACTTGGATATCATATCTCATGCTGTAGGAAGGCTCTCAGGTTTGGAAAGGGAAGGAGTTGGATATCACATTTCATGTTAGAGGTAGGATCTCAGGTTTGGTATTAGAGGCATTGAGATATCACATCTCATGCTATCAGAAGGGTATCAGGATTGGAATGGGAAGGAGTTGGATATCACATCTCATGCTAAAGGGAGGGTCTCAGGTTTGGAAGGGAAGGATTTGAATATCACATCTCATGTTATAGGAAGGATCTCAGGTTTGGTATTAGAAGCATTGAGATATCACATCTCATGCTATCGGAAGGATCTCAGGTTTGGTATTAGAAGCATTGAGTATCACATCTCATGCTATAGGAAGGGTCTCAGGTTTGGAATGGGAAGGAGTTGGATATCGCATCTCATGTTATAGGAAGGATCTCAGGTTTGGTATTAGAAGCATTGAGATATCACATCTCATGCTATAGGAAGGGTCTCAGGATTGGAATGGGAAGGATTTGGATATCACATCTGATGCTAAAGGAAGGGTCTCAGTTTTGGTAGAAGCATTGAGATATCACATCTCATGCTATAGGAAGGGTCTCAGGATTGGAATGGGAAGGAGTTGGATATCACATCTCATGCTATAGGAAGGGTCTCAGGTTTGGTATAAGCATTGAGATATCACATCTCATGCTATAGGAAGGGTCTCAGGATTGGAATGGGAAGGATTTGGATATCATATCTCATGTTATAGGACTCGTCCCAGGTTTGGTATTAGAAGCTGTTAAGACGGATTTCTGAACTCTGTCCTGGTGGCGCAGAAGTTCAGAAGGCCAACCTAATTACTTGGAACAGGGTAACCTCTGGACGTGCCAGACCAATCAAGGTAGCGATCGCGGCGGTCAAGACTAGGTCTCAAGAGGGGTGAGGGTGACAGAAAGCCCGCAATGAGCACACAAAGCGAGAACACTTTCAAACTACTCCAAACAGTTGTTATATTAAAAATATATACACATTTATTTCAAGGCCTTTAAAACAATGACCGTAGCGAGAAAATCACAATATAACGATAGTAAACCAACACATACCATATCAACACAATATATATACAAATACGACAGTCTCAAGCGTTAGATGCACGAAATGGGTAGTCCACCTAAAAGGGAAGGAAGACAGGCAGTGCGAAATAATGCTTAGACCCAGTTCGCCTTCAGAGGCACCTAACTAGATGGAAGTCCGAGCCCTGCGAAGAGTGGAGCCTTGTGCTCAAAAGTACCTGCACGTGCTGGTGCCAACGGGCAAAAGGAGAAGCTCTTTGAGGGAAATCAGGCAGTTCAGTTTAGTGCACAAAAGAAGAAGAACAAGTTCCGCGACTCAAGCGCAGCCTCCACAGTGGGCAGAAGCAGAGCGCGAGTACGGAAAAGGGTGCTGTTTGACACAGCGGGGAAAAGCAATGGGCTCCTGCAGGAAGGCGACCAGATCCTAGCTATGCTACTCACCGGTCCCCGATGCAAGCAGACCCAGGCTTCTCCGCGTCAGTTTCAGCAGCTGGCAGGTTCAGAAGAGCAGGGAACGCCTCGTCGTCGTGTTGAGTAAAAAGACGTCCCAATCGAAGAAACCCACACAGTTTGTTACCACAGCCGGGCAACGGAGCGGCCGTGTGTATCTGAGCCAAATGTACACTACTCACTTCAGACCTGGGAACGCCAAGTGTACGAAGCGTGTGAGAGTGACAAGGACTCAAAATACTACACAACCTGGCGGCGGTTAAAGATCAAGACTCCCGTGTAAGCTGGTCAGTCAGCTGGATGGCCCAGAGACGCTTCCGAAGGCTTACTGGCAGGAGATGGTGAAGATGCCGAGAATAGCTGTTCCCGCTATTCCAAGGGTTGAAGTACCAGTACAGGCCTTCTGGTTCGATCAAAGGTGAAAAGGGTTTCACAAGACGACAGCAGTGCAGAGGAGAAGTCCTTCAGCGGGTCACCAGCGATTCCTCGGTCCAGCCTCTTGGTTGCAGGATACCTGGTTCCTGTATTCCTTCGTTCGTGAGAACTCAGGAGATCGGCATGGTAGTGGTGTTTCCAGCCCCCTCTTATCCACGGTTCCCTTCGCGCCAAAACGGAGGGGACCCAATGGGAGATCCGCTCATCAACACTCACACTATTCCTGGACCAATCACGGACCACGGTGGTCCCAGGCATTCACACCACCCTAGACTTGCTGGCACCCAGGATGTGTATTGGGACCAGACATCCCAGCCCACATCCTGGAGGCACACACAAGACATGTAGAAGCCCGCGAAAGCATCCATGTTTCGCGGGAAAGTACATGCCCAAATAAGGAAGGCCCAGGGTCGGCTCGACCTGGGGAAGGTGAAGGGTGCAAAACGGTCAGCGGACAGGACAAAGGAGCCTCGTGGTCTGGCCATTTTGGGAGCCAGGCCACCATTTTGGGTTAAGCGCGAGAAACGCGCTTAGAACGCCAAAAGGAGCTCAAAACACAAGAAACAATCGCTGCCACCATTCCCGTCCCTGAATCACTTGCACCGATCAGATACAATCCTAAACGAGTATCTAGGGCCTGTAGAAGGCTAGAGACCCAAGAGAGCTGTAACTTAGCTTACAGTGCCCTCTTCTGTCATGTTCCACGAAAGCCGCAACATGATAAAAGAAACTACGGGAAACAGCGTTCCCGGGTACTGACTGTCTTAAGGGCATGTCAGTTTCCCCGTAAGAAAGGAGCGAAAGCCCAGAGGAGTGCGGCAGAAGGCTGCACTTCTCTGGCAAAGTCAAGAACAAGGTGAAAAACAACAGCAAAAAGTTTAGGGGTTGCCACATGGAAGGAAAATTACCTACAATTACGAAATCTTTCCTAACACTCGCCCCTCCCAGACTATGGACAGGGGGAACTAATCCACCCCTGGATGAGTCTCTTGTTCAGGTCGGTTAAACATTCTGGACAACCCATCAGCATTGCTATGTTGGACACCTGGCCTATGCTCAATAGTGAAGTCGAAGCCTTGTAGACTTATGGACCACCTAAGCAACTTTGGATTCTCCCCCTTCATGTTCATTAGCCACTTTAAGGGCTTATGGTCAGTTTGCACAGTGAAGTGGGTCCCATAGAGGTAGGGCATCAGCTTCCTTAGGGCCCACACAACAGAGAAATATTCTTTCTCTACCGTGGACCATCTGAGCTCTCTATCCTTAAGCTGGCGGCTAATAAAACCAATAGGGTGTTCCTTACCCTTCTCATCTACTTGTGATAGTACAGCTCCTATCCCAGTGTCAGAGGCGTCCGTCTGCACGATAAAAGGTCTTTGATAATCAGGGGCCCTGAGGACAGGGGCCTGGCACAAGGAGTCTTTTAAGCCATTGAAGGCCTTCTCACACTCGTCGGTCCAAGTTACCTTCTTGGGTTTCTTCGGAGTTGTGAGGGCAGTCAGAGGGGCAGCTATGGTGCCATAGTCTGCCACAGAATTGCGGTAATACCCCGTGAGTCCTAAGAAGGCTCTCACTTGGGTTTGCGTAGTGGGGGTAGGCCAGTCTTGTACTGCTTGTACTTTACTGGGAAGAGGCTGTATCCTCCCTCCACCTACTTCATGTCCAAGGTAAACCACTGAGCCTTGTCCAATCTGGCATTTACTAGCCTTTATGGTCAGGTGTGCTCTCTGAAGAGCCTGGAGCACAATCCCGAGGTGTTTCACATGGTCTTCCCAGGTGGCACTGAAAACTGCTATATCGTCCAGATATGCAAGACAGAATTCGTCCAACCCATTCAACACATGATTCGCAAGCCTCTGGAAAGTGGCAGGTGCATTCTTCAACCCGAACGGCATTACCCGGAATTGGTAAAGGCCGTCTGGAGTAGAAAATGCTGTCTTCTCCTTGGCATGTTCTTCTAAAGCTATTTACCAATAGCCAGCAGTGAGGTCAAACGTGCTGAGGTACTTGGAGGCACCCAAAGTATCCACCAGCTCATCTGTTCGAGGCAAGGGGTGTGCATCTGTCTTGGTGACAGCATTCAGAGCCCTGTAATCCACGCAGAACCTCAATTCAGAAGTGCCTGCCTTTGGAACCAAAACCACAGGGCTGGACCAAGGACTACTAGAGGGTTCAATCACCCCAATGTCTAACATCTTGTTGACCTCGGTCTTAATATAAGACCATACTTTGTCTGACATCCTGTATCCCCTACTTTTGGTAGGTACACTGTCTCCTGTGTCAATGTTATGTTTGCACCAAGGTGTCAAACCAGGCGACTGTGAAAACAGGGGAGAAAACTGCCTAAGCAAACTTTTCACCTCAGCCTGCTGATCAGAAGTCAGGTGAGGGGCCACTCGGACACCCTCAAAGGAGCTATCTGAAGGACCGCTTTGGAACAGGTCGGGGAGAGGTTCCGACTCCTCTTCCTCAACATCTGAAGCCAGTAGCAGTGCTGCGATTTCGACTCTTGGGACGAAAGCCTTCAGCCTATTCACGTGAAACACTTTTGGAGCCTGTCCAGGCCTTCCAAGGTCCACTAAATAGTTAACCTCACCCAGGGGCTCCACCACTGTGTAAGGGCCTGACCATTTGTCCTGTAAAGCTCAAGGCCTTATGGGATTCATGATCAGGACTTGCTGACCAGGTGTAAAGTTGTTGAGGGAAGCTTTCTGGTCGTACCAATGTTTCACCAGCGCTTGTCCTGCCTTCAATTTATCACTAGCCAAGCCCATCAGAGGTACCATCCGTTTTCTGAGCCCTAGCACATAATCAACTACGTTGGTAGTAACAGGGGGAGTGGGCATCTCCCATCCCTCTTTGACGATGGCTAAGGGTCCCCGTACGGGATGACCGAACAGAAGTTCGAAGGGGCTGAAGCCAACACCCTCCTGTGGTACCTCTCGGTAGGCAAACAGTAAGCATGGTAAAAGAAGATCCCATTTTCTTCTCTGAGGTTCCTCCAGAGCCCCAATCATGCTCTTTAACGTTCTGTTGAAACCTTCCACCAGACCATTGGTCTGGGGGTGGTATGCAGAAGAGAACTTGTAGGTGACCCCACATTCTTTCCACATAGCCTGCATATACTTCGACATAAAGTTGCTGCCACGATCCGACACAACTTCTTTAGGGAAGCCAACCCTAGTAAATATGCCAAGTAAAGCTTTTGCAACTGACTTGGCAGTTACAGTTTTCAATGGGATGGCCTCAGGATATCTGGTTGCATGGTCGACCAGCACCAGGATAAACCTATTGCCCGAGGATGTTTGCAGGTCAAGGGGACCAACGATGTCGATCCCTACCCTTTCAAATGGTACCCCCACAACTGGGAGCGGTACCAACGGAGCTTGGATTGTCGCGCCAACCTTACCAGACAACTGGCAGGAGGCACAACTCCTGCAGTGACTTTCTACTTGCACCCCCATCTTGGGCCAGTAGAAGTGCATGGATAACCTTTGCTTGGTCCTCTTCATACCAAGGTGACCAGCAAGGGGAACTTCATGCGCCAACTGCAGGAGGAAGGGCCTAACAGCAAGGGGAACCACCAACCTCCTATGGTCTCCTTCTGTAGACTCTGTGGGCTCACTATACAGGAGTCCACCTTCCCAATAAATCCTATGCGTCCCAGGAGGTTCACCCTCAAGCTGGGAGCAGGCCTGTCTCCTTAGGCCTTCCAGAGATGGGCACTCACGTTGGCCTTTACTGAATTCGTCCCTATCAGGACCTCCTTCAACTAACAAGTCTTTTAGTTCAGGATGATCGTTGGGGTCAAATACTTCAGGCATCGCCACCTCCTCGTCAGGCCCGGGCGATTGACCAACTTCCTCCACCGCAGTGGTAGGCGAGCTCGGGGGAATATTCTCTTTCCCTCATCTTGACTTGTCGACTCCTTTCGCCTTGGGTTTCCCCTTCGGCTGGGGCGGCGTATTGGTCTTGGCCAATGCTGCCCGTGCTTGAGACCGTGTGTAGGGTCTTTCGGCAGTGTCTCCTACGATCCCTAACGCTCTGAGATCATTACCTAACAAGACCTTTCCCGGGACGTTTCTCTGAATGCTCACTGGAATCCTGACTGCTGTACCATTTAAAGTAAGATTTACAGGTATTACTGGGAACATACGGAGTGGGCCGTCAGCCAACTTAGTGGGCATCAGAGTAGCTCTGGCAACTTCCTCTGAGTCTACCAAGGTAGAATCCACTACAGTGCGACTGCACCCACTATCCCTAAGAGCTGGAGTATCCACTCCATTGATCAGCACACTGTCTTTAAAGTAGTGCTTGGTATTATCCGGAATCCTAGCATAAGCCTCTGCGACTTTAGGCTCCCAGGAACCCAGGGAAACTAAAACTACCCCAGCCTCTATCCCGCTGGGAAATGAGTCTGAGGAGAAGGATGCTCCTGTAATCTCTTCTTCCTCGAAGGAGGAGAAGGCCAGATTAGCGGAGTGGACCCCCAAAGGTCTAACCTTACACCGGGGATCCCCCTTCACGTGGTCAGTTGCTCCACAAGCAAAACAAGATCCATTGGGTCTGTTTACATAGGGAGGCTTATTGTAACCAGAGTTCTGTTTCGGAGGCTGACCTCCACTACCCTGTGAGTTCGCTTGTGTCTTACCCTTATTTTTCTTTTAGTGGCCCTTAGGTGAAGAAGATGTATCAGATTCTCCACCCTCCTTATCTTTGGACTTTTTCCCTTCCTCCTGCTTACCAGGATGAGTTTTGTCCTTATGGGACACTCGATGTGACACCCATAAGTCGGCTGCAATGGCCAGCTTCTTAGGATCTATCTCCTTCGAATCGGCCAAATGCTGCTTAAGCTCCGGGGAAGAAGACGCAAAAATGTGTTCCAGCATGACAAGATTTATCATGCCTTCGAAGGTAGAAACCTCATAACCTTCGACCCAGCCAGTTAAGTTTTTCAAGGACTCAGTGACATAAGATACCCAAGTACCACCTTCCTTTTTCTTATACTCTCTGAAACGTTTCAAATATTGGGCCGGAGTCTTCCCAAACTTTAAAATGAGAGTTTGCTTTAACATTGCGAAATCAGCTCGCTCAGCCTTCGACATTTCCATAATGGCACTACAGCCAGAATGGGGCAGTCTGCTGAGTAACCAGGCAATCTTATCAGCATTGTCAACTTGTTGAACTTCGCATGCATACTCAAACGCATTCAGCCAGTCCATAATGTCATTCCTTTCCTCATATACACTGAGCAGATCTTTCAGAAACCGTGGATGAGAGGAGGCCCCAGACCCATGTCCAGGACCCTTGGACCCATTTGCAAACTGAAGCTTGGCCAGCTCCAACTGGTGATCCCTGTCTTTCTGTTTTTCTGCCTGTTCGAATTTTAGTTTGGCTATGCTGAATTCAAGCTCCTGCTGCCTAAACCGCAGCTCTTGCTTCTTGAATTCAAGCATAGCCTCCCCATCAGCACTGGCAGAGGAAACATTAGACATCTCATCCTCCCTGTCCTCGTGGTCGCGGTGGATCAGTGCAGCGGCAGAACCGTCGGTTCTACCAGTGAGAGCAGCCCCACCTCCTTCCGCACTGTCCTCAGAAGTTATAGCGTCAAGCTGCGCTTCTTGCCACGCCACGATTCTTTGGATCATTTCCAATTTCGTGCCTTGAGAGGAAACACCTCTCTCAGCACACATCTTTTTCAATGTTTCTGATTTGGAAGCATTTAAAGTTAACAAGGTATTTGTTTCCATACTGTTAGATAGGACTATGGCCTTTTTAAAGTTATACTACAACAATTCACTACGTGTCCTGGTTGGAATAACCTGAAATGCCTTAGTTCGTGCGCAACACTGGATACCTTCAGTCGTATCCCACCGCTCTACACCAATTTGTTAAGACGGATTTCTGAACTCTGTCCTGGTGGCGCAGAAGTTCAGAAGGCCAACCTAATTACTTGGAACAGGGTAACCTCTGGACGAGCCAGACCAATCAAGGTAGCGATCACGGCGGTCAAGACTAGGTCTCAAGAGGGGTGAGGGTGACTGAAAGCCCGCAATGAGCACACAAAGCGAGAACACTTACAAACTTCTCCAAACAGTTGTTATATTAAAAATATATACACATTTATTTCAAGGCCTTTAAAACAATGACCGTAGCGAGAAAATCACAATATAACGATAGTAAACCAACACATACCATATCAACACAATATATATACAAATACGACAGTCTCAAGCGTTAGATGCACGAAATGGGTAGTCCACCTAAAAGGGAAGGAAGACAGGCAGTGCGAAATAATGCTTAGACCCAGTTCGCCTTCAGAGGCACCTAACTAGATGGAAGTCCGAGCCCTGCGAATAGTGGAGCCTTGTGCTCAAAAGTACCTGCACGTGCTGGTGCCAACGGGCAAAAGGAGAAGCTCTTCGAGGGAAATCAGGCAGTTCAGTTTAGTGCACAAAAGAAGAAGAAGAAGTTCCGTGACTCAAGCGCAGCCTCCACAGTGGGCAGAAGCAGAGTGCGAGTACGGAAAAGGGTGCTGTTTGACACAGCGGGGAAAAGCAATGGGCTCCTGCAGGAGGGCGACCAGATCCTACCTATGCTACTCACCGGTCCCCGATGCAAGCAGACCCAGGCTTCTCCGCATCAGTTTCAGCAGCTGGCAGGTTCAGAAGAGCAGGGAACGCCTCGTCGTCGTGTTGAGTAAAAAGACGTCCCAATCGAAGAAACCCGCACAGTTTGTTACCACAGCAGGGCAACGGAGCGGCCGTGTGTATCTGAGCCAAATGTACACTACTCACTTCAGACCTGGGAACGCCAAGTGTACGAAGCGTGTGAGAGTGACAAGGACTCGAAATACAACACAACCTGGCGGCGGTTACAGAGCAAGACTCCCGTGTAAGCTGGTCAGTCTACTGGATGGCCCAGAGACGCTTCCGAAGGCTTACTGGCAGGAGATGGTGAAGATGCCGAGAATAGCTGTTCCAGCTTTTCCAAGGGTCGAAGTACCAGTACAGGCCTTCTGGTTCGATCAAAGGTGAAAAGGGTTTCACAAGGCGACAGCAGTGCAGAGGAGCAGTCCTTCAGCGGGTCACCAGCGATTCCTCGGTTCAGCCTCTTGGTTGCAGGATACTTGGCTCCTGTATTCCTTTGTTTGTGAGAACTCAGGAGATGGACATGGTAGTGGTGTTTCCAGCCCCCTCTTATCCACGGTTCCCTTCGCGCCAAAACGGAGGGGACCCAATGGGAGATCCGCTCATCAATCACGGACCATGGTGGTCCCAGGCATTCACACCACCCTAGACTCTCTGGCACCCAGGATGTGTATTGGGACCAGACATCCCAGCCCACATCCTGGAGGCACACACAAGACATGTAGAAGCCCGCGAAAGCATCCGTGTTTCGCGGGAAAGTACATGCCCAAATAAGGAAGGCCCCCGGGTCGGCTCGACCTGGGGAAGGTGAAGGGAGCAAGACGGTCAGCGGACAGGACAAAGGAGCCTCGTGGTCTGGCCATTTTGGGAGCCAGGCCACCATTTTGGGTTAAGCGCGAGAAACGCGGTTAGAACGCCAAAAGGAGCTCAAAACACAAGAAACGATCGCTGCCACCATTCCCGTCCCTGAATCACTTGCACCGATCAGATACAATCCTAAACGAGTATCTAGGGCCTGTAGAAGGCTAGAGACCCAAGAGAGCTGTAACTTAGCTTACAGTGCCCTCTTGTGTCATGTTGCACGAAAGCCGCAACATGATAAAAGAAACTACGGGAAACAGCGTTCCCCGGTACTGACTGTCTTAAGGGCATGTCAGTTTCCCCGTAAGAAAGGAGCGAAAGCCCAGAGGAGTGCGGCAGAAGGCTGCACTTCTCTGGCAAAGTCAAGAACAGGGTGAAAAACAACAGCAAAAAGTTTAGGGGTTGCCACATGGAAGGAAAATTACCTACAATTACGAAATCTTTCCTAACAGAAGCATTGAGATATCACATCTCATGCTATAGGAAGAGTCTCAGGATTGGAATGGGAAGGAGTTGGATATCACGTCTCATGTTATAGGAAGGGTCTCAAGATTGGAATGGGAAGGATTTGGATATTACATCTCTTGCTATAGGAAGGGTCTTGGGTTTTTTATTAGAAACATTGAGATATCACATCTCATGCTATAGGAAGGGTTTCAGGATTGGAATGGGAAGGATTTGGATATCACATCTCATGCTAAAGGAAGGGTCTCAGGTTTGGAAGGGGAAGGATTTGGATATCATATCTCATGTTATAGGACGGGTCCCAGGTTTGGTATTAGAAGCATTGAGATATCACATCTCATGGTATAGGAAGGGTCTCAGGATTGGAATGGGAAGGAGTTGGATATCCCTTCTCATGCTATAAGAAGGGTCTCAGGTTGGAATGGGAAAGAGTTGGATATCACATCTCATTATAGGAAGGGTCTCAGGATTTGACTGGGAAGGATTTGGATATCACATCTCTTGCTATAGGAATGTCTCAGGTTTTTTATTAGAAACATTGAGATATCACATCTCATGCTATAGGAAGGGTTTCAGGATTGGAATGGGAAGGATTTGGATATCACATCTCATGCTAAAGGAAGGGTCTCAGGTTTGGAAGGGGAAGGATTTGGATATCATATCTCATGTTATAGGACTGGTCCCAGGTTTTGTATTAGAAGCATTGAGATATCACATCTCATGCTATAGGAAGAGTCTCAGGATTGGAATGGGAAGGAGTTGGATATCACGTCTCATATTATAGGAAGGGTCTCAGGATTGGAATGGGAAGGAGTTGGATATCACATCTCATGCTAAAGGAAGGGTCTTAGGTTTGATAGAAGCATTGAGATATAACATCTCATGTTATAGGAAGGAACTCAGGATTGAAATGGGAAGGAGTTGGATATCACATCTCATGCCATAGGAAGGGTCATCAGGTTTGGTATAAGCATTGAGATATCACATCTCTGCTATCGGAGGGGTCTCAGGCTAGGAATGGGAAGGACTTAGATATCACATCTCATACTATAGGTAGGGTCTCAGTTTTGATATTAGAAGCATTGAGATATCATATCTCATGCTATCGGAAGGGTCTCAGGATTGGAATGGGATGGAGTTGGATATCACATCTCAAGCTATCTCAGGATTGGAATGGGAAGGAGTTGGATATCCCTTCTCATGCTATAGGAAGGGTCTCAGGTTGGAATGGGAAAGAGTTGGATATCACATCTCATTATAAAAGGGTCTCAGAATTTGACTGGGAAGGATTTGGATATCACATCTCTTGCTATAGGAAGGTCTCAGGTTTTATATTAGAAACATTGAGATATCACATCTCATGCTATAGGAAGGGTTTCAGGATTGGAATGGGAAGGATTTGGATATCACATCTCATGCTAAAGGAAGGGTCTCAGGTTTGGAAGGGGAAGGATTTGGATATCATATCTCATGTTATAGGACTGGTCCCAGGTTTGGTATTAGAAGCATTGAGATATCACATCTCATGCTATAGGAAGGGTCTCAGGATTGGAATGGGAAGGAGTTGGATATGACATCTCATGCTAAAGGAAGGGTCTCAGGTTTGGTATAAGCATTGAGATATCCCATCTCATGCTATAGGAAGGGTCTCACAGGTTTGGTATATGCATTGAGATATCACATCTCTGCTATAGGAAGGGTCTCAGGTTTGGAAGGGGAAGGATTTGGATATCACATCTCATGTTATAGGACCGGTCTCAGGTTTGGTATTAGAAGAATTGAAATATCAAGTCTCATGGTATAGGACGGGTCTCAGAATTGGAATGGGAAGGAGTTGGATATCACATCTCAAGCTATAGAAAGGGTCTCAGGATTGGAATGGGAAGGAGTTTGATATCACATCTCATGCCATGGTATGGGTCTCAGGTTTTGTAGAGGCATTGGGATATCACATCTCATGCTATCGGAAGGGTATCAGGATTGGAATTGGAAGGAGTTGGATATCCCATCTCATGCTATAGGAAGGGTCTAAGGTTGGAATTCGAAGGAGTTGGATATCACATCTCATGTTATAGGAAGGGTCTCAGGATTGGAATGGGAAGGACTTGGAGATAACATCTCATTCTATAGGAAGGCTCTCAGGGTTGGAAGGGGAAGGAGTTGGATATCACATTTCATGTTAGAGGTAGGATCTCAGGTTTGGTATTAGAGGCATTGAGATGTCACATCTCATGCTATCAGAAGGGTCTCAGGATTGGAATGGGAAGGAGTTGGATATCACATCTCATGCTAAAGGGAGGGTCTAAGGTTTGTAAGGGGAAGGATTTGGATATCACATCTCATGTTATAGGAAGGATCTCAGGTTTGGTATTAGAAGCATTGAGATATCACATCTCATGCTATCGGAAGGGTCTCAGGTTTGGTATAAGCATTGAGATATCACATCTCTGCTATCGGAAGGGTCTCAGGATTGGAATGGGAAGGACTTGGATATTACAATTCATGTTATAGGAAAGGTCTCAGGTTTGGTATTAGAAGCATTGAGATATCACATCTCATGCTATAGGAAGGGTTTCAGGATTGGAATGGGAAGGACTTGGATATCACATCTCATGTTATTGGAAGGGTCTCAGGTTTGGTATTAGAAGCATTGAGATATCACATCTCATGCTATAGGAAGGGTCTCAGGAATGGCATGGGAAGGACTTGGATATCACATCTCATGATAAAGGAAGGGTCTAAGGTTTGGAAGGGGAAAGATTTGGATATCACATCTCATGTTATTGGACCGGTCTCAGGTTTGGCATTAGAAGCATTGAGATATCAAGTCTCATGGTATAGGACGGGAGTTTGATATCACATCTCATGCCATGGTATGGGTCTCAGGTTTTGTAGAAGCATTGGGATATCACATCTCATGGAAGGGTATCAGGATTGGATTTGGAAGGAGTTGGATATCCCATCTCATGCTATAGGAAGGGTCTCAGGTTGGAATGGGAAGGAGTTGGATATCACATCTCATGTTATAGGAAGGATCTCAGGATTGGAATAGGAAGGACTTGGATATCACATCTCATGCTGTAGGAAGTGTTAAGACGGATTTCTGAACTCTGTCCTGGTGGCGCAGAAGTTCAGAAGGCCAACCTAATTACTTGGAACAGGGTAACCTCTGGACAAGCCAGACCAATCAAGGTAGCGATCGCGGCGGTCAAGACTAGGTCTCAAGAGGGGTGAGGGTGACTGAAAGCCCGCAGTGAGCACACAAAGCAAGAGCGCTTACAAACTACTCCAAACAGTTGTTTATATCAAAAATAGATACACATTTATTATAAGGCCTTGAAACTAATAACCACAGTAAAAGCAGCAATATACAACGATATTAAACCAACACATACACTATCCACCCAATATATATACAGAATACACAGTTTCACAGCATTAGCAGCACGAAATATGTTATCCACCTTCAGGGGAAGGAAAACAGGCAGTGCGAACCAATGCGTGTGATATGTCCGCCTTCTGAGGCCCCTAACTGGATGGTAGTCCAGTCCCTACGAAGAGTGGAGCCTAGCGCTCAAAAGTACCTGCACACGCCGGTGCCAATGGGCAGAAGGTGAAGCTCTTCAGAGGACGTTGGACAGCTCTGTAGGGTGCTCTAATGAAGGAGAACACGGTCCGCGACTCTAGCGCAGCCTCCACTGTGAGGCAGAAGCAGGGCGCGAGTACGGACAAGGGGTGCTGTATTTACAGCGGGGAAAAGCAAAGGGCACTGCAGGAGGGCGACCAGATCCTAGCTAATCTACTCACCGGTCCCCGAAGCAAGCAGGCCCGAGCTTCTCCTCGATAGATACAGCTTCTGGCAGGTTCTGAAGAGCAGGGAACGTCTCGTCGTCGTGCAGAGTAAAAAGACGTCCCGATCGAAGAAACAAGCACAGTTTTGTCGCCACGGCAGGGCAACGGAACGGCCGGGTGTATTCAAGCCAAACGAGCACCGCTCACCTCTAGCTTAGGATTGCTAAGCAAACGAAGCGTGTGAGCGTGCCCCGGACTCAGAATACCACCCAACCTGTCGGCGATTACAGAGCAGGACTCCTTAGTAAGCTGGTCAGTCAACTGGATGGCCCAGAGACACTTCCGAAGGCTTACGGCAGGAGTTGATGAAGGTGCCGGGAATAGCTGGTCCTGCTATTCCAATAGGTCGAAGCGCCAGTACAGGCCTTCTTGTTCGATCTTAGGTGGAAAGGGCTTCACCGGACGACAGCAATGAGGAGCAGAAGTTCTTCAGGGGGTCACCAGCGATTCCTCGGTCCAGCCTCGTGTTCGCAGGATACTTGGCTCCTGTTTCCCTGGGTTCGTAAGAACTCAGGAGATCGACATGGTAGTGGTGTTTCCAGCTCCCTCTTATCCACGGTTCCCTTCGCGCCAAAACGGAGGGGAGCCAATGGGAGATCCGCTCATCAACACACATACCATACGTGGACCAATCACGGACCACGGTGGTCCCAGGCATTCACACCACCCTAGACTCTCTGGCACCCAGGATGTGTATTGGGACCAGACAGCCCAGCCCACATCCTGGGGGCACTCAAACGACATGTAGAAGCCCGCGAAAGCAACCGTGTTTCGCGGGAAACTACATGCCCATATAAGGAAGGCCCCGGGTCGCCTGACCCGGGGGAAGGTAAAGGGAGCAAGACGGACAGTGGACGAGACAAAGGAGCCTCGTGGTCCGGCCATTTTGGGTAGCCGGGCCACCCTTTTGTGTTCGCGGCAAAAAGGTGCTCAGAACGGCAAAAGGAGCTCAAAATAAACCAAATGATCGCTGCCACCAGTCCAGTCCCTGAATGACTTGCACCGATCCAAAAACCATCCTAAAAGAGTGTCTAGGGTCTGTAGAAGGCTAGAGACCCAAGAGAGCTGTAACTTAGCTTACAGTGCCCTCTTGTGTCGTGTTGCACTAAAATGGCGACACGGTAAAAGAAACTACGGGAAACAGCGTTCCCCGGTACTGACTGTCTTAAGGGCATGTCAGTTTCCCCGTAAGAAAGGAGCGAAAGCCCAGAGGAGTACGGCAGGAGGCTGTACTTCTCTGGAAAAGTCAAGAAACAGGTTGAAAACAATAGCAAAAAGTTTAGGGGTTGCCACATGGAAGGAAAGTTCCCTACAATAACGAAATCTTTCCTAACACTCGCCCCTCCCAGACTATGGACAGGGGGAACTAATCCACCCCTGGATGAGTCTCTTGTTCAGGTCGGTTAAACATTCTGGACAACCCATCAGCATTGCTATGTTGGACACCTGGCCTATGCTCAATAGTGAAGTCGAAGCCTTGAAGACTTATGGACCACCTAAGCAACTTTGGATTCTCCCCCTTCATGTTCATTAGCCACTTTAACGGCTTATGGTCAGTCTGCACAGTGAAGTGGGTCCCATAGAGGTAGGGCCGCAGCTTCCTTAGGGCCCACACAACAGAGAAACATTCTTTCTCTACCGTGGACCATCTGAGCTCTCTGTCCTTAAGCTGGCGACTAATAAAACCGATAGGGTGTTCCTTACCCTTCTCATCTACTTGTGATAGTACAGCTCCTATCCCAGTGTCAGAGGCATCCGTCTGCACGATAAAAGGTCTTTGATAATCAGGGGCCCTGAGCACAGGGGCCTGGCACAAGGAGTCTTTCAAGCCATTGAAGGCCTTCTCACACTCGTCAGTCCAAGTTACCTTCTTGGGTTTCTTCGGAGTTGTGAGGGCAGTCAGAGGAGCAGCTATGGTGCCATAGTCTGCCATAAAATTGCGGTAATAACCCGTGAGTCCTAAGAAGGCTCTCACTTGGGTTTGTGTAGTGGGGGTAGGCCAGTCTTGTACTGCTTGTACTTTACTGGGGAGAGGCTGTATCCTTCCTCCACCTACTTCATGCCCAAGGTAAACCACTGAGCCTTGTCCAATCTGGCATTTACTCGCCTTTATGGTCAAGTGGGCTTTCTGAAGAGCCTGGAGCACAATCCCGAGGTGTTTCACATGGTCTTCCCAGGTGGCACTGAAAACTGCTATATCGTCCAGATATGCAAGACAGAATTCGTCCAACCCATTCAACACATGATTCACAAGCCTCTGGAAAGTGGCAGGTGCATTCTTCAATCCGAACGGCATTACCCGGAATTGGTAAAGCCCGTCGGGAGTTGAAAATGCTGTCTTCTCCTTGGCATGTTCTGCTAAAGCTATTTGCCAATAGCCCGCAGTCAGGTCAAACGTGCTGAGGTACTTGGAGGCACCCAAGGTATCCACCAGCTCGTCAGTTCGAGGCAAGGGGTGAGCGTCTGTCTTGGTGACAGCATTCAGAGCCCTGTAATCCACGCAGAACCTCAATTCAGAAGTGCCTGCCTTTGGAACCAATACCACAGGACTGGACCAAGGACTACTAGAGGGTTCAATCACCCCAAGGTCTAACATCTTGTTGACCTCGGTCTTAATATAAGATCGTACTTTATCCGACATCCTGTATCCCCTACTTTTGGTAGGTACACTGTCTCCTGTGTCAATGTTATGTTTGCACCAAGGTGTCAAACCAGGCGACTGTGAAAACAGGGGGGAAAACTGCCTAAGCAAACTTTTCACCTCAGCCTGCTGATCAGAAGTCAGGTGAGGGGCCACTCGGACACCCTCAACGGAGCTATCTGAAGGACCGCTTTGGAACAGGTCGGGAAGAGGTTCTGACTCCTCTTCCTCAACGTCTGACGCCAGTAGCAGTGCTGCGATTTCGACTCTTGGGACGAAAGCCTTCAGCCTATTTACGTGGAACACTTTTGGAGCCTGTCCAGGCCTTCCAAGGTCCACTAAATAGTTCACCTCACCCAGGGGCTCCACCACTGTGTAAGGGCCTGACCATTTGTCCTGTAAAGCGCGAGGCCTTATAGGGTTTATGATCAGGACTTGCTGACCAGGGGTAAAGTGAATTAAGGAAGCTTTCTGGTCGTACCAATGTTTCACCAGCGCTTGTCCTGCCTTCAACTTTTCACTAGCCAAGCCCATCAGGAGTACCATCCGTTTTCTGAGCCCTAGCACATAGTCAACTACATTGGTAGTAACAGGGGGAGTGGGCATCTCCCATCCCTCTTTGACGATGGCTAAGGGTCCCCGTACGGGATGACCGAACAGAAGTTCGAAGGGGCTGAAGCCAACACCCTCCTGTGGTACCTCTCTGTAGGCAAACAGCAAGCATGGTAAAAGAAGATCCCATTTTCTTCTCTGGGGCTCCTCCAGAGCCCCAATCATGCTCTTTAACGTTCTGTTGAAACGTTCCACCAGACCATTGGTCTGGGGGTGATATGCAGAAGAGAACTTGTAGGTGACCCCACATTCTTTCCACATAGCCTGCATATACTTCGACATAAAGTTGCTGCCACGATCTGACACAACTTCTTTAGGGAAGCCAACCCTAGTAAATATGCCGAGTAAAGCTTTTGCAACTGACTTGGCAGTTACAGTCTTCAATGGGATGGCCTCAGGATACCTGGTTGCATGGTCGACCAGCACCAGGATAAACCTATTGCCTGAGGATGTTTGCGGGTCAAGGGGACCAACGATGTCGATCCCTACCCTTTCAAATGGTACCCCCACTACTGGGAGCGGTACCAACGGAGCTTGGATTGTCGCGCCAACCTTACCAGACAACTGGCAGGAGGCACAACTCCTGCAGTGACTTTCTACTTGCACCCCCATCTTGGGCCAGTAGAAGTGCATAGATAACCTTTGCTTGGTCCTCTTCATTCCAAGGTGACCAGCAAGGGGAACTTCATGCGCCAACTGCAGGAGGAAGGGTCTAACAGCAAGGGGAACCACCAACCTCCTATGGTCTCCTTCTGTAGACTCTGTGGGCTCACTGTACAGGAGTCCACCTTCCCAATAAATCCGATGCTTCCCAGGAGGTTCACCCTCAAGCTGGGAGCAGGCCTGTCTCCTTAGGCCTTCCAGAGATGGGCACTCACGTTGGCCCTTACTGAAGTCGTCCCTATCAGGACCTCCTTCAACTAACAAGTCTTTTAGTTCAGGATGGTCGTTGGGGTCGAACACTTCAGGCATCGCCACCTCCTCGTCAGGCTCGGGCGATTGACCAACTCCCTCCACCGCAGTGGTAGGCGAGCTCGGGGGAATATTCTCTTTCCCCCGTCGGGACTTGTTGACTCCTTTCGCCTTGGGTTTCCCCTTCGGCTGGGGCGGCGTATTGGACTTGGCCAATGCTGCCCGTGCTTGAGACCGTGTGTAGGGTCTTTCGGCAGTGTCTCCTACGAGCCCTAGAGCTCTGAGATCATTGCCCAACAAGACCTTTCCCGGGACGTTTCTCTGAATGCTCACTGGAATCCTAACTGCTGTACCATTTAAAGTAAGATTTACAGGGATCACGGGAAACATACGGAGGGGGCCGTCAGCCAACTTAGTGGGCATCAGAGTAGCTCTGGCAACTTCCTCTGAGTCTACCAAAGTAGAATCCACTACAGTTCGACTGCACCCACTATCCCTAAGAGCTGGAGTATCCACTCCATTGATCAGCACACTGTCTTTAAAGTAGTGCTTGGTATTATCCGGAATCCTAGCATAAGCCTCTGCGACTTTAGGCTCCCAGGAACCCAGGGACACTAAAACTACCTCAGCCTCTATCCCGCTGGGAAACGAGTCTGAGGAGAAGGATGCTCCTGTAATCTCTTCTTCCTCGTAGGAGGAGAAGGCCAGATTAGCGGAGTGGACCCCCAAAGGTCTAACCTTACACCGGGGATCCCCCTTCACATGGTCAGTTGCTCCACAAGAAAAACAAGCCCCATTGGGTCTGTTTACGTAGGGAGGCTTATTATAACCAGAGTTCTGTTTCGGAGGCGAACCTCCGCTACCCTGTGAGTTCTCGTATGGCTTACCCTTATTTTTCTTTTTGTGGCCCTTTTGGGAAGAAGATTTAGCAGATTCCCCACCCACCACATCCTTGTACTTTTTCCCTTCCTCCTGCTTATCAGGATGAGTTTTGTCCTTATGGGACACTCGATGTGACACCCATAAGTCTGCTGCAATGGCCAGCTTCTTAGGATCTATCTCCTTTGAATCGGCCAAATGCTGCTTAAGCTCCGGGGAAGAAGAAGCAAAAATGTGTTCCAGCATGACCAGATTGATCATGCCTTCGAAGGTAGAAACCTTATAACCTTCAACCCAGCCAGTCAAGTTTTTCAGGGACTCAGCGACATACGACACCCAAGTACCACCTTCCTTTTTCTTATACTCTCTAAACCTTTTCAAATATTGGGTCGGAGTCTTCCCAAACTTTAAAATGAGAGTCTGCTTCAACATTGCAAAATCAGCGCGCTCAGCCTTCGACATTTCCATAATGGCACTGCAACCAGAATGGGGCAGTCTGCTGAGTAACCATGCAATCTTATCCGCATTATCAACCTCTTGAACCTCGCATGCATACTCAAACGCATTTAACCAGTCCATAATGTCATTTCGTTCCTCATACACACTGAGCAGATCTTTTGGAAACCGTGGATGAGAGGAAGCCCCAGAACCATGTCCAGGACCCTTGGACCCATTTGCGAACTGAAGCTTGGCCAGTTCCAACTGGTGATCCCTGTCTTTTTGTTTTTCTGCCTGGTCGATTTTCAGTTTGGCTATGCTGAATTCAAGCTCCTGCTGCCTAAACCGCAGCTCTTGCTTCTTGAATTCAAGCATAGCCTCCCCATCAACACTGGCAGAGGAAACATTAGACATTACATCCTCCCTGTCCTCGTGGTCGCGGTGGATCAGTGCAGCGGCAGAACCGTCGGTTCTGCCAGTGAGAGCAGCCCCACCACCTTCTGCACTGTCCTCGGAAGTTATAGCGTCAAGCTGCGCTTCTTGCCACGCCACGATTCTCTGGATCATTTCCAATTTAGTGCCTTGAGAGGAAACCCCTCTCTCCGCACACATCTTCTTCAATGTTTCAGATTTCGAAGCATTTAAGGTTAATAAAGTATTCGTTTCCATACTGTTGATAGGACTATGGCCTTTTTAACGTTATATTCAATACTTTACTGCGTGTCCTGGTTGGAATAACCTGAAAACGCCTTAGCTCGTGCGCAACACTGGATACCTTCAGTCGTATCCCACCGCTGTACACCAATTTGTTAAGACGGATTTCTGAACTCTGTCCTGGTGGCGCAGAAGTTCAGAAGGCCAACCTAATTACTTGGAACAGGGTAACCTCTGGACAAGCCAGACCAATCAAGGTAGCGATCGCGGCGGTCAAGACTAGGTCTCAAGAGGGGTGAGGGTGACTGAAAGCCCGCAGTGAGCACACAAAGCAAGAGCGCTTACAAACTACTCCAAACAGTTGTTTATATCAAAAATAGATACACATTTATTATAAGGCCTTGAAACTAATAACCACAGTAAAAGCAGCAATATACAATGATATTAAACCAACACATACACTATCCACCCAATATATATACAGAATACACAGTTTCACAGCATTAGCAGCACGAAATATGTTATCCACCTGCAGGGGAAGGAAAACAGGCAGTGCGAACCAATGCGTGTGATACGTCCGCCTTCTGAGGCCCCTAACTGGATGGTAGTCCAGTCCCTACGAAGAGTGGAGCCTAGCGCTCAAAAGTACCTGCACACGCCGGTGCCAATGGGCAGAAGGTGAAGCTCTTCGGAGGACGTTGGACAGCTCTGTAGGGTGCTCTAATGAAGGAGAACACGGTCCGCGACTCTAGCGCAGCCTCCACTGTGAGGCAGAAGCAGGGCGCGAGTACGGACAAGGGGTGCTGTATTTACAGCGGGGAAAAGCAAAGGGCACTGCAGGAGGGCGACCAGATCCTAGCTAATCTACTCACCGGTCCCCGAAGCAAGCAGGCCTGAGCTTCTCCTCGATAGATACAGCTTCTGGCAGGTTCTGAAGAGCAGGGAACGTCTCGTCGTCGTGCAGAGTAAAAAGACGTCCCGATCGAAGAAACAAGCACAGTTTTGTCGCCACGGCAGGGCAACGGAACGGCCGGGTGTATTCAAGCCAAACGAGCACCGCTCACCTCTAGCTTAGGATTGCTAAGCAAACGAAGCGTGTGAGCGTGCCCCGGACTCAGAATACCACCCAACCTGTCGGCGATTACAGAGCAGGACTCCTTAGTAAGCTGGTCAGTCAACTGGATGGCCCAGAGACACTTCCGAAGGCTTACGGCAGGAGTTGATGAAGGTGCCGGGAATAGCTGGTCCTGCTATTCCAATAGGTCGAAGCGCCAGTACAGGCCTTCTTGTTCGATCTTAGGTGGAAAGGGCTTCACCGGACGACAGCAATGAGGAGCAGAAGTTCTTCAGGGGGTCACCAGCGATTCCTCGGTCCAGCCTCGTGTTCGCAGGATACTTGGCTCCTGTTTCCCTGGGTTCGTAAGAACTCAGGAGATCGACATGGTAGTGGTGTTTCCAGCTCCCTCTTATCCACGGTTCCCTTCGCGCCAAAACGGAGGGGAGCCAATGGGAGATCCGCTCATCAACACACATACCATACGTGGACCAATCACGGACCACGGTGGTCCCAGGCATTCACACCACCCTAGACTCTCTGGCACCCAGGATGTGTATTGGGACCAGACAGCCCAGCCCACATCCTGGGGGCACTCAAACGACATGTAGAAGCCCGCGAAAGCAACCGTGTTTCGCGGGAAACTACATGCCCATATAAGGAAGGCCCCGGGTCGCCTGACCCGGGGGAAGGTAAAGGGAGCAAGACGGACAGTGGACGAGACAAAGGAGCCTCGTGGTCCGGCCATTTTGGGTAGCCGGGCCACCCTTTTGTGTTCGCGGCAAAAAGGTGCTCAGAACGGCAAAAGGAGCTCAAAATAAACCAAATGATCGCTGCCACCAGTCCAGTCCCTGAATGACTTGCACCGATCCAAAAACCATCCTAAAAGAGTGTCTAGGGTCTGTAGAAGGCTAGAGACCCAAGAGAGCTGTAACTTAGCTTACAGTGCCCTCTTGTGTCGTGTTGCACTAAAATGGCGACACGGTAAAAGAAACTACGGGAAACAGCGTTCCCCGGTACTGACTGTCTTAAGGGCATGTCAGTTTCCCCGTAAGAAAGGAGCGAAAGCCCAGAGGAGTACGGCAGGAGGCTGTACTTCTCTGGCAAAGTCAAGAAACAGGTTGAAAACAATAGCAAAAAGTTTAGGGGTTGCCACATGGAAGGAAAGTTCCCTACAATAACGAAATCTTTCCTAACAGGAAGGCTCTCAGGTTTGGTATTAGAAGCATTGAGATGTCACATCTCATGCTATAGGAAGGGTCTCAGGATTGGAATGGGAAGGAGTTGGATATCACATCTGATGCTAAAGGAAGGGTCTCAGTTTTGGTAGAAGCATTGAGATATCACATCTCATGCTATAGGAAGGGTCTCAGGATTGGAATGGGAAGGAGTTGGATATCACATCTCATGCTAAAGGGAGGGTCTCAGGTTTGGAAGGGGAAGGATTTGGATATCACATCTCATGTTATAGGAAGGATCTCAGGTTTGGTTTTAGAAGCATTGAGATATCACATCTCATGCTATAGGAAGGGTCTCAGGATTGGAATGGGAAGGAGTTGGATATTGCATCTCATGTTATAGGAAGGATCTCAGGTTTGGTATTATAAGCATTGAGATATCACATCTCATGCTATAGGAAGGGTCTCAGGATTGGAATGGGAAGGAGTTGGATATCACATCTGATGCTAAAGGAAGGGTCTCAGTTTTGGTAGAAGAATTGAGATATCACATCTCATGCTATAGGAAGGGTCCCAGGATTGGAATGGGAAGGAGTTTGATATCACATCTCATGCTATAGGAAGGGTCTCAGGTTTGGTATAAGCATTGAGATATCACATCTCTGCTATCGGAAGGGTCTCAGGATTGGAAAGGGAAGGACTTAGATATCACATCTCATGCTATAGGGAGGGTCTCAGTTTTGATATTAGAAGCATTGAGATATCACATCTCATGCTATAGGAAGTGCCTCAGGATTGGAATGGGAAGGAGTTGGATATCACATCTCATGCTACAGGAAGGGTTTCAGGTTTGGTAGAAGCATTGAGATATCACATCTCATGCTATAGGAAGAGTCTCAGGTTTGGGAAGGGAAGGATTTGGATTTCACATCTCATGTTATAGGATGGTTCTTATGTTTGGTTTTTGAAGCATTGAGATATCACATCTCATGCTATCGGAAGGGTCTCAGGTTTGGAATGGGAAGGAGTTGGATATCACATCTCATGTTATAGGAAGGATCTCAGGTTTGGTATTAGAAGCATTGCGATATCACATCTCATGCTATAGGAAGGGTCTCAGGATTGGAATGGGAAGGAGTTGGATATCACATCTCATGCTAAAGGAAAGGTCTCAGCTTTGGAAGGGGAAGGATTTGGATCTCACATCTCATGTTTTAGGACGGGTCTCAAGTTTGGTATTAGAAGCATTGAGATATCACATCTCATGGTATAATAAGGGTCTCAGGATTGGAATGGGAAGGAGTTGGATATCACATCTCAAGCTATCTCAGGATTGGAATGGGAAGGAGTTTGATATCACATCTCAAGCTATAGGAAGGGTCTCAGGTTTGGGAAGGGAAGGATTTGGATTTCACATCTCATGTTATAGGATGGTTCTCATGTTTGGTTTTAGAAGCATTGAGATATCACATCTCATGCTATCGGAAGGGTCTCAGGTTTGGAATGGGAAGGAGTTGGATATCACATCTCATGCCATAGGAAGGGTCATCAGGTTTGGTATAAGCATTGAGATATCACATCTCTGCTATCGGAAGGGTCTCAGGATAGGAATGGGAAGGACTTAGATATCACATCTCATACTATAGGGAGGGTCTCAGTTTTGATATTAGAAGCATTGAGATATCATATCTCATGCTATCAGAAGGGTCTCAGGATTGGAATGGGATGGAGTTGGATATCACATCTCAAGCTATCTCAGGATTGAAATGGGAAGGAGTTTGATATCACATCTCAAGCTATAGGAATGGTCTCAGGTTTGGAAGGGGAAGGATTAGGATCTCATATCTCATGTTTTAGGACGGGTCTCAGGTTTGGTATTAGAAGCATTGAGATATCACATCTCATGGTATAGGAAGGGTCTCAGGATTGGAATGGGAAGGAGTTGGATATCACATCTCATGCTATAGGGAGGGTCTCAGTTTTGATATTAGAAGCATTGAGATATCACATATGCTATTGAAAGGGTCTCAGTATTGGAATTGGAAGGAGTTGGATATCACATCTCATGCTATAGGGAGGTTCTCAGGTTTGATATTAGAAGCATTGAGATACCACATCTCATGCTATCAGAAGGGTCTCAGGATTGGAATGGGAAGGAGTTGGATATCACATCTCATGCTAAAGGAAAGGTCTCAGGTTTGGAAGGGGAAGGATTTGGATCTCACATCTCATGTTTTAGGACGGGTCTCAGGTTTGGTATTAGAAGCATTGAGATATCACATCTCATGGTATAATAAGGGTCTCAGGATTGGAATGGGAAGGAGTTTGATATCACATCTCAAGCTATAAGAAGGGTCTCAGGTTTGGGAAGGGAAGGATTTGGATTTCACATCTCATGTTATAGGATGGTTCTCATGTTTGGTTTTAGAAGCATTGAGATATCAAATCTCATGCTATCGGAATGTTCTCAGGTTTGGAATGGGAAGGAGTTGGCTATCACATCTCATGTTATAGGATGGATCTCAGGTTTGGTATTAGAAGCATTGAGATATCACATCTCATGCTATAGGAAGGGTCTCAGGATTGGAATGTGAAGGATTTGGATATCACATCTCATGCTAAAAGAAGAGTCTCAGGTTTAATAGAAGCATTGAGATATCACATCTCATGCTATAGGAAGGGTCTCAGGTTTGGTATAAGCATTGAGATATCACATCTCTGCTATTGGAAGGGTCTCAGGATTGGAATGGGAAGGATTTGGATTTCACATGTGATAGGATGGTTCTCAGGTTTGGTTTTAGAAGCATTAAGATATAAAATCTCATAAAATCTCATGCTATAGGAAGGGTCTCAGGTTTGGAATGGGAAGGAGTTGAATATCACATCTCATGCTAAAGGAAAGGTCTCAGGTTTGGAAGGGGAAGGATTTGTATCTCACATCTCATGTTTTAGGACGGGTCTCAGGTTTCGTATTAGAAGCATTGAGATATCACATCTCTGCTATCGGAAGGGTCTCAGGATTGGATTGGGAAGGAGTTGGATATCCCTTCTCATGCTATAGGAAGGATCTCAGGTTGGAATGGGAAGGAGTTGGATATCACATCTCATGTTATAGGAAGGGTCTCTAGATTGGAATGGGAAGGAATTGGATATAACATCTCATGCTAAAGGAAGGGTCTCAGGTTTGGAAGGGGAAGGATTTGGATATCATATCCCATGTTATAGGACGGGTCCCAGGTTTGGTATTAGAAGCATTGAGATATCACATCTCATGGTATAGGAAGGGTCTCAGGATTGGAATGGGAAGGAGTTGGATATCCCGTCTCATGCTATAGGAAGGGTCTCAGGTTGGAATGTGAAAGAGTTGGATATCACATCTCATTATAGGAAGGGTCTCAGGATTTGACTGGGAAGGATTTGGGTATCACATCTCTTGCTATAGGAAGGTCTCAGGTTTTTTATTAGAAACATTGAGATATCACATCTCATGCTATAGGAAGGGTTTCAGGATTGGAATGGGAAGGATTTGGATATCACATCTCATGCAAAAGGAAGAGTCTCAGGTTTGGAAGGGGAAGGATTTGGATATCATATCTCATGTTATAGGACTGGTCCCAGGTTTGGTATTAGAAGCATTGAGATATCACATCTCATGCTATAGGAAGAGTCTCAGGATTGGAATGGGAAGGAGTTTTATATCACGTCTCATGTTATAGGAAGGGTCTCAGGATTGGAATGGGAAGGAGTTGGATATCACATCTCATGCTAAAGGAAGGGTCTTAGGTTTGATAGAAGCATTGAGATATAACATCTCCTGTTATAGGAAGGAACTCAGGATTGAAATGGGAAGGAGTTGGATATCACATCTCATGCCATAGGAAGGGTCCTCAGGTTTGGTATAAGCATTGAGATATCACATCTCTGCTATCGGAAGGGTCTCAGGATAGGAATGGGAAGGACTTAGATATCACATCTCATACTATAGGGAGGGTCTCAGTTTTGATATTAGAAGCATTGAGATATCATATCTCATGCTATCGGAAGGGTCTCAGGATTGGAATGGGAAGGAGTTTGATATCACATCTCAAGCTATAGGAAAGGTCTCAGGTTTGGAAGGGGAAGGATTAGGATCTCACATCTCATGTTTTAGGACGGGTCTCAGGTTTGGTATTAGAAGCATTGAGATATCACATCTCATGGTATAGGAAGGGTCTCAGGATTGGAATGGGAAGGAGTTGGATATCACATCTCAAGCTATCTCAGGATTGGAATGGGAAGGAGTTTGATATCACATCTCAAGCTATAGGAAGGGTCTCAGGTTTGGAAAGGGAAGGATCTGGATTTCACATCTCATGTTAAAGGATGGTTCTCATGTTTGGTTTTCGAAGCATTGAGATATCACATCTCATGCTATCGGAAGGGTCTCAGGTTTAGAAAGGGAAGGATTTGGATTTCACATGTTATAGGATGGTTCTCAGGTTTGCTTTTAGAAGCATTAAGATATAACATCTCATGCTATAGGAAGGGCCTCAGGTTTGGAATGGGAAGGAGTTGGATATCACATCTCATGCTAAAGGAAAGGTCTCAGGTTTGGAAGGGGAAGGATTTAGATCTCACATCTCATGTTTTAGGATGGGTCTCAGGTTTGGTATTAGAAGCATTGAGATATCACATCTCATGGTATAGGAAGGGTCCCAGGATTGGAATGGGAAGGCGTTGAATATCACATTGAATGGGAAGGAGTTTGATATCACATCTGAAGCTATAGGAAGGGTCTCAGGTTTGGAAAGGGAATGATTTGGATTTCACATCTCATGTTATAGGATGGTTCTCATGTTTGGTTTTAGAAGCATTGAGATATCACATCTCATGCTATAGGAAGAATCTCAGGATTGGAATGGGAAGGAGTTGGATATCACATCTCATGCTAAAGGAAGGGTCTCAGGTTTGATAGAAGCAAAGGTTTGGAATGGGAAGGAGTTGGATATCACGTCTCATGTTATAGGAAGGGTCTCAGTATTGGAATGGGAAGGAGTTGGATATCACATCTCATGCTAAAGGAAGGGTCTCAGGTTTGAAAGAAGCAAAGGTTTGGAATGGGAAGGAGTTTGATATCACACCTCATGTTATAGGAAGGATCTCAGGTTTGGTATTAGAAGCATTGAGATATCACATCTCATGCTATATGAAGGGTCACAGGATTGGAATGGGAAGGAGTTGGATATCACATCTCATGCTATAGGAAGGGTCTCAGGTTTGGTATAAGCATTGAGATATCCCATCTCATGCTATAGAAAGGGTCTCACAGGTTTGGTATATGCATTGAGATATCACATCTCTGCTATAGGAAGGGTCTCAGGTTTGGAAGGGGAAGGATTTGGATATCACATCTCATGTTATAGGACCGGTCTCAGGTTTGGTATTAGAAGCATTGAAATATCAAGTCTCATGGTATAGGACGGGTCTCAGAAGTGGAATGGGAAGGAGTTGGATATCACATCTCAAGCTATAGAAAGGGTCTCAGGATTGGAATGGGAAGGAGTTTGATATCACATCTCATGCCATGGTATGGGTCTCAGGTTTTGTAGAGGCATTGGGATATCACATCTCATGCTATCGGAAGGGTATCAGGATTGGATTTGGAAGGAGTTGGATATCCCATCTCATGCTATAGGAAGGGTCTAAGGTTGTAATGGGAAGGAGTTGGATATCACATCTCATGTTATAGGAAGGGTCTCAGGATTGGAATGGGAAGGTCTTGGAGATAACATCTCATTCTATAGGAAGGCTCTCAGGGTTGGAAGGGGAAGGAGTTGGATATCACATTTCATGTTAGAGGTAGGATCTCAGGTTTGGTATTAGAGGCATTGAGATGTCACATCTCATGCTATCAGAAGGGTCTCAGGATTGGAATGGGAAGGAGTTGGATATCACATCTCATGCTAAAGGGAGGGTCTAAGGTTTGGAAGGGGAAGGATTTGGATATCACATCTCATGTTATAGGAAGGATCTCAGGTTTGGTATTAGAAGCATTGAGATATCACATCTCATGCTATAGGAAGGGTCTCAGGAATGGCATGGGAAGGACTTGGATATCTCATCTCATGATAAAGGAAGGGTCTAAGGTTTGGAAGGGGAAGGATTTGGATATCACATCTCATGTTATTGGACCGGTCTCAGGTTTGGTATTAGAAGCATTGAGATATCAAGTCTCATGGTATAGGACGGGAGTTTGATATCACATCTCATGCCATGGTATGGGTCTCAGGTTTTGTAGAAGCATTGGGATATCACATCTCATGGAAGGGTATCAGGATTGGATTTGGAAGGAGTTGGATGTCCCATCTCATGCTATAGGAAGGGTCTCAGGTTGGAATGGGAAGGAGTTGGATATCACATCTCATGTTATAGGAAGGATCTCAGGATTGGAATAGGAAGGACTTGGATATCACATCTCATGCTGTAGGAAGGCTCTCAGGTTTGGTATTAGAAGCATTGAGATATCACATCTCATGCTATAGGAAGGGTCTCAGGAATGGCATGGGAAGGACTTGGATATCACATCTCATGATAAAGGAAGGGTCTAAGGTTTGGAAGGGGAAGGATTTGGATATCACATCTCATGTTATTGGACCGGTCTCAGGTTTGGTATTAGAAGCATTGAGATATCAAGTCTCATGGTATAGGACGGGAGTTTGATATCACATCTCATGCCATGGAATGGGTCTCAGGTTTTGTAGAAGCATTGGGATATCACATCTCATGGAAGGGTATCAGGATTGGATTTGGAAGGAGTTGGATATCCCATCTCATGCTATAGGAAGGGTCTCAGGTTGGAATGGGAAGGAGTTGGATATCACATCTCATGTTATAGGAAGGATCTCAGGATTGGAATGGGAAGGACTTGGATATCACATCTCATGCTGTAGGAAGGCTCTCAGGTTTGGTATTAGAAGCATTGAGATGTCACATCTCATGCTATAGGAAAGGTCTCAGGATTGGAATGGGAAGGAGTTGGATATCACATCTGATGCTAAAGGAAGGGTTTCAGTTTTGGTAGAAGCATTGAGATATCACATCTCATGCAATAGGAAGGGTCTCAGGATTGGAATGGGAAGGAGTTGGATATCACATCTCATGCTAAAGGGAGGGTCTCAGGTTTGGAAGGGGAAGGATTTGGATATCACATCTCATGTTATAGGAAGGATCTCAAGTTTGGTTTTAGAAGCATTGAGATATCACATCTCATGCTATAGGAAGGGTCTCAGGATTGGAATGGGAAGGAGTTGGATATCGCATCTCATGTTATAGGAAGGATCTCAGGTTTGGTATTAGAAGCATTGAGATATCACAACTCATGCTATAGGAAGAGTCTCAGGATTGGAATGGGAAGGAGTTGGATATCACATCTGATGCTAAAGGAAGGGTCTCAGTTTTGGTAGAAGCATTGAGATATCACATCTCATGCTATAGGAAGGGTCTCAGGATTGGAATGGGAGGGAGGTGGATATAACATCTCATGCTATAGGAAGGGTCTCAGGTTTGGTATAAGCATTGAGATATCACGTCTCTGCTATCGGAAGGGTCTCAGGATTGGAAAGGGAAGGACTTAGATATCACATCTCATGCTATAGGGAGGGTCTCAGTTTTGATATTAGAAGCATTGAGATATCACATCTCATGCTATCGGAAGGGTCTCAGGATTGGAATGGGAGGAGCTGGATATCACATCTCATGCTAAAGGAAGGGTCTCAGGTTTGGAAGGGGAAGGATTTGGATAGCACATCTCATGTTATAGGACGGGTCTCAGGTTTGGTATTAGAAGCATTGAGATATCACATCTCATGCTATAGGAAGTGTCTCAGGATTCGAATGGGAAGGAGTTGGATATCACATCTCATGCTACAGGAAGGGTTTCAGGTTTGGTAGAAGCATTGAGATATCACATCTCATGCTATAGGAAGGCTCTCAGGATTGGAATGGGAAGGAGTTGGATATCACATCTCATGCTAAAGGAAATGTCTCAGCTTTGGAAGGGGAAGGATTTGGATCTCACATCTCATGTTTTAGGACGGGTCTCAAGTTTGGTATTAGAAGCATTGAGATATCACATCTCATGGTATAATAAGGGTCTCAGGATTGGAATGGGAAGGAGTTGGATATCACATCTCAAGCTATCTCAGGATTGGAATGGGAAGGAGTTTGATATCACATCTCAAGCTATAGGAAGGGTCTCAGGTTTGGGAAGGGAAGGATTTGGATTTCACATCTCATGTTATAGGGTGGTTCTCATGTTTGGTTTTAGAAGCATTGAGATATCACATCTCATGCTATCGGAAGGGTCTCAGGTTTGGAATGGGAAGGAGTTGGATATCACATCTCATGCCATAGGAAGGGTCATCAGGTTTGGTATAAGCATTGAGATATCACATCTCTGCTATCGGAAGGGTCTCAGGATAGGAATGGGAAGGACTTAGATATCACATCTCATACTATAGGGAGGGTCTCAGTTTTGATATTAGAAGCATTGAGATATCATATCTCATGCTATCAGAAGGGTCTCAGGATTGGAATGGGATGGAGTTTGTTAGGAAAGATTTCGTTATTGTAGGGAACTTTCCTTCCATGTGGCAACCCCTAAACTTTTTGCTATTGTTTTTAACCTTGTTGTTGACTTTGCCAGAGAAGTACAGCCTTCTGCCGTACTCCTCTGGGCTTTCGCTCCTTTCTTACGGGGAAACTGACATGCCCTTAAGACAGTCAGTACCGGGGAACGCTGTTTCCCGTAGTTTCTTTTATCGTGTCGCCATTTTAGTGCAACACGACACAAGAGGGCACTGTAAGCTAAGTTACAGCTCTCTTGGGTCTCTAGCCTTCTACAGACCCTAGACACTCTGGTAGGATGGTTTTTGGATCGGTGCAAGTCATTCCGGGACTGGGCTGGTGGCAGCAATCATTTGGTTTATTTTGAGCTCCTTTTGCCGTTCTGAGCACGTTTTTGCCGCGAACACAAAAGGGTGGCCCGGCTACACAAAATGGCCGGACCACGAGGCTCCTTTGTCTAGTCCACTGTCCGTCTTGCTCCCTTTACCTTCCCCCGGGTCAGGCGACCCGGGGCCTTCCTTATTTGGGCATGTAGTTTCCCGCGAAACACGGTTGCTTTCGCGGGCTTCTACATGTCGTTTGAGTGCCCCCAGGATGTGGGCTGGGCTGTCTGGTCCCAATACACATCCTGGGTGCCAGAGAGTCTAGGGTGGTGTGAATGCCTGGGACCACCGTGGTCCGTGATTGGTCCACGTATGGTATGTGTGTTGATGAGCGGATCTCCCATTGGCTCCCCTCCGTTTTGGCGCGAAGGGAACCGTGGATAAGAGGGAGCTGGAAACACCACTGCCAGGTCGATCTCCTGAGTTCTTACGAACCCAGGGATACAGGAGCCAAGTATCCTGCGAACACGAGGCTGGACCGAGGAATCACTGGTGACCCCCTGAAGAACTTCTGCTCCTCATTGCTGTCGTCCGGTGAAGCCCTTTCCACCTAAGATCGAACAAGAAGGCCTGTACTGGCGCTTCGACCTATTGGAATAGCAGGACCAGCTATTCCCGGCACCTTCATCAACTCCTGCTGTAAGCCTTCGGAAGTGTCTCTGGGCCATCCAGTTGACTGACCAGCTTACTAAGGAGGCCTGCTCTGTAATCGCCGACAGGTTGGGTGGTATTCTGAGTCCGGGGCACGCTCACACGCTTCGTTTGCTTAGCAGTCCTAAGCTAGAGGTGAGCAGTGCTCGTTTGGCTTGAATACACCCGGCCGTTCCGTTGCCCTGCTGTGGCGACAAAACTGTGCTTGTTTCTTCGATCGGGACGTCTTTTTACTCTGCACGACGACGAGACGTTCCCTGCTCTTCAGAACCTGCCAGAAGCTGCATCTATCGAGGAGAAGCTCGGGCCTGCTTGCTTCGGGGACCGGTGAGTAGATTAGCTAGGATCTGGTCGCCCTCCTGCAGTGCCCTTTGCTTTTCCCCGCTGTGAATACAGCACCCCTTGTCCGTACTCGCGCCCTGCTTCTGCCTCACAGTGGAGGCTGCGCTAGAGTCGCGGACCGTGTTCTCCTTCATTAGAGCTCCCTACAGAGCTGTTCAACGTCCTCCGAAGAGCTTCACCTTCTGCCCATTGGCACCGGCGTGTGCAGGTACTTTTGAGCGCTAGGCTCCACTCTTCGTAGGGATTGGACTACCATCTAGTTAGGGGCCTCAGAAGGCGGACATATCACACGCATTGGTTCGCACTGCCTGTTTTCCTTCCCCTGCAGGTGGATAACATATTTCGTGCTGCTAATGCTGTGAAACTGTGTATTCTGTATATATATTGGGTGGATAGTGTATGTGTTGGTTTAATATCGTTGTATATTGCTGCTTTTACTGTGGTTATTAGTTTCAAGGCCTTATAATAAATGTGTATCTATTTTTGATATAAACAACTGTTTGGAGTAGTTTGTAAGCGCTCTTGCTTTGTGTGCTCATTGCGGGCTTTCAGTCACCCTCACCCCTCTTGAGACCTAGTCTTGACCGCCGCGATCGCTACCTTGATTGGTCTGGCTTGTCCAGAGGTTACCCTGTTCCAAGTAATTAGGTTGGCCTTCTGAACTTCTGCGCCACCAGGACAGAGTTCAGAAATCCGTCTTAACAAATTGGTGTACAGCGGTGGGATACGACTGAAGGTATCCAGTGTTGCGCACGAGCTAAGGCGTTTTCAGGTTATTCCAACCAGGACACGCAGTAAAGTATTGAATATAACGTTAAAAAGGCCATAGTCCTATCAACAGTATGGAAACGAATACTTTATTAACCTTAAATGCTTCGAAATCTGAAACATTGAAGAAGATGTGTGCGGAGAGAGGGGTTTCCTCTCAAGGCACTAAATTGGAAATGATCCAGAGAATCGTGGCGTGGCAAGAAGCGCAGCTTGACGCTATAACTTCCGAGGACAGTGCAGAAGGTGGTGGGGCTGCTCTCACTGGCAGAACCGACGGTTCTGCCGCTGCACTGATCCATCACGACCACGAGGACAGGGAGGATGTAATGTCTAACGTTTCCTCTGCCAGTGTTGATGGGGAGGCTATGCTTGAATTCAAGAAGCAAGAGCTGCGGTTTAGGCAGCAGGAGCTTGAATTCAGCATAGCCAAACTGAAAATCGACCAGGCAGAAAAACAAAAAGACAGGGATCACCAGTTGGAACTGGCCAAGCTTCAGTTCGCAAATGGGTCCAAGGGTCCTGGACATGGTTCTGGGGCTTCCTCTCATCCACGGTTTCCAAAAGATCTGCTCAGTGTGTATGAGGAACGAAATGACATTATGGACTGGTTAAATGCGTTTGAGTATGCATGCGAGGTTCAAGAGGTTGATAATGCGGATAAGATTGCATGGTTACTCAGCAGACTGCCCCATTCTGGTTGCAGTGCCATTATGGAAATGTCGAAGGCTGAGCGCGCTGATTTTGCAATGTTGAAGCAGACTCTCATTTTAAAGTTTGGGAAGACTCCGACCCAATATTTGAAAAGGTTTAGAGAGTATAAGAAAAAGGAAGGTGGTACTTGGGTGTCGTATGTAGCTGAGTCCCTGAAAAACTTGACTGGCTGGGTTGAAGGTTATAAGGTTTCTACCTTCGAAGGCATGATCAATCTGGTCATGCTGGAACACATTTTTGCTTCTTCTTCCCCGGAGCTTAAGCAGCATTTGGCCGATTCGAAGGAGATAGATCCTAAGAAGCTGGCCATTGCAGCAGACTTATGGGTGTCACATCGAGTGTCCCATAAGGACAAAACTCATCCTGGTAAGCAGGAGGAAGGGAAAAAGTCCAAAGATGTGGAGGGTGGGGAATCTGCTAAATCTTCTTCCCATAAGGGCCACAAAAAGAAAAATAAGGGTAAGCCATCCGAGAACTCACAGGGTAGTGGAGGTTCGCCTCCGAAACAGAACTCTGGTTATAATAAGCCTCCCTACGTAAACAGACCCAATGGGGCTTGTTTTTCTTGTGGAGCAACTGACCATGTGAAGGGGGATCCCCGTTGTAAGGTTAGACCTTTGGGGGTCCACTCCGCTAATCTGGCCTTCTCCTCCTACGAGGAAGAAGAGATTACAGGAGCATCCTTCTCCTCAGACTCATTTCCCAGCGGAATAGAGGCTGAGGTAGTTTTAGTGTCCCTGGGTTCCTGGGAGCCTAAAGTCGCAGAGGCGTATGCTAGGATTCCGGATAATACCAAGCACTACTTTAAAGACAGTGTGCTGATCAATGGAGTGGATACTCCAGCTCTTAGGGATAGTGGGTGCAGTCGAACTGTAGTGGATTCTACCTTGGTAGACTCAGAGGAAGTTGCCAGAGCTACTCTGATGCCCACTAAGTTGGCTGACGGCCCCCTCCGTATGTTTCCCGTGATCCCTGTTAATCTAACTTTAAATGGTACAGCAGTTAGGATTCCAGTGAGCATTCAGAGAAACGTCCCGGGAAAGGTCTTGTTGGGCAATGATCTCAGAGCTCTAGGGCTCGTAGGAGACACTGCCGAAAGACCCTACACACGGTCTCAAGCACGGGCAGCATTGGCCAAGTCCAATACGCCGCCCCAGCCGAAGGGGAAACCCAAGGCGAAAGGAGTCAACAAGTCCCGACGGGGGAAAGAGAATATTCCCCCGAACTCGCCTACCACTGCGGTGGAGGGAGTTGGTCAATCGCCCGAGCCTGACGAGGAGGTGGCGATGCCTGAAGTGTTCGACCCCAACGACCATCCTGAACTAAAAGACTTGTTAGTTGAAGGAGGTCCTGATAGGGACGACTTCAGTAAGGGCCAACGTGAGTGCCCATCTCTGGAAGGCCTAAGGAGACAGGCCTGCTCCCAGCTTGAGGGTGAACCTCCTGGGTTGCAAAGGATTTACCAGGAAGGTGGACTCCCTTATAGTGAGCCCACAGAGTCTACAGAAGGAGACCATAGGAGGTTGGTGGTTTCCCTTGCTGTTAGGCCCTTCCTCCTGCAGTTGGCGCATGTCGTTCCCCTTGCTGGTCACCTTGGTATGAGGAGGACCGAGCAAAGGTTATCCATGCACTTCTACTGGCCCAAGATGGGGGAGCAAGTAGAAAGTCACTGCAGGAGTTGTGCCGCCTGCCAGTTGTCTGGTAAGGTTGGCGCGACAATCCAAGCTCCGTTGGTACCGCTCCCAGTTGTGGGGGTACCATTTGAAAGGGTAGGGATCGACATCATTGGTCCCCTTGACCCGCAAACATCCTCAGGCAATAGGTTTATCCTGGTGCTGGTCGACCATGCAACCAGGTATCCTGAGGCCGTCCCATTTACAACTGTAACTGCCAAGCCAGTTGCAGAAGCTTTACTCGGCATGTTCACTAGGGTTGGCTTCCCTAAAGAAGTTGTGTCGGATCATGGCAGCAACTTTATGTCGAAGTATAGGCAGGCTATGTGGAAAGAATGTGGGGTCACCTACAGGTTCTCTTCTGCATACCGCCCCCAGACCGATGGTCTGGGGGGGCGTTTCAACAGGACGTTAACGAGCATGATTGGGGCTCTGGAGGAGCCTCAGAGAAGAAAATGGGATCTTCTTGTTTCATGCTTACTGTTTGCCTACCGAGAGGTACCACAGGAGGGTGTTGGCTTCAGCCCCTTCGAACTTCTGTTCGGTCATCCCGTACGGGGACCCTTAGCCATCATCAAAGAGGGATGGGAGATGCCCACTCCCCCTGTTACTACCAACGTAGTTGATTATGTGCTAGGGCTCAGAAAACAGATGGTACTTCTGATGGGCTTGGCCAGTGATAAATTGAAGGCAGGGCAAGCGCTGGTGAAACATTGGTACGACCAGAAAGCTTCCCTCATCAACTTTACACTTGGTCAGCAAGTCCTGATCATGAATCTCATAAGGCCTCGAGCTTTACAGGACAAATGGTCAGGCCCTTACCCAGTGGTGGAGCCCCTGGGTGAGGTTAACTATTCAGTGGACCTTGGAAGGCCTGGACAGGCTCCAAAAGTGTTTCACATGAATAGGCTGAAGGCTTTCGTCCCAAGCGGCGAAATCGCAGCACTGCTATTGGCTTCAGACGTTGAGGGAGAGGAGTCTGAACCTCTCCCTGACCTGTTCCAAAGCAGTCCTTCAGAAAGCTCTTTTGAGGGTGTCCGAGTGGCCCCTCACCAAAATGGACAAGGCTCAGTGGTTTGCCTTGAACATGAAGTAGGTGGAGGGAGGAGACAGCCTCTATCCAGTAAAGTACCAGCAGTACAAGACTGGCCTACCCCCACTACACAAACCCAAGTGAGAGCCTTCTTAGGACTCACGGGTTATTACCGCAATTTTGTGGCAGACTATGGCACCATAGCTGCTCCTCTGACTGCCCTCACAACTCCGAAGAAACCCAAGAAGGTAACTTGGACTGACGAGTGTGAGAAGGCCTTCAATGGCTTGAAAGACTCCTTGTGCCAGGCCCCTGTGCTCAGGGCCCCTGATTATCAAAGACCTTTTATCGTGCAGACGGATGCCTCTGACACTGGGATAGGAGCTGTACTATCACAAGTAGATGAGAAGGGTAAGGAACACCCTATCGGTTTTATTAGTCGCCAGCTTAAGGACAGAGAGCTCAGATGGTCCACGGTAGAGAAAGAATGTTTCTCTGTTGTGTGGGCCCTAAGGAAGCTGCGGCCCTACCTCTATGGGACCCACTTCACTGTGCAGACTGACCATAAGCCGTTAAAGTGGCTAATGAACATGAAGGGGGAGAATCCAAAGTTGCTTAGGTGGTCCATAAGTCTACAAGGCTTCGACTTCACTATTGAGCATAAGCCAGGTGTCCAACATAGCAATGCTGATGGGTTGTCCAGAATGTTTTACCGACCTGAACAAGAGACTCATCCAGGGGTGGATTAGTTCCCCCTGTCCATAGTCTGGGAGGGGCGAGTGTTAGGAAAGATTTCGTTATTGTAGGGAACTTTCCTTCCATGTGGCAACCCCTAAACTTTTTGCTATTGTTTTTAACCTTGTTGTTGACTTTGCCAGAGAAGTACAGCCTTCTGCCGTACTCCTCTGGGCTTTCGCTCCTTTCTTACGGGGAAACTGACATGCCCTTAAGACAGTCAGTACCGGGGAACGCTGTTTCCCGTAGTTTCTTTTATCGTGTCGCCATTTTAGTGCAACACGACACAAGAGGGCACTGTAAGCTAAGTTACAGCTCTCTTGGGTCTCTAGCCTTCTACAGACCCTAGACACTCTGGTAGGATGGTTTTTGGATCGGTGCAAGTCATTCCGGGACTGGGCTGGTGGCAGCAATCATTTGGTTTATTTTGAGCTCCTTTTGCCGTTCTGAGCACGTTTTTGCCGCGAACACAAAAGGGTGGCCCGGCTACACAAAATGGCCGGACCACGAGGCTCCTTTGTCTAGTCCACTGTCCGTCTTGCTCCCTTTACCTTCCCCCGGGTCAGGCGACCCGGGGCCTTCCTTATTTGGGCATGTAGTTTCCCGCGAAACACGGTTGCTTTCGCGGGCTTCTACATGTCGTTTGAGTGCCCCCAGGATGTGGGCTGGGCTGTCTGGTCCCAATACACATCCTGGGTGCCAGAGAGTCTAGGGTGGTGTGAATGCCTGGGACCACCGTGGTCCGTGATTGGTCCACGTATGGTATGTGTGTTGATGAGCGGATCTCCCATTGGCTCCCCTCCGTTTTGGCGCGAAGGGAACCGTGGATAAGAGGGAGCTGGAAACACCACTGCCAGGTCGATCTCCTGAGTTCTTACGAACCCAGGGATACAGGAGCCAAGTATCCTGCGAACACGAGGCTGGACCGAGGAATCACTGGTGACCCCCTGAAGAACTTCTGCTCCTCATTGCTGTCGTCCGGTGAAGCCCTTTCCACCTAAGATCGAACAAGAAGGCCTGTACTGGCGCTTCGACCTATTGGAATAGCAGGACCAGCTATTCCCGGCACCTTCATCAACTCCTGCTGTAAGCCTTCGGAAGTGTCTCTGGGCCATCCAGTTGACTGACCAGCTTACTAAGGAGGCCTGCTCTGTAATCGCCGACAGGTTGGGTGGTATTCTGAGTCCGGGGCACGCTCACACGCTTCGTTTGCTTAGCAGTCCTAAGCTAGAGGTGAGCAGTGCTCGTTTGGCTTGAATACACCCGGCCGTTCCGTTGCCCTGCTGTGGCGACAAAACTGTGCTTGTTTCTTCGATCGGGACGTCTTTTTACTCTGCACGACGACGAGACGTTCCCTGCTCTTCAGAACCTGCCAGAAGCTGCATCTATCGAGGAGAAGCTCGGGCCTGCTTGCTTCGGGGACCGGTGAGTAGATTAGCTAGGATCTGGTCGCCCTCCTGCAGTGCCCTTTGCTTTTCCCCGCTGTGAATACAGCACCCCTTGTCCGTACTCGCGCCCTGCTTCTGCCTCACAGTGGAGGCTGCGCTAGAGTCGCGGACCGTGTTCTCCTTCATTAGAGCTCCCTACAGAGCTGTTCAACGTCCTCCGAAGAGCTTCACCTTCTGCCCATTGGCACCGGCGTGTGCAGGTACTTTTGAGCGCTAGGCTCCACTCTTCGTAGGGATTGGACTACCATCTAGTTAGGGGCCTCAGAAGGCGGACATATCACACGCATTGGTTCGCACTGCCTGTTTTCCTTCCCCTGCAGGTGGATAACATATTTCGTGCTGCTAATGCTGTGAAACTGTGTATTCTGTATATATATTGGGTGGATAGTGTATGTGTTGGTTTAATATCGTTGTATATTGCTGCTTTTACTGTGGTTATTAGTTTCAAGGCCTTATAATAAATGTGTATCTATTTTTGATATAAACAACTGTTTGGAGTAGTTTGTAAGCGCTCTTGCTTTGTGTGCTCATTGCGGGCTTTCAGTCACCCTCACCCCTCTTGAGACCTAGTCTTGACCGCCGCGATCGCTACCTTGATTGGTCTGGCTTGTCCAGAGGTTACCCTGTTCCAAGTAATTAGGTTGGCCTTCTGAACTTCTGCGCCACCAGGACAGAGTTCAGAAATCCGTCTTAACAGAGTTGGATATCACATCTCAAGCTATCTCAGGATTGGAATGGGAAGGAGTTTGATATCACATCTCAAGCTATAGGAATGGTCTCAGGTTTGGAAGGGGAAGGATTAGGATCTCACATCTCATGTTTTAGGACGGGTCTCAGGTTTGGTATTAGAAGCATTGAGATATCACATCTCATGGTATAGGAAGGGTCTCAGGATTGGAATGGGAAGGAGTTGGATATCACATCTCATGCTATAGGGAGGGTCTCAGTTTTGATATTAGAAGCATTGAGATATCACATATGCTATTTAAAGGGTCTCAGTATTGGAATTGGAAGGAGTTGGATATCACATCTCATGCTATAGGGAGGTTCTCAGGTTTAATATTAGAAGCATTGAGATACCACATCTCATGCTATAAGAAGGGTCTCAGGATTGGAATGGGAAGGAGTTGGATATCACATCTCATGCTAAAGGAAAGGTCTCAGGTTTGGAAGGGGAAGGATTTGGATCTCACAACTCATGTTTTAGGACGGGTCTCAGGTTTGGTATTAGAAGCATTGAGATATCACATCTCATGGTATAATAAGGGTCTCATGATTGGAATGGGAAGGAGTTTGATATCACATCTCAAGCTATAAGAAGGGTCTCAGGTTTGGGAAGGGAAGGATTTGGATTTCACATCTCATGTTATAGGATGGTTCTCATGTTTGGTTTTAGAAGCATTGAGATATCACATCTCATGCTATCGTCATGGTCTCAGGTTTGGAATGGGAAGGAGTTGGCTATCACATCTCATGTTATAGGATGGATCTCAGGTTTGGTATTAGAAGCATTGAGATATCACATCCCATGCTATAGGAAGGGTCTCACGATTGGAATGTGAAGGATTTGGATATCACATCTCATGTTAAAAGAAGAGTCTCAGGTTTAATAGAAGCATTGAGATATCACATCTCATGCTATAGGAAGGGTCTCAGGATTGGAATGGGAAGGAGTTGGATATCACATCGCATGCCATAGGAAGGGTCTCAGGTTTGGTATAAGCATTGAGATATCACATCTCTGCTATTGGAAGGGTCTCAGGAATAAAATGGGAAGGATTTGGATTTCACATGTTATAGGATGGTTCTCAGGTTTGGTTTTAGAAGCATTAAGATATAAAATCTCATAAAATCTCATGCTATAGGAAGGGTCTCAGGTTTGGAATGGGAAGGAGTTGGATATCACATCTCATGCTAAAGGAAAGGTCTCAGGTTTGGAAGGGGAAGGATTTGTATCTCACATCTCATGTTTTAGGACCGGTCTCAGGTTTCGTATTAGAAGCATTGAGATATCACATCTCTGCTATCGGAAGGATCTCAGGATTGGATTGGGAAGGAGTTGGATATCCCTTCTCATGCTATAGGAAGGATCTCAGGTTGGAATGGGAAGGAGTTGGATATCACATCTCATGTTATAGGAAGGGTCTCAAGATTGGAATGGGAAGGATTTGGATATTACATCTCTTGCTATAGGAAGGGTCTCGGGTTTTTTATTAGCAACATTGAGATATCACATCTCATGCTATAGGAAGGGTCTCAGGTTTGGAAGGGTAAGGATTTGGATATCATATCTCATGTTATAGGACGGGTCCCAGGTTTGGTATTAGAAGCATTGAGATATCACATCTCATGGTATAGGAAGGGTCTCAGGATTGGAATGGGAAGGAGTTGGATATCCCTTCTCATGCTATAGGAAGGGTCTCAGGTTGGAATGGGAAAGAGTTGGATATCACATCTCATTATAGGAAGGGTCTCAGGATTTGACTGGGAAGGATTTGGATATCACATCTCTTGCTATAGGAAGGTCTCAGGTTTTTTATTAGAAACATTGAGATATCACATCTCATGCTATAGGAAGGGTTTCAGGATTGGAATGGGAAGGATGTGGATATCACATCTCATGCTAAAGGAAGGGTCTCAGGTTTGGAAGGGGAAGGATTTGGATATCATATCTCATGTTATAGGACTGGTCCCAGGTTTGGTATTAGAAGCATTGAGATATCACATCTCATGCTATAGGAAGAGTCTCAGGATTGGAATGGGAAGGAGTTGGATATCACGTCTCATGTTATAGGAAGGGTCTCAGGATTGGAATGGGAAGGAGTTGGATATCACATCTCATGCTAAAGGAAGGGTCTTAGGTTTGATAGAAGTATTGAGATATAACATCTCATGTTATAGGAAGGAACTCAGGATTGAAATGGGAAGGAGTTGGATATCACATCTCATGCCATAGGAAGGGTCATCAGGTTTGGTATAAGCATTGAGATATCACATCTCTGCTATCGGAAGGGTCTCAGGATAGGAATGGGAAGGACTTAGATATCACATCTCATACTATAGGGAGGGTCTCAGTTTTGATATTAGAAGCATTGAGATATCATATCTCATGGTATCGGAAGGGTCTCAGGATTGGAATGGGATGGAGTTGGATATCACATCTCAAGCTGTCTCAGGATTGGAATGGGAAGGAGTTGGATATCCCTTCTCATGCTATAGGAAGGGTCTCAGGTTGGAATGGGAAAGAGTTGGATATCACATCTCATTATAGGAAGGGTCTCAGGATTTGACTGGGAAGGATTTGGATATCACATCTCTTGCTATAGGAAGGTCTCAGGTTTTTTATTAGAAACATTGAGATATCACATCTCATGCTATAGGAAGGGTTTCAGGATTGGAATGGGAAGGATTTGGATATCACATCTCATGCTAAAGGAAGGGTCTCTCTCAGGTTTGGAAGGGGAAGGATTTGGATATCATATCTCATGTTATAGGACTGGTCCCAGGTTTGGTATTAGAAGCATTGAGATATCACATCTAATGCTATAGGAAGAGTCTCAGGATTGGAATGGGAAGGAGTTGGATATCGCGTCTCATGTTATAGGAAGGGTCTCAGGATTGGAATGGGAAGGAGTTGGATATCACATCTCATGCTAAAGGAAGGGTCTTAGGTTTGATAGAAGCATTGAGATATAACATCACATGTTATAGGAAGGAACTCAGGATTGAAATTGGAAGGAGTTGGATATCACATCTCATGCCATAGGAAGGGTCATCAGGTTTGGTATAAGCATTGAGATATCACATCTCTGCTATCGGAAGGGTCTCAGGATAGGAATGGGAAGGACTTAGATATCACATCTCATACTATAGGGAGGGTCTCAGTTTTGATATTAGAAGCATTGAGATATCATATCTCATGTTATCGGAAGGGTCTCAGGATTGGAATGGGAAGGAGTTTGATATCACATCTCAAGCTATAGGAAAGGTCTCAGGTTTGGAAGGGGAAGGATTAGGATCTCACATCTCATGTTTTAGGACGGGTCTCAGGTTTGGTATTAGAAGCATTGAGATATCACATCTCATGGTATAGGAAGGGTCTCAGGATTGGAATGGGAAGGAGTTGGATATCACATCTCAAGCTATCTCAGGATTGGAATGGGAAGGAGTTTGATATCACATCTCAAGCTATAGGAAGGGTCTCGGGTTTGGAAAGGGAAGGATCTGGATTTCACATCAAATGTTATAGGATGGTTCTAATGTTTGGTTTTCGAAGCATTGAGATATCACATCTCATGCTATCGGAAGGGTCTCAGGTTTAGAAAGGGAAGGATTTGAATTTCACATGTTATAGGATGGTTCTCAGGTTTGGTTTTAGAAGCATTAAGATCTAACATCTCATGCTATAGGAAGGGCCTCAGGTTTGGAATGGGAAGGAGTTGGATATCACATCTCATGGTAAAGGAAAGGTCTCAGGTTTGGAAGGGGAAGGATTTGGATCTCACATCTCATGTTTTAGGACGTGTCTCAGGTTTGGTATTAGAAGCATTGAGATATCACATCTCATGGTATAGGAAGGGTCTCAGGATTGGAATGGGAAGGAGTTGGATATCACATTGAATGGGAAGGAGTTTGATATCACATCTGAAGCTATAGGAAGGGTCTCAGGTTTGGAAAGGTAATGATTTGGATTTCACATCTCATATTATAGGATGGTTCTCATGTTTGGTTTTAGAAGCATTGAGATATCACATCTCATGCTATAGGAAGAGTCTCAGGATTGGAATGGGAAGGAGTTGGATATCACATCTCATGCTAAAGGAAGGGTCTCAGGTTTGATAGAAGCAAAGGTTTGGAATGGGAAGGAGTTGGATATCACGTCTCATGTTATAGGAAGGGTCTCAGTATTGGAATGGGAAGGAGTTGGATATCACATCTCATGCTAAAGGAAGGGTCTCAGGTTTGATAGAAGCAAAGGTTTGGAATGGGAAGGAGTTTGATATCACACCTCATGTTATAGGAAGGATCTCAGGTTTGGTATTAGAAGCATTGAGATATCACATCTCATGCTATATGAAGGGTCTCAGGATTGGAATGGGAAGGAGTTGGATATCACATCTCATGCTATAGGAAGGGTCTCAGGTTTGGTATAAGCATTGAGATATCCCATCTCATGCTATAGGAAGGGTCTCAGGATTGGAATCGGAACGAGTTGTATATGACATCTCATGCCATAGGAAAGGTCACAGGTTTGGTATAAGCATTGAGATATCACATCTCTGCTATAGGAAGGGTCTCAGGTTTGGAATGGGAAGGAGTTGGATATCACATCTCAAGATATAGGAAGGGTCTCAGGATTGGAATGGGAAGGAGTTTGATATCACATCTCATGCCATGGTATGGGTCTCAGGTTTTGTAGAGGCATTGGGATATCACATCTCATGCTATCGGAAGGGTATCAGGATTGGATTTGGAAGGAGTTGGATATCCCATCTCATGCTATAGGAAGGGTCTAAGGTTGGAATGGGAAGGAGTTGGATATCACATCTCATGTTATAGGAAGGGTCTCAGGATTGGAATGGGAAGGACTTGGATATAACATCTCATTCTATAGGAAGGCTCTCAGGGTTGGAAGGGGAAGGAGTTGGATATCACATTTCATGTTAGAGGTAGGATCTCAGGTTTGGTATTAGAGGCATTGAGATGTCACATCTCATGCTATCAGAAGGGTCTCAGGATTGGAATGGGAAGGAGTTGGATATCACATCTCATGCTAAAGGGAGGGTCTAAGGTTTGGAAGGGGAAGGATTTGGATATCACATCTCATGTTATAGGAAGTCATCTCAGGTTTGGTATTAGAAGCATTGAGATATCACATCTCATGCTATCGGAAGGGTCTCAGGTTTGGTATAAGCATTGAGATATCACATATCTGCTATCGGAAGGGTCTCAGGATTGGAATGGGAAGGACTTGGATATTACAATTCATGTTATAGGAAAGGTCTCAGGTTTGGTATTAGAAGCATTGAGATATCACATCTCATGCTATAGGAAGGGTTTCAGGATTGGAATGGGAAGGACTTGGATATCACATCTCATGTTATTGGAAGGGTCTCAGGTTTGGTATTAGAAGCATTGAGATATCACATCTCATGCTATAGGAAGGGTCTCAGGAATGGCATGGGAAGGACTTGGATATCACATCTCATGATAAAGGAAGGGTCTAAGGTTTGGAAGGGGAAGGATTTGGATATCACATCTCATGTTATTGGACCGGTCTCAGGTTTGGTATTAGAAGCATTGAGATATCAAGTCTCATGGTATAGGACGGGAGTTTGATATCACATCTCATGCCATGGTATGGGTCTCAGGTTTTGTAGAAGCATTGGGATATCACATCTCATGGAAGGGTATCAGGATTGGATTTGGAAGGAGTTGGATATCCCATCTCATGCTATAGGAAGGGTCTCAGGTTGGAATGGGAAGGAGTTGGATATCACATCTCATGTTATAGGAAGGATCTCAGGATTGGAATGGGAAGGACTTGGATATCACATCTCATGCTGTAGGAAGGCTCTCAGGTTTGGTATTAGAAGCATTGAGATGTCACATCTCATGCTATAGGAAAGGTCTCAGGATTGGAATGGGAAGGAGTTGGATATCACATCTGATGCTAAAGGAAGGGTCTCTGTTTTGGTAGAAGCATTGAGATATCACATCTCATGCTATAGGAAGGGTCTCAGGATTGGAATGGGAAGGAGTTGGATATCACATCTCATGCTAAAGGGAGGGTCTCCGGTTTGGAAGGGGAAGGATTTGGATATCACATCTCATGTTATAGGAAGGATCTCAGGTTTGGTTTTAGAAGCATTGAGATATCACATCTCATGCTATAGGAAGGGTCTCGGGATTGGAATGGGAAGGAGTTGGATATCACATCTCATGCTAAAGGGAGGGTCTCAGGATTGGAATGGGAAGGAGTTGGATATCACATCTGATGCTAAAGGAAGGGTCTCAGTTTTGGTAGAAGCATTGAGATATCACATCTCATGCTATAGGAAGGGTCTCAGGATTGGAATGGGAAGGAGTTGGATATCACATCTCATGCTATAGGAAGGGTCTCAGGTTTGGTATAAGCATTGAGATATCACATCTCTGCTATCGGAAGGGTCTCAGGATTGGAAAGGGACGGACTTAAATATCACATCTCATGCTATAGGGAGGGTCTCAGTTTTGATATTAGAAGCATTGAGATATCACATCTCATGCTATCGGAAGGGTCTCAGGATTGGAATGGGAGGAGCTGGATATCACATCTCATGCTAAAGGAAGGGTCTCAGGTTTGGAAGGGGAAGGATTTGGATAGCACATCTCATGTTATAGGACGGGTCTCAGGTTTGGTATTAGAAGCATTGAGATATCACATCTCATGCTATAGGAAGTGTCTCAGGATTGGAATGGGAAGGAGTTGGATATCACATCTCATGCTACAGGAAGGGTTTCAGGTTTGGTAGAAGCATTGAGATATCACATCTCATGCTATAGGAAGGGTCTCAGGATTGGAATGGGAAGGAGTTGGATATCGCATCTCATGTTATAGGAAGGATCTCAGGTTTGGTATTAGAAGCATTGAGATGTCACATCTCATGCTATAGAAAGGGTCTCAGGATTTGAATGGGAAGGAGTTGGATATCACATCTGATGCTAAAGGAAGGGTCTCAGTTTTGGTAGAAGCATTGAGATATCACATCTCATGCTATAGGAAGGGTCTCAGGATTGGAATGGGCAGGAGTTGGATATCACATCTCATGCTAAAGGGAGGGTCTCAGGTTTGGAAGGGGAAGGATTTGGATATCACATCTCATGTTATAGGAAGGATCTCAGGTTTGGTATTAGAAGCACTGAGATATCACATCTCATGCTATAGGAAGGGTCTCAGGATTGGAATGGGAAGGAGTTGGATATCGCATCTCATGTTATAGGAAGGATCTCAGGTTTGGTATTAGAAGCACTGAGATATCACATCTCATGCTATAGGAAGGGTCTCAGGATTGGAATGGGAAGGAGTTGGATATCACATCTGATGCTAAAGGAAGGGTCTCAGTTTTGGTAGAAGCATTGAGATATCAAGTCTCATGGTATAGGACGGGTCTCAGAATTGGAATGGGAAGGAGTTGGATATCACATCTCAAGCTATAGGAAGGGTCTCAGGATTGGAATGGGAAGGAGTTTGATATCACATCTCATGCCATGGTATGGGTCTCAGGTTTTGTAGAGGCATTGGGATATCACATCTCATGCTATCGGATGGGTATCAGGATTGGATTTGGAAGGAGTTGGATATCCCATCTCATGCTATACTAAGGGTCTAAGGTTGTAATGGGAAGGAGTTGGATATCACATCTCATGTTATAGGAAGGGTCTCAGGATTGGAATGGGAAGGATTTGGATATCACATCTCATGCTAAAGGAAGGGTCTCAGGTTTGGAAGGGGAAGGATTTGGATATCATATCTCATGTTATAGGACGGGTCCCAGGTTTGGTATTAGAAGCATTGAGATATCACATCTCATGGTATAGGAAGGGTCTCAGGATTGGAATGGGAAGGAGTTGGATATCCCTTCTCATGCTATAGGAAGGGTCTCAGGTTGGAATGGGAAAGAGTTGGATATCACATCTCATTATAGGAAGGGTCTCAGGATTTGACTGGGAAGGATTTGGATATCACATCTCATGCTATCGGAAGGGTCTCAGGTTTAGAAAGGGAAGGATTTGAATTTCACATGTTATAGGATGGTTCTCAGGTTTGGTTTTAGAAGCATTAAGATATAACATCTCATGCTATAGGAAGGGCCTCAGGTTTGGAATGGGAAGGAGTTGGATATCACATCTCATGCTAAAGGAAAGGTCTCAGGTTTGGAAGGGGAAGGATTTGGATCTCACATCTCATGTTTTAGGACGTGTCTCAGGTTTGGTATTAGAAGCATTGAGATATCACATCTCATGGTATAGGAAGGGTCTCAGGATTGGAATGGGAAGGAGTTGGATATCACATTGAATGGGAAGGAGTTTGATATCACATCTGAAGCTATAGGAAGGGTCTCAGGTTTGGAAAGGGAATGATTTGGATTTCACATCTCATGTTATAGGATGGTTCTCATGTTTGGTTTTAGAAGCATTGAGATATCACATCTCATGCTATAGGAAGAGTCTCAGGATTGGAATGGGAAGGAGTTGGATATCACATCTCATGCTAAAGGAAGGGTCTCAGGTTTGATAGAAGCAAAGGTTTGGAATGGGAAGGAGTTGGATATCACGTCTCATGTTATAGGAAGGGTCTCAGTATTGGAATGGGAAGGAGTTGGATATCACATCTCATGCTAAAGGAAGGGTCTCAGGTTTGATAGAAGCAAAGGTTTGGAATGGGAAGGAGTTTGATATCACACCTCATGTTATAGGAAGGATCTCAGGTTTGGTATTAGAAGCATTGAGATATCACATCTCATGCTATATGAAGGGTCTCAGGATTGGAATGGGAAGGAGTTGGATATCACATCTCATGCTATAGGAAGGGTCTCAGGTTTGGTATAAGCATTGAGATATCCCATCTCATGCTATAGGAAGGGTCTCAGGATTGGAATCGGAAGGAGTTGTATATGACATCTCATGCCATAGGAAGGGTCACAGGTTTGGTATAAGCATTGAGATATCACATCTCTGCTATAGGAAGGGTCTCAGGTTTGGAAGGGGAAGGATTTGGATATCACATCTCATGTTATAGGACCGGTCTCAGGTTTGGTATTAGAAGCATTGAAATATCAAGTCTCATGGTATAGGACGGGTCTCAGAATTGGAATGGGAAGGAGTTGGATATCACATCTCAAGCTATAGGAAGGGTCTCAGGATTGGAATGGGAAGGAGTTTGATATCACATCTCATGCCATGGTATGGGTCCCAGGTTTTGTAGAGGCATTGGGATATCACATCTCATGCTATCGGAAGGGTATCAGGATTGGATTTGGAAGGAGTTGGATATCCCATCTCATTCTATAGGAAGGCTCTCAGGGTTGGAAGGGGAAGGAGTTGGATATCACATTTCATGTTAGAGGTAGGATCTCAGGTTTGGTATTAGAGGCATTGAGATGTCACATCTCATGCTATCAGAAGGGTCTCAGGATTGGAATGGGAAGGAGTTGGATATCACATCTCATGCTAAAGGGAGGGTCTAAGGTTTGGAAGGGGAAGGATTTGGATATCACATCTCATGTTATAGGAAGGATCTCAGGTTTGGTATTAGAAGCATTGAGATATCACATCTTATGCTATCGGAAGGGTCTCAGGTTTGGTATAAGCATTGAGATATCACATCTCTGCTATCGGAAGGGTCTCAGGATTGGAATGGGAAGGACTTGGATATTACAATTCATGTTATAGGAAAGGTCTCAGGTTTGGTATTAGAAGCTTTGAGATATCACATCTCATGCTATAGGAAGGGTCTCAGGAATGGCATGGGAAGGACTTGGATATCACATCTCATGATAAAGGAAGGGTCTAAGGTTTGGAAGGGGAAGGATTTGGATATCACATCTCATGTTATTAGACCGGTCTCAGGTTTGGTATTAGAAGCATTGAGATATCAAGTCTCATGGTATAGGACGGGAGTTTGATATCACATCTCATGCCATGGTATGGGTCTCAGGTTTTGTAAAAGCATTGGGATATCACATCTCATGGAAGGGTATCAGGATTGGATTTGGAAGGAGTTGGATATCCCATCTCATGCTATAGGAAGGGTCTCAGGTTGGAATGGGAAGGAGTTGGATATCACATCTCATGTTATAGGAAGGATCTCAGGATTGGAATGGGAAGGACTTGGATATCACATCTCATGCTGTAGGAAGGCTCTCAGGTTTGGTATTAGAAGCATTGAGATGTCACTTCTCATGCTATAGGAAAGGTCTCAGGATTGGAATGGGAAGGAGTTGGATATCACATCTGATGCTAAAGGAAGGGTCTCAGTTTTGGTAGAAGCATTGAGATATCACATCTCATGCTATAGGAAGGGTCTCAGGATTGGAATGGGAAGGAGTTGGATATCACATCTCATGCTAAAGGGAGGGTCTCAGGTTTGGAAGGGGAAGGATTTGGATATCACATCTCATGTTATAGGAAGGATCTCAGGTTTGGTTTTAGAAGCATTGAGATATCACATCTCATGCTATAGGAAGGGTCTCAGGATTGGAATGGGAAGGAGTTGGATATCACATCTCATGCTAAAGGGAGGGTCTCAGGATTGGAATGGGAAGGAGTTGGATATCACATCTGATGCTAAAGGAAGGGTCTCAGTTTTGGTAGAAGCATTGAGATATCACATCTCATGCTATAGGAAGGGTCTCAGGATTGGAATGGGAAGGAGTTGGATATCACATCTCATGCTATAGGAAGGGTCTCAGGTTTGGTATAAGCATTGAGATATCACATCTCTGCTATCGGAAGGGTCTCAGGATTGGAAAGGGAAGGACTTAGATATCACATCTCATGCTATAGGGAGGGTCTCAGTTTTGATATTAGAAGCATTGAGATATCACATCTCATGCTATCGGGAGGTTCTCAGGATTGGAATGGGAGGAGCTGGATATCACATCTCATGCCAAAGGAAGGGTCTCAGGTTTGGAAGGGGAAGGATTTGGATAGCACATCTCATGTTATAGGACGGGTCTCAGGTTTGGTATTAGAAGCATTGAGATATCACATCTCATGCTATAGGAAGTGTCTCAGGATTGGAATGGGAAGTAGTTGGATATCACATCTCATGCTACAGGAAGGTTTTCAGGTTTGGTAGAAGCATTGAGATATCACATCTCATGCTATAGGAAGAGTCTCAGGTTTGGGAAGGGAAGGATTTGGATTTCACATCTCATGTTATAGGATGGTTCTCATGTTTGGTTTTTGAAGCATTGAGATATCACATCTCATGCTATAGGAAGGGTCTCAGGATTGGAATGGGAAGGAGTTGGATATCGCATCTCATGTTATAGGAAGGATCTCAGGTTTGGTATTAGAAGCATTGAGATGTCACATCTCATGCTATAGGAAGGGTCTCAGGATTTGAATGGGAAGGAGTTGGATATCACATCTGATGCTAAAGGAAGGGTCTCAGTTTTGGTAGAAGCATTGAGATATCACATCTCATGCTATAGGAAGGGTCTCAGGATTGGAATGGGAAGGAGTTGGATATCACATCTCATGCTAAAGGGAGGGTCTCAGGTTTGGAAGGGGAAGGATTTGGATATCACATCTCATGTTATAGGAAGGATCTCAGGTTTGGTATTAGAAGCACTGAGATATCACATCTCATGCTATAGGAAGGGTCTCAGGATTGGAATGGGAAGGAGTTGGATATCACATCTGATGCTAAAGGAAGGGTCTCAGTTTTGGTAGAAGCATTGAGATATCACATCTCATGCTATAGGAAGGGTCTCAGGATTGGAATGGGAAGGAGTTGGATATCACATCTCATGCTATAGGAAGGGTCTCAGGTTTGGTAGAAGCATTGAGATATCAAGTCTCATGGTATAGGACGGGTCTCAGAATTGGAATAGGAAGGAGTTGGATATCACATCTCAAGCTATAGGAAGGGTCTCAGGATTGGAATGGGAAGGAGTTTGATATCACATCTCATGCCATGGTATGGGTCTCAGGTTTTGTAGAGGCATTGGGATATCACATCTCATGCTATCGGATGGGTATCAGGATTGGATTTGGAAGGAGTTGGATATCCCATCTCATGTTATACTAAGGGTCTAAGGTTGTAATGGGAATTAGTTGGATATCACATCTCATGTTATAGGAAGGGTCTCAGGATTAGAATGGGAAGGACTTGGATATAACATCTCATTCTATAGGAAGGTTCTCAGGGTTGGAAGGGGAAGGAGTTGGATATCACATTTCATGTTAGAGGTAGGATCTCAGGTTTGGTATTAGAGGCATTGAGATATCACATCTCATGCTATCAGAAGGGTCTCAGGATTGGAATGGGAAGGAGTTGGATATCACATCTAATGCTAAAGGGAGGGTCTAAGGTTTGGAAGGGGAAGGATTTGGATATCACATCTCATGTTATAGGAAGGATCTCAGGTTTGGTATTAGAAGCATTGAGATATCACATCTCATGCTATCGGAAGGGTCTCAGGTTTGGTATAAGCATTGAGATATCACATCTCTGCTATCGGAAGGGTCTCAGGATTGGAATGGGAAGGACTTGGATATTACAATTCATGTTATAGGAAAGGTCTCAGGTTTGGTATTAGAAGCATTGAGATATCACATCTCATGCTATAGGAAGGGTTTCAGGATTGGAATGGGAAGGACTTGGATATCACATCTCATGTTATAGGAAGGGTCTCAGGTTTGGTATTAGAAGCATTGAGATATCACATCTCATGCTATAGGAAGGGTCTCAGGAATGGCATGGGAAGGACTTGGATATCACATCTCATGATAAGGGAAGGGTCTAAGGTTTGGAAGGGGAAGGATTTGGATATCACATCTCATGTTATTGGACCGGTCTCAGGTTTGGTATTAGAAGCATTGAGATATCAAGTCTCATGGTATAGGACGGGAGTTTGATATCGCATCTCATGCCATGGTATGGGTCTCAGGTTTTGTAGAAGCATTGGGATATCACATCTCATGGAAGGGTATCAGGATTGGATTTGGAAGGAGTTGGATATCACATCTCATGTTATAGGAAGGATCTCAGGATTGGAATGGGAAGGACTTGGATATCACATCTCATGCTGTAGGAAGGCTCTCAGGTTTGGTATTAGAAGCATTGAGATATCACATCTCATGCTATAGGAAGGGTCTCAGGATTGGAATGGGAAGGAGTTGGATATCGCATCTCATGTTATAGGAAGGATCTCAGGTTTGGTATTAGAAGCATTGAGATGTCACATCTCATGCTATTTGAAGGGTCTCAGGATTTGAATGGGAAGGAGTTGGATATCGCATCTCATGTTATAGAAAGGATCTCAGGTTTGGTATTAGAAGCATTGAGATATCACATCTCATGCTATAGGAAGGGTCTCAGGATTGGAATGGGAAGGAGTTGGATATCACATCTCATGCTATAGGAAGGGTCTCAGGTTTGGTAGAAGCATTGAGATATAACATCTCTGCTATCGGAAGGGTCTCAGGATTGGAATGGGAAGGACTTAGATATCACATCTCATGCTATAGGGAGGGTCTCAGTTTTGATATTAGAAGCATTGAGATATAACATCTCATGCTATCGAAAGGGTCTCAGGATTGGAATGGGAGGAGCTGGATATCACATCTCTTGCTATAGGAAGGGTCTCAGGTTTTTTATTAGAAGCATTGAGATATTACATCTCATGGTATAGGAAGGGTCTCAGGATTGGAATGGGAAGGAGTTGGATATCCCTTCTCATGCTATAGGAAGGGTCTCAGGTTGGAATGGGAAGGAGTTGGATATCACATCTCGTTATAGGAAGGGTCTCAGGATTGGAATGGGAAGGATTTGGATATCACATCTCTTGCTATAGGAAGGGTCTCAGGTTTTTTATTAGAAACATTGAGATATCACATCTCATGCTATAGGAAGGGTTTCAGGATTGGAATGGGAAGGATTTGGATATCACATCTCATGCTAAAGGAAGGGTCTCAGGTTTGGAAGGGGAAGGATTTGGATATAATATCTCATATTATAGGACTGGTCCCAGGTTTGGTATTAGAAGCATTGAGATATCACATCTCATGCTATAGGAAGAGTCTCAGGATTGGAATGGGAAGGAGTTGGATATCACGTTTCATGTTATAGGAAGGGTCTCAGGATTGGAATGGGAAGGAGTTGGATATCACATCTCATGCTAAAGGAAGGGTCTCAGGTTTGGTATAAGCATTGAGATATCACATCTCTGCTATCAGAAGGGTCTCAGGATAGGAATGGGAAGGACTTAGATATCACATCTCATACTATAGGGAGGGTCTCAGTTTTGATATTAGAAGCATTGAGATATCACATCTCATGCTACCGGAAGGGTCTCAGGATTGGAATGGGATGGAGTTTGATATCACATTTCATGCCATGGTATGGGTCTCAGGTTTTGTAGAAGCATTGGGATATCACATGTCATGCTATCGGAAGGGTATCAGGATTGGATTTGGAAGGAGTTGGATATCCCATCTCATGCTATAGGAAGGGTCTCAGGTTGGAATGGGAAGGAGTTGGATATCACATCTCATGTTATAGGAAGGATCTCAGGATTGAAATGGGAAGGACTTGGATATCATATATCATGCTGTAGTAAGGCTCTCAGGTTTTGAAAGGGAAGGAGTTGGATATCACATTTCATGTTATAGGTAGGATCTCAGGTTTGGTATTAGAGGCATTGAGATATCACATCTCATGCTATCAGAAGGGTATCAGGATTGGAATGGGAAGGAGTTGGATATCACATCTCATGCTAAAGGGAGGGTCTCAGGTTTGGAAGGAGAAGGATTTGAATATCACATCTCATGTTATAGGAAGGATCTCAGGTTTGTTATTAGAAGCATTGAGATATCACATCTCATGCTATCGGAAGGATCTCAGCTTTGGTATTAGAAGCATTGAGATATCACATCTCATGCTATAGGAAGGGTCTCAGGATTGGTAGAAGCATTGAGATATCACATCTCTGCTATCGGAAGGGTCTCAGGATTGGAATGGGAAGGACTTAGATATCACATCTCATGCTATAGGGAGGGTCTCAGTTTTGATATTAGAAGCATTGAGATATCACATCTCATGCTATCGAAAGTGTCTCAGGATTGGAATGGAAGGAGCTGGATATCACATCTCTTGCTATAGGAAGGGTCTCAGGTTTTTTATTAGAAGCATTGAGATATTACATCTCATGGTATAGGAAGGGTCTCAGGATTGGAATGGGAAGGAGTTGGATATCGCATCTCATGTTATAGGAAGGATCTCAGGTTTGGTGTTAGAAGCATTGAGATATCACATCTCATGCTATAGGAAGGGTCTCAGGATTGGTAGAAGCATTGAGATATCACATCTCTGCTATCGGAAGGGTCTCAGGATTGGAATGGGAAGGACTTAGATATCACATCTCATGCTATAGGGAGGGTCTCAGTTTTGATATTAGAAGCATTGAGATATCACATCTCATGCTATCGAAAGTGTCTCAGGATTGGAATGGAAGGAGCTGGATATCACATCTCTTGCTATAGGAAGGGTCTCAGGTTTTTTATTAGAAGCATTGAGATATTACATCTCATGGTATAGGAAGGGTCTCAGGATTGGAATGGGAAGGAGTTGGATATCCCTTCTCATGCTATAGGAAGGGTCTCAGGTTGGAATGGGAAGGAGTTGGATATCACATCTCGTTATAGGAAGGGTCTCAGGATTGGAATGGGAAGGATTTGGATATCACATCTCTTGCTATAGGAAGGGTCTTAGGTTTTTTATTAGAAACATTGAGATATCACATCTCATGCTATAGGAAGGGTTTCAGGATTGGAATGTGAAGGATTTGGATATCACATCTCATGCTAAAGGAAGGGTCTCAGGTTTGGAAGGGGAAGGATTTGGATATAATATCTCATATTATAGGACTGGTCCCAGGTTTGGTATTAGAAGCATTGACATATCACATCTCATGCTATAGGAAGAGTCTCAGGATTGGAATGGGAAGGAGTTGGATATCACGTTTCATGTTATAGGAAGGGTCTCAGGATTGGAATGGGAAGGAGTTGGATATCACATCTCATGGTAAAGGAAGGGTCTCAGGTTTGATAGAAGCATTGAGATATCACATCTCATGCTATAGGAAGGAACTCAGGATTGGAATGGGAAGGAGTTGGATATCACATCTCATGCCATAGGAAGGGTCATCAGGTTTGGTATAAGCATTGAGATATCACATCTCTGCTATCGGAAGGGTCTCAGGATAGGAATGGGAAGGACTTAGATATCACATCTCATACTATAGGGAGGGTCTCAGGTTTGGTAGAAGCATTGAGATATAACATCTCTGCTATCGGAAGGGTCTCAGGATTGTAATGGGAAGGACTTAGATATCACATCTCATGCTATAGGGAGGGTCTCAGTTTTGATATTAGAAGCATTGAGATATCACATCTCATGCTATCGAAAGGGTCTCAGGATTGGAATGGGAGGAGCTGGATATCACATCTCTTGCTATAGGAAGGGTCTCAGGTTGGAATGGGAAGGAGTTGGATATCACATCTCGTTATAGGAAGGGTCTCAGGATTGGAATGGAAGGATTTGGATATCACATCTCTTGCTATAGGAAGGGTCTCAGGTTTTTTATTAGAAACATTGAGATATCACATCTCATGCTATAGGAAGGGTTTCAGGATTGGAATGTGAAGGATTTGGATATCACATCTCATGCTAAAGGAAGGGTCTCAGGTTTGGAAGGGGAAGGGTTTGGATATAATATCTCATATTATAGGACTGGTCCCAGGTTTGGTATTAGAAGCATTGACATATCACATCTCATGCTATAGGAAGAGTCTCAGGATTGGAATGGGAAGGAGTTGGATATCACGTTTCATGTTATAGGAAGGGTCTCAGGATTGGAATGGGAAGGAGTTGGATATCACATCTCATGCTAAAGGAAGGGTCTCAGGTTTGATAGAAGCATTGAGATATCACATCTCATGCTATAGGAAGGAACTCAGGATTGGAATGGGAAGGAGTTGGATATCACATCTCATGCCATAGGAAGGGTCATCAGGTTTGGTATAAGCATTGAGATATCACATCTCTGCTATCGGAAGGGTCTCAGGATAGGAATGGGAAGGACTTAGATATCACATCTCATACTATAGGGAGGGTCTCAGGTTTGGTAGAAGCATTGAGATATAACATCTCTGCTATCGGAAGGGTCTCAGGATTGGAATGGGAAGGACTTAGATATCACATCTCATGCTATAGGGAGGGTCTCAGTTTTGATATTAGAAGCATTGAGATATCACATCTCATGCTATCGAAAGGGTCTCAGGATTGGAATGGGAGGAGCTGGATATCACATCTCTTGCTATAGGAAGGGTCTCAGGTTGGAATGGGAAGGAGTTGGATATCACATCTCGTTATAGGAAGGGTCTCAGGATTGGAATGGGAAGGATTTGTATATCACATCTCTTGCTATAGGAAGGGTCTCAGGTTTTTTATTAGAAACATTGAGATATCACATCTCATGCTATAGGAAGGGTTTCAGGATTGGAATGTGAAGGATTTGGATATCACATCTCATGCTAAAGGAAGGGTCTCAGGTTTGGAAGGGGAAGGATTTGGATATAATATCTCATATTATAGGACTGGTCCCAGGTTTGGTATTAGAAGCATTGACATATCACATCTCATGCTATAGGAAGAGTCTCAGGATTGGAATGGGAAGGAGTTGGATATCACGTTTCATGTTATAGGAAGGGTCTCAGGATTGGAATGGGAAGGAGTTGGATATCACATCTCATGCTAAAGGAAGGGTCTCAGGTTTGATAGAAGCATTGAGATATCACATCTCATGCTATATGAAGGAACTCAGGATTGGAATGGGAAGGAGTTGGATATCACATCTCATGCCATAGGAAGGGTCATCAGGTTTGGTATAAGCATTGAGATATCACATCTCTGCTATCGGAAGGGTCTCAGGATAGGAATGGGAAGGACTTAGATATCACATCTCATACTATAGGGAGGGTCTCAGTTTTGATATTAGAAGCATTGAGATATCACATCTCATGCTACCGGAAGGGTCTCAGGATTGGAATGGGATGGAGTTTGATATCACATCTCATGCCATGGTATGGGTCTCAGGTTTTGTAGAAGCATTGGGATATCACATCTCATGCTATCGGAAGGGTATCAGGATTGGATTTGGAAGGAGTTGGATATCCCATCTCATGCTACAGGAAGGGTCTCAGGTTGGAATGGGAAGGAGTTGGATATCACATCTCATGTTATAGGAAGGTTCTCAGGATTGGAATGGGAAGGACTTGGATATCATATCTCATGCTGTAGGAAGGCTCTCAGGTTTGGAAAGGGAAGGAGTTGGATATTACATTTCATGTTAGAGGTAGGATCTCAGGTTTGGTATTAGAGGCATTGAGATATCACATCTCATGCTATCAGAAGGGTATCAGGATTGGAATGGGAAGGAGTTGGATATCACATATCATGCTAAAGGAAGGGTCTCAGGTTTGATAGAAGCATTGAGATATCACATCTCATGCTATAGGAAGGAACTCAGGATTGGAATGGGAAGGAGTTGGATATCACATCTCATGCCATAGGAAGGGTCATCAGGTTTGGTATAAGCATTGAGATATCACATCTCTGCTATCGGAAGGGTCTCAGGATAGGAATGGGAAGGACTTAGATATCACATCTCATACTATAGGGAGGGTCTCAGTTTTGATATTAGAAGCATTGAGATATCACATCTCATGCTACCGGAAGGGTCTCAGGATTGGAATGGGATGGAGTTTGATATCACATCTCATGCCATGGTATGGGTCTCAGGTTTTGTAGAAGCATTGGGATATCACATCTCATGCTATCGGAAGGGTATCAGGATTGGATTTGGAAGGAGTTGGATATCCCATCTCATGCTACAGGAAGGGTCTCAGGTTGGAATGGGAAGGAGTTGGATATCACATCTCATGTTATAGGAAGGATCTCAGGATTGGAATGGGAAGGACTTGGATATCATATCTCATGCTGTAGGAAGGCTCTCAGGTTTGGAAAGGGAAGGAGTTGGATATCACATTTCATGTTAGAGGTAGGATCTCAGGTTTGGTATTAGAGGCATTGAGATATCACATCTCATGCTATCAGAAGGGTATCAGGATTGGAACGGGAAGGAGTTGGATATCACATCTCATGCTAAAGGGAGGGTCTCAGGTTTGGAAGGGAAGGATTTGAATATCACATCTCATGTAATAGGAAGGATCTCAGGTTTGGTATTAGAAGCATTGAGATATCACATCTCATGCTATCGGAAGGATCTCAGGTTTGGTATTAGAAGCATTGAGTATCACATCTCATGCTATAGTAAGGGTCTCAGGTTTGGAATGGGAAGGAGTTGGATATCGCATCTCATGTTATAGGAAGGATCTCAGGTTTGGTATTAGAAGCATTGAGATATCACATCTCATGCTATAGGAAGGGTCTCAGGATTGGAATGGGAAGGAGTTGGATATCACATCTGATGCTAAAGGAAGGGTCTCAGTTTTGGTAGAAGCATTGAGATATCACATCTCATGCTATAGGAAGGGTCTCAGGATTGGAATGGGAAGGAGTTGGATATCACATCTCATGCTATAGGAAGGGTCTCAGGTTTGGTATAAGCATTGAGATATCACATCTCTGCTATCGGAAGGGTCTCAGGTTTGGAAGGGGAAGGATTTGGATATCATATCTCATGTTATAGGACTCGTCCCAGGTTTGGTATTAGAAGCTGTTAAGACGGATTTCTGAACTCTGTCCTGGTGGCGCAGAAGTTCAGAAGGCCAACCTAATTACTTGGAACAGGGTAACCTCTGGACGTGCCAGACCAATCAAGGTAGCGATCGCGGCGGTCAAGACTAGGTCTCAAGAGGGGTGAGGGTGACAGAAAGCCCGCAATGAGCACACAAAGCGAGAACACTTACAAACTACTCCAAACAGTTGTTATATTAAAAATATATACACATTTATTTCAAGGCCTTTAAAACAATGACCGTAGCGAGAAAATCACAATATAACGATAGTAAACCAACACATACCATATCAACACAATATATATACAAATACGACAGTCTCAAGCGTTAGATGCACGAAATGGGTAGTCCACCTAAAAGGGAAGGAAGACAGGCAGTGCGAAATAATGCTTAGACCCAGTTCGCCTTCAGAGGCACCTAACTAGATGGAAGTCCGAGCCCTGCGAAGAGTGGAGCCTTGTGCTCAAAAGTACCTGCAGGTGCTGGTGCCAACGGGCAAAAGGAGAAGCTCTTCGAGGGAAATCAGGCAGTTCAGTTTAGTGCACAAAAGAAGAAGAACAAGTTCCGCGACTCAAGCGCAGCCTCCACAGTGGGCAGAAGCAGAGCGCGAGTACGGAAAAGGGTGCTGTTTGACACAGCGGGGAAAAGCAATGGGCTCCTGCAGGAGGGCGACCAGATCCTAGCTATGCTACTCACCGGTCCCCGATGCAAGCAGACCCAGGCTTCTCCGCGTCAGTTTCAGCAGCTGGCAGGTTCAGAAGAGCAGGGAACGCCTCGTCGTCGTGTTGAGTAAAAAGACGTCCCAATCGAAGAAACCCACACAGTTTGTTACCACAGCCGGGCAACGGAGCGGCCGTGTGTATCTGAGCCAAATGTACACTACTCACTTCAGACCTGGGAACGCCAAGTGTACGAAGCGTGTGAGAGTGACAAGGACTCAAAATACTACACAACCTGGCGGCGGTTAAAGATCAAGACTCCCGTGTAAGCTGGTCAGTCAGCTGGATGGCCCAGAGACGCTTCCGAAGGCTTACTGGCAGGAGATGGTGAAGATGCCGAGAATAGCTGTTCCCGCTATTCCAAGGGTCGAAGTACCAGTACAGGCCTTCTGGTTCGATCAAAGGTGAAAAGGGTTTCACAAGACGACAGCAGTGCAGAGGAGAAGTCCTTCAGCGGGTCACCAGCGATTCCTCGGTCCAGCCTCTTGGTTGCAGGATACCTGGTTCCTGTATTCCTTCGTTCGTGAGAACTCAGGAGATCGGCATGGTAGTGGTGTTTCCAGCCCCCTCTTATCCACGGTTCCCTTCGCGCCAAAACGGAGGGGACCCAATGGGAGATCCGCTCATCAACACTCACACTATTCGTGGACCAATCACGGACCACGGTGGTCCCAGGCATTCACACCACCCTAGACTCGCTGGCACCCAGGATGTGTATTGGGACCAGACATCCCAGCCCACATCCTGGAGGCACACACAAGACATGTAGAAGCCCGCGAAAGCATCCATGTTTCGCGGGAAAGTACATGCCCAAATAAGGAAGGCCCAGGGTCGGCTCGACCTGGGGAAGGTGAAGGGTGCAAAACGGTCAGCGGACAGGACAAAGGAGCCTCGTGGTCTGGCCATTTTGGGAGCCAGGCCACCATTTTGGGTTAAGCGCGAGAAACGCGCTTAGAACGCCAAAAGGATCTCAAAACACAAGAAACAATCGCTGCCACCATTCCCGTCCCTGAATCACTTGCACCGATCAGATACAATCCTAAACGAGTATCTAGGGCCTGTAGAAGGCTAGAGACCCAAGAGAGCTGTAACTTAGCTTACAGTGCCCTCTTCTGTCATGTTCCACGAAAGCCGCAACATGATAAAAGAAACTACGGGAAACAGCGTTCCCCGGTACTGACTGTCTTAAGGGCATGTCAGTTTCCCCGTAAGAAAGGAGCGAAAGCCCAGAGGAGTGCGGCAGAAGGCTGCACTTCTCTGGCAAAGTCAAGAACAAGGTGAAAAACAACAGCAAAAAGTTTAGGGGTTGCCACATGGAAGGAAAATTACCTACAATTACGAAATCATTCCTAACACTCGCCCCTCCCAGACTATGGACAGGGGGAACTAATCCACCCCTGGATGAGTCTCTTGTTCAGGTCGGTTAAACATTCTGGACAACCCATCAGCATTGCTATGTTGGACACCTGGCCTATGCTCAATAGTGAAGTCGAAGCCTTGTAGACTTATGGACCACCTAAGCAACTTTGGATTCTCCCCCTTCATGTTCATTAGCCACTTTAAGGGCTTATGGTCAGTTTGCACAGTGAAGTGGGTCCCATAGAGGTAGGGCATCAGCTTCCTTAGGGCCCACACAACAGAGAAACATTCTTTCTCTACCGTGGACCATCTGAGCTCTCTATCCTTAAGCTGGCGGCTAATAAAACCAATAGGGTGTTGCTTACCCTTCTCATCTACTTGTGATAGTACAGCTCCTATCCCAGTGTCAGAGGCTTCCGTCTGCACGATAAAAGGTCTTTGATAATCAGGGGCCCTGAGGACAGGGGCCTGGCACAAGGAGTCTTTTAAGCCATTGAAGGCCTTCTCACACTCGTCGGTCCAAGTTACCTTCTTGGGTTTCTTCGGAGTTGTGAGGGCAGTCAGAGGGGCAGCAATGGTGCCATAGTCTGCCACAGAATTGCGGTAATACCCCGTGAGTCCTAAGAAGGCTCTCACTTGGGTTTGCGTAGTGGGGGTAGGCCAGTCTTGTACTGCTTGTACTTTACTGGGAAGAGGCTGTATCCTCCCTCCACCTACTTCATGTCCAAGGTAAACCACTGAGCCTTGTCCAATCTGGCATTTACTAGCCTTTATGGTCAGGTGTGCTTTCTGAAGAGCCTGGAGCACAATCCCGAGGTGTTTCACATGGTCTTCCCAGGTGGCACTGAAAACTGCTATATCGTCCAGATATGCAAGACAGAATTCGTCCAACCCATTCAACACATGATTCGCAAGCCTCTGGAAAGTGGCAGGTGCATTCTTCAACCCGAACGGCATTACCCGGAATTGGTAAAGGCCGTCTGGAGTAGAAAATGCTGTCTTCTCCTTGGCATGTTCTTCTAAAGCTATTTGCCAATAGCCAGCAGTGAGGTCAAACGTGCTGAGGTACTTGGAGGCACCCAAAGTATCCACCAGCTCATCTGTTCGAGGCAAGGGGTGTGCATCTGTCTTGGTGACAGCATTCAGAGCCCTGTAATCCACGCAGAACCTCAATTCAGAAGTGCCTGCCTTTGGAACCAAAACCACAGGGCTGGACCAAGGACTACTAGAGGGTTCAATCACCCCAATGTCTAACATCTTGTTGACCTCGGTCTTAATATAAGACCATACTTTGTCTGACATCCTGTATCCCCTACTTTTGGTAGGTACACTGTCTCCTGTGTCAATGTTATGTTTGCACCAAGGTGTCAAACCAGGCGACTGTGAAAACAGGGGAGAAAACTGCCTAAGCAAACTATTCACCTCAGCCTGCTGATCAGAAGTCAGGTGAGGGGCCACTCGGACACCCTCAAAGGAGCTATCTGAAGGACCGCTTTGGAACAGGTCGGGGAGAGGTTCCGACTCCTCTTCCTCAACATCTGAAGCCAGTAGCAGTGCTGCGATTTCGACTCTTGGGACGAAAGCCTTCAGCCTATTCACGTGAAACACTTTTGGAGCCTGTCCAGGCCTTCCAAGGTCCACTAAATAGTTAACCTCACCCAGGGGCTCCACCACTGTGTAAGGGCCTGACCATTTGTCCTGTAAAGCTCAAGGCCTTATGGGATTCATGATCAGGACTTGCTGACCAGGTGTAAAGTTGTTGAGGGAAGCTTTCTGGTCGTACCAATGTTTCACCAGCGCTTGTCCTGCCTTCAATTTATCACTAGCCAAGCCCATCAGAGGTACCATCCGTTTTCTGAGCCCTAGCACATAATCAACTACTTTGGTAGTAACAGGGGGAGTGGGCATCTCCCATCCCTCTTTGACGATGGCTAAGGGTCCCCGTACGGGATGACCGAACAGAAGTTCGAAGGGGCTGAAGCCAACACCCTCCTGTGGTACCTCTCGGTAGGCAAACAGTAAGCATGGTAAAAGAAGATCCCATTTTCTTCTCTGAGGTTCCTCCAGAGCCCCAATCATGCTCTTTAACGTTCTGTTGAAACCTTCCACCAGACCATTGGTCTGGGGGTGGTATGCAGAAGAGAACTTGTAGGTGACCCCACATTCTTTCCACATAGCCTGCATATACTTCGACATAAAGTTGCTGCCACGATCCGACACAACTTCTTTAGGGAAGCCAACCCTAGTAAATATGCCAAGTAAAGCTTTTGCAACTGACTTGGCAGTTACAGTTTTCAATGGGATGGCCTCAGGATATCTGGTTGCATGGTCGACCAGCACCAGGATAAACCTATTGCCCGAGGATGTTTGCAGGTCAAGGGGACCAACGATGTCGATCCCTACCCTTTCAAACGGTACCCCCACAACTGGGAGCGGTACCAACGGAGCTTGGATTGTCGCGCCAACCTTACCAGACAACTGGCAGGAGGCACAACTCCTGCAGTGACTTTCTACTTGCACCCCCATCTTGGGCCAGTAGAAGTGCATGGATAACCTTTGCTTGGTCCTCTTCATACCAAGGTGACCAGCAAGGGGAACTTCATGCGCCAACTGCAGGAGGAAGGGCCTAACAGCAAGGGGAACCACCAACCTCCTATGGTCTCCTTCTGTAGACTCTGTGGGCTCACTATACAGGAGTCCACCTTCCCAATAAATCCTATGCGTCCCAGGAGGTTCACCCTCAAGCTGGGAGCAGGCCTGTCTCCTTAGGCCTTCCAGAGATGGGCACTCACGTTGGCCTTTACTGAATTCGTCCCTATTAGGACCTCCTTCAACTAACAAGTCTTTTAGTTCAGGATGATCGTTGGGGTCAAATACTTCAGGCATCGCCACCTCCTCGTCAGGCCCGGGCGATTGACCAACTTCCTCCACCGCAGTGGTAGGCGAGCTCGGGGGAATATTCTCTTTCCCTCATCTTGACTTGTCGACTCCTTTCGCCTTGGGTTTCCCCTTCGGCTGGGGCGGCGTATTGGTCTTGGCCAATGCTGCCCGTGCTTGAGACCGTGTGTAGGGTCTTTCGGCAGTGTCTCCTACGATCCCTAACGCTCTGAGATCATTACCTAACAAGACCTTTCCCGGGACGTTTCTCTGAATGCTCACTGGAATCCTGACTGCTATACCATTTAAAGTAAGATTTACAGGTATTACTGGGAACATACGGAGTGGGCCGTCAGCCAACTTAGTGGGCATCAGAGTAGCTCTGGCAACTTCCTCTGAGTCTACTAAGGTAGAATCCACTACAGTGCGACTGCACCCACTATCCCTAAGAGCTGGAGTATCCACTCCATTGATCAGCACACTGTCTTTAAAGTAGTGCTTGGTATTATCCGGAATCCTAGCATAAGCCTCTGCGACTTTAGGCTCCCAGGAACCCAGGGAAACTAAAACTACCTCAGCCTCTATCGCGCTGGGAAATGAGTCTGAGGAGAAGGATGCTCCTGTAATCTCTTCTTCCTCGAAGGAGGAGAAGGCCAGATTAGCGGAGTGGACCCCCAAAGGTCTAACCTTACACCGGGGATCCCCCTTCACGTGGTCAGTTGCTCCACAAGCAAAACAAGATCCATTGGGTCTGTTTACATAGGGAGGCTTATTGTAACCAGAGTTCTGTTTCGGAGGCTGACCTCCACTACCCTGTGAGTTCTCTTGTGTCTTACCCTTATTTTTCTTTTAGTGGCCCTTAGGTGAAGAAGATGTATCAGATTCTCCACCCTCCTTATCTTTGGACTTTTTCCCTTCCTCCTGCTTACCAGGATGAGTTTTGTCCTTATTGGACACTCGATGTGACACCCATAAGTCGGCTGCAATGGCCAGCTTCTTAGGATCTATCTCCTTCGAATCGGCCAAATGCTGCTTAAGCTCCGGGGAAGAAGACGCAAAAATGTGTTCCAGCATGACAAGATTTATCATGCCTTCGAAGGTAGAAACCTCATAACCTTCGACCCAGCCAGTTAAGTTTTTCAAGGACTCAGTGACATAAGATACCCAAGTACCACCTTCCTTTTTCTTATACTCTCTGAAACGTTTCAAATATTGGGCCGGAGTCTTCCCAAACTTTAAAATGAGAGTTTGCTTTAACATTGCGAAATCAGCTCGCTCAGCCTTCGACATTTCCATAATGGCACTACAGCCAGAATGGGGCAGTCTGCTGAGTAACCAGGCAATCTTATCAGCATTGTCAACTTGTTGAACTTCGCATGCATACTCAAACGCATTCAGCCAGTCCATAATGTCATTCCTTTCCTCATATACACTGAGCAGATCTTTCAGAAACCGTGGATGAGAGGAGGCCCCAGACCCATGTCCAGGACCCTTGGACCCATTTGCAAACTGAAGCTTGGCCAGTTCCAACTGGTGATCCCTGTCTTTTTGTTTTTCTGCCTGTTCGAATTTTAGTTTGGCTATGCTGAATTCAAGCTCCTGCTGCCTAAACCGCAGCTCTTGCTTCTTGAATTCAAGCATAGCCTCCCCATCAGCACTGGCAGAGGAAACATTAGACATCTCATCCTCCCTGTCCTCGTGGTCGCGGTGGATCAGTGCAGCGGCAGAACCGTCGGTTCTACCAGTGAGAGCAGCCCCACCTCCTTCCGCACTGTCCTCAGAAGTTATAGCGTCAAGCTGCGCTTCTTGCCACGCCACGATTCTTTGGATCATTTCCAATTTCGTGCCTTGAGAGGAAACACCTCTCTCAGCACACATCTTTTTCAATGTTTCTGATTTGGAAGCATTTAAAGTTAACAAGGTATTTGTTTCCATACTGTTAGATAGGACTATGGCCTTTTTAAAGTTATACTACAACAATTCACTATGTGTCCTGGTTGGAATAACCTGAAATGCCTTAGTTCGTGCGCAACACTGGATACCTTCAGTCGTATCCCACCGCTCTACACCAATTTGTTAAGACGGATTTCTGAACTCTGTCCTGGTGGCGCAGAAGTTCAGAAGGCCAACCTAATTACTTGGAACAGGGTAACCTCTGGACGAGCCAGACCAATCAAGGTAGCGATCACGGCGGTCAAGACTAGGTCTCAAGAGGGGTGAGGGTGACTGAAAGCCCGCAATGAGCACACAAAGCGAGAACACTTACAAACTTCTCCAAACAGTTGTTATATTAAAAATATATACACATTTATTTCAAGGCCTTTAAAACAATGACCGTAGCGAGAAAATCACAATATAACGATAGTAAACCAACACATACCATATCAACACAATATATATACAAATACGACAGTCTCAAGCGTTAGATGCACGAAATGGGTAGTCCACCTAAAAGGGAAGGAAGACAGGCAGTGCGAAATAATGCTTAGACCCAGTTCGCCTTCAGAGGCACCTAACTAGATGGAAGTCCGAGCCCTGCGAAGAGTGGAGCCTTGTGCTCAAAAGTACCTGCACGTGCTGGTGCCAACGGGCAAAAGGAGAAGCTCTTCGAGGGAAATCAGGCAGTTCAGTTTAGTGCACAAAAGAAGAAGAACAAGTTCCGTGACTCAAGCGCAGCCTCCACAGTGGGCAGAAGCAGAGTGCGAGTATGGAAAAGGGTGCTGTTTGACACAGCGGGGAAAAGCAATGGGCTCCTGCAGGAGGGCGACCAGATCCTACCTATGCTACTCACCGGTCCCCGAAGCAAGCAGACCCAGGCTTCTCCGCGTCAGTTTCAGCAGCTGGCAGGTTCAGAAGAGCAGGGACCGCCTCGTCGTCGTGTTGAGTAAAAAGACGTCCCAATCGAAGAAACCCGCACAGTTTGTTACCACAGCAGGGCTAACGGAGCGGCCGTGTGTATCTGAGCCAAATGTACACTACTCACTTCAGACCTGGGAACGCCAAGTGTACGAAGCGTGTGAGAGTGACAAGGACTCGAAATACAACACAACCTGGCGGCGGTTACAGAGCAAGACTCCCGTGTAAGCTGGTCAGTCTACTGGATGGCCCAGAGACGCTTCCGAAGGCTTACTGGCAGGAGATGGTGAAGATGCCGAGAATAGCTGTTCCAGCTTTTCCAAGGGTCGAAGTACCAGTACAGGCCTTCTGGTTCGATCAAAGGTGAAAAGGGTTTCACAAGGCGACAGCAGTGCAGAGGAGCAGTCCTTCAGCGGGTCACCAGCGATTCCTCGGTTCAGCCTCTTGGTTGCAGGATACTTGGCTCCTGTATTCCTTTGTTTGTGAGAACTCAGGAGATGGACATGGTAGTGGTGTTTCCAGCCCCCTCTTATCCACGGTTCCCTTCGCGCCAAAACGGAGGGGACCCAATGGGAGATCCGCTCATCAACACTCACACCATTCGTGGACCAATCACGGACCATGGTGGTCCCAGGCATTCACACCACCCTAGACTCTCTGGCACCCAGGATGTGTATTGGGACCAGACATCCCAGCCCACATCCTGGAGGCACACACAAGACATGTAGAAGCCCGCGAAAGCATCCGTGTTTCGCGGGAAAGTACATGCCCAAATAAGGAAGGCCCCCGGGTCGGCTCGACCTGGGGAAGGTGAAGGGAGCAAGACGGTCAGTGGACAGGACAAAGGAGCCTCGTGGTCTGGCCATTTTGGGAGCCAGGCCACCATTTTGGTTTAAGTGCGAGAAACGCGGTTAGAACGCCAAAAGGAGCTCAAAACACAAGAAACGATCGCTGCCACCATTCCCGTCCCTGAATCACTTGCACCGATCAGATACAATCCTAAACGAGTATCTAGGGCCTGTAGAAGGCTAGAGACCCAAGAGAGCTGTAACTTAGCTTACAGTGCCCTCTTGTGTCATGTTGCACGAAAGCCGCAACATGATAAAAGAAACTACGGGAAACAGCGTTCCCCGGTACTGACTGTCTTAAGGGCATGTCAGTTTCCCCGTAAGAAAGGAGTGAAAGCCCAGAGGAGTGCGGCAGAAGGCTGCACTTCTCTGGCAAAGTCAAGAACAGGGTGAAAAACAACAGCAAAAAGTTTAGGGGTTGCCACATGGAAGGAAAATTACCTACAATTACGAAATCTTTCCTAACAGAAGCATTGAGATATCACATCTCATGCTATAGGAAGAGTCTCAGGATTGGAATGGGAAGGAGTTGGATATCACGTCTCATGTTATAGGAAGGGTCTCAGGATTGGAATGGGAAGGAGTTGGATATCACATCTCATGCTAAAGGAAGGGTCTCAGGTTTGATAGAAGCATTGAGATATCACATCTCATTCTATAGGAAGGAACTCAGGATTAGAATGGGAAGGAGTTGGATATCACATCTCATGCCATAGGAAGGGTCATCAGGTTTGGTATAAGCATTGAGATATCACATCTCTGCTATCGGAAGGGTCTCAGGATAGGAATGGGAAGGACTTAGATATCACATCTCATACTATAGGGAGGGTCTCAGTTTTGATATTAGAAGCATTGAGATATCACATCTCATGCTATCGGAAGGGTCTCAGGATTGGAATGGGATGGAGTTGGATATCACATCTCAAGCTATCTCAGGATTGGAATGGGAAGGAGTTTGATATCACATCTCAAGCTATAGGAAGGGTCTCAGGTTTGGAAGGGGAAGGATTTGGATCTCACATCTCATGTTTTATGACGGGTCTCAGGTTTGGTATTAGAAGCATTGAGATATCACATCTCATGGTATAGGAAGGGTCTCAGGATTGTAATGGGAAGAAGTTGGATATCACATCTCAAGCTATCTCAGGATTGGAATGGGAAGGAGTTTGATATCACATCTCAAGCCATAGGAAGGGTCTCAGGTTTGGAAAGGGAAGGATTTGGATTTCACATCTCATGTTATAGGATGGTTCTCATGGTTTTAGAAACATTGAGATATCACATCTCATGCTATCGGAAGGGTCTCAGGATTGGAAAGGGAAGGATTTGGATTTCACATGTTATAGGATGGTTCTCAGGTTTGGTTTTAGAAGCTTTGAGATATCACATCTCATGGTATAGGAAGGGTCTCAGGATTGGAATGGGAAGGAGTTGGATAACACATTGAATGGGAAGGAGTTTGATATCACATCTCAAGCTATAGGAAGGGTCTCAGGTTTGGAAAGGGAATGATTTGGATTTCGCATCTCATGTTATAGGATGGTTCTCATGTTTGGTTTTAGAAGCACTGAGATATCACATCTCATGCTATAGGAAGAGTCTCAGGATTGGAATGGGAAGGAGTTGGATATCACGTCTCATGTTATAGGAAGGGTCTCAGGATTGGAATGGGAAGGAGTTGGATATCACATCACATGCTAAAGGAAGGGTCTCAGGTTTGATAGAAGCAAAGGTTTGGAATGGGAAGGAGTTTGATATCACATCTCATGTTATAGGAAGGATGTCAGGTTTGGTATTAGAAGCATTGAGATATCACATCTCATGCTATAGGAAGGGTCTCAGGATTGGAATGGGAAGGAGTTGGATATCACATCTCATGCTATAGGAAGGGTCTCAGGTTTGGTATAAGCATTGAGATATCCCATCTCATGCTATAGGAAGGGTCTCAGGATTGGAATCGGAAGGAGTTGTATATGACATCTCATGCCATAGGAAGGGTCACAGGTTTGGTATAAGCATTGAGATATCACATCTCTGCTATCGGAAGGGTCTCAGGATTGGAATGGGAAGGAGTTGGATATCCCATCTTGTTATAGGAAGGGTCTCAGGTTTGGTATTAGAAGCATTGAGATATCACATCTCATGCTATAGGAAGGGTCTAAGGTTTGGAAATGGAAGGATTTGGATATCACATCTCATGTTATAGGACCGGTCTCAGGTTTGGTATTAGAAGCATTGAGATATCAAGTCTCATGGTATAGGACGGGTCTCAGAATTGGAATGGGAAGGAGTTGGATATCACATCTCAAGCTATAGGAAGAGTCTCAGGATTGGAATGGGAAGGAGTTTGATATCACATCTCATGCCATGGTATGGGTCTCAGGTTTTGTTGAGGCATTGGGATATCACATCTCATGCTATCGGAAGGGTATCAGGATTGGATTTGGAAGGAGTTGGATATCCCATCTCATGCTATAGGAAGGGTCTAAGGTTGGAATGGGAAGGAGTTGGATATCACATCTCATGTTAAAGGAAGGGTCTCAGGATTGGAATGGGAAGGACAAGGATATCACATCTCATTCTATAGGAAGGCTCTCAGGGTTGGAAGGGGAAGCAGTTGGATATCACATTTCATGTTAGAGGTAGGGTCTCAGGTTTGGTATTAGAGGCATTGAGATATCACATCTCATGCTATCAGAAGGGTCTCAGGATTGGAATGGGAAGGAGTTGGATATCACATCTCATGCTAAAGGGAGGGTCTAAGGTTTGGAAGGGGAAGGATTTGGATATCACATCTCATGTTATAGGAAGGATCTCAGGTTTGGTATTAGAAGCATTGAGATATCACATCTCATGCTATCGGAAGGGTCTCAGATTTGGTATAAGCATTGAGATATCACATCTCTGCTATCGGAAGGTCTCAGGATTGGAATGGGAAGGACTTGGATATCACAATTCATGTTATAGGAAGGGTCTCAGGTTTGGTATTAGAGGCATTGAGATATCACATCTCATGCTATAGGAAGAGTCTCAGGATTGGAATGGGAAGGACTTGGATATCACATCTCATGTTATAGGAAGGGTCTCAGGTTTGGTATTAGAAGCATTGAGATATCACATCTCATGCTATAGGAAGGGTCTAAGTTTTGGAAGGGGAAGGATTTGGATATCACATCTCATGTTATTGGACCAGTCTCAGGTTTGGTATTAGAAGCATTGAGATATCAAGTCTCATGGTATAGGATGGGAGTTTGATATCACATCTCATGCCATGGTATGGGCCTCAGGTTTTGTAGAAGCATTGGGATATCACATCTCATGCTATCGGAAGGGTATCAGGATTGGATTTGGAAGTTGTTGGATATCCCATCTCATGCTATAGAAAGGCTCTCAGGTTGGAATGGGAAGGAGTTGGATATCACATCTCATGTTATAGGAAGGGTCTCAGGATTGGAATGGGAAGGACTTGGATATCACATCTCATGCTGTAGAAAGGCTCTCAGGTTTGGAAAGGGAAGGAGTTGGATATCACATTTCATGTTAGAGGTAGGATCTCAGGTTTGGTATTAGAGGCATTGAGATATCACATCTCATGCTATCAGAAGGGTATCAGGATTGGAATGGGAAGGAGTTGGATATCACATATTATGCTAAAGGGAGGGTCTCAGGTTTGGAAGGGGAAGGATTTGGATATCACATCTCATGTTATAGGAAGGATCTCAGGTTTGGTATTAGAAGCATTGAGATATCACATCTCTTGCTATCGGAAGGATCTCAGGTTTGGTATTAGAAGCATTGAGATATCACATCTCATGCTATAGGAAGGGTCTCAGGATTGGAATGGGAAGGAGTTGGATATCACATCTCATGTTATAGGAAGGATCTCAGGTTTGTTATTAGAAGCATTGAGATATCACATCTCATGCTATAGGAAGGGTCTCAGGATTGGAATGGCAAGAAGTTAGATATCACATCTCATGCTAAAGGAAGGGTCTCAGTTTTGGTAGAACCATTGAGATATCACATCTCATGCCATAGGAAGGGTCTCAGGATTGGAATGGGAAGGAGTTGGATATCACATCTCATACTATAGGAAGGGTCTCAGGTTTGGTATAAGCATTGAGATATCACATCTCTGCTATCGGAAGGGTCTCAGGATTGGAATGGAAAGGACTTAGATATCACATCTCATGCTATAGGGAGGGTCTCAGTTTTGATATTAGAAGCATTGAGATATCACATCTCATGCTATCGGAAGGGTCTCAGGATTGGAATGGGAGGAGCTGGATATCACATCTCATGCTAAAGGAAGGGTCTCAGGTTTGGAAGGGGAAGGATTTGGATATCACATATCATGTTATAGGAAGGATCTCAGGTTTGGTATTAGAAGCATTGAGATATCACATCTCATGCTATCGGAAGGATCTCAGGTTTGGTATTAGAAGCATTGAGATATCACATCTCATGCGTATAGGAAGGGTCTCAGGATTGGAATGGGAAGGAGTTGGATATCACATCTATTGCTAAAGGAAGGGTCTCAGTTTTGGTAGAAACATTGAGATATCACATCTCATGCTATAGGGAGGGTCTCAGGATTGGAATGGGAAGGAGTTGGATATCACATCTCATGGTCTAGGATGGGTCTCAGTTTTGGTATAAGCATTGAGATATCACATCTCTGCTATTGGAAGGGTCTCAGGATTGGAATGGGAAGGACTTAGATATCACATCTCATGCTATAGGGAGGGTCTCAGTTTTGATATTAGAAGCATTGAGATATCACATCTCATGCTATCGGAAGGGTCTCAGGATTGGAATGGGAGGAGCTGGATATCACATCTCATGCTATAGGAAGGGTCTCAGGTTTGGTAGAAGCGAAGCATTGAGATATCACATTTCATGCTATAGGAAGAGTCTCAGGTTTGGGAAGGGAAGGATTTGGATTTCACATCTCATGTTATAGGATGGTTATCATGTTTGGTTTTTGAAGCATTGAGATTTTGAAGCATTTAGATATCACATCTCATGCTATCGGAAGGGTCTCAGGTTTGGAATGGGAAGGAGTTGGATATCACATTTCATGTTATAGGAAGGATCTCAGGTTTGGTATTAGAAGCATTGAGATATCACATCTCATGCTATAGGAAGGGTCTCAGGAAAACCTGAGACCCGTCATAAAACATGAGATGTGAGATCCAAATCCTTCCCCTTCCAAACCTGAGACCCTTCCTATAGCTTGAGATGTGATATCAAACTCCTTCCCATTCGAATCCTGAGATAGCTTGAGATGTGATATCCAACTCCATCCCATTCCAATCCTGAGACCCTTCCGATAGCATGAGATGTGATATCTCAATGCTTGTAATATCAAAACGGAGACCCTCCCTATAGTATGAGATGTGATATCTAAGTCCTTCCTATTCCTATCCTGAGACCCTTCCGATAGCAGAGATGTGATATCTCAATGCTTATCCAACTCCTTCCCATTCCAATCCTGAGTTCCTTCCTATAGAATGAGATGTGATATCTCAATGCTTCTATCAAACCTGAGACCCTTCCTTTAGCATGAGATGTGATATCCAACTCCTTCCCATTCCAATCCTGAGACCCTTCCTTTAGCATGAGATGTGATATCCAACTCCTTCCCATTCCAATCCTGAGACTCTTCCTATAGCATGAAATGTGATATCTCAATGCTTCTGTTAGGAAAGATTTCATAATTGTAGGTAATTTTCCTTCCATGTGGCAACCCCTAAACTTTTTGCTGTTGTTTTTCACCTTGTTCTTGACTTTGCCAGAGAAGTGCAGCCTTCTGCCGCACTCCTCTGGGCTTTCGCTCCTTTCTTCCGGGGAAACTGACATGCCCTTAAAACAGTCAGTACCGGGGAACGCTGTTTCCCGTAGTTTCTTTTATCATGTTGCGGCTTTCGTGCAACATGACACAAGAGGGCACTGTAAGCTAAGTTACAGCTCTCTTGGGTCTCTAGCCTTCTACAGGCCCTAGATACTCGTTTAGGATTGTATCTGATCGGTGCAAGTGATTCAGGGACAGGAATGGTGGCAGCGATCGTTTCTTGTGTTTTGAGCTCCTTTTGGCGTTCTAACCGCGTTTCTCGCGCTTAACCCAAAATGGTGGTCAATGGTGACCACGAGGCTCCTTAGTCCTGTCTGCTGACCGTCTTGCTCCCTTCACCTTCCCCAGGTCGAGCCGACCCGGGGCCTTCCTTATTTGGGCATGTACTTTCCCGCGAAACACGGATGCTTTCGCGGGCTTCTACATGTCTTGTGTGTGCCTCCAGGATGTGGGCTGGGATGTCTGGTCCCAATACACATCCTGGGTGCCAGAGAGTCTAGGGTGGTGTGAATGCCTGGGACCACCATGGTCCGTGATTGGTCCATGAATGGTGTGAGTGTTGTTGAGCGGATCTCCCATTGGGTCCCCTCCGTTTTGGCACGAAGGGAACCGTGGATAAGAGGGGGCTGGAAACACCACTACCATGTCGATCTCCTGAGTTCTCACGAACAAAGGAATACAGGAGCCAAGTATCCTGCAACCAAGAGGCTGAACCGAGGAATCGCTGGTGACCCGCTGAAGGACTGCTCCTCAGCACTGCTGTCGCCTTGTGAAACCCTTTTCACCTTTGATCGAACCAGAAGGCCTGTACTGGTACTTCGACCCTTGGAAATGCTGGAACAGCTATTCTCGGCATCTTCACCATCTCCTGCCAGTAAGCCTTCGGAAGCGTCTCTGGGCCATCCAGTAGACTGACCAGCTTACACGGGAGTCTTGCTCTGTAACTGCCGCCAGGTTGTGTTGTATTTCGAGTCCTTGTCACTCCCACACACTTCGTACACTTGGCGTTCCCAGGTCTGAAGTGAGTAGTGTACATTTGGCTCAGATACACACGGCCGCTCCGTTGCCCTGCTGTGGTAACAAACTGTGCGGGTTTCTTCGATTGGGACGTCTTTTTACTCAACACGACGACGAGGCGTTCCCTGCTCTTCTGAACCTGCCAGCTGCTGAAACTGACGCGGAGAAGCCTGGGTCTGCTTGCATCGGGGACCGGTGAGTAGCATAGCTAGGATCTGGTCGCCCTCCTGCAGGAGCCCATTGCTTTTCCCTGCTGTGTCAAACAGCACCCTTTTCCGTACTCGCGCTCTGCTTCTGCCCACTGTGGAGGCTGCGCTTGAGTCACGGAACTTGTTCTTCTTCTTTTGTGCACTAAACTGAACTGCCTGATTTCCCACGAAGAGCTTCTCCTTTTGCCCGTTGGCACGAGCACGTGCAGGTACTTTTGAGCACAAGGTTCCACTCTTCGCAGGGCTCGGACTTCCATCTAGTTAGGTGCGTCTGAAGGCGAACTGGGTCTAAGCATTATTTCGCACTGCCTGCCTTCCTTCCCTTTTAGGTGGACTACCCAATTCGTGCATCTAACGCTTGAGACTGTCGTATTTGTATATATATTGTGTTGATATGGTATGTGTTGGTTTACTATCGTTATATTGTGATTTTCTCGCTACGGTCATTGTTTTAAAGGCCTTGAAATAAATGTGTATATATTTTTAATATAACAACTGTTTGGAGTAGTTTGTAAGTGTTCTCGCTTTGTGTGCTCATTGCGGGCTTTCAGTCACCCTCACCCCTCTTGAGACCTAGTCTTGACCGCCGCGATCGCTACCTTGATTGGTCTGGCACGTCCAGAGGTTACCCTGTTCCAAGTAATTAGGTTGGCCTTCTGAACTTCTGCGCCACCAGGACAGAGTTCAGAAATCCGTCTTAACAGCTTCTAATACCAAACCTGGGACCAGTCCTATAACATGAGATATGATATCCAAATCCTTCCCCTTCCAAACCTGAGACCCTTCCGATAGCAGAGATGTGATATCTCAATGCTTATACCAAACCTGAGACCCTTCCTATAGCATGAGATGTGATATCCAACTCCTTCCCATTCCAATCCTGAGACCCTTCCTATAGCATGAGATGTGATATCTCAATGCTCCTAACAAAACTGAGACCCTTCCTTTAGCATCAGATGTGATATCCAACTCCTTCCCATTCCAATCCTGAGACCCTTCCTATAGCATGAGATGTGATATCTCAATGCTTCTAATACCAAACCTGAGATCCTTCCTATAACATGAGATGCGATATCCAACTCCTTCCCATTCCAAACCTGAGACCCTTCCTATAGCATGAGATGTGATATCTCAATGCTTCTAATACCAAACCTGAGATCCTTCCGATAGCATGAGATGTGATATCTCAATGCTTCTAATACCAAACCTGAGATCCTTCCTATAACATGAGATGTGATATTCAAATCCTTCCCCTTCCAAACCTGAGACCCTCCCTTTAGCATGAGATGTGATATCCAACTCCTTCCCATTCCAATCCTGATACCCTTCTGATAGCATGAGATGTGATATCTCAATGCCTCTAATACCAAACCTGAGATCCTACCTCTAACATGAAATGTGATATCCAACTCCTTCCCTTTCCAAACCTGAGAGCCTTCCTACAGCATGAGATATGATATCCAAGTCCTTCCCATTCCAATCCTGAGATCCTTCCTATAACATGAGATGTGATATCCAACTCCTTCCCATTCCAACCTGAGACCCTTCCTATAGCATGAGATGGGATATCCAACTCCTTCCAAATCCAATCCTGATACCCTTCCGATAGCATGAGATGTGATATCCCAATGCTTCTACAAAACCTGAGACCCATACCATGGCATGAGATGTGATATCAAACTCCATCCCATTCCAATCCTGAGACCCTTCCGGTAGCATGAGATGTGATATCTCAATGCTTCTAATTTCAAAACTGAGACCCTCCCTATAGTATGAGATGTGATATCTAAGTCCTTCCCATTCCTATCCTGAGACCCTTCCGATAGCAGAGATGTGATATCTCAATGCTTATACCAAACCTGATGACCCTTCCTATGGCATGAGATGTGATATCCAACTCCTTCCCATGCCAATCCTGAGTTCCTTCCTATAGCATGAGATGTGATATCCAACTCCTTCCCATGCCAATCCTGAGTTCCTTCCTATAGCATGAGATGTGATATCTCAATGCTTCTATCAAACCTGAGACCCTTCCTTTAGCATGAGATGTGATATCCAACTCCTTCCCATTCCAATCCTGAGACCCTTCCTATAACATGAAACGTGATATCCAACTCCTTCCCATTCCAATCCTGAGACTCTTCCTATAGCATGAGATGTGATATCTCAATGCTTATAATACCAAACCTGGGACCAGTCCTATAATATGAGATATTATATCCAAATCCTTCCCCTTCCAAACCTGAGACCCTTCCTTTAGCATGAGATGTGATAACCAAATCCTTCCCATTCCAATCCTGAAACCCTTCCTATAGCATGAGATGTGATATCTCAATGTTTCTAATAAAAAACCTGAGACCCTTCCTATAGCAAGAGATGTGATATCCAAATCCTTCCCATTCCAATCCTGAGACCCTTCCTATAACGAGATGTGATATCCAACTCCTTCCCATTCCAACCTGAGACCCTTCCTATAGCATGAGAAGGGATATCCAACTCCTTCCCATTCCAATCCTGAGACCCTTCCTATACCATGAGATGTAATATCTCAATGCTTCTAATAAAAAACCTAAGACCCTTCCTATAGCAAGACATGTGATATCCAGCTCCTCCCATTCCAATCCTGAGACACTTTCGATAGCATGAGATGTGATATCTCAATGCTTCTAATATCAAAACTGAGACCCTCCCTATAGCATGTGATGTGATATCTAAGTCCTTCCCATTCCAATCCTGAGACCCTTCCGATAGCAGAGATGTGATATCTCAATGCTTCTACCAAACCTGAGACCCTTCCTATAGCATGAGATGTGATATCCAACTCCTTCCCATTCCAATCATGAGACCCTTCCTATAGCATGAGATGTGATATCTCAATGCTTCTACCAATACTGAGACCCTTCCTTTAGCATAAGATGTGATATCCAACTCCTTCCCATTCCAATCCTGAGACCCTTCCTATAGCATGAGATGTGATATCTCAATGCTTCTAATACCAAACCTGAGATCCTTCCTATAACATGAGATGTGATATCCAAATCCTTCCCCTTCCAAACCTGAGACCCTCACTTTAGCATGAGATGTGATATCCAACTCCTTCCCATTCCAATCCTGAGACCCTTCCTATAGCATGAGATGTGATATCTCAATGCTTCTACCAAAACTGAGACCCTTCCTTTAGCATCAGATGTGATATCCAACTCCTTCCCATTCAAATCCTGAGACCCTTCCTATAGCATGAGATGTGACATCTCATTGCTTCTAATACCAAACCTGAGATCCTTCCTATAACATGAGATGCGATATCCAACTCCTTCCCATTCCAATCCTGAGACCCTTCCTATAGCATGAGATGTGATGTCTCAATGCTTCTAATACCAAACCTGAGAGCCTTCCTACAGCATGAGATGTGATATCCAAGTCCTTCCCATTCCAATCCTGAGACCCTTCCTATACCATGAGACTTGATATCTCAATGCTTCTAATACCAAACCTGAGACCGGTCCAATAACATGAGATGTGATATCCAAATCCTTCCCCTTCCAAACCTGAGAACCTCCATTTAGCATGAGATGTGATATCCAACTCCTTCCCATTCCAATCCTGATACCCTTCTGATAGCATGAGATGTGATATCTCAATGCCTCTAATACCAAACCTGAGATCCTACCTCTAACATGAAATGTGATATCCAACTCCTTCCCTTTCCAAACCTGAGAGCCTTCCTACAGCATGAGATATGATATCTAAGTCCTTCCCATTCCTATCCTGAGACCCTTCCGATAGCAGAGATGTGATATCTCAATGCTTCTAATACCAAACCTGAGATCCTTCCTATAACATGAGATGTGATATCCAAATCCTTCCCATTCCAATCCTGAGACCCTTCCTATAGCATGAGATGTGATATCTCAATGCTTCTAATACCAAACCTGAGATCCTTCCTATAACATGAGATGCGATCTCCAACTCCTTCCCATTCCAATCCTGAGACCCTTCCTATAGCATGAGATGTGATATCTCAATGCTTCTAATACCAAACCTGAGATCCTTCCTATAACATGAGATGTGATATCCAAATCCTTCCCCTTCCAAACCTGAGACCCTCACTTTAGCATGAGATGTGATATCCAACTCCTTCCCATTCCAATCCTGAGACCCTTCCTATAGCATGAGATGTGATATCTCAATGCTTCTACCAAAACTGAGACCCTTCCTTTAGCATCAGATGTGATATCCAACTCCTTCCCATTCAAATCCTGAGACCCTTCCTATAGCATGAGATGTGACATCTCAATGCTTCTAATACCAAACCTGAGATCCTTCCTATAACATGAGATGCGATATCCAACTCCTTCCCATTCCAATCCTGAGACCCTTCCTATAGCATGAGATGTGATGTCTCAATGCTTCTAATACCAAACCTGAGAGCCTTCCTACAGCATGAGATGTGATATCCAAGTCCTTCCCATTCCAATCCTGAGACCCTTCCTATACCATGAGACTTGATATCTCAATGCTTCTAATACCAAACCTGAGACCGGTCCAATAACATGAGATGTGATATCCAAATCCTTCCCCTTCCAAACCTTAGACCCTTCCTTTATCATGAGATGTGATATCCAAGTCCTTCCCATGCCATTCCTGAGACCCTTCCTATAGCATGAGATGTGATATCTCAATGCTTCTAATACCAAACCTGAGACCCTTCCTATAACATGAGATGTGATATCCAAGTCCTTCCCATTCCAATCCTGAAACCCTTCCTATAGCATGAGATGTGATATCTCAATGCTTCTAATACCAAACCTGAGACCTTTCCTATAACATGAATTGTAATATCCAAGTCCTTCCCATTCCAATCCTGAGACCCTTCCGATAGCAGAGATGTGATATCTCAATGCTTATACCAAACCTGAGACCCTTCCGATAGCATGAGATGTGATATCTCAATGGTTCTAATACCAAAACTGAGATCCTTCCTATAACATGAGATGTGATATCCAAATCCTTCCCCTTCCAAACCTTAGACCCTCCCTTTAGCATGAGATGTGATATCTAACTCCTTCCCATTCCAATCCTGAGACCCTTCTGATAGCATGAGATGTGATATCTCAATGCCTCTAATACCATACCTGAGATCCTACCGCTAACATGAAATGTGATATCCAACTCCTTCCCCTTCCAACCCTGAGAGCCTTCCTATAGAATGAGATGTTATATCCAAGTCCTTCCCATTCCAATCCTGAGACCCTTCCTATAACATGAGATGTGATATCCAACTCCTTCCCATTACAACCTTAGACCCTTCCTATAGCATGAGATGGGATATCCAACTCCTTCCAAATCCAATCCTGATACCCTTCCGATAGCATGAGATGTGATATCCCAATGCCTCTACAAAACCTGAGACCCATACCATGGCATGAGATGTGATATTAAACTCCTTCCCATTCCAATCCTGAGACCCTTCCTATAGCTTGAGATGTGATATCCAACTCCTTCCCATTCCAATTCTGAGACCCGTCCTATACCATGAGACATGATATCTCAATGCTTCTACCAAACCTGAGACCCTTCCTATAGCATGAGATGTGATATCCAACTCCTTCCCATTCCAATCCTGAGACCCTTCCTATAGCATGAGATGTGATATCTCAATGCTTCTACCAAAACTGAGACCCTTCCTTTAGCATCAGATGTGATATCCAACTCCTTCCCATTCCAATCCTGAGACCCTTCCTATAGCATGTGATGTGATATCTCAATGCTTCTAATACCAAACCTGAGATCCTTCCTATAACATGAGATGCGAAATCCAACTCCTTCCCATTCCAATCCTGAGACCCTTCCTATAGCATGAGATGTGATATCTCAATGCTTCTAATACCAAACCTGAGATCCTTCCAATAACATGAGATGTGATATCCAAATCCTTCCCCTTTGAAACCTGAGACCCTCCCTTTAGCATGAGATGTGATATCCAACTCCTTCCCATTCCAATCCTGAGACCCTTCCTATAGCATGAGATGTGATATCTCAATGCTTCTACCAAAACTGAGACCCTTCCTTTAGCATCAGATGTGATATCCAAATCCTTCCCATTCCAATCCTGAGACCCTTCCTATAGCATGTGATGTGATATCTCAATGCTTCTAATACCAAACCTGAGATCCTTCCTATAACATGAGATGCGAAATCCAACTCCTTCCCATTCAAATCCTGAGACCCTTCCTATAGCATGAGATGTGACATCTCAATGCTTCTAATACCAAACCTGAGATCCTTCCTATAACATGAGATGCGATATCCAACTCCTTCCCATTCCAATCCTGAGACCCTTCCTATAGCATGAGATGTGATATCTCAGTGCTTCTAATACCGAACCTGAGAGCCTTCCTACAGCATGAGATGTGATATCCAAGTCCTTCCCATTCCAATCCTGAGATCCTTCCTATAACATGAGATGTGATATCCAACTCCTTCCCATTCCAACCTGAGACCCTTCCTATAGCATGAGATGGGATATCCAACTCCTTCCAAATCCAATCCTGATACCCTTCCATGAGATGTCATATCCCAATGCTTCTACAAAACCTGAGACCCATACCATGGCATGAGATGTGATATCAAACTCCCGTCCTATACCATGAGACTTGATATCTCAATGCTTCTAATACCAAATTGAGACCGGTCCAATAACATGAGATGTGATATCCAAATCCTTCCCCTTCCAAACCTTAGACCCTTCCTTTATCATGAGATGTGATATCCAAGTCCTTCCCATGCCATTCCTGAGACCCTTCCTATAGCATGAGATGTGATATCTCAATGCTTCTAATACCAAACCTGAAACCCTTCCTATAACATGAGATGTGATATCCAAGTCCTTCCCATTCCAATCCTGAAACCCTTCCTATAGCATGAGATGTGATATCTCAATGCTTCTAATACCAAACCTGAGACCTTTCCTATAACATGAATTGTAATATCCAAGTCCTTCCCATTCCAATCCTGAGACCCTTCCGATAGCAGAGATGTGATATCTCAATGCTTATACCAAACCTGAGACCCTTCCGATAGCATGAGATGTGATATCTCAATGCTTCTAATACCAAACCTGAGATCCTTCCTATAACATGAGATGTGATATCCAAATCCTTCCCCTTCCAAACCTTAGACCCTCCCTTTAGCATGAGATGTGATATCCAACTCCTTCCCATTCCAATCCTGAGACCCTTCTGATAGCATGAGATGTGATATCTCAATGCCTCTAATACCAAACCTGAGATCCTACCTCTAACATGAAATGTGATATCCAACTCCTTCCCATTCCAATCCTGAGACCCTTCCTATAACATGAGATGTGATATCCAACTCCTTCCCATTACAACCTTAGACCCTTCCTATAGCATGAGATGGGATATCCAACTCCTTCCAAATCCAATCCTGATACCCTTCCGATAGCATGAGATGTGATATCCCAATGCCTCTACAAAACCTGAGACCCATACCATGGCATGAGATGTGATATCAAACTCCTTCCCATTCCAATCCTGAGACCCTTCCTATAGCTTGAGATGTGATATCCAACTCCTTCCCATTCCAATTCTGAGACCCGTCCTATACCATGAGACTTGATATTTCAATGCTTCTAATACCAAACCTGAGACCGGTCCTATAACATGAGATGTGATATCCAAATCCTTCCCCTTCCAAACCTTAGACCCTTCCTATAGCAGAGATGTGATATCTCAATGCTTATACCAAACCTGTGACCCTTCCTATGGCATGAGATGTCATATACAACTCCTTTCGATTCCAATCCTGAGACCATTCCTATAGCATGAGATGGGATATCTCAATGCTTATACCAAACCTGAGACCCTTCCTATAGCATGAGATGTGATATCCAACTCCTTCCCATTCCAATCCTGAGACCCTTCATATAGCATGAGATGTGATATCTCAATGCTTCTAATACCAAACCTGAGATCCTTCCTATAACATGAGGTGTGATATCAAACTCATTCCCATTCCAAACCTTTGCTTCTATCAAACCTGAGACCCTTCCTTTAGCATGAGATGTGATATCCAACTCCTTCCCATTCCAATCCTGAGACCCTTCCTATAACATGAGACGTGATATCCAACTCCTTCCCATTCCAAACCTTTGCTTCTATCAAACCTGAGACCCTTCCTTTAGCATGAGATGTGATATCCAAATCCTTCCCATTCCAATCCTGAGACCCGTCCTAAAACATGAGATGTGAGATCCAAATCCTTCCCCTTCCAAACCTGAGACCTTTCCTTTAGCATGAGAAGTGATATCCAACTCCTTCCCATTCCAAACCTGAGACCCTTCCTATAGCATGAGATGTTATATCTTAATGCTTCTAAAACCAAACCTGAGAACCATCCTATAACATGTGAAATCCAAATCCTTCCCTTTCTAAACCTGAGACCCTTCCGATAGCATGAGATGTGATATCTCAATGCTTCGAAAACCAAACATGAGAACCATCCTATAACATGAGATGTGAAATCCAGATCCTTCCCTTTCCAAACCTGAGACCCTTCCTATAGCTTGAGATGTGATATCAAACTCCTTCCCATTCCAATCCTGAGATAGCTTGAGATGTGATATCCAACTCCTTCCCATTCCAATCCTGAGACCCTTCCTATACCATGAGATGTGATATCTCAATGCTTCTAATACCAAACCTGAGACCCGTCCTAAAACATGAGATGTGAGATCCTAATCCTTCCCCTTCCAAACCTGAGACCATTCCTATAGCTTGAGATGTGATATCAAACTCCTTCCCATTCCAATCCTGAGATAGCTTGAGATGTGATATCCAACTCCATCCCTTTCCAATCCTGAGACCCTTCTGATAGCATGAGATATGATATCTCAATGCTTCTAATATCAAAACTGAGACCCTTCCTTTAGCATCAGATGTGATATCCAACTCCTTCCCATTCAAATCCTGAGACCCTTCCTATAGCATGAGATGTGACATCTCAATGCTTCTAATACCAAACCTGAGATCCTTCCTATAACATGAGATGCGATATCCAACTCCTTCCCATTCCAATCCTGAGACCCTTCCTATAGCATGAGATGTGATGTCTCAATGCTTCTAATACCAAACCTGAGAGCCTTCCTACAGCATGAGATGTGATATCCAAGTCCTTCCCATTCCAATCCTGAGACCCTTCCTATACCATGAGACTTGATATCTCAATGCTTCTAATACCAAACCTGAGACCGGTCCAATAACATGAGATGTGATATCCAAATCCTTCCCCTTCCAAACCTTAGACCCTTCCTTTATCATGAGATGTGATATCCAAGTCCTTCCCATGCCATTCCTGAGACCCTTCCTATAGCATGAGATGTGATATCTCAATGCTTCTAATACCAAACCTGAGACCCTTCCTATAACATGAGATGTGATATCCAAGTCCTTCCCATTCCAATCCTGAAACCCTTCCTATAGCATGAGATGTGATATCTCAATGCTTCTAATACCAAACCTGAGACCTTTCCTATAACATGAATTGTAATATCCAAGTCCTTCCCATTCCAATCCTGAGACCCTTCCGATAGCAGAGATGTGATATCTCAATGCTTATACCAAACCTGAGACCCTTCCGATAGCATGAGATGTGATATCTCAATGCTTCTAATACCAAAACTGAGATCCTTCCTATAACATGAGATGTCATATCCAAATCCTTCCCCTTCCAAACCTTAGACCCTCCCTTTAGCATGAGATGTGATATCTAACTCCTTCCCATTCCAATCCTGAGACCCTTCTGATAGCATGAGATGTGATATCTCAATGCCTCTAATACCATACCTGAGATCCTACCGCTAACATGAAATGTGATATCTAACTCCTTCCCCTTCCAACCCTGAGAGCCTTCCTATAGAATGGGATGTTATATCCAAGTCCTTCCCATTCCAATCCTGAGACCCTTCCTATAACATGAGATGTGATATCCAACTCCTTCCCATTACAACCTTAGACCCTTCCTATAGCATGAGATGGGATATCCAACTCCTTCCAAATCCAATCCTGATACCCTTCCGATAGCATGAGATGTGATATCCCAATGCCTCTACAAAACCTGAGACCCATACCATGGCATGAGATGTGATATCAAACTCCTTCCCATTCCAATCCTGAGACCCTTCCTATAGCTTGAGATGTGATATCCAACTCCTTCCCATTCCAATTCTGAGACCCGTCCTATACCATGAGACATGATATCTCAATGCTTCTACCAAACCTGAGACCCTTCCTATAGCATGAGATGTGATATCCAACTCCTTCCCATTCCAATCCTGAGACCCTTCCTATAGCATGAGATGTGATATCTCAATGCTTCTACCAAAACTGAGACCCTTCCTTTAGCATCAGATGTGATATCCAACTCCTTCCCATTCCAATCCTGAGACCCTTCCTATAGCATGTGATGTGATATCTCAATGCTTCTAATACCAAACCTGAGATCCTTCCTATAACATGAGATGCGAAATCCAACTCCTTCCCATTCCAATCCTGAGACCCTTCCTATAGCATGAGATGTGATATCTCAATGCTTCTAATACCAAACCTGAGATCCTTCCAATAACATGAGATGTGATATCCAAATCCTTCCCCTTCCAAACCTGAGACCCTCCCTTTAGCATGAGATGTGATATCCAACTCCTTCCCATTCCAATCCTGAGACCCTTCCTATAGCATGAGATGTGATATCTCAATGCTTCTACCAAAACTGAGACCCTTCCTTTAGCATCAGATGTGATATCAAATTCCTTCCCATTCAAATCCTGAGACCCTTCCTATAGCATGAGATGTGACATCTCAATGCTTCTAATACCAAACCTGAGATCCTTCCTATAACATGAGATGCGATATCCAACTCCTTCCCATTCCAATCCTGAGACCCTTCCTATAGCATGAGATGTGATATCTCAGTGCTTCTAATACCGAACCTGAGAGCCTTCCTACAGCATGAGATGTGATATCCAAGTCCTTCCCATTCCAATCCTGAGATCCTTCCTATAACATGAGATGTGATATCCAACTCCTTCCCATTCCAACCTGAGACCCTTCCTATAGCATGAGATGGGATATCCAACTCCTTCCAAATCCAATCCTGATACCCTTCCATGAGATGTGATATCCCAATGCTTCTACAAAACCTGAGACCCATACCATGGCATGAGATGTGATATCAAACTCCCGTCCTATACCATGAGACTTGATATCTCAATGCTTCTAATACCAAATTGAGACCGGTCCAATAACATGAGATGTGATATCCAAATCCTTCCCCTTCCAAACCTTAGACCCTTCCTTTATCATGAGATGTGATATCCAAGTCCTTCCCATGCCATTCCTGAGAACCTTCCTATAGCATGAGATGTGATATCTCAATGCTTCTAATACCAAACCTGAAACCCTTCCTATAACATGAGATGTGATATCCAAGTCCTTCCCATTCCAATCCTGAAACCCTTCCTATAGCATGAGATGTGATATCTCAATGCTTCTAATACCAAACCTGAGACCTTTCCTATAACATGAATTGTAATATCCAAGTCCTTCCCATTCCAATCCTGAGACCCTTCCGATAGCAGAGATGTGATATCTCAATGCTTATACCAAACCTGAGACCCTTCCGATAGCATGAGATGTGATATCTCAATGCTTCTAATACCAAACCTGAGATCCTTCCTATAACATGAGATGTGATATCCAAATCCTTCCCCTTCCAAACCTTAGACCCTCCCTTTAGCATGAGATGTGATATCCAACTCCTTCCCATTCCAATCCTGAGACCCTTCTGATAACATGAGATGTGATATCTCAATGCCTCTAATACCAAACCTGAGATCCTACCTCTAACATGAAATGTGATATCCAACTCCTTCCCCTTCCAACCCTGAGAGCCTTCCTATAGAATGATATGTTATATCCAAGTCCTTCCCATTCCAATCCTGAGACCCTTCCTATAGCTTGAGATGTGATATCCAACTCCTTCCCATTCCAATTCTGAGACCCGTCCTATACCATGAGACTTGATATTTCAATGCTTCTAATACCAAACCTGAGACCAGTCCTATAACATGAGATGTGATATCCAAATCCTTCCCCTTCCAAACCTTAGACCCTTCCTATAGCAGAGATGTGATATCTCAATGCTTATACCAAACCTGTGACCCTTCCTATGGCATGAGATGTCATATACAACTCCTTCCGATTCCAATCCTGAGACCCTTCCTATAGCATGAGATGGGATATCTCAATGCTTATACCAAACTTGAGACCCTTCCTATAGCATGAGATGTGATATCCAACTCCTTCCCATTCCAATCCTGAGACCCTTCATATAGCATGAGATGTGATATCTCAATGCTTCTAATACCAAACCTGAGATCCTTCCTATAACATGAGGTGTGATATCAAACTCCTTCCCATTCCAAACCTTTGCTTCTATCAAACCTAGACCCTTCCTTTAGCATGAGATGTGATATCCAACTCCTTCCCATTCCAATCCTGAGACCCTTCCTATAACATGAGACGTGATATCCAACTCCTTCCCATTCCAAACCTTTGCTTCTATCAAACCTGAGACCCTTCCTTTAGCATGAGATGTGATATCCAACTCCTTCCCATTCCAATCCTGAGACCCGTCCTAAAACATGAGATGTGAGATCCAAATCCTTCCCCTTCCAAACCTGAGACCTTTCCTTTAGCATGAGAAGTGATATCCAACTCCTTCCCATTCCAAACCTGAGACCCTTCCTATAGCATGAGATGTTATATCTTAATGCTTCTAAAACCAAACCTGAGAACCATCCTATAACATGTGAAATCCAAATCCTTCCCTTTCTAAACCTGAGACCCTTCCGATAGCATGAGATGTGATATCTCAATGCTTCGAAAACCAAACATGAGAACCATCCTATAACATGAGATGTGAAATCCAGATCCTTCCCTTTCCAAACCTGAGACCCTTCCTATAGCTTGAGATGTGATATCAAACTCCTTCCCATTCCAATCCTGAGATAGCTTGAGATGTGATATCCAACTCCTTCCCATTCCAATCCTGAGACCCTTCCTATACCATGAGATGTGATATCTCAATGCTTCTAATACCAAACCTGAGACCCGTCCTAAAACATGAGATGTGAGATCCTAATCCTTCCCCTTCCAAACCTGAGACCATTCCTATAGCTTGAGATGTGATATCAAACTCCTTCCCATTCCAATCCTGAGATAGCTTGAGATGTGATATCCAACTCCATCCCATTCCAATCCTGAGACCCTTCTGATAGCATGAGATATGATATCTCAATGCTTCTAATATCAAAACTGAGACCCTCCCTATAGTATGAGATGTGATATCTAAGTCCTTCCCATTATTATCCTGAGACCCTTCTGATAGCAGAGATGTAATATCTCAATGCTTATACCAAACGTGATGACCCTTCCTATGGCATGAGATGTGATATCCAACTCCTTCCCATTCCAAACCTGAGACCCTTCCGATAGCATGAGATGTGATATCTCAATGCTTCTAAAACCAAACATGAGAACCATCCTATAACATGAGATGTGAAATCCAAATCCTTCCCTTCCCAAACCTGAGACCCTTCCTATAGCTTGAGATGTGATATCAAACTCCTTCCCATTCCAATCCTGAGATAGCTTGATATGTGATATCCAACTCCTTCCCATTCCAATCCTGAGACCCTTATTATACCATGAGATGTGATATCTCAATGCTTCTAATACCAAACTTGAGACCCGTCCTAAAACATGAGATGTGAGATCCAAATCCTTCCCCTTCCAAAGCTGAGACCTTTCCTTTAGCATGAGATGTGATATCCAACTCCTTCCCATTCCAATCCTGAGACCCTTCCTATAGCATGAGATGTGATATCTCAATGCTTCTAATACCAAACCTGAGATCCTTCCTATAACATGAGATGTGATATCCAACTCCTTCCCATTCCAAACCTGAGACCCTTCCGATAGCATGAGATGTGATATCTCAATGCTTCAAAAACAAAACATGAGAACCATCCTATAACATGAGATGTGAAATCCAAATCCTTCCCTTCCCAAACCTGAGACTCTTCCTATAGCATGAGATGTGATATCTCAATGCTTCTACCAAACCTGAAACCCTTCCTGTAGCATGAGATGTGATATCCAACTCCTTCCCATTCCAATCCTGAGACACTTCCTATAGCATGAGATGTGATATCTCAATGCTTCTAATACCAAACCTGAGACCCGTCCTATAACATGAGATGTGCTATCCAAATCCTTCCCCTTCCAAACCTGAGACCCTTCCTTTAGCATGAGATGTGATATCCAGCTCCTCCCATTCCAATCCTGAGACCCTTCTGATAGCATGAGATGTGATATCTCAATGCTTCTAATATCAAAACTGAGTCCCTCCCTATAGCATGAGATGTGATATCTAAGTCCTTCCCTTTCCAATCCTGAGACCCTTCCGATAGCAGAGATGTGATATCTCAATGCTTATACCAAACCTGAGACCCTTCCTATAGCATGAGATGTGATATCCAACTCCTTCCCATTCCAATCCTGAGACCCTTTCTATAGCATGAGATGTGATATCTCAATGCTTCTAAAACCAAACCTGAGACCCTTCCTTTAGCATCAGATGTGATATCCAACTCCTTCCCCTTCCAATCCTGAGACCCTTCCTATAGCATGAGATGTGACATCTCAATGCTTCTAATACCAAACCTGAGAGCCTTCCTACAGCATGAGATGTGATATCCAAGTCCTTCCCATTCCAATCCTGCGATCCTTCCTATAACATGAGATGTGATATCCAACTCCTTCCCATTCCAACCTGAGACCCTTCCTATAGCATGAGATGGGATATCCAACTCCTTCCAAATCCAATCCTGATACCCTTCCATGAGATGTGATATCCCAATGCTTCTACAAAACCTGAGACCCATACCATGGCATGAGATGTGATATCAAACTCCCGTCCTATACCATGAGACTTGATATCTCAATGCTTCTAATACCAAACCTGAGACTGGTCCAATAACATGAGATGTGATATCAAAATCCTTCCCCTTCCAAACCTTAGACCCTTCCTTTATCATGAGATGTGATATCCAAGTCCTTCCCATGCCATTCCTGAGACCCTTCCTATAGCATGAGATGTGATATCTCAATGCTTCTAATACCAAACCTGAGACCCTTCCTATAACATGAGATGTGATATCCAAGTCCTTCCCATTCCAATCCTGAAACCCTTCCTATATCATGAGATGTGATATCTCAATGCTTCTAATACCAAACCTGAGACCTTTCCTATAACATGAATTGTAATATCCAAGTCCTTCCCATTCCAATCCTGAGACCCTTCCGATAGCAGAGATGTGATATCTCAATGCTTATACCAAACCGGAGACCCTTCCGATAGCATGAGATGTGATATCTCAATGCTTCTAATACCAAACCTGAGATCCTTCCTATAACATGAGATGTGATATCCAAATCCTTCCCCTTCCAAACCTTAGACCCTCCCTTTAGCATGAGATGTGATATCCAACTCCTTCCCATTCCAATCCTGAGACCCTTCTGATAACATGAGATGTGATATCTCAATGCCTCTAATACCAAACCTGAGATCCTACCTCTAACATGAAATGTGATATCCAACTCCTTCCCCTTCCAACCCTGAGAGCCTTCCTATAGAATGAGATGTTATATCCAAGTCCTTCCCATTCCAATCCTGAGACCCTTCCTATAGCTTGAGATGTGATATCCAACTCCTTCCCATTCCAATTCTGAGACCCGTCCTATACCATGAGACTTGATATTTCAATGCTTCTAATACCAAACCTGAGACCAGTCCTATAACATGAGATGTGATATCCAAATCCTTCCCCTTCCAAACCTTAGACCCTTCCTATAGCAGAGATGTGATATCTCAATGCTTATACCAAACCTGTGACCCTTCCTATGGCATGAGATGTCATATACAACTCCTTCCGATTCCAATCCTGAGACCCTTCCTATAGCATGAGATGGGATATCTCAATGCTTATACCAAACTTGAGACCCTTCCTATAGCATGAGATGTGATATCCAACTCCTTCCCATTCCAATCCTGAGACCCTTCATATAGCATGAGATGTGATATCTCAATGCTTCTAATACCAAACCTGAGATCCTTCCTATAACATGAGGTATGATATCAAACTCCTTCCCATTCCAAACCTTTGCTTCTATCAAACCTGAGACCCTTCCTTTAGCATGAGATGTGATATCCAACTCCTTCCCATTCCAATCCTGAGACCCTTCCTATAACATGAGACGTGATATCCAACTCCTTCCCATTCCAAACCTTTGCTTCTATCAAACCTGAGACCCTTCCTTTAGCATGAGATGTGATATCCAACTCCTTCCCATTCCAATCCTGAGACCCGTCCTAAAACATGAGATGTGAGATCCAAATCCTTCCCCTTCCAAACCTGAGACCTTTCCTTTAGCATGAGAAGTGATATCCAACTCCTTCCCATTCCAAACCTGAGACCCTTCCTATAGCATGAGATGTTATATCTTAATGCTTCTAAAACCAAACCTGAGAACCATCCTATAACATGTGAAATCCAAATCCTTCCCTTTCTAAACCTGAGACCCTTCCGATAGCATGAGATGTGATATCTCAATGCTTCGAAAACCAAACATGAGAACCATCCTATAACATGAGATGTGAAATCCAGATCCTTCCCTTTCCAAACCTGAGACCCTTCCTATAGCTTGAGATGTGATATCAAACTCCTTCCCATTCCAATCCTGAGATAGCTTGAGATGTGATATCCAAATCCTTCCCATTCCAATCCTGAGACCCTTCCTATACCATGAGATGTGATATCTCAATGCTTCTAATACCAAACCAGAGACCCGTCCTAAAACATGAGATGTGAGATCCTAATCCTTCCCCTTCCAAACCTGAGACCATTCCTATAGCTTGAGATGTGATATCAAACTCCTTCCCATTCCAATCCTGAGATAGCTTGAGATGTGATATCCAACTCCATCCCATTCCAATCCTGAGACCCTTTTGATAGCATAAGATATGATATCTCAATGCTTCTAATATCAAAACTGAGACCCTCCCTACCTATAGTATGAGATGTGATATCTAAGTCCTTCCCATTATTATCCTGAGACCCTTCTGATAGCAGAGATGTGATATCTCAATGCTTATACCAAACCTGATGACCCTTCCTATGGCATGAGATGTGATATCCAACTCCTTCCCATTCCAAACCTGAGACCCTTCCGATAGCATGAGATGTGATATCTCAATGCTTCTAAAACCAAACATGAGAACCATCCTATAACATGAGATGTGAAATCCAAATCCTTCCCTTCCCAAACCTGAGACCCTTCCTATAGCTTGAGATGTGATATCAAACTCCTTCCCATTCCAATCCTGAGATAGCTTGAGATGTGATATCCAACTCCTTCCCATTCCAATCCTGAGACCCTTATTATACCATGAGATGTGATATCTCAATGCTTCTAATACCAAACTTGAGACCCGTCCTAAAACATGAGATGTGAGATCCAAATCCTTCCCCTTCCAAAGCTGAGACCTTTCCTTTAGCATGAGATGTGATATCCAACTCCTTCCCATTCCAATCCTGAGACCCTTCCTATAGCATGAGATGTGATATCTCAATGCTTCTAATACCAAACCTGAGATCCTTCCTATAACATGAGATGTGATATCCAACTCCTTCCCATTCCAAACCTGAGACCCTTCCGATAGCATGAGATGTGATATCTCAATGCTTCAAAAACAAAACATGAGAACCATCCTATAACATGAGATGTGAAATCCAAATCCTTCCCTTCCCAAACCTGAGACTCTTCCTATAGCATGAGATGTGATATCTCAATGCTTCTACCAAACCTGAAACCCTTCCTATAGCATGAGAAGGGATATCCACCTCCTTCCCAATCCAATCCTGAGACCCTTCCGATAGCAGAGATGTGATATCTCAATGCTTATACCAAACCTGAGACCCTTCCTATGGCATGAGATGTGATATCCAACTCCTTCCCATTCCAATCCTGAGACCCTTCCTATAGCATGAGATGTGATATCTCAATGCTTATACCAAACCTGAGACCCTTCCTTTAGCATGAGATGTGATATCAAAATCCTTCACATTCCAATCCTGGGACCCTTCCTATAGCATGAGATGTGATATTTCAATGCTTCTAAAACCAAACATGAGAACCATCCTATAACATGAGATGTGAAATCCAAATCCTTCCCTTCCCAAACCTGGGACCCTTCCTATACCTTGAGATGTGTTATCAAACTCCTTCCCATTCCAATCCTGAGATAGCTTGAGATGTGATATCCAACTCCTTCCCATTCCAATCCTGAGACCCTTATTATATCATGTGATGTGATATCTCAATGCTTCTAATACCAAACCTGAGACCCGTCCTAAAACATGAGATGTGAGATCCAAATCCTTCCCCTTCCAAACCTGAGACCTTTCCTTTAGCATGAGATGTGATATCCAACTCCTTCCCATTCCAATCCTGAGACCCCTCCGATAGCATGAGATGTGATATCTCAATGCTTCTAATATCAAACCTGAGAACCTCCCTATAGCATGAGATGTGATATCCAACTCCTTCCAATTCCAATACTGAGACCCTTCCAATAGCATATGTGATATCTCAATGCTTCTAATATCAAACCTGAGACCCTCCCTATAGCATGAGATGTGGTATCCAACTCCTTCCCATTCCAATCCCGAGACCCTTCCTATAGCATGACATGTGATATCTCAATGCTTCTACCAAACCTGAGACCCTTCCTTTAGCATGAGATGTGATATCCAAATCCTTCACATTCCAATCCTGAGACCATTCCTATAGCATGAGATGTGATATCTCAATGCTTCTAATACCAAACCTGAGATCCTTCCTATAACATGAGATGGGATATCCAACTCTTTCCCATTCCAAACCTGAGACCCTTCCGATAGCATGAGATGTGATATCTCAATGCTTCTAAAACCAAACATGAGAACCATCCTATAACATGAGATGTGAAATCCAAATCCTTCCCTTCCCAAACCTGAGACCCTTCCTATAGCTTGAGATGTGATATCAAACTCCTTCCCATTCCAATCCTGAGATAGCTTGAAATGTGATATCCAACTCCTTCCCATTCCAATCCTGAGACCCTTCCGATAGCATGAGATATGATATCTCAATGCTTCAAATATCAAACCTGAGATCCTCCCTATAGCATGAGATGTGATATCCAACTCCTTCCAATTCCAATACTGAGACCCTTCCAATAGCATATTTGATATCTCAATGCTTCTAATATCAAAACTGAGACCCTCCCTATAGCATGAGATGTGGTATCCAACTCCTTCCCATTCCAAACCTGAGACCCTTCCGATAGCATGAGATGTGATATCTCAATGCTTCAAAAACCAAACATGAGAACCATCCTATAACATGAGATGTGAAATCCAAATCCTTCCCTTCCCAAACCTGAGACTCTTCCTATAGCATGAAATGTGATATCTCAATGCTTCGCTTCTACCAAACCTGAAACCCTTCCTATAGCATGAGATGTGATATCCAACTCCTTCCCATTCCAATCCTGAGACACTTCCTATAGCATGAGATGTGATATCTCAATGCTTCTAATACCAAACCTGAGACCCGTCCTATAACATGAGATGTGATGTCCAAATCCTTCCCCTTCCAAACCTGAGACCCTTCCTATAGCATGAGATGTGATATCCAGCTCCTCCCATTCCAATCCTGAGACCCTTCCAATAGCATGAGATGTGATATCTCAATGCTTCTAATACCAAACCTCAGATCCTACCTCTAACATGAGATGTGAAATCCAGATCCTTCCCTTTCCAAACCTGAGACCCTTCCTATAGCTTGAGATGTGACATCAAACTCCTTCCCATTCCAATCCTGAGATAGCTTGAGATGTGATATCCAACTCCATCCTATTCCAATCCTGAGACCCTTCCAATAGCATGAGATGTGATATCTCAATGCTTCTAATATCAAAACAGAGACCCTCCCTATAGCATGAGATGTGATATCTAAGTCCTTCCCATTACAATCCTGAGACCTTTCCGATAGCAGAGATGTGATATCTCAATGCTTATACCAAACCTGAGACCCTTCCTATAGCATGAGATGTGATATCCAACTCCTTCCCATTCCAATCCTGAGACCCTTCCTATAGCATGAGATGTGGTATCTCAATGCTTCTAATACCAAACCTGAGATCCTTCCTATAACATGAGATGTGATATCCAACTCCTTCCCATTCCAATCCTGAGACCCTTCCTATAGCATGAGATGTGATATCTCAATGCTTCTAATACCAAACCTGAGATCCTTCCGATAGCATGAGATGTGATATCTCAATGCTTCCAATACCAAACCTGAGATAATTCCTATAAAATGAGATGTGATATCCAAATCCTTCCCCTTCCGAACCTGAGACCCTCCCTTTAGAATGAGATGTGATATCCAATTCCTTCCCATTCCAAACCTGAGACCCTTCCTATTGTATGAGATGTGATATCCAACTCCTTCCCATTCCAATCCTGAGACCCTTCCTATACCATGAGATGTGATATCTCAATGCTTCTAATACCAAACCTGGGACCCGTCCTATAACATGAGATATGATATCCAAATCCTTCCCCTTCCAAACCTGAGACCCTTCCTTTAGCATGAGATGTGATATCCAAATCCTTCCCATTCCAATCCTGAAACCCTTCCTATAGCATGAGATGTGATAGCTCAATGTTTCTAATAAAGAACCTGAGACCCTTCCTATAGCAAGAGATGTAATATCCAAATCCTTCCCATTCCAATCTTGAGACCCTTCCTATAACATGAGATGTGATATCCAACTCCTTCCCATTCCAACCTGAGACCCTTCCTATAGCATGAGAAGGGATATCCACCTCCTTCCCAATCCAATCCTGAGACCCTTCCGATAGCAGAGATGTGATATCTCAATGCTTATACCAAACCTGAGACCCTTCCTATGGCATGAGATGTGATATCCACTCCTTCCCATTCCAATCCTGAGACCCTTCCTATAGCATGAGATGTGATATCTCAATGCTTATACCAAACCTGAGACCCTTCCTTTAGCATGAGATGTAATATCAAAATCCTTCACATTCCAATCCTGAGACCCTTCCTATAGCATGAGATGTGATATCTCAATGCTTCTAATACCAAACCTGAGATCCTTCCTATAATATGAGATGTGATATCCAACTCCTTCCCATTCCAAACCTGAGACCCTTCCGATAGCATGAGATGTGATATTTCAATGCTTCTAAAACCAAACATGAGAACCATCCTATAACATGAAATGTGAAATCCAAATCCTTCCCTTCCCAAACCTGGGACCCTTCCTATACCTTGAGATGTGTTATCAAACTCCTTCCCATTCCAATCCTGAGACCCTTATTATATCATGTGATGTGATATCTCAATGCTTCTAATACCAAACCTGAGACCCGTCCTAAAACATGAGATGTGAGATCCAAATCCTTCCCCTTCCAAACCTGAGACCTTTCCTTTAGCATGAGATGTGATATCCAACTCCTTCCCATTCCAATCCTGAGACCCCTCCGATAGCATGAGATGTGATATCTCAATGCTTCTAATATCAAACCTGAGTACCTCCCTATAGCATGAGATGTGATATCCAACTCCTTCCAATTCCAATACTGAGACCCTTCCAATAGCATATGTGATATCTCAATGCTTCTAATATCAAACCTGAGACCCTCCCTATAGCATGAGATGTGGTATCAACTCCTTCCCATTCCAATCCTGAGACCCTTCCTATAGCATGAGATGTGATATCTCAATGATTCTACCAAACCTGAGACCCTTCCTTTAGCATGAGATGTGATATCCAAATCCTTCACATTCCAATCCTGAGACCATTCCTATAGCATGAGATGTGATATCTCAATGCTTCTAATACCAAACCTGAGACCCTTCCTATAGCTTGAGATGTGATATCAAACTCCTTCCCATTCCAATCCTGAGATAGCTTGAAATGTGATATCCAACTCCTTCCCATTCCAATCCTGAGACCCTTCCGATAGCATGAGATATGATATCTCAATGCTTCAAATATCAAACCTGAGATCCTCCCTATAGCATGACATGTGATATCCAACTCCTTCCAATTCCAATACTGAGACCCTTCCAATAGCATATTTGATATCTCAATGCTTCTAATATCAAAACTGAGACCCTCCCTATAGCATGAGATGTGGTATCCAACTCCTTCCCATTCCAATCCTGAGACCCTTCCTATAGCATGAGATGTGATATCTCAATGCTTCTAATACCAAACCTTAGATCCTTCCTATAACATGAGATGTGATATCCAACTCCTTCCAATTCCAAACCTGAGACCCTTCCGATAGCATGAGATGTGATATCTCAATGCTTCAAAAACCAAACATGAGAACCATCCTATAACATGAGATGTGAAATCCAAATCCTTCCCTTCCCAAACCTGAGACTCTTCCTATAGCATGAAATGTGATATCTCAATGCTTCGCTTCTACCAAACCTGAAACCCTTCCTATAGCATGAGATGTGATATCCAACTCCTTCCCATTCCAATCCTGAGACACTTCCCATAGCATGAGATGTGATATCTCAATGCTTCTAATACCAAACCTGAGACCCGTCCTATAACATGAGATGTGATATCCAAATCCTTCCCCTTCCAAACCTGAGACCCTTCCTATAGCATGAGATGTGATATCCAGCTCCTCCCATTCCAATCCTGAGACCCTTCCAATAGCATGAGATGTGATATCTCAATGCTTCTAATACCAAACCTCAGATCCTACCTCTAACATGAGATGTGAAATCCAGATCCTTCCCTTTCCAAACCTGAGACCCTTCCTATAGCTTGAGATGTGACATCAAACACCTTCCCATTCCAATCCTGAGATAGCTTGAGATGTGATATCCAACTCCATCCTATTCCAATCCTGAGACCCTTCCAATAGCATGAGATGTGATATCTCAATGCTTCTAATATCAAAACTGAGACCCTCCCTATAGCATGAGATGTGATATCTAAGTCCTTCCCATTACAATCCTGAGACCTTTCCGATAGCAGAGATGTGATATCTCAATGCTTATACCAAACCAGAGACCCTTCCTATAGCATGAGATGTGATATCCAACTCCTTCCCATTTCAATCCTGAGACCCTTCCTATAGCATGAGATGTGGCATCTCAATGCTTCTAATACCAAACATGAGATCCTTCCTATAACATGAGATGTGATATCCAACTCCTTCCCATTCCAATCCTGAGACCCTTCCTATAGCATGAGATGTGATATCTCAATGCTTCTAATACCAAACCTGAGATCCTTCCGATAGCATGAGATGTGATATCTCAATGCTTCCAATACCAAACCTGAGATAATTCCTATAAAATGAGATGTGATATCCAAATCCTTCCCCTTCCGAACCTGAGACCCTCCCTTTAGCATGAGATGTGATACCCAACTCCTTCCCATTCCAATCCTGATACCCTTCTGATAGCATGAGATGTGATATCTCAATGCCTCTAATACCAAACCTCAGATCCTACCTCTAACATGAAATGTGATATCCAACTCCTTCCCTTTCCAAACCTGAGAGCCTTCCTACAGTATGAGATGTGATATCCAAGTCCTTCCCATTCCAATCCTGAGACCCTTCCTATAACATGAGATGTGATATCCAACTCCTTCCCATTCCAACCTGAGACCCTTCCTATAGCATGAGATGGGATATCCAACTCCTTCCAAATCCAATCCTGATACCCTTCCGATAGCATGAGATGTGATATCCCAATGCTTCTACAAACCTGATGCCCATACCATGGCATGAGATGTGATATCAAACTCCCGTCCTATACCATGAGATTTGATATCTCAATGCTTCTAATACCAAACCTGAGACCGGTCCAATAACATGAGATGTGATATCCAAATCCTTCCCCTTCCAAACCTTAGACCCTTCCTTTATAATGAGATGTGATATCCAAGTCCTTCCCATTCCATTCCTGAGACCCTTCCTATAGCATGAAATGTGATATCTCAATGGTTCTAATACCAAACCTGAGACCCTTACTATAACATGAATTGTGATATCCAAGTCCTTCCCATTCCAATCCTGAGACCCTTCCGATAGCAGAGATGTGATATCTCAATGCTTATACCAAACCTGAGACTCTTCCGATAGCATGAGATGTGATATCTCAATGCTTCTAATACCAAACCTGAGACCCTTCCTATAACATGAGATGTGATATCCAAGTCCTTCCCATTCCAATCCTGAGACCCTTCCTATAGCATGAAATGTGATATCTCAATGCTTCTAATACCAAACCTGAGACCCTTCCTATAACATGAATTGTGATATCCAAGTCCTTCCCATTCCAATCCTGAGACCCTTCCGATAGCAGAGATGTGATATCTCAATGCTTATACCAAACCTGAGACCCTTCCGATAGCATGAGATGTGATATCTCAATGCTTCTAATACCAAACCTGAGATCCTTCCTATAACATGAGATGTGATATCCAAATCCTTCCAATTCCAAACCCTAGACCCTCCCTTTAGCATGAGATGTGATATCCAACTCCTTCCCATTCCAATCCTGAGACCCTTCTGATAGCATGAGATGTGATATCTCAATGCCTCTAATACCAAACCTGAGATCCTACCTCTAACATGAAATGTGATATCCAACTCCTTCCCCTTCCAACCCTGAGAGCCTTCCTATGGAATGAGATGTGATATCCAAGTCCTTCCAAATCCAATCCTGATACCCTTCCGATAGCATGAGATGTGATATCCAAATGCCTCTACAAAACCTGAGACCCATACCATGGCATGAGATGTGATATCAAACTCCTTCCCATTCCAATCCTGAGACCCTTCATATAGCTTGAGATGTGATATCCAACTCCTTCCCATTCCAATTCTGAGATCCGTCCTATACCATGAGACTTGATATCTCAATGCTTCTAATACCAAACCTGAGACCGGTCCTATAACATGAGATGTGATATCCAAATCCTTCCCCTTCCAAACCTTAGACCCTTCCTATAGCATGAGATGTGATATCTCAATGCTTCTAATACCAAACTTGAGACCCTTCCTATAACGAGATGGGATATCCAACTCCTTCCCATTCCAATCCTGAGACCCTTCCGATAGCAGAGATGTGATACCTCAATGCTTATACCAAACCTGTGACCCTTCCTATGGCATGAGATGTCATATACAACTCCTTCCGATTCCAATCCTGAGACCCTTCCTATTGCATGAGATGGGATATCTCAATGCTTATACCAAACCTGAGACCCTTCCTATAGCATGAGATGTGATATCCAACTTCTTCCCATTCCAATCCTGAGACCCTTCCTATAGCATGAGATGTGATATCTCAATGCTTCTAATACCAAACCTGAGATCCTTCCTATAACATGAGATGTGATATCAAACTCCTTCCCATTCCAAACCTTTGCTTCTATCAAACCTGAGACCCTTCCTTTAGCATGAGATGTGATATCCAACTCCTTCCCATTCCAATCCTGAGACCCTTCCTATAACATGAGATGTGATATCCAACTCCTTCCCATTCCAATCCTGAGACTCTACCTATAGCATGAGATGTGATATCTCAATGCTTCTAAAACCAAACATGAGAACCATCCTATAACAAGAGATGTGAAATCCAAATCCTTCCCTTTCCAAACCTGAGACTCTTCCTATAGCATGAAATGTGATATCTCAATGCTTCGCTTCTACCAAACCTGAAACCCTTCCTATAGCATGAGATGTGATATCCAACTCCTTCCCATTCCAATCCTGAGACACTTCCTATAGCATGAGATGTGATATCTCAATGCTTCTAATACCAAACCTGAGACCCGTCCTATAACATGAGATGTGATATCCAAATCCTTCCCCTTCCAAACCTGAGACCCTTCCTATAGCATGAGATGTGATATCCAGCTCCTCCCATTCCAATCCTGAGACCCTTCCAATAGCATGAGATGTGATATCTCAATGCTTCTAATATCAAAACTGAGACCCTCCCTATAGCATGAGATGTGATATCTAAGTCCTTCCCATTACAATCCTGAGACCTTTCCGATAGCAGAGATGTGATATCTCAATGCTTATACCAAACCTGAGACCCTTCCTATAGCATGAGATGTGATATCCAACTCCTTCCCATTCCAATCCTGAGACCCTTCCTATAGCATGAGATGTGATATCTCAATGCTTCTACCAAAACTGAGACCCTTCCTTTAGCATGAGATGTGATATCCAACTCCTTCCCATTCCAATCCTGAGACCCTTCCTATAGCATGAGATGTGGTATCTCAATGCTTCTAATACCAAACCTGAGATCCTTCCTATAACATGAGATGTGATATCCAACTCCTTCCCATTCCAATCCTGAGACCCTTCCTATAGCATGAGATGTGATATCTCAATGCTTCTAATACCAAACCTGAGATCCTTCCGATAGCATGAGATGTGATATCTCAATGCTTCCAATACCAAACCTGAGATAATTCCTATAAAATGAGATGTGATATCCAAATCCTTCCCCTTCCGAACCTGAAACCCTCCCTTTAGCATGAGATGTGATATCCAACTCCTTCCCATTCCAATCCTGATACCCTTCTGATAGCATGAGATGTGATATCTCAATGCCTCTAATACCAAACCTGAGATCCTACCTCTAACATGAAATGTGATATCCAACTCCTTCCCTTTCCAAACCTGAGAGCCTTCCTACAGTATGAGATGTGATATCCAACTCCTTCCCATTCCAACCTGAGACCCTTCCTATAGCATGAGATGGGATATCCAACTCCTTCCAAATCCAATCCTGATACCCTTCCGATAGCATGAGATGTGATATCCCAATGCTTCTACAAAACCTGAGGCCCATACCATGGCATGAGATGTGATATCAAACTCCCGTCCTATACCATGAGATTTGATATCTCAATGCTTCTAATATCAAACCTGAGACCGGTCCAATAACATGAGATGTGATATCCAAATCCTTCCCCTTCCAAACCTTAGACCCTTCCTTTATCATGAGATGTGATATCCAAGTCCTTCCCATTCCATTCCTGAGACCCTTCCTATAGCATGAAATGTGATATCTCAATGCTACTAATACCAAACCTGAGACCCTTCCTATAACATGAATTGTGATATCCAAGTCCTTCCCATTCCAATCCTGAGACCCTTCCGATAGCAGAGATGTGATATCTCAATGCTTATACCAAACCTGAGATCCTTCCGATAGCATGAGATTTGATATCTCAATGCTTCTAATACCAAACCTGAGACCCTTCCTATAACATGAGATGTGATATCCAAGTCCTTCCCATTCCAATCCTGAGACCCTTCCTATAGCATGAAATGTGATATCTCAATGCTTCTAATGCCAAACCTGAGACCCTTCCTATAACATGAATTGTGAAATCCAAGTCCTTCCCATTCCAATCCTGAGACCCTTCCGATAGCAGAGATGTGATATCTCAATGCTTATACCAAACCTGAGACCCTTCCGATAGCATGAGGTGTGATATCTCAATGCTTCTAATACCAAACCTGAGATCCTTCCTATAACATGAGATGTGATATCCAAATCCTTCCAATTCCAAACCCTAGACCCACCCTTTAGCATGAGATGTGATATCCAACTCCTTCCCATTCCAATCCCGAGACCCTTCTGATAGCATGAGATGTGATATCTCAATGCCTCTAATACCAAACCTGAGATCCTACCTCTAACATGAAATGTGATATCCAACTCCTTCCCATTCCAAACCTGGGACCCTTCCGATAGCATGAGATGTGATATCTCAATGCTTCAAAAACCAAACATGAGAACCATCCTATAACATGGGATGTGAAATCCAAATCCTTCCCTTCCCAAACCTGAGACTCTTCCTATAGCATGAAATGTGATATCTCAATGCTTCGCTTCTACCAAACCTGAAACCCTCCCTATAGCATGAGATGTGATATCCAACTCCTTCCCATTCCAATCCTGAGACACTTCCTATAGCATGAGATGTGATATCTCAATGCTTCTAATACCAAACCTGAGACCCGTCCTATAACATGAGATGTGATATCCAAATCCTTCCCCTTCCAAACCTGAGACCCTTCCTATAGCATGAGATGTGATATCCAGCTCCTCCCATTCCAATCCTGAGACCATTCCAATAGCATGAGATGTGATATCTCAATGCTTCTAATACCAAACCTCAGATCCTACCTCTAACATGAGATGTGAAATCCAGATCCTTCCCTTTCCAAACCTGAGACCCTTCCTATAGCTTGAGATGTGACATCAAACTCCTTCCCATTCCAATCCTGAGATAGCTTGAGATGTGATATCCAACTCCATCCTATTACAATCCTGAGACCCTTCCAATAGCATGAGATGTGATATCTCAATGCTTCTAATATCAAAACTGAGACCCTCCTATAGCATGAGATGTGATATCTAAGTCCTTCCCATTACAATCCTGAGACCTTTCCGATAGCAGAGATGTGATATCTCAATGCTTATACCAAACCTGAGACCCTTCCTATAGCATGAGATGTGATATCCAACTCCTTCCCATTCCAATCCTGAGACCCTTCCTATAGCATGAGATGTGGTATCTCAATGCTTCTAATACCAAACCTGAGATCCTTCCTATAACATGAGATGTGATATCCAAATCCTTCCCATTCCAATCCTGAGACCCTTCCTATAGCATGAGATGTGATATCTCAATGCTTCTAATACCAAACCTGAGATCCTTCCGATAACATGAGATGTGATATCTCAATGCTTCCAATACCAAACCTGAGATAATTCCTATAAAATGAGATGTGATATCCAAATCCTTCCCCTTCCGAACCTGAGACCATCCCTTTAGCATGAGATGTGATATCCAACTCCTTCCCATTCCAATCCTGATACCCTTCTGATAGCATGAGATGTGATAACTCAATGCCTCTAATACCAAACCTCAGATCCTACCTCTAACATGAAATGTGATATCCAACTCCTTCCCTTTCCAAACCTGAGAGCCTTCCTATGGAATGAGATGTGATATCCAAGTCCTTCCCATTCCAATCCTGAGACCCTTCCTATAACATGAGATGTGATATCCAACTCCTTCCCATTCCAACCTTAGACCCTTCCTATAGCATGAGATGCGATATCCAACTCCTTCCAAATCCAATCCTGATACCCTTCCGATAGCATGAGATGTGATATCCAAATGCCTCTACAAAACCTGAGACCCATACCATGGCATGAGATGTGATATCAAACTCCTTCCCATTCCAATCCTGAGACCCTTCCTATAGCTTGAGATGTGATATCCAACTCCTTCCCATTCCAATTCTGAGATCCGTCCTATACCATGAGACTTGATATCTCAATGCTTCTAATACCAAACCTGAGACCGGTCCTATAACATGAGATGTGATATCCAAATCCTTCCCCTTCCAAACCTTAGACCCTTCCTATAGCATGAGATGTGATATCTCAATGCTTCTAATACCAAACTTGAGACCCTTCCTATAACGAGATGGGATATCCAACTCCTTCCCATTCCAATCCTGAGACCCTTCCGATAGCAGAGATGTGATATCTCAATGCTTATACCAAACCTGTGACCCTTCCTATGGCATGAGATGTCATATACAACTCCTTCCGATTCCAATCCTGAGACCCTTCCTATTGCATGAGATGGGATATCTCAATGCTTATACCAAACCTGAGAGCCTTCCTAAAGCATGAGATTCGATATCCAACTTCTTCCCATTCCAATCCTGAGACGCTTCCTATAGCATGAGATGTGATATCTCAATGCTTCTAATACCAAACCTAAGATCCTTCCTATAACATGAGATGTGATATCAAACTCCTTCCCATTCCAAACCTTTGCTTCTATCAAACCTGAGACCCTTCCTTTAGCATGAGATGTGATATCCAACTCCTTCCCATTCCAATCCTGAGACCCTTCCTATAACATGAGATGTGATATCCAACTCCTTCCCATTCCAATCCTGAGACTCTACCTATAGCATGAGATGTGATATCTCAATGCTTCTAAAACCAAACATGAGAATCATCCTATAACATGAGATGTGAAATCCAAATCCTTCCCTTCCCAAACCTGAGACTCTTCCTATAGCATGAAATGTGATTTCTCAATGCTTCGCTTCTACCAAACCTGAAACCCTTCCTATAGCATGAGATGTGATATCCAACTCCTTCCCATTCCAATCCTGAGACACTTCCTATAGCATGAGATGTGATATCTCAATGCTTCTAATACCAAACCTGAGACCCGTCCTATAACATGAGATGTGATATCCAAATCCTTCCCCTTCCAAACCTGAGACCCTTCCTATAGCATGAGATGTGATATCCAGCTCCTCCCATTCCAATCCTGAGACCCTTCCAATAGCATGAGATGTGATATCTCAATGCTTCTAATATCAAAACTGAGAAACTCCCTATAGCATGAGATGTGATATCTAAGTCCTTCCCATTACAATCCTGAGACCTTTCCGATAGCAGAGATGTGATATCTCAATGCTTATACCAAACCTGAGACCCTTCCTATAGCATGAGATGTGATATCCAACTCCTTCCCATTCCAATCCTGAGACCCTTCCTATAGCATGAGATGTGATATCTCAATGCTTCTACCAAAACTGAGACCCTTCCTTTAGCATGAGATGTGATATCCAACTCCTTCCCATTCCAATCCTGAGACCCTTCCTATAGCATGAGATGTGGTATCTCAATGCTTCTAATACCAAACCTGAGATCCTTCCTATAACATGAGATGTGATATCCAACTCGTTCCCATTCCAATCCTGAGACCCTTCCTATAGCATGAGATGTGATATCTCAATGCTTCTAATACCAAACCTGAGATCCTTCCGATAGCATGAGATGTGATATCTCAATGCTTCCAATACCAAACCTGAGATAATTCCTATAAAATGAGATGTGATATCCAAATCCTTCCCCTTCCGAACCTGAGACCCTCCCTTTAGCATGAGATGTGATATCCAACTCCTTCCCATTCCAATCCTGATACCCTTCTGATAGCATGAGATGTGATATCTCAATGCCTCTAATACCAAACCTGAGATCCTACCTCTAACATGAAATGTGATATCCAACTCCTTCCCTTTCCAAACCTGAGAGCCTTCCTACAGTTTGAGATGTGATATCCAAGTCCTTCCCATTCCAATCCTGAGACCCTTCCTATAACATGAGATGTGATAACCAACTCCTTCCCATTCCAACCTGAGACCCTTCCTATAGCATGAGATGGGATATCCAACTCCTTCCAAATCCAATCCTGATACTCTTCTGATAGCATGAGATGTGATATCCCAATGCTTCTACAAAACCTGAGGCCCATACCATGGCATGAGATGTGATATCAAACTCCCGTCCTATACCATGAGATTTGATATCTCAATGCTTCTAATACCAAACCTGAGACCGGTCCAATAACATGAGATGTGATATCCAAATCCTTCCCCTTCCAAACCTTAGACCCTTCCTTTATCATGAGATGTGATATCCAAGTCCTTCCCATTCCATTCCTGAGACCCTTCCTATAGCATGAAATGTGATATCTCAATGCTTCTAATACCAAACCTGAGACCCTTCCTATAACATGAATTGTGATATCCAAGTCCTTCCCATTCCAATCCTGAGACCCTTCCGATAGCAGAGATGTGATATCTCAATGCTTATACCAAACCTGAGACCCTTCCGATAGCATGAGATGTGATATCTCAATGCTTCTAATACCAAACCTGAGACCCTTCCTATAACATGAGATGTGAGATCCAAGTCCTTCCCATTCCAATCCTGAGACCCTTCCTATAGCATGAGATGTGATATCTCAATGCTTCTAATACCAAACCTGAGATCCTTCCGATAACATGAGATGTGATATCTCAATGCTTCCAATACCAAACCTGAGATAATTCCTATAAAATGAGATGTGATATCCAAATCCTTCCCCTTCCGAACCTGAGACCATCCCTTTAGCATGAGATGTGATATCCAACTCCTTCCCATTCCAATCCTGATACCCTTCTGATAGCATGAGATGTGATAACTCAATGCCTCTAATACCAAACCTCAGATCCTACCTCTAACATGAAATGTGATATCCAACTCCTTCCCTTTCCAAACCTGAGAGCCTTCCTATGGAATGAGATGTGATATCCAAGTCCTTCCCATTCCAATCCTGAGACCCTTCCTATAACATGAGATGTGATATCCAACTCCTTCCCATTCCAACCTTAGACCCTTCCTATAGCATGAGATGCGATATCCAACTCCTTCCAAATCCAATCCTGATACCCTTCCGATAGCATGAGATGTGATATCCAAATGCCTCTACAAAACCTGAGACCCATACCATGGCATGAGATGTGATATCAAACTCCTTCCCATTCCAATCCTGAGACCCTTCCTATAGCTTGAGATGTGATATCCAACTCCTTCCCATTCCAATTCTGAGATCCGTCCTATACCATGAGACTTGATATCTCAATGCTTCTAATACCAAACCTGAGACCGGTCCTATAACATGAGATGTGATATCCAAATCCTTCCCCTTCCAAACCTTAGACCCTTCCTATAGCATGAGATGTGATATCTCAATGCTTCTAATACCAAACTTGAGACCCTTCCTATAACGAGATGGGATATCCAACTCCTTCCCATTCCAATCCTGAGACCCTTCCGATAGCAGAGATGTGATATCTCAATGCTTATACCAAACCTGTGACCCTTCCTATGGCATGAGATGTCATATACAACTCCTTCCGATTCCAATCCTGAGACCCTTCCTATTGCATGAGATGGGATATCTCAATGCTTATACCAAACCTGAGAGCCTTCCTAAAGCATGAGATTCGATATCCAACTTCTTCCCATTCCAATCCTGAGACGCTTCCTATAGCATGAGATGTGATATCTCAATGCTTCTAATACCAAACCTAAGATCCTTCCTATAACATGAGATGTGATATCAAACTCCTTCCCATTCCAAACCTTTGCTTCTATCAAACCTGAGACCCTTCCTTTAGCATGAGATGTGATATCCAACTCCTTCCCATTCCAATCCTGAGACCCTTCCTATAACATGAGATGTGATATCCAACTCCTTCCCATTCCAATCCTGAGACTCTACCTATAGCATGAGATGTGATATCTCAATGCTTCTAAAACCAAACATGAGAATCATCCTATAACATGAGATGTGAAATCCAAATCCTTCCCTTCCCAAACCTGAGACTCTTCCTATAGCATGAAATGTGATTTCTCAATGCTTCGCTTCTACCAAACCTGAAACCCTTCCTATAGCATGAGATGTGATATCCAACTCCTTCCCATTCCAATCCTGAGACACTTCCTATAGCATGAGATGTGATATCTCAATGCTTCTAATACCAAACCTGAGACCCGTCCTATAACATGAGATGTGATATCCAAATCCTTCCCCTTCCAAACCTGAGACCCTTCCTATAGCATGAGATGTGATATCCAGCTCCTCCCATTCCAATCCTGAGACCCTTCCAATAGCATGAGATGTGATATCTCAATGCTTCTAATATCAAAACTGAGAAACTCCCTATAGCATGAGATGTGATATCTAAGTCCTTCCCATTACAATCCTGAGACCTTTCCGATAGCAGAGATGTGATATCTCAATGCTTATACCAAACCTGAGACCCTTCCTATAGCATGAGATGTGATATCCAACTCCTTCCCATTCCAATCCTGAGACCCTTCCTATAGCATGAGATGTGATATCTCAATGCTTCTACCAAAACTGAGACCCTTCCTTTAGCATGAGATGTGATATCCAACTCCTTCCCATTCCAATCCTGAGACCCTTCCTATAGCATGAGATGTGGTATCTCAATGCTTCTAATACCAAACCTGAGATCCTTCCTATAACATGAGATGTGATATCCAACTCGTTCCCATTCCAATCCTGAGACCCTTCCTATAGCATGAGATGTGATATCTCAATGCTTCTAATACCAAACCTGAGATCCTTCCGATAGCATGAGATGTGATATCTCAATGCTTCCAATACCAAACCTGAGATAATTCCTATAAAATGAGATGTGATATCCAAATCCTTCCCCTTCCGAACCTGAGACCCTCCCTTTAGCATGAGATGTGATATCCAACTCCTTCCCATTCCAATCCTGATACCCTTCTGATAGCATGAGATGTGATATCTCAATGCCTCTAATACCAAACCTGAGATCCTACCTCTAACATGAAATGTGATATCCAACTCCTTCCCTTTCCAAACCTGAGAGCCTTCCTACAGTTTGAGATGTGATATCCAAGTCCTTCCCATTCCAATCCTGAGACCCTTCCTATAACATGAGATGTGATAACCAACTCCTTCCCATTCCAACCTGAGACCCTTCCTATAGCATGAGATGGGATATCCAACTCCTTCCAAATCCAATCCTGATACTCTTCTGATAGCATGAGATGTGATATCCCAATGCTTCTACAAAACCTGAGGCCCATACCATGGCATGAGATGTGATATCAAACTCCCGTCCTATACCATGAGATTTGATATCTCAATGCTTCTAATACCAAACCTGAGAACGGTCCAATAACATGAGATGTGATATCCAAATCCTTCCCCTTCCAAACCTTAGACCCTTCCTTTATCATGAGATGTGATATCCAAGTCCTTCCCATTCCATTCCTGAGACCCTTCCTATAGCATGAAATGTGATATCTCAATGCTTCTAATACCAAACCTGAGACCCTTCCTATAACATGAATTGTGATATCCAAGTCCTTCCCATTCCAATCCTGAGACCCTTCCGATAGCAGAGATGTGATATCTCAATGCTTATACCAAACCTGAGACCCTTCCGATAGCATGAGATGTGATATCTCAATGCTTCTAATACCAAACCTGAGACCCTTCCTATAACATGAGATGTGAGATCCAAGTCCTTCCCATTCCAATCCTGAGACCATTCCTATAGCATGAAATGTGATATCTCAATGCTTCTAATACCAAACCTGAGACCCTTCCTATAACATGAATTGTGATATCCAAGTCCTTCCCATTCCAATCCTGAGACCCTTCCGATAGCAGAGATGTGATATCTCAATGCTTATACCAAACCTGAGACCCTTCCGATAGCATGAGATGTGATATCTCAATGCTTCTAATACCAAACCTGAGATCCTTCCTATAACATGAGATGTGATATCCAAATCCTTCCAATTCCAAACCCTAGACCCTCCCTTTAGCATGAGATGTGATATCCAACTCCTTCCCATTCCAATCCCGAGACCCTTCTGATAGCATGAGATGTGATAACTCAATGCCTCTAATACCAAACCTGAGATCCTACCTCTAACATGAAATGTGATATCCAACTCCTTCCCCTTCCAACCCTGAGAGCCTTCCTATAGAATGAGATGTGATATCCAAGTCCTTCCCATTCCAATCCTGAGACCCTTCCTATAACATGAGATGTGATATCCAACTCCTTCCCATTCCAACCTTAGACCCTTCCTATAGCATGAGATGGGATATCCAACTCCTTCCAAATCCAATCCTGATACCCTTCCGATAGCATGAGATGTGATATCCCAATGCCTCTACAAAACCTGAGACCCATACCATGGCATGAGATGTGATATCAAACTCCTTCCCATTCCAATCCTGAGACCCTTCCTATAGCTTGAGATGTGATATCCAACTCCTTCCCATTCCAATTCTGAGACCCGTCCTATACCATGAGACTTGATATCTCAATGCTTCTAATACCAAACCTGAGACCGGTCCTATAACATGAGATGTGATATCCGAATCCTTCCCCTTCCAAACCTTAGACCCTTCCTATAGCATGAGATGTGATATCTCAATGCTTCTAATACCAAACTTGAGACCCTTCCTATAACGAGATGGGATATCCAACTCCTTCCCATTCCAATCCTGAGACCCTTCCCATAGCAGAGATGTGATATCTCAATGCTTATACCAAACCTGTGACCCTTCCTATGGCATGAGATGTCATATCCAACTCCTTCCCATTCCAATCCTGAGACCCTTCCTATAACATGAGATGTGATATCCAACTCCTTCCCATTCCAATCCTGAGACTCTACCTATAGCATGAGATGTGATATCTCAATGCTTCTAAAACCAAACATGAGAACCATCCTATAACATGAGATGTGAAATCCAAATCATTCCCTTTCCAAACCTGAGACCCTTCCTATAGCTTGAGATGTGATATCAAACTCCTTCCCATTCAATGTGATATCCAACTCCTTCCCATTCCAATCCTGAGACCCTTCCTATACCATGAGATGTGATATCTCAATGCTTCTAATGCCAAACCTGAGACCCGTCCTAAAACATGAGATGTGAGATCCAAATCCTTCCCCTTCCAAACCGGAGACCTTTCCTTTAGCATGAGATGTGATATCCAACTCCTTCCCATTCCAAACCTGAGACCCTTCCTATAGGATGAGATGTTATATCTTAATGCTTCTAAAACCAAACCTGAGAACCATCCTATGACATGTGAAATCCAAATCCTTCCCTTTCCAAACCTGAGACCCTTCCGATAGCATGAGATGTGATATCTCAATGCTTCTAAAATCAAACATGAGAACCATCCTATAACATGAGATGTGAAATTCAAATCCTTCCCTTTCCAAACCTGAGACCCTTCCTATAGCTTGAGATGTGATATCAAACTCCTTCCCATTCCAATCCTGAGATAGCTTGAGATGTGATATCGAACTCCTTCCCATTCCAATCCTGAGACCCTTCCTATACCATGAGATGTGATATCTCAATGCTTCTAATACCAAACCTGAGACCCGTCCTAAAACATGAGATGTGAGATCCAAATCCTTCCCCTTCCAAACCTGAGAACCTTCCTATAGCTTGAGATGTGATATCCAACTCCTTCCCATTCCAATCCTGAGACCCTTCCGATAGCATGAGATGTGATATCTCAATGCTTCTAATATCAAAACTGAGACCCTCCCTATAGTATGAGATGTGATATCTAAGTTCTTCCCATTCCTATCCTGAGACCCTTCCGATAGCAGAGATGTGATATCTCAATGCTTATACCAAACCTGATGACCCTTCCTATGGCATGAAATGTGATATCCAACTCCTTCCCATTCCAATCCTGAGTTCCTTCCTATAGCATGAGATGTGATATCTCAATGCTTCTATCAAACCTGAGACCCTTCCTTTAGCATGAGATGTGATATCCAACTCCTTCCCATTCCAATCCTGAGACCCTTCCTATAACATGAGACGTGATATCCAAATCCTTCCCATTCCAATCCTGAGACCCTTCCTATAACGAGATGTGATATCCAACTCCTTCCCATTCCAACCTGAGACCCTTCCTATAGCATGAGAAGGAATATCCAACTCCTTTCCATTCCAATCCTGAGACGCTTCCTATACCATGAGATGTGATATCTCAATGCTTCTAATAAAAAAACGGAGACCCTTCCTATAGCAAGAGATGTGATATCCAAATCCTTCCCATTCCAATCCTGAGATCCTTCCTATAACATGAGATGTGATATCCAATTCCTTCCCATTCCAAACCTGAGACCCTTCCTATTGGATGAGATGTGATATCCAACTCCTTCCCATTCCAATCCTGAGACCCTTCCTATACCATGAGATGTGATATCTCAATGCTTCAAATAACAAACCTGGGACCCGTCCTATAACATGAGATATGATATCCAAATCCTTCCCCTTCCAAACCTGAGACCCTTCCTTTAGCATGAGATGTGGTATCCAAATCCTTCCCATTCCAATCCTGAAACCCTTCCTATAGCATGAGATGTGATATCTCAATGTTTCTAATAAAAAACCTGAGACCCTTCCTATAGCAAGAGATGTAATATCCAAATCCTTCCCATTCCAATCTTGAGACCCTTCCTATAACATGAGATGTGATATCCAACTCCTTCCAATTCCAACCTGAGACCCTTCCTATAGCATGAGAAGGGATATCCACCTCCTTCCCTATCCAATCCTGAGACCCTTCCGATAGCAGAGATGTGATATCTCAATGCTTATACCAAACCTGATACCCTTCCTATGGCATGAGATGTGATATCCAACTCCTTCCCATCCCAATCCTGAGACCCTTCCTATAGCATGAGATGTGATATCTCAATGCTTATACCAAACCTGAGACCCTTCCTTTGGCATGAGATGTGATATCAAAATCCTTCACATTCCAATCCTGAGACCCTTCCTATAGCATGAGATGTGATATCTCAATGCTTCTAATACCAAATCTGAGATCCTTCCTATAATATGAGATGTGATATCCAACTCCTTCCCATTCCAAACCTGAGACCCTTCCGATAGCATGAGATGTGATATTTCAATGCTTCTAAAACCAAACATGAGAACCATCCTATAACATGAGATGTGAAATCCAAATCCTTCCCTTCCCAAACCTGGGACCCTTCCTATACCTTGAGATGTGATATCAAACTCCTTCCCATTCCAATCCTAAGATAGCTTGAGATGTGATATCTCAATGCTTCTAATACCAAACCTGAGACCCGTCCTAAAACATGAGATGTGAGATCCAAATCCTTCCCCTTCCAAACCTGAGACCTTTCCTTTAGCATGAGATGTGATATCCAACTCCTTCCCATTCCAATCCTGAGACCCTTCCGATAGCATGTGATGTGATATCTCAATGCTTCTACAACTGAGACCCTTCCTTTAGCATCAGATGTGATATCCAACTCCTTCCCATTCCAATCCTGAGACCCTTCCTATAGCATGAGATGTGATATCATAATGCTTCTAATACCAAACCTGAGATCCTTCCTATAACATGAGATGTGATATCCAACTCCTTCCCATTCCAAACCTGAGACCCTTCCGATAGCATGAGATCTGATATCTCAATGCTTCTAAAACCAAACATGAGAACCATCCTATAACATGAGATGTGAAATCCAAATCCTTCCCTTCCCAAACCTGAGACCCTTCCTATAGCTTGATATGTGATATCAAACTCCTTCCAATTCCAATCCTGAGATAGCTTGAGATGTGATATTCAACTCCTTCCATTTCCAATCCTGAGACCCTTATTATACCATGAGATGTGATATCTCAATGCTTCTAATACCAAACCTGAGACCCGTCCTAAAACATGAGATGTGAGATCCAAATCCTTCCCCTTCCAAAGCTGAGACCTTTCCTTTAGCATGAGATGTGATATCCAACTCCTTCCCATTCCAATCCTGAGACCCTTCCGATAGCATGAGATGTGATATCTCAATGCTTCTAATATCAAACCTGAGAACCTCCCTATAGCATGAGATGTAATATCCAACTCCTTCCAATTCCAATACTGAGACCCTTCCAATAGCATGAGATGTGATATCTCAATGCTTCAAAAACCAAACATGAGAACCATCCTATAACATGAGATGTGAAATCCAAATCCTTCCCTTCCCAAACCTGAGACTCTTCCTATGGCATGAAATGTGATATCTCAATGCTTCGCTTCTACCAAACCTGAAACCCTTCCTATAGCATGAGATGTGATATCCAACTCCTTCCCATTCCAATCCTGAGACCCTTCCGATAGCATGAGTGTGATATTTCAATGCTTCTAATATCAAACCTGAGATCCTTCCTATAACATGAGATTTGATATCCAACTCCTTCCCATTCCAAACCTGAGACCCTTCCCATAGCATGAGATGTGATATCTCAATGCTTCAAAAACCAAACATGAGAACCATCCTATAACATGAGATGTGAAATCCAAATCCTTCCCTTCCCAAACCTGAGACTCTTCCTATGGCATGAAATGTGATATCTCAATGCTTCGCTTCTACCAAACCTGAAACCCTTCCTATAGCATGAGATGTGATATCCAACTCCTTCCCATTCCAATCCTGAGACACTTCCTATAGCATGAGATGTGATATCTCAGTGCTTCTAATACCAAACCTGAGACCCGTCCTATAACATGAGATGTGATATCCAAATCCTTCCCCTTCCAAACCTGAGACCTTTCCTATAGCATGAGATGTGATATCCAGCTCCTCCCATTCCAATCCTGAGACCCTTCCAATAGCATGAGATGTGATATCTCAATGCTTCTAATATCAAAACTGAGACCCTCCCTATAGCATGAGATGTGATATCTAAGTCCTTCCCATTACAATCCTGAGACCTTTCCGATAGCAGAGATGTGATATCTCAATGCTTATACCAAACCTGAGACCCTTCCTATAGCATGAGATGTGATATCCAACTCCTTCCCATTCCAATCCTGAGACCCTTCCTATAGCATGAGATGTGATATCTCAATGCTTCTACCAAAACTGAGACCCTTCCTTTAGCATGAGATGTGATATCTCAATGCTTCTAATACCAAACCTGAGATCCTTCCTATAACATGAGATGTGATATCCAACTCCTTCCCATCCCAATCCTGAGACCCTTCCTATAGCATGAGATGTGATATCTCAATGCTTCTAATACCAAACCTGAGATCCTTCCGATAGCATGAGATGTGATATCTCAATGCTTCCAATACCAAACCTGAGATCCTTCCTATAAAATGAGATGCGATATCCAAATCCTTCCCCTTCCGAACCTGAGACCCTCCCTTTAGCATGAGATGTGATATCCAACTCCTTCCCATTCCAATCCTGATACCCTTCTGATAGCATGAGATGTGATATCTCAATGCTTCTAATACCAAACTTGAGACCCTTCCTATAACGAGATGGGATATCCAACTCCTTCCCATTCCAATCCTGAGACCCTTCCGATAGCAGAGATGTGATATCTCAATGCTTATACCAAACCTGTGACCCTTCCTATGGCATGAGATGTCATATACAACTCCTTCCGATTCCAATCCTGAGACCCTTCCTATTGCATGAGATGGGATATCTCAATGCTCATACCAAACCTGAGACCCTTCCTATAGCATGAGATGTGATATCCAACTTCTTCCCATTCCAATCCTGAGACCCTTCCTATAGCATGAGATGTGATATCTCAATGCTTCTAATACCAAACCTGAGATCCTTCCTATAACATGAGATGTGATATCAAACTCCTTCCCATTCCAAACCTTTGCTTCTATCAAACCTGAGACCCTTCCTTTAGCATGAGATGTGATATCCAACTCCTTCCCATTCCAATCCTGAGACCCTTCCTATAGCATGAGATGTGATATCTCAATGCTTCTAAAACCAAACATGAGAACCATCCTATAACATGAGATGTGAAATCCAAATCCTTCCCTTCCCAAACCTGAGACTCTTCCTATAGCATGAAATGTGATATCTCAATGCTTCGCTTCTACCAAACCTGAAACCCTTCCTATAGCATGAGATGTGATATCCAACTCCTTCCCATTCAAATCCTGAGACCCTTCATATAGCTTGAGATGTGATATCCAACTCCTTCCCATTCCAATTCTGAGATCCGTCCTATACCATGAGACTTGATATCTCAATGCTTCTAATACCAAACCTGAGAACGGTCCTATAACATGAGATGTGATATCCAAATCCTTCCCCTTCCAAACCTTAGACCCTTCCTATAGCATGAGATGTGATATCTCAATGCTTCTAATACCAAACTTGAGACCCTTCCTATAACGAGATGGGATATCCAACTCCTTCCCATTCCAATCCTGAGACCCTTCCGATAGCAGAGATGTGATACCTCAATGCTTATACCAAACCTGTGACCCTTCCTATGGCATGAGATGTCATATACAACTCCTTCCGATTCCAATCCTGAGACCCTTCCTATTGCATGAGATGGGATATCTCAATGCTTATACCAAACCTGAGACCCTTCCTATAGCATGAGATGTGATATCCAACTTCTTCCCATTCCAATCCTGAGACCCTTCCTATAGCATGAGATGTGATATCTCAATGCTTCTAATACCAAACCTGAGATCCTTCCTATAACATGAGATGTGATATCAAACTCCTTCCCATTCCAAACCTTTGCTTCTATCAAACCTGAGACCCTTCCTTTAGCATGAGATGTGATATCCAACTCCTTCCCATTCCAATCCTGAGACCCTTCCTATAACATGAGATGTGATATCCAACTCCTTCCCATTCCAATCCTGAGACTCTACCTATAGCATGAGATGTGATATCTCAATGCTTCTAAAACCAAACATGAGAACCATCCTATAACATGAGATGTGAAATCCAAATCCTTCCCTTCCCAAACCTGAGACTCTTCCTATAGCATGAAATGTGATATCTCAATGCTTCGCTTCTACCAAACCTGAAACCCTTCCTATAGCATGAGATGTGATATCCAACTCCTTCCCATTCCAATCCTGAGACACTTCCTATAGCATGAGATGTGATATCTCAATGCTTCTAATACCAAACCTGAGACCCGTCCTATAACATGAGATGTGATATCCAAATCCTTCCCCTTCCAAACCTGAGACCCTTCCTATAGCATGAGATGTGATATCCAGCTCCTCCCATTCCAATCCTGAGACCCTTCCAATAGCATGAGATGTGATATCTCAATGCTTCTAATATCAAAACTGAGACCCTCCCTATAGCATGAGATGTGATATCTAAGTCCTTCCCATTACAATCCTGAGACCTTTCCAATAGCAGAGATGTGATATCTCAATGCTTATACCAAACCTGAGACCCTTCCTATAGCATGAGATGTGATATCCAACTCCTTCCCATTCCAATCCTGAGACCCTTCCTATAGCATGAGATGTGATATCTCAATGCTTCTACCAAAACTGAGACCCTTCCTTTAGCATGAGATGTGATATCCAACTCCTTCCCATTCCAATCCTGAGACCCTTCCTATAGCATGAGATGTGGTATCTCAATGCTTCTAATACCAAACCTGAGATCCTTCCTATAACATGAGATGTGATATCCAACTCCTTCCCATTCCAATCCTGAGACCCTTCCTATAGCATGAGATGTGATATCTCAATGCTTCTAATACCAAACCTGAGATCCTTCCGATAGCATGAGATGTGATATCTCAATGCTTCCAATACCAAACCTGAGATAATTCCTATAAAATGAGATGTGATATCCAAATCCTTCCCCTTCCGAACCTGAAACCCTCCCTTTAGCATGAGATGTGATATCCAACTCCTTCCCATTCCAATCCTGATACCCTTCTGATAGCATGAGATGTGATATCTCAATGCCTCTAATACCAAACCTGAGATCCTACCTCTAACATGAAATGTGATATCCAACTCCTTCCCTTTCCAAACCTGAGAGCCTTCCTACAGTATGAGATGTGATATCCAACTCCTTCCCATTCCAACCTGAGACCCTTCCTATAGCATGAGATGGGATATCCAACTCCTTCCAAATCCAATCCTGATACCCTTCCGATAGCATGAGATGTGATATCCCAATGCTTCTACAAAACCTGAGGCCCATACCATGGCATGAGATGTGATATCAAACTCCCGTCCTATACCATGAGATTTGATATCTCAATGCTTCTAATATCAAACCTGAGACCGGTCCAATAACATGAGATGTGATATCCAAATCCTTCCCCTTCCAAACCTTAGACCCTTCCTTTATCATGAGATGTGATATCCAAGTCCTTCCCATTCCATTCCTGAGACCCTTCCTATAGCATGAAATGTGATATCTCAATGCTACTAATACCAAACCTGAGACCCTTCCTATAACATGAATTGTGATATCCAAGTCCTTCCCATTCCAATCCTGAGACCCTTCCGATAGCAGAGATGTGATATCTCAATGCTTATACCAAACCTGAGATCCTTCCGATAGCATGAGATTTGATATCTCAATGCTTCTAATACCAAACCTGAGACCCTTCCTATAACATGAGATGTGATATCCAAGTCCTTCCCATTCCAATCCTGAGACCCTTCCTATAGCATGAAATGTGATATCTCAATGCTTCTAATGCCAAACCTGAGACCCTTCCTATAACATGAATTGTGAAATCCAAGTCCTTCCCATTCCAATCCTGAGACCCTTCCGATAGCAGAGATGTGATATCTCAATGCTTATACCAAACCTGAGACCCTTCCGATAGCATGAGGTGTGATATCTCAATGCTTCTAATACCAAACCTGAGATCCTTCCTATAACATGAGATGTGATATCCAAATCCTTCCAATTCCAAACCCTAGACCCACCCTTTAGCATGAGATGTGATATCCAACTCCTTCCCATTCCAATCCCGAGACCCTTCTGATAGCATGAGATGTGATATCTCAATGCCTCTAATACCAAACCTGAGATCCTACCTCTAACATGAAATGTGATATCCAACTCCTTCCCATTCCAAACCTGGGACCCTTCCGATAGCATGAGATGTGATATCTCAATGCTTCAAAAACCAAACATGAGAACCATCCTATAACATGGGATGTGAAATCCAAATCCTTCCCTTCCCAAACCTGAGACTCTTCCTATAGCATGAAATGTGATATCTCAATGCTTCGCTTCTACCAAACCTGAAACCCTCCCTATAGCATGAGATGTGATATCCAACTCCTTCCCATTCCAATCCTGAGACACTTCCTATAGCATGAGATGTGATATCTCAATGCTTCTAATACCAAACCTGAGACCCGTCCTATAACATGAGATGTGATATCCAAATCCTTCCCCTTCCAAACCTGAGACCCTTCCTATAGCATGAGATGTGATATCCAGCTCCTCCCATTCCAATCCTGAGACCATTCCAATAGCATGAGATGTGATATCTCAATGCTTCTAATACCAAACCTCAGATCCTACCTCTAACATGAGATGTGAAATCCAGATCTTTCCCTTTCCAAACCTGAGACCCTTCCTATAGCTTGAGATGTGACATCAAACTCCTTCCCATTCCAATCCTGAGATAGCTTGAGATGTGATATCCAACTCCATCCTATTCCAATCCTGAGACCCTTCCAATAGCATGAGATGTGATATCTCAATGCTTCTAATATCAAAACTGAGACCCTCCTATAGCATGAGATGTGATATCTAAGTCCTTCCCATTACAATCCTGAGACCTTTCCGATAGCAGAGATGTGATATCTCAATGCTTATACCAAACCTGAGACCCTTCCTATAGCATGAGATGTGATATCCAACTCCTTCCCATTCCAATCCTGAGACCCTTCCTATAGCATGAGATGTGGTATCTCAATGCTTCTAATACCAAACCTGAGATCCTTCCTATAACATGAGATGTGATATCCAAATCCTTCCCATTCCAATCCTGAGACCCTTCCTATAGCATGAGATGTGATATCTCAATGCTTCTAATACCAAACCTGAGATCCTTCCGATAACATGAGATGTGATATCTCAATGCTTCCAATACCAAACCTGAGATAATTCCTATAAAATGAGATGTGATATCCAAATCCTTCCCCTTCCGAACCTGAGACCATCCCTTTAGCATGAGATGTGATATCCAACTCCTTCCCATTCCAATCCTGATACCCTTCTGATAGCATGAGATGTGATATCTCAATGCCTCTAATACCAAACCTCAGATCCTACCTCTAACATGAAATGTGATATCCAACTCCTTCCCTTTCCAAACCTGAGAGCCTTCCTATGGAATGAGATGTGATATCCAAGTCCTTCCCATTCCAATCCTGAGACCCTTCCTATAACATGAGATGTGATATCCAACTCCTTCCCATTCCAACCTTAGACCCTTCCTATAGCATGAGATGCGATATCCAACTCCTTCCAAATCCAATCCTGATACCCTTCCGATAGCATGAGATGTGATATCCAAATGCCTCTACAAAACCTGAGACCCATACCATGGCATGAGATGTGATATCAAACTCCTTCCCATTCCAATCCTGAGACCCTTCCTATAGCTTGAGATGTGATATCCAACTCCTTCCCATTCCAATTCTGAGATCCGTCCTATACCATGAGACTTGATATCTCAATGCTTCTAATACCAAACCTGAGACCGGTCCTATAACATGAGATGTGATATCCAAATCCTTCCCCTTCCAAACCTTAGACCCTTCCTATAGCATGAGATGTGATATCTCAATGCTTCTAATACCAAACTTGAGACCCTTCCTATAACGAGATGGGATATCCAACTCCTTCCCATTCCAATCCTGAGACCCTTCCGATAGCAGAGATGTGATATCTCAATGCTTATACCAAACCTGTGACCCTTCCTATGGCATGAGATGTCATATACAACTCCTTCCGATTCCAATCCTGAGACCCTTCCTATTGCATGAGATGGGATATCTCAATGCTTATACCAAACCTGAGAGCCTTCCTAAAGCATGAGATTCGATATCCAACTTCTTCCCATTCCAATCCTGAGACCCTTCCTATAGCATGAGATGTGATATCTCAATGCTTCTAATACCAAACCTAAGATCCTTCCTATAACATGAGATGTGATATCAAACTCCTTCCCATTCCAAACCTTTGCTTCTATCAAACCTGAGACCCTTCCTTCAGCATGAGATGTGATATCCAACTCCTTCCCATTCCAATCCTGAGACCCTTCCTATAACATGAGATGTGATATCCAACTCCTTCCCATTCCAATCCTGAGACTCTACCTATAGCATGAGATGTGATATCTCAATGCTTCTAAAACCAAACATGAGAACCATCCTATAACATGAGATGTGAAATCCAAATCCTTCCCTTCCCAAACCTGAGACTCTTCCTATAGCATGAAATGTGATTTCTCAATGCTTCGCTTCTACCAAACCTGAAACCCTTCCTATAGCATGAGATGTGATATCCAACTCCTTCCCATTCCAATCCTGAGACACTTCCTATAGCATGAGATGTGATATCTCAATGCTTCTAATACCAAACCTGAGACCCGTCCTATAACATGAGATGTGATATACAAATCCTTCCCCTTCCAAACCTGAGACCCTACCTATAGCATGAGATGTGATATCCAGCTCCTCCCATTCCAATCCTGAGACCCTTCCAATAGCATGAGATGTGATATCTCAATGCTTCTAATATCAAAACTGAGAAACTCCCTATAGCATGAGATGTGATATCTAAGTCCTTCCCATTACAATCCTGAGACCTTTCCGATAGCAGAGATGTGATATCTCAATGCTTATACCAAACCTGAGACCCTTCCTATAGCATGAGATGTGATATCCAACTCCTTCCCATTCCAATCCTGAGACCCTTCCTATAGCATGAGATGTGATATCTCAATGCTTCTACCAAAACTGAGACCCTTCCTTTAGCATGAGATGTGATATCCAACTCCTTCCCATTCCAATCCTGAGACCCTTCCTATAGCATGAGATGTGGTATCTCAATGCTTCTAATACCAAACCTGAGATCCTTCCTATAACATGAGATGTGATATCCAACTCGTTCCCATTCCAATCCTGAGACCCTTCCTATAGCATGAGATGTGATATCTCAATGCTTCTAATACCAAACCTGAGATCCTTCCGATAGCATGAGATGTGATATCTCAATGCTTCCAATACCAAACCTGAGATAATTCCTATAAAATGAGATGTGATATCCAAATCCTTCCCCTTCCGAACCTGAGACCCTCCCTTTAGCATGAGATGTGATATCCAACTCCTTCCCATTCCAATCCTGATACCCTTCTGATAGCATGAGATGTGATATCTCAATGCCTCTAATACCAAACCTGAGATCCTACCTCTAACATGAAATGTGATATCCAACTCCTTCCCTTTCCAAACCTGAGAGCCTTCCTACAGTATGAGATGTGATATCCAAGTCCTTCCCATTCCAATCCTGAGACCCTTCCTATAACATGAGATGTGATAACCAACTCCTTCCCATTCCAACCTGAGACCCTTCCTATAGCATGAGATGGGATATCCAACTCCTTCCAAATCCAATCCTGATACTCTTCTGATAGCATGAGATGTGATATCCCAATGCTTCTACAAAACCTGAGGCCCATACCATGGCATGAGATGTGATATCAAACTCCCGTCCTATACCATGAGATTTGATATCTCAATGCTTCTAATACCAAACCTGAGACCGGTCCAATAACATGAGATGTGATATCCAAATCCTTCCCCTTCCAAACCTTAGACCCTTCCTTTATCATGAGATGTGATATCCAAGTCCTTCCCATTCCATTCCTGAGACCCTTCCTATAGCATGAAATGTGATATCTCAATGCTTCTAATACCAAACCTGAGACCCTTCCTATAACATGAATTGTGATATCCAAGTCCTTCCCATTCCAATCCTGAGACCCTTCCGATAGCAGAGATGTGATATCTCAATGCTTATACCAAACCTGAGACCCTTCCGATAGCATGAGATGTGATATCTCAATGCTTCTAATACCAAACCTGAGACCCTTCCTATAACATGAGATGTGATATCCAAGTCCTTCCCATTCCAATCCTGAGACCCTTCCTATAGCATGAAATGTGATATCTCAATGCTTCTAATACCAAACCTGAGACCCTTCCTATAACATGAATTGTGATATCCAAGTCCTTCCCATTCCAATCCTGAGACCCTTCCGATAGCAGAGATGTGATATCTCAATGCTTATACGAAACCTGAGACCCTTCCGATAGCATGAGATGTGATATCTTAATGCTTCTAATACCAAACCTGAGATCCTTCCTATAACATGAGATGTGATATCCAAATCCTTCCAATTCCAAACCCTAGACCCTCCCTTTAGCATGAGATGTGATATCCAACTCCTTCCCATTCCAATCCCGAGACCCTTCTGATAGCATGAGATGTGATATCTCAATGCCTCTAATACCAAACCTGAGATCCTACCTCTAACATGAAATGTGATATCCAACTCCTTCCCCTTCCAACCCTGAGAGCCTTCCTATAGAATGAGATGTGATATCCAAGTCCTTCCCATTCCAATCCTGAGACCCTTCCTATAACATGAGATGTGATATCCAACTCCTTCCCATTCCAACCTTAGACCCTTCCTATAGCATGAGATGGGATATCCAACTCCTTCCAAATCCAATCCTGATACCCTTCCGATAGCATGAGATGTGATATCCCAATGCCTCTACAAAACCTGAGACCCATACCATGGCATGAGATGTGATATCAAACTCCTTCCCATTCCAATCCTGAGACCCTTCCTATAGCTTGAGATGTGATATCCAACTCCTTCCCATTCCAATTCTGAGACCCGTCCTATACCATGAGACTTGATATCTCAATGCTTCTAATACCAAACCTGAGACCGGTCCTATAACATGAGATGTGATATCCGAATCCTTCCCCTTCCAAACCTTAGACCCTTCCTATAGCATGAGATGTGATATCTCAATGCTTCTAATACCAAACTTGAGACCCTTCCTATAACGAGATGGGATATCCAACTCCTTCCCATTCCAATCCTGAGACCCTTCCCATAGCAGAGATGTGATATCTCAATGCTTATACCAAACCTGTGACCCTTCCTATGGCATGAGATGTCATATACAACTCCTTCCGATTCCAATCCTGAGACCCTTCCTATTGCATGAGATGGGATATCTCAATGCTTATACCAAACCTGAGACCCTTCCTATAGCATGAGATGTGATATCCAACTTCTTCCCATTCCAATCCTGAGACCCTTCCTATAGCATGAGATGTGATATCTCAATGCTTCTAATACCAAACCTGAGATCCTTCCTATAACATGAGATGTGATATCAAACTCCTTCCCATTCCAAACCTTTGCTTCTATCAAACCTGAGACCCTTCCTTTAGCATGAGATGTGATATCCAACTCCTTCCCATTCCAATCCTGAGACCCTTCCTATAACATGAGATGTGATATCCAACTCCTTCCCATTCCAATCCTGAGACTCTACCTATAGCATGAGATGTGATATCTCAATGCTTCTAAAACCAAACATGAGAACCATCCTATAACATGAGATGTGAAATCCAAATCATTCCCTTTCCAAACCTGAGACCCTTCCTATAGCTTGAGATGTGATATCAAACTCCTTCCCATTCAATGTGATATCCAACTCCTTCCCATTCCAATCCTGAGACCCTTCCTATACCATGAGATGTGATATCTCAATGCTTCTAATGCCAAACCTGAGACCCGTCCTAAAACATGAGATGTGAGATCCAAATCCTTCCCCTTCCAAACCGGAGACCTTTCCTTTAGCATGAGATGTGATATCCAACTCCTTCCCATTCCAAACCTGAGACCCTTCCTATAGGATGAGATGTTATATCTTAATGCTTCTAAAACCAAACCTGAGAACCATCCTATGACATGTGAAATCCAAATCCTTCCCTTTCCAAACCTGAGACCCTTCCGATAGCATGAGATGTGATATCTCAATGCTTCTAAAATCAAACATGAGAACCATCCTATAACATGAGATGTGAAATTCAAATCCTTCCCTTTCCAAACCTGAGACGCTTCCTATAGCTTGAGATGTGATATCGAACTCCTTCCCATTCCAATCCTGAGATAGCTTGAGATGTGATATCCAACTCCTTCCCATTCCAATCCTGAGACCCTTCCTATACCATGAGATGTGATATCTCAATGCTTCTAATACCAAACCTGAGACCCGTCCTAAAACATGAGATGTGAGATCCAAATCCTTCCCCTTCCAAACCTGAGAACCTTCCTATAGCTTGAGATGTGATATCCAACTCCTTCCCATTCCAATCCTGAGACCCTTCCGATAGCATGAGATGTGATATCTCAATGCTTCTAATATCAAAACTGAGACCCTCCCTATAGTATGAGATGTGATATCTAAGTTCTTCCCATTCCTATCCTGAGACCCTTCCGATAGCAGAGATGTGATATCTCAATGCTTATACCAAACCTGATGACCCTTCCTATGGCATGAAATGTGATATCCAACTCCTTCCCATTCCAATCCTGAGTTCCTTCCTATAGCATGAGATGTGATATCTCAATGCTTCTATCAAACCTGAGACCCTTCCTTTAGCATGAGATGTGATATCCAACTCCTTCCCATTCCAATCCTGAGACCCTTCCTATAACATGAGACGTGATATCCAAATCCTTCCCATTCCAATCCTGAGACCCTTCCTATAACGAGATGTGATATCCAACTCCTTCCCATTCCAACCTGAGACCCTTCCTATAGCATGAGAAGGAATATCCAACTCCTTTCCATTCCAATCCTGAGACGCTTCCTATACCATGAGATGTGATATCTCAATGCTTCTAATAAAAAAACGGAGACCCTTCCTATAGCAAGAGATGTGATATCCAAATCCTTCCCATTCCAATCCTGAGATCCTTCCTATAACATGAGATGTGATATCCAATTCCTTCCCATTCCAAACCTGAGACCCTTCCTATTGGATGAGATGTGATATCCAACTCCTTCCCATTCCAATCCTGAGACCCTTCCTATACCATGAGATGTGATATCTCAATGCTTCAAATAACAAACCTGGGACCCGTCCTATAACATGAGATATGATATCCAAATCCTTCCCCTTCCAAACCTGAGACCCTTCCTTTAGCATGAGATGTGATATCCAAATCCTTCCCATTCCAATCCTGAAACCCTTCCTATAGCATGAGATGTGATATCTCAATGTTTCTAATAAAAAACCTTAGACCCTTCCTATAGCAAGAGATGTAATATCCAAATCCTTCCCATTCCAATCTTGAGACCCTTCCTATAACATGAGATGTGATATCCAACTCCTTCCAATTCCAACCTGAGACCCTTCCTATAGCATGAGAAGGGATATCCACCTCCTTCCCTATCCAATCCTGAGACCCTTCCGATAGCAGAGATGTGATATCTCAATGCTTATACCAAACCTGATACCCTTCCTATGGCATGAGATGTGATATCCAACTCCTTCCCATCCCAATCCTGAGACCCTTCCTATAGCATGAGATGTGATATCTCAATGCTTATACCAAACCTGAGACCCTTCCTTTGGCATGAGATGTGATATCAAAATCCTTCACATTCCAATCCTGAGACCCTTCCTATAGCATGAGATGTGATATCTCAATGCTTCTAATACCAAACCTGAGATCCTTCCTATAATATGAGATGTGATATCCAACTCCTTCCCATTCCAAACCTGAGACCCTTCCGATAGCATGAGATGTGATATTTCAATGCTTCTAAAACCAAACATGAGAACCATCCTATAACATGAGATGTGAAATCCAAATCCTTCCCTTCCCAAACCTGGGACCCTTCCTATACCTTGAGATGTGATATCAAACTCCTTCCCATTCCAATCCTAAGATAGCTTGAGATGTGATATCTCAATGCTTCTAATACCAAACCTGAGACCCGTCCTAAAACATGAGATGTGAGATCCAAATCCTTCCCCTTCCAAACCTGAGACCTTTCCTTTAGCATGAGATGTGATATCCAACTGCTTCCCATTCCAATCCTGAGACCCTTCTGATAGCATGTGATGTGATATCTCAATGCTTCTACAACTGAGACCCTTCCTTTAGCATCAGATGTGATATCCAACTCCTTCCCATTCCAATCCTGAGACCCTTCCTATAGCATGAGATGTGATATCATAATGCTTCTAATACCAAACCTGAGATCCTTCCTATAACATGAGATGTGATATCCAACTCCTTCCCATTCCAAACCTGAGACCCTTCCGATAGCATGAGATCTGATATCTCAATGCTTCTAAAACCAAACATGAGAACCATCCTATAACATGAGATGTGAAATCCAAATCCTTCCCTTCCCAAACCTGAGACCCTTCCTATAGCTTGATATGTGATATCAAACTCCTTCCAATTCCAATCCTGAGATAGCTTGAGATGTGATATTCAACTCCTTCCATTTCCAATCCTGAGACCCTTATTATACCATGAGATGTGATATCTCAATGCTTCTAATACCAAACCTGAGACCCGTCCTAAAACATGAGATGTGAGATCCAAATCCTTCCCCTTCCAAAGCTGAGACCTTTCCTTTAGCATGAGATGTGATATCCAACTCCTTCCCATTCCAATCCTGAGACCCTTCCGATAGCATGAGATGTGATATCTCAATGCTTCTAATATCAAACCTGAGAACCTCCCTATAGCATGAGATGTAATATCCAACTCCTTCCAAATCCAATACTGAGACCCTTCCAATAGCATGAGATGTGATATCTCAATGCTTCAAAAACCAAACATGAGAACCATCCTATAACATGAGATGTGAAATCCAAATCCTTCCCTTCCCAAACCTGAGACTCTTCCTATGGCATGAAATGTGATATCTCAATGCTTCGCTTCTACCAAACCTGAAACCCTTCCTATAGCATGAGATGTGATATCCAACTCCTTCCCATTCCAATCCTGAGACCCTTCCGATAGCATGAGATGTGATATTTCAATGCTTCTAATATCAAACCTGAGATCCTTCCTATAACATGAGATTTGATATCCAACTCCTTCCCATTCCAAACCTGAGACCCTTCCCATAGCATGAGATGTGATATCTCAATGCTTCAAAAACCAAACATGAGAACCATCCTATAACATGAGATGTGAAATCCAAATCCTTCCCTTCCCAAACCTGAGACTCTTCCTATGGCATGAAATGTGATATCTCAATGCTTCGCTTCTACCAAACCTGAAACCCTTCCTATAGCATGAGATGTGATATCCAACTCCTTCCCATTCCAATCCTGAGACACTTCCTATAGCATGAGATGTGATATCTCAGTGCTTCTAATACCAAACCTGAGACCCGTCCTATAACATGAGATGTGATATCCAAATCCTTCCCCTTCCAAACCTGAGACCTTTCCTATAGCATGAGATGTGATATCCAGCTCCTCCCATTCCAATCCTGAGACCCTTCCAATAGCATGAGATGTGATATCTCAATGCTTCTAATATCAAAACTGAGACCCTCCCTATAGCATGAGATGTGATATCTAAGTCCTTCCCATTACAATCCTGAGACCTTTCCGATAGCAGAGATGTGATATCTCAATGCTTATACCAAACCTGAGACCCTTCCTATAGCATGAGATGTGATATCCAACTCCTTCCCATTCCAATCCTGAGACCCTTCCTATAGCATGAGATGTGATATCTCAATGCTTCTACCAAAACTGAGACCCTTCCTTTAGCATGAGATGTGATATCTCAATGCTTCTAATACCAAACCTGAGATCCTTCCTATAACATGAGATGTGATATCCAACTCCTTCCCATCCCAATCCTGAGACCCTTCCTATAGCATGAGATGTGATATCTCAATGCTTCTAATACCAAACCTGAGATCCTTCCGATAGCATGAGATGTGATATCTCAATGCTTCCAATACCAAACCTGAGATCCTTCCTATAAAATGAGATGCGATATCCAAATCCTTCCCCTTCCGAACCTGAGACCCTCCCTTTAGCATGAGATGTGATATCCAACTCCTTCCCATTCCAATCCTGATACCCTTCTGATAGCATGAGATGTGATATCTCAATGCTTCTAATACCAAACTTGAGACCCTTCCTATAACGAGATGGGATATCCAACTCCTTCCCATTCCAATCCTGAGACCCTTCCGATAGCAGAGATGTGATATCTCAATGCTTATACCAAACCTGTGACCCTTCCTATGGCATGAGATGTCATATACAACTCCTTCCAATTCCAATCCTGAGACCCTTCCTATAGCATGAGATGGGATATCTCAATGCCTATACCAAACCTGAGACCCTTCCTATAGCATGAGATGTGATATCCAACTTCTTCCCATTCCAATCCTGAGACCCTTCCTATAGCATGAGATGTGATATCTCAATGCTTCTAATACCAAACCTGAGATCCTTCCTATAACATGAGATGTGATATCAAACTCCTTCCCATTCCAAACCTTTGCTTCTATCAAACCTGAGACCCTTCTTTTAGCATGAGATGTGATATCCAACTCCTTCCCATTCCAATCCTGAGACCCTTCCTATAACATGCGACGTGATATCCAACTCCTTCCCATTCCAATCCTGAGACTCTACCTATAGCATGATATGTGATATCTCAATGCTTCTAAAACCAAACATGAGAACCATCCTATAACATGAGATGTGAAATCCAAATCATTCCCTTTCCAAACCTGAGACCCTTCCTATAGCTTGAGATGTGATATCAAACTCCTTCCCATTCAATGTGATATCCAACTCCTTCCCATTCCAATCCTGAGACCCTTCCTATACCATGAGGTGTGATATCTCAATGCTTCTAATGCCAAACCTGAGACCCGTCCTAAAACATGAGATGTGAGATCCAAATCCTTCCCCTTCCAAACCGGAGACCTTTCCTTTAGCATGAGATGTGATATCCAACTCCTTCCCATTCCAAACCTGAGACGCTTCCTATAGGATGAGATGTTATATCTTAATGCTTCTAAAACCAAACCTGAGAACCATCCTATGACATGTGAAATCCAAATCCTTCCCTTTCCAAACCTGAGACCCTTCCGATAGCATGAGATGTGATATCTCAATGCTTCTAAAATCAAACATGAGAACCATCCTATAACATGAGATGTGAAATTCAAATCCTTCCCTTTCCAAACCTGAGACGCTTCCTATAGCTTGAGATGTGATATCAAACTCCTTCCCATTCCAATCCTGAGATAGCTTGAGATGTGATATCCAACTCCTTCCCATTCCAATCCTGAGACCCTTCCTATACCATGAGATGTGATATCTCAATGCTTCTAATACCAAACCTGAGACCCGTCCTAAAACATGAGATGTGAGATCCAAATCCTTCTCCTTCCAAACCTGAGACCTTTCCTTTAGCATGAGATGTGATATCCAGCTCCTTCCCATTCCAATCCTGAGACCCTTCCGATAGCATGTGATGTGATATCTCAATGCTTCTACAACTGAGACCCTTCCTTTAGCATCAGATGTGATATCCAACACCTTCCCATTCCAATCCTGAGACCCTTCCTATAGCATGAGATGTGATATCTCAATGCTTCTAATACCAAACCTGAGATCCTTCCTATAACATGAGATGTGATATCCAACTCCTTCCCATTCCAAACCTGAGACCCTTCCGATAGCATGAGATGTGATATCTCAATGCTTCTAAAACCAAACATGAGAACCATCCTATAACATGAGATGTGAAATCCAAATCCTTCCCTTCCCAAACCTGAGACCCTTCCTATAGCTTGAGATGTGATATCCAACTCCTTCCCATTCCAATCCTGAGACCCTTCCTATACCATGAGATGTGATATCTCAATGCTTCTAATACCAAACCTGGGACCCGTCCTATAACATGAGATATGATATCCAAATCCTTCCCCTTCCAAACCTGAGACCCTTCCTTTAGCATGAGATGTGATATCCAAATCCTTCCCATTCCAATCCTGAGACCCTTCCGATAGCATGTGATGTGATATCTCAATGCTTCTACAACTGAGACCCTTCCTTTAGCATCAGATGTGATATCCAACACCTTCCCATTCCAATCCTGAGACCCTTCCTATAGCAAGAGATGTAATATCCAAATCCTTCCTATTCCAATCTTGAGACCCTTCCTATAACATGAGATGTGATATCCAACTCCTTCCCATTCCAACCTGAGACCCTTCCTATAGCATGAGAAGGGATATCCACCTCCTTCCCTATCCAATCCTGAGACCCTTCCGATAGCAGAGATGTGATATCTCAATGCTTATACCAAACCTGATACCCTTCCTATGGCATGAGATGTGATATCCAACTCCTTCCCATCCCAATCCTGAGACCCTTCCTATAGCATGAGATGTGATATCTCAATGCTTATACCAAACCTGAGACCCTTCCTTTGGCATGAGATGTGATATCAAAATCCTTCACTTTCCAATCCTGAGACCCTTCCTATAGCATGAGATGTGATATCTCAATGCTTCTAATACCAAACCTGAGATCCTTCCTATAATATGAGATGTGATATCCAACTCCTTCCCATTCCAAACCTGATACCCTTCCGATAGCATGAGATGTGATATTTCAATGCTTCTAAAACCAAACATGAGAACCATCCTATAACATGAGATGTGAAATCCAAATCCTTCCCTTCCCAAACCTGGGACCCTTCCTATACCTTGAGATGTGATATCAAACTCCTTCCCATTCCAATCCTGAGATAGCTTGAGATGTGATATCCAACTCCTTCCCATTCCAATCCTGAGACCCTTATTATACCATGAGATGTGATATCTCAATGCTTCTAATACCAAACCTGAGACCCGTCCTAAAACATGAGATGTGAGATCCAAATCCTTCCCCTTCCAAACCTGAGACCTTTCCTTTAGCATGAGATGTGATATCCAACTCCTTCCCATTCCAATCCTGAGACCCTTCCGATAGCATGTGATGTCATATCTCAATGCTTCTACAACTGAGACCCTTCCTTTAGCATAAGATGTGATATCCAACTCCTTCCCATTCCAATCCTGAGACCCTTCCTATAGCATGAGATTTGATATCTCAATGCTTCTAATACCAAACCTGAGATCCTTCCTATAACATGAGATGTGATATCCAACTCCTTCCCATTCCAAACCTGAAACCCTTCCGATAGCATGAGATGTGATATCTCAATGCTTCTAAAACCAAACATGAGAACCATCCTATAACATGAGACGTGAAATCCAAATCCTTCCCTTCCCAAACCTGAGACCCTTCCTATAGCTTGAGATGTGATATCAAACTCCTTCCAATTCCAATCCTGAGATAGCTTGAGATGTGATATTCAACTCCTTCCATTTCCAATCCTGAGACCCTTATTATACCATGAGATGTGATATCTCAATGCTTCTAATACCAAACCTGAGACCCGTCCTAAAACATGAGATGTGAGATCCAAATCCTTCCCCTTCCAAAGCTGAGACCTTTCCTTTAGCATGAGATGTGATATCCAACTCCTTCCCATTCCAATCCTGAGACCCTTCCGATAGCATGAGATGTGATATCTCAATGCTTCTAATATCAAACCTGAGAACCTCTCTATAGCATGAGATGTGATATCCAACTCCTTCCAATTCCAATACTGAGACCCTTCCAATAGCATATTTGATATCTCAATGCTTCTAATATCAAAACTGAGACCCTCCCTATAGCATGAGATGTGGTATCCAACTCCTTCCCATTCCAATCCTGAGACCCTTCCGATAGCATGAGATGTGATATTTCAATGCTTCTAATATCAAACCTGAGATCCTTCCTATAACATGAGATTTGATATCCAACTCCTTCCCATTCCAAACCTGAGACCCTTCCCATAGCATGAGATGTGATATCTCAATGCTTCAAAAACCAAACATGAGAACCATCCTATAACATGAGATGTGAAATCCAAATCCTTCCCTTCCCAAACCTGAGACTCTTCCTATGGCATGAAATGTGATATCTCAATGCTTCGCTTCTACCAAACCTGAAACCCTTCCTATAGCATGAGATGTGATATCCAACTCCTTCCCATTCCAATCCTGAGACACTTCCTAAAGCATGAGATGTGATATCTCAGTGCTTCTAATACCAAACCTGAGACCCGTCCTATAACATGAGATGTGATATCCAAATCCTTCCCATTCCATTCCTGAGACCCTTCCTATAGCATGAAATGTGATATCTCAATGCTTCTAATACCAAACCTGAGACCCTTCCTATAACATGAATTGTGATATCCAAGTCCTTCCCATTCCAATCCTGAGACCCTTCCGATAGCAGAGATGTGATATCTCAATGCTTATACCAAACCTGAGACCCTTCCGATAGCATGAGATGTGATATCTCAATGCTTCTACCAAAACTGAGACCCTTCCTTTAGCATGAGATGTGATATCCAACTCCTTCCCATTCCAATCCTGAGACCCTTCCTATAGCATGAGATGTGATATCTCAATGCTTCTAATACCAAACCTGAGATCCTTCCTATAACATGAGATGTGATATCCAACTCCTTCCCATTCCAATCCTGAGACCCTTCCTATAGCATGAGATGTGATATCTCAATGCTTCTAATACCAAACCTGAGACCCTCCCTTTAGCATGAGATGTGATATCCAACTCCTTCCCATTCCAATCCTGATACCCTTCTGATAGCATGAGATGTGATATCTCAATGCTTCTAATACCAAACTTGAGACCCTTTATAACGAGATGGGATATCCAACTCCTTCCCATTCCAATCCTGAGACCCTTCCGATAGCAGAGATGTGATATCTCAATGCTTATACCAAACCTGTGACCCTTCCTATGGCATGAGATGTCATATACAACTCCTTCCAATTCCAATCCTGAGACCCTTCCTATAGCATGAGATGGGCTATCTCAATGCCTATACCAAACCTGAGACCCTTCCTATAGCATGAGATGTGATATCCAACTTCTTCCCATTCCAATCCTGAGACCCTTCCTATAGCATGAGATGTGATATCTCAATGCTTCTAATACCAAACCTGAGATCCTTCCTATAACATGAGATGTGATATCAAACTCCTTCCCATTCCAAACCTTTGCTTCTATCAAACCTGAGACCCTTCTTTTAGCATGAGATGTGATATCCAACTCCTTCCCATTCCAATCCTGAGACCCTTCCTATAACATGAGACGTGATATCCAACTCCTTCCCATTCCAATCCTGAGACTCTACCTATAGCATGATATGTGATATCTCAATGCTTCTAAAACCAAACATGAGAACCATCCTATAACATGAGATGTGAAATCCAAATCATTCCCTTTCCAAACCTGAGACCCTTCCTATAGCTTGAGATGTGATATCAAACTCCTTCCCATTCAATGTGATATCCAACTCCTTCCCATTCCAATCCTGAGACCCTTCCTATACCATGAGATGTGATATCTCAATGCTTCTAATGCCAAACCTGAGACCCGTCCTAAAACATGAGATGTGAGATCCAAATCCTTCCCCTTCCAAACCGGAGACCTTTCCTTTAGCATGAGATGTGATATCCAACTCCTTCCCATTCCAAACCTGAGACCCTTCCTATAGGATGAGATGTTATATCTTAATGCTTCTAAAACCAAACCTGAGAACCATCCTATGACATGTGAAATCCAAATCCTTCCCTTTCCAAACCTGAGACCCTTCCGATAGCATGAGATGTGATATCTCAATGCTTCTAAAATCAAACATGAGAACCATCCTATAACATGAGATGTGAAATTCAAATCCTTCCCTTTCCAAACCTGAGACGCTTCCTATAGCTTGAGATGTGATATCAAACTCCTTCCCATTCCAATCCTGAGATAGCTTGAGATGTGATATCCAACTCCTTCCCATTCTAATCCTGAGACCCTTCCTATACCATGAGATGTGATATCTCAATGCTTCTAATACCAAACCTGAGACCCGTCCTAAAACATGAGATGTGAGATCCAAATCCTTCTCCTTCCAAACCTGAGACCTTTCCTTTAGCATGAGATGTGATATCCAGCTCCTTCCCATTCCAATCCTGAGACCCTTCCGATAGCATGTGATGTGATATCTCAATGCTTCTACAACTGAGACCCTTCCTTTAGCATCAGATGTGATATCAAAATCCTTCCCATTCCAATCCTGAGACCCTTCCTATAGCATGAGATGTGATATCTCAATGCTTCTAATACCAGACCTGAGATCCTTCCTATAACATGAGATGTGATATCCAACTCCTTCCCATTCCAAACCTGAGACCCTTCCGATAGCATGAGATGTGATATCTCAATGCTTCTAAAACCAAACATGAGAACCATCCTATAACATGAGATGTGAAATCCAAATCCTTCCCTTCCCAAACCTGAGACCCTTCCTATAGCTTGAGATGTGATATCCAACTCCTTCCCATTCCAATCCTGAGACCCTTCCTATACCATGAGATGTGATATCTCAATGCTTCTAATACCAAACCTGGGACCCGTCCTATAACATGAGATATGATATCCAAATCCTTCCCCTTCCAAACCTGAGACCCTTCCTTTAGCATGAGATGTGATATCCAAATCCTTCCCATTCCAATCCTGAAACCCTTCCTATAGCATGAGATGTGATATCTCAATGTTTCTAATAAAAAACCTGAGACCCTTCCTATAGCAAGAGATGTAATATCCAAATCCTTCCTATTCCAATCTTGAGACCCTTCCTATAACATGAGATGTGATATCCAACTCCTTCCCATTCCAACCTGAGACCCTTCCTATAGCATGAGAAGGGATATCCACCTCCTTCCCTATCCAATCCTGAGACCCTTCCGATAGCAGAGATGTGATATCTCAATGCTTATACCAAACCTGATACCCTTCCTATGGCATGAGATGTGATATCCAACTCCTTCCCATCCCAATCCTGAGACCCTTCCTATAGCATGAGATGTGATATCTCAATGCTTATACCAAACCTGAGACCCTTCCTTTGGCATGAGATGTGATATCAAAATCCTTCACATTCCAATCCTGAGACCCTTCCTATAGCATGAGATGTGATATCTCAATGCTTCTAATACCAAACCTGAGATCCTTCCTATAATATGAGATGTGATATCCAACTCCTTCCCATTCCAAACCTGAGACCCTTCCAATAGCATGAGATGTGATATTTCAATGCTTCTAAAACCAAACATGAGAACCATCCTATAACATGAGATGTGAAATCCAAATCCTTCCCTTCCCAAACCTGGGACCCTTCCTATACCTTGAGATGTGATATCAAACTCCTTCCCATTCCAATCCTGAGATAGCTTGAGATGTGATATCCAACTCCTTCCCATTCCAATCCTGAGACCCTTATTATACCATGAGATGTGATATCTCAATGCTTCTAATACCAAACCTGAGACCCGTCCTAAAACATGAGATGTGAGATCCAAATCCTTCCCCTTCCAAACCTGAGACCTTTCCTTTAGCATGAGATGTGATATCCAACTCCTTCCCATTCCAATCCTGAGACCCTTCCGATAGCAGGTGATGTGTTATCTCAATGCTTCTACAACTGAGACCCTTCCTTTAGCATAAGATGTGATATCCAACTCCTTCCCATTCCAATCCTGAGACCCTTCCTATAGCATGAGATGTGATATCTCAATGCTTCTAATACCAAACGTGAGATCCTTCCTATAACATGAGATGTGATATCCAACTCCTTCCCATTCCAAACCTGAGAACCTTCCGATAGCATGAGATGTGATATCTCAATGCTTCTAAAACCAAACATGAGAACCATCCTATAACATGAGATGTGAAATCCAAATCCTTCCCTTCCCAAACCTGAGACCCTTCCTATAGCTTGAGATGTGATATCAAACTCCTTCCAATTCCAATCCTGAGATAGCTTGAGATGTGATATTCAACTCCTTCCATTTCCAATCCTGAGACCCTTATTATACCATGAGATGTGATATCTCAATGCTTCTAATACCAAACCTGAGACCCGTCCTAAAACATGAGATGTGAGATCCAAATCCTTCCCCTTCCAAAGCTGAGACCTTTCCTTTAGCATGAGATGTGATATCTCAATGCTTCTAATATCAAACCTGAGAACCTCCCTATAGCATGAGATGTGATATCCAACTCCTTCCAATTCCAATACTGAGACCCTTCCAATAGCATATTTGATATCTCAATGCTTCTAATATCAAAACTGAGACCCTCCCTATAGCATGAGATGTGGTATCCAACTCCTTCCCATTCCAATCCTGAGACCCTTCCGATAGCATGAGATGTGATATTTCAATGCTTCTAATATCAAACCTGAGATCCTTCCTATAACATGAGATTTGATATCCAACTCCTTCCCATTCCAAACCTGAGACCCTTCCCATAGCATGAGATGTGATATCTCAATGCTTCAAAAACCAAACATGAGAACCATCCTATAACATGAGATGTGAAATCCAAATCCTTCCCTTCCCAAACCTGAGACTCTTCCTATGGCATGAAATGTGATATCTCAATGCTTCGCTTCTACCAAACCTGAAACCCTTCCTATAGCATGAGATGTGATATCCAACTCCTTCCCATTCCAATCCTGAGACACTTCCTATAGCATGAGATGTGATATCTCAATGCTTCTAATACCAAACCTGAGACCCGTCCTATAACATGAGATGTGATATCCAAATCCTTCCCCTTCCAAACCTGAGACCTTTCCTATAGCATGAGATGTGATATCCAGCTCCTCCCATTCCAATCCTGAGACCCTTCCAATAGCATGAGATGTGATATCTCAATGCCTCTAATATCAAAACTGAGACCCTCCCTATAGCATGAGATGTGATATCTAAGTCCTTCCCATTACAATCCTGAGACCTTTCCGATAGCAGAGATGTGATATCTCAATGCTTATACCAAACCTGAGACCCTTCCTATAGCATGAGATGTGATATCCAACTCCTTCCCATTCCAATCCTGAGACCCTTCCTATAGCATGAGATGTGATATCTCAATGCTTCTACCAAAACTGAGACCCTTCCTTTAGCATGAGATGTGATATCCAACTCCTTCCCATTCCAATCCTGAGACCCTTCCTATAGCATGAGATGTGATATCTCAATGCTTCTAATACCAAACCTGAGATCCTTCCTATAACATGAGATGTGATATCCAACTCCTTCCCATCCCAATCCTGAGACCCTTCCTATAGCATGAGATGTGATATCTCAATGCTTCTAATACCAAACCTGAGATCCTTCCGATAGCATGAGATGTGATATCTCAATGCTTCCAATACCAAACCTGAGATCCTTCCTATAAAATGAGATGTGATATCCAAATCCTTCCCCTTCCGAACCTGAGACCCTCCCTTTAGCATGAGATGTGATATCCAACTCCTTCCCATTCCAATACTGATACCCTTCTGATAGCATGAGATGTGATATCTCAATGCTTCTAATACAAAACTTGAGACCCTTCCTATAACGAGATGGGATATCCAACTCCTTCCCATTCCAATCCTGAGACCCTTCCGATAGCAGAGATGTGATATCTCAATGCTTATACCAAACCTGTGACCCTTCCTATGGCATGAGATGTCATATACAACTCCTTCCAATTCCAATCCTGAGACCCTTCCTATAGCATGAGATGGGATATCTCCATGCCTATACCAAACCTGAGACCCTTCCTATAGCATGAGATGTGATATCCAACTTCTTCCCATTCCAATCCTGAGACCCTTCCTATAGCATGAGATGTGATATCTCAATGCTTCTAATACCAAACCTGAGATCCTTCCTATAACATGAGATGTGATATCAAACTCCTTCCCATTACAAACCTTTGCTTCTATCAAACCTGAGACCCTTCCTTTAGCATGAGATGTGATATCCAACTCCTTCCCATTCCAATCCTGAGACCCTTCCTATAACATGAGACGTGATATCCAACTCCTTCCCATTCCAATCCTGAGACTCTACCTATAGCATGAGATGTGATATCTCAATGCTTCTAAAACCAAACATGAGAACCATCCTATAACATGAGATGTGAAATCCAAATCATTCCCTTTCCAAACCTGAGACCCTTCCTATAGCTTGAGATGTGATATCAAACTCCTTCCCATTCAATGTGATATCCAACTCCTTCCCATTCCAATCCTGAGACCCTTCCTATACCATGAGATGTGATATCTCAATGCTTCTAATGCCAAACCTGAGACCCGTTCTAAAACATGAGATGTGAGATCCAAATCCTTCCCCTTCCAAACCGGAGACCTTTCCTTTAGCATGAGATGTGATATCCAACTCCTTCCCATTCCAAACCTGAGACCCTTCCTATCGGATGAGATGTTATATCTTAATGCTTCTAAAACCAAACCTGAGAACCATCCTATGACATGTGAAATCCAAATCCTTCCCTTTCCAAACCTGAGACCCTTCCGATAGCATGAGATGTGATATCTCAATGCTTCTAAAATCAAACATGAGAACCATCCTATAACATGAGATGTGAAATTCAAATCCTTCCCTTTCCAAACCTGAGACCCTTCCTATAGCTTGAGATGTGATATCAAACTCCTTCCCATTCCAATCCTGAGATAGCTTGAGATGTGATATCCAACTCCTTCCCATTCCAATCCTGAGACCCTTCCTATACCATGAGATGTGATATCTCAATGCTTCTAATACCAAACCTGAGACCCGTCCTAAAACATCAGATGTGAGATCCAAATCCTTCCCCCTCCAAACCTGAGAACCTTCCTATAGCTTGAGATGTGATATCAAACTCCTTCCCATTCCAATCCTGAGATAGCTTGAGATGTGATATCCAACTCCATCCCATTCCAATCCTGAGACCCTTCCGATAGCATGAGATGTGATATCTCAATGCTTCTAATATCAAAACTGAGACCCTCCCTATAGTATAAGATGTGATATCTAAGTCCTTCCCATTCCTATCCTGAGACCCTTCCGATAGCAGAGATGTGATATCTCAATGCTTATACCAAACCTGATGACCCTTCCTATGGCATGAGATGTGATATCCAACTCCTTCCCATTCCAATCCTGAGTTCCTTCCTATAGCATGAGATGTGATATCTCAATGCTTCTATCAAACCTGAGACCCTTCCTTTAGCATGAGATGTGATACCCAACTCCTTCCCATTCCAATACTGAGACCCTTCCTATAACATGAGACGTGATATCCAACTCATTCCCATTCCAATCCTGAGACCCTTCCTATAACGAGATGTGATATCCAACTCCTTCCCATTCCAACCTGAGACCCTTCCTATAGCATGAGAAGGAATATCCAACTCCTTTCCATTCCAATCCTGAGACGCTTCCTATACCATGAGATGTGATATCTCAATGCTTCTAATAAAAAACCGGAGACCCTTCCTATAGCAAGAGATGTGATATCCAAATCCTTCCCATTCCAATCCTGAGATCCTTCCTATAACATGAGATGTGATATCCAATTCCTTCCCATTCCAAACCTGAGACCCTTCCTATTGGATGAGATGTGATATCCAACTCCTTCCCATTCCAATCCTGAGACCCTTCCTATACCATGAGATGTGATATCTCAATGCTTCTAATACCAAACCTGGGACCCGTCCTATAACATGAGATATGATATCCAAATCCTTCCCCTTCCAAACCTGAGACCCTTCCTTTAGCATGAGATGTGATATCCAAATCCTTCCCATTCCAATCCTGAAACCCTTCCTATAGCATGAGATGTGATATCTCAATGTTTCTAATAAAAAACCTGAGACCCTTCCTATAGCAAGAGATGTAATATCCAAATCCTTCCCATTCCAATCTTGAGACCCTTCCTATAACATGAGATGTGATATCCAACTCCTTCCCATTTCAACCTGAGACCCTTCCTATAGCATGAGAAGGGATATCCACCTCCTTCCCTATCCAATCCTGAGACCCTTCCGATAGCAGAGATGTGATATCTCAATGCTTATACCAAACCTGATACCCTTCCTATGGCATGAGATGTGATATCCAACTCCTTCCCATCCCAATCCTGAGACCCTTCCTATAGCATGAGATGTGATATCCAACTCCTTCCAATTCCAATCCTGAGACCCTTCCTATAGCATGAGATGGGATATCTCAATGCCTATACCAAACCTGAGACCCTTCCTATAGCATGAGATGTGATATCCAACTTCTTCCCATTCCAATCCTGAGACCCTTCCTATAGCATGAGATGTGATATCTCAATGCTTCTAATACCAAACCTGAGATCCTTCCTATAACATGAGATGTGATATCAAACTCCTTCCCATTCCAAACCTTTGCTTCTATCAAACCTGAGACCCTTCCTTTAGCATGAGATGTGATATCCAACTCCTTCCCATTCCAATCCTGAGACCCTTCCTATAACATGAGACGTGATATCCAACTCCTTCCCATTCCAATCCTGAGACTCTACCTATAGCATGAGATGTGATATCTCAATGCTTCTAAAACCAAACATGAGAACCATCCTATAACATGAGATGTGAAATCCAAATCATTCCCTTTCCAAACCTGAGACCCTTCCTATAGCTTGAGATGTGATATCAAACTCCTTCCCATTCAATGTGATATCCAACTCCTTCCCATTCCAATCCTGAGACCCTTCCTATACCATGAGATGTGATATCTCAATGCTTCTAATGCCAAACCTGAGACCCGTTCTAAAACATGAGATGTGAGATCCAAATCCTTCCCCTTCCAAACCGGAGACCTTTCCTTTAGCATGAGATGTGATATCCAACTCCTTCCCATTCCAAACCTGAGACCCTTCCTATCGGATGAGATGTTATATCTTAATGCTTCTAAAACCAAACCTGAGAACCATCCTATGACATGTGAAATCCAAATCCTTCCCTTTCCAAACCTGAGACCCTTCCGATAGCATGAGATGTGATATCTCAATGCTTCTAAAATCAAACATGAGAACCATCCTATAACATGAGATGTGAAATTCAAATCCTTTCCTTTCCAAACCTGAGACCCTTCCTATAGCTTGAGATGTGATATCAAACTCCTTCCCATTCCAATCCTGAGATAGCTTGAGATGTGATATCCATCTCCTTCCCATTCCAATCCTGAGACCCTTCCTATACCATGAGATGTGATATCTCAATGCTTCTAATACCAAACCTGAGACCCGTCCTAAAACATGAGATGTGAGATCCAAATCCTTCCCCTTCCAAACCTGAGAACCTTCCTATAGCTTGAGATGTGATATCAAACTCCTTCCCATTCCAATCCTGAGATAGCTTGAGATGTGATATCCAACTCCATCCCATTCCAATCCTGAGACCCTTCCGATAGCATGAGATGTGATATCTCAATGCTTCTAATATCAAAACTGAGACCCTCCCTATAGTATAAGATGTGATATCTAAGTCCTTCCCATTCCTATCCTGAGACCCTTCCGATAGCAGAGATGTGATATCTCAATGCTTATACCAAACCTGATGACCCTTCCTATGGCATGAGATGTGATATCCAACTCCTTCCCATTCCAATCCTGAGTTCCTTCCTATAGCATGAGATGTGATATCTCAATGCTTCTATCAAACCTGAGACCCTTCCTTTAGCATGAGATGTGATACCCAACTCCTTCCCATTCCAATCCTGAGACCCTTCCTATAACATGAGATGTGATATCCAACTCATTCCCATTCCAATCCTGAGATCCTTCCTATAACATGAGATGTGATATCCAATTCCTTCCCATTCCAAACCTGAGACCCTTCCTATTGGATGAGATGTGATATCCAACTCCTTCCCATTCCAATCCTGAGACCCTTCCTATACCATGAGATGTGATATCTCAATGCTTCTAATACCAAACCTGGGACCCGTCCTATAACATGAGATATGATATCCAAATCCTTCCCCTTCCAAACCTGAGACCCTTCCTTTAGCATGAGATGTGATATCCAAATCCTTCCCATTCCAATCCTGAAACCCTTCCTATAGCATGAGATGTGATATCTCAATGTTTCTAATAAAAAACCTGAGACCCTTCCTATAGCAAGAGATGTAATATCCAAATCCTTCCCATTCCAATCTTGAGACCCTTCCTATAACATGAGATGTGATATCCAACTCCTTCCCATTTCAACCTGAGACCCTTCCTATAGCATGAGAAGGGATATCCACCTCCTTCCCTATCCAATCCTGAGACCCTTCCGATAGCAGAGATGTGATATCTCAATGCTTATACCAAACCTGATACCCTTCCTATGGCATGAGATGTGATATCCAACTCCTTCCCATCCCAATCCTGAGACCCTTCCTATAGCATGAGATGTGATATCTCAATGCTTATACCAAACCTGAGACCCTTCCTTTGGCATGAGATGTGATATCAAAATCCTTCACATTCCAATCCTGAGACCCTTCCTATAGCATGAGATGTGATATCTCAATGCTTATAATACCAAACCTGAGATCCTTCCTATAATATGAGATGTGATATCCAACTCCTTCCCATTCCAAACCTGAGACCCTTCCGATAGCATGAGATGTGATATTTCAATGCTTCTAAAACCAAACATGAGAACCATCCTATAACATGAGATGTGAAATCCAAATCCTTCCCTTCCCAAACCTGGGACCCTTCCTATACCTTGAGATGTGATATCAAACTCCTTCCCATTCCAATCCTGAGATAGCTTGAGGTGTGATATCCAACTCCTTCCCATTCCAATCCTGAGACCCTTATTATACCATGAGATGTGATATCTCAATGCTTCTAATACCAAACCTGAGACCCGTCCTAAAACATGAGATGTGAGATCCAAATCCTTCCCCTTCCAAACCTGAGACCTTTCCTTTAGCATGAGATGTGATATCCAACTCCTTCCCATTCCAATCCTGAGACCCTTCCGATAGCATGTGATGTGATATCTCAATGCTTCTACAACTGAGACCCTTCCTTTAGCATCAGATGTGATATCCAACTCCTTCCCATTCCAATCCTGAGACCCTTCCTATAGCATGAGATGTGATATCTCAATGCTTCTAATACCAAACCTGAGATCCTTCCTATAACATGAGATGTGATATCCAACTCCTTCCCATTCCAAACCTGAGACCCTTCCGTTAGCATGAGATGTGATATCTCAATGCTTCTAAAACCAAACATGAGAACCATCCTATAACATGAGATGTGAAATCCAAATCCTTCCCTTCCCAAACCTGAGACCCTTCCAATAGCTTGAGATGTGATATCAAACTCCTTCCCATTCCAATCCTGAGATAGCTTGAGATGTGATATTCAACTCCTTCCATTTCCAATCCTGAGACCCTTATTATACCATGAGATGTGATATCTCAATGCTTCTAATACCAAACCTGAGACCCGTCCTAAAACATGAGATGTGATATCCAACTCCTTCCCATTCCAATCCTGAGACCCTTCCGATAGCATGAGATGTGATATCTCAATGCTTCTAATATCAAACCTGAGAACCTCCCTATAGCATGAGATGTGATATCCAACTCCTTCCAATTCCAATACTGAGACCCTTCCAATAGCATATTTGATATCTCAATGCTTCTAATATCAAAACTGAGACCCTCCCTATAGCATGAGATGTGGTATCCAACTCCTTCCCATTCCAATCCTGAGACCCTTCCTATAGCATGAGATGTGATATTTCAATGCTTCTAATATCAAACCTGAGATCCTTCCTATAACATGAGATCTGATATCCAACTCCTTCCCATTCCAAACCTGAGACCCTTCCCATAGCATGAGATGTGATATCTCAATGCTTCAAAAACCAAACATGAGAACCATCCTATAACATGAGATGTGAAATCCAAATCCTTCCCTTCCCAAACCTGAGACTCTTCCTATAGCATGAAATGTGATATCTCAATGCTTCGCTTCTACCAAACCTGAAACCCTTCCTATAGCATGAGATGTGATATCCAACTCCTTCCCATTCCAATCCTGAGACACTTCCTATAGCATGAGATGTGATATCTCAATGCTTCTAATACCAAACCTGAGACCCGTCCTATAACATGAGATGTGATATCCAAATCCTTCCCCTTCCAAACCTGAGACCTTTCCTATAGCATGAGATGTGATCTCCAGCTCCTCCCATTCCAATCCTGAGACCCTTCCAATAGCATGAGATGTGATATCTCAATGCTTCTAATATCAAAACTGAGACCCTCCCTATAGCATGAGATGTGATATCTAAGTCCTTCCCATTACAATCCTGAGACCTTTCCGATAGCAGAGATGTGATATCTCAATGCTTATACCAAACCTGAGACCCTTCCTATACCATGAGATGTGATATCCAACTCCTTCCCATTCCAATCCTGAGACCCTTCCTATAGCATGAGATGTGATATCTCAATGCTTATACCAAACCTGAGACCGGTCCAATAACATGAGATGTGATATCCAAATCCTTCCCCTTCCAAACCTTAGACCCTTCCTTTATCATGAGATGTGATATCCAAGTCCTTCCCATTCCATTCCTGAGACCCTTCCTATAGCATGAAATGTGATATCTCAATGCTTCTAATACCAAACCTGAGACCCTTCCTATAACATGAATTGTGATATCCAAGTCCTTCCCATTCCAATCCTGAGACCCTTCCGATAGCAGAGATGTGATATCTCAATGCTTATACCAAACCTGAGACCCTTCCGATAGCATGAGATGTGATATCTCAATGCTTCTAATACCAAACCTGAGACCCTTCCTATAACATGAGATGTGATATCCAAGTCGTTCCCATTCCAATCCTGAGACCCTTCCTATAGCATGAAATGTGATATCTCAATGCTTCTAATACCAAACCTAAGACCCTTCCTATAACATGAATTGTGATATCCAAGTCCTTCCCATTCCAATCCTGAGACCCTTCCGATAGCAGAGATGTGATATCTCAATGCTTATACCAAACCTGAGACCCTTCCGATAGCATGAGATGTGATATCTCAATGCTTCTAATACCAAACCTGAGATCCTTCCTATAACATGAGATGTGATATCCAAATCCTTCCAATTCCAAACCCTAGACCCTCCCTTTAGCATGAGATGCGATATCCAACTCCTTCCCATTCCAATCCCGAGACCCTTCTGATAGCATGAGATGTGATATCTCAATGCCTCTAATACCAAACCTGAGATCCTACCTCTAACATGAAATGTGATATCCAACTCCTTCCCCTTCCAACCCTGAGAGCCTTCCTATAGAATGAGATGTGATATCCAAGTCCTTCCCATTCCAATCCTGAGACCCTTCCTATAACATGAGATGTGATATCCAACTCCTTCCCATTCCAACCTTAGACCCTTCCTATAGCATGAGATGGGATATCCAACTCCTTCCAAATCCAATCCTGATACCCTTCCGATAGCATGAGATGTGATATCCCAATGCCTCTACAAAACCTGAGACCCATACCATGGCATGAGATGTGATATCAAACTCCTTCCCATTCCAATCCTGAGACCCTTCCTATAGCTTGAGATGTGATATCCAACTCCTTCCCATTCCAATTCTGAGACCCGTCCTATACCATGAGACTTGATATCTTAATGCTTCTAATACCAAACCTGAGACCGGTCCTATAACATGAGATGTGATATCCAAATCCTTCCCCTTCCAAACCTTAGACCCTTCCTATAGCATGAGATGTGATATCTCAATGCTTCTAATACCAAACTTGAGACCCTTCCTATAACGAGATGGGATATCCAACTCCTTCCCATTCCAATCCTGAGACCCTTCCGATAGCAGAGATGTGATATCTCAATGCTTATACCAAACCTGTGACCCTTCCTATGGCATGAGATGTCATATAAAACTCCTTCCGATTCCAATCCTGAGACCCTTCCTATTGCATGAGATGGGATATCTCAATGCTTATACCAAACCTGAGACCCTTCCTATAGCATGAGATGTGATATCCAACTTCTTCCCATTCCAATCCTGAGACCCTTCCTATAGCATGAGATGTGATATCTCAATGCTTCTAATACCAAACCTGAGATCCTTCCTATAACATGAGATGTGATATCAAACTCCTTCCCATTCCAAACCTTTGCTTCTATCAAACCTGAGACCCTTCCTTTAGCATGAGATGTGATATCCAACTCCTTCCCATTCCAATCCTGAGACCCTTCCTATAACATGAGATGTGATATCCAACTCCTTCCCATTCCAATCCTGAGACTCTACCTATAGCATGAGATGTGATATCTCAATGCTTCTAAAACCAAACATGAGAACCATCCTATAACATGAGATGTGAAACCCAAATCATTCCCTTTCCAAACCTGAGACCCTTCCTATAGCTTGAGATGTGATATCAAACTCCTTCCCATTCAATGTGATATCCAACTCCTTCCCATTCCAATCCTGAGACCCTTCCTATACCATGAGATGTGATATCTCAATGCTTCTAATGCCAAACCTGAGACCCGTCCTAAAACATGAGATGTGAGATCCAAATCCTTCCCCTTCCAAACCGGAGACCTTTCCTTTAGCATGAGATGTGATATCCAACTCCATCCCATTCCAAACCTGAGACCCTTCCTATAGGATGAGATGTTATATCTTAATGCTTCTAAAACCAAACCTGAGAACCATCCTATGACATGTGAAATCCAAATCCTTCCCTTTCCAAACCTGAGACCCTTCCGATAGCATGAGATGTGATATCTCAATGCTTCCAAAATCAAACATGAGAACCATCCTATAACATGAGATGTGAAATTCAAATCCTTCCCTTTCCAAACCTGAGACCCTTCCTATAGCTTGAGATGTGATATCAAACTCCTTCCCATTCCAATCCTGAGATAGCTTGAGATGTGATTTCCAACTCCTTCCCATTCCAATCCTGAGACCCTTCCTATACCATGAGATGTGATATCTCAATGCTTCTAATACCAAACCTGAGACCCGTCCTAAAACATGAGATGTGAGATCCAAATTTTTCCCCTTCCAAACCTGAGAACCTTCCTATAGCTTGAGATATGATATCCAACTCCTTCCCATTCCAATCCTGAGACCCTTCCGATAGCATGAGATGTGATATCTCAATGCTTCTAATATCAAAACTGAGACCCTCCCTATAGTATGAGATGTGATATCTAAGTTCTTCCCATTCCTATCCTGAGACCCTTCCGATAGCAGAGATGTGATATCTCAATGCTTATACCAAACCTGATGACCCTTCCTATGGCATGAGATGTGATATCAAACTCCTTCCCATTCCAATCCTGAGTTCCTTCCTATAGCATGAGATGTGATATCTCAATGCTTCTATCAAACCTGAGACCCTTCCTTTAGCATGAGATGTGATATCCAACTCCTTCCCATTCCAATCCTGAGACCCTTCCTATAACATGAGACGTGATATCCAACTCATTCCCATTCCAATCCTGAGACTCTTCCTATAGCATGAGATGTGATATCTCAATGCTTCTATCAAACCTGAGACCCTTCCTATAGCAAGAGATGTGATATCCAAATCCTTCCCATTCCAATCCTGAGACCCTTCCTATAACGAGATGTGATATCCAACTCCTTCCCATTCCAACCTTAGACCCTTCCTATAGCATGAGGAGGAATATCCAACTCCTTTCCATTCCAAAATTTCGGGAATGCTTCCTATACCATGAGATGTGATATCTCAATGCTTCTAATAAAAAACCGGAGACCCTTCCTATAGCAAGAGATGTGATATCCAAATCCTTCCCATTCCAATCCTGAGATCCTTCCTATAACATGAGATGTGATATCCAATTCCTTCCCATTCCAAACCTGAAACCCTTCCTATTGGATGAGATGTGATATCCAACTCCTTCCCATTCCAATCCTGAGACCCTTCCTATAGCATGAGATGTGATATCTCAATGCTTCTAATACCAAACCTGAGATCCTTCCTATAACATGAGATGTGATATCCAACTCCTTCCCATTCCAAACGTGAGACCCTTCCGATAGCATGAGATGTGATATCTCAATGCTTCTAAAACCAAACATGAGAACCATCCTATAACATGAGATGTGAAATCCAAATCCTTCCCTTCCCAAACCTGAGACCCTTCCTATAGCTTGAGATGTGATATCCAACTCCTTCCCATTCCAATCCTGAGACCCTTCCTATACCATGAGATGTGATATCTCAATGCTTCTAATACCAAACCTGGGACCCGTCCTATAACATGAGATATGATATCCAAATCCTTCCCCTTCCAAACCTGAGACCCTTCCTTTAGCATGAGATGTGATATCCAAATCCTTCCCATTCCAATCCTGAAACCCTTCCTATAGCATGAGATGTGATATCTCAATGTTTCTAATAAAAAACCTGAGACCCTTCCTATAGCAAGAGATGTAATATCCAAATCCTTCCCATTCCAATCTTGAGACCCTTCCTATAACATGAGATGTGATATCCAACTCCTTCCCATTCCAACCTGAGACCCTTCCTATAGCATGAGAAGGGATATCCACCTCCTTCCCTATCCAATCCTGATACCCTTCCGATAGCAGAGATGTGATATCTCAATGCTTATACCAAACCTGATACCCTTCCTATGGCATGAGATGTGATATCCAACTCCTTCCCATCCCAATCCTGAGACCCTTCCTATAGCATGAGATGTGATATATCAATGCTTATACCAAACCTGAGACCCTTCCTTTGGCATGAGATGTGATATCAAAATCCTTCACATTCCAATCCTGAGACCCTTCCTATAGCATGAGATGTGATATCTCAATGCTTCTAATACCAAACCTGAGATCCTTCCTATAATATGAGATGTGATATCCAACTCCTTCCCATTCCAAACCAGAGACCCTTCCGATAGCATGAGATGTGATATTTCAATGCTTCTAAAACCAAACATGAGAACCATCCTATAACATGAGATGTGAAATCCAAATCCTTCCCTTCCCAAACCTGGGACCCTTCCTATACCTTGAGATGTGATATCAAACTCCTTCCCATTGCAATCCTGAGATAGCTTGAGATGTGATATCCAACTCCTTCCCATTCCAATCCTGAGACCCTTATTATACCATGAGATGTGATATCTCAATCCTTCTAATACCAAACCTGAGACCCGTCCTAAAGCATGAGATGTGAGATCCAAATCCTTCCCCTTCCAAACCTGAGACCTTTCTTTAGCATGAGATGTGATATCCAACTCCTTCCCATTCCAATCCTGAGACCCTTCCGATAGCATGTGATGTGATATCTCAATGCTTCTACAACTGAGACCCTTCCTTTAGCATCAGATGTGATATCCAACTCCTTCCCATTCCAATCCTGAGACCCTTCCTATAGCATGAGATGTGATATCTCAATGCTTCTAATACCAAACCTGAGATCCTTCCTATAACATGAGATGTGATATCCAACTCCTTCCCATTCCAAACCTGAGACCCTTCCGATAGCATGAGATGTGATATCTCAATGCTTCTAAAACCAAACATGAGAACCATCCTATAACATGAGATGTGAAATCCAAATCCTTCCCTTCCCAAACCTGAGACCCTTCCTATAGCTTGAGATGTGATATCAAACTCCTTCCAATTCCAATCCTGAGATAGCTTGAGATGTGATATTCAACTCCTTCCATTTCCAATCCTGAGACCCTTATTATACCATGAGATGTGATATCTCAATGCTTCTAATACCAAACCTGAGACCCGTCCTAAAACATGAGATGTGATATCTCAATTCTTCTAATATCAAACCTGAGAACCTCCCTATAGCATGAGATGTGATATCCAACTCCTTCCCATTCCAATCCTGAGACCCTTCCTATAGCATGAGATGTGATATTTCAATGCTTCTAATATCAAACCTGAGATCCTTCCTAGAACATGAGATTTGATATCCAACTCCTTCCCATTCCAAACCTGAGACCCTTCCCATAGCATGAGATGTGATATCTCAATGCTTCAAAAACCAAACATGAGAACCATCCTATAACATGAGATGTGAAATCCAAATCCTTCCCTTCCCAAACCTGAGACTCTTCCTATAGCATGAAATGTGATATCTCAATGCTTCGCTTCTACCAAACCTGAAACCCTTCCTATAGCATGAGATTTGATATCCAACTCCTTCCCATTCCAATCCTGAGACACTTCCTATAGCATGAGATGTGATATCTCAATGCTTCTAATACCAAATCTGAGACCCGTGCTATAACATATGTGATATCCAAATCCTTCCCCTTCCAAACCTGAGAATTTTCCTATAGCATGAGATGTGATATCCAGCTCCTCCCATTCCAATCCTGAGACCCTTCCAATAGCATGAGATGTGATATCTCAATGCTTCTAATATCAAAACTGAGACCCTCCCTATAGCATGAGATGTGATATCTAAGTCCTTCCCATTGCAACCCTGAGACCTTTCCGATAGCAGAGATGTGATATCTCAATGCTTATACCAAACCTGAGACCCTTCCTATAGCATGAGATGTGATATCCAACTCCTTCCCATTCCAACCCTGAGACCCTTCCTATAGCATGAGATGTGATATCTCAATGCTTCTACCAAAACTGAGACCCTTCCTATAGCATGAGATGTGATATCCAACTCCTTCCCATTCCAATCCTGAGACCCTTCCTATAGCATGAGATGTGATATCTCAATGCTTCTAATACCAAACCTGAGATCCTTCCTATAACATGAGATGTGATATCCAACTCCTTCCCATCCCAATCCTGAGACCCTTCCTATAGCATGAGATGTGATATCTCAATGCTTCTAATACCAAACCTGAGATCCTTCCGATAGCATGAGATGTGATATCTCAATGCTTCCAATACCAAACCTGAGATCCTTCCTATAAAATGAGATGTGATATCCAAATCCTTCCCCTTCCGAACCTGAGACCCTCCCTTTAGCATGAGATGTGATATCCAACTCCTTCCCATTCCAATCCTGATACCCTTCTGATAGCATGAGATGTGATATCTCAATGCCTCTAATACCAAACCTGATATCCTACCTCTAACATGAAATGTGATATCCAACTCCTTCCCTTTCCAAACCTGAGAGCCTTGCTACAGTATGAGATGTGATATACAAGTCCTTCCCATTCCAATCCTGAGACCCTTCCAATAACATGAGATGTGATATCCAACTCCTTCCCATTCCAACCTGAGACCCTTCCTATAGCATGAGATGGGATATCCAACTCCTTCCAAATACAATCCTGATACCCTTCCGATAGCATGAGATGTGATATCCCAATGCTTCTACAAAACCTGAGGCCCATACCAAGGCATGAGATGTGTTATCAAACTCCCGCCCTATACCATGAGATTTGATATCTCAATGCTTCTAATACCAAACCTGAGACCGGTCCAATAACATGAGATGTGATATCCAAATCCTTCCCCTTCCAAACCTTAGACCCTTCCTTTATCATGAGATGTGATATCCAAGTCCTTCCCATTCCATTCCTGAGACCCTTCCTATAGCATGAAATGTGATATCTCAATGCTTCTAATACCAAACCTGAGACCCTTCCTATAACATGAATTGTGATATCCAAGTCCTTCCCATTCCAATCCTGAGACCCTTCCGATAGCAGAGATGTGATATCTCAATGCTTATACCAAACCTGAGACCCTTCCGATAGTATGAGATGTGATACTCAGTGCTTCTAATACCAAACCTGAGACCCTTCGTATAACATGAGATGTGATATCCAAGTCCTTCCCATTCCAATCCTGAGACCCTTCCTATAGCATGAAATGTGATATCTCAATGCTTCTAATACCAAACCTGAGACCCTTCCTATAACATGAATTGTGATATCCAAGTCCTTCCCATTCCAATCCTGAAACCCTTCCGATAGCAGAGATGTGATATCTCAATGCTTATACCAAACCTGAGACCCTTCCGATAGCATGAGATGTGATATCTCAATGCTTCTAATACCAAACCTGAGATCCTTCCTATAACATGAGATGTGATATCCAAATCCTTCCCCTTCCAAACCTTAGACCCTCCCTTTAGCATGAGATGTGATATCCAACTCCTTCCCATTCCAATCCTGAGACCCTTCTGATAGCATGAGATGTGATATCTCAATGCCTCTAATACCAAACCTGAGATCCTACCTCTAACATGAAATGTGATATCCAACTCCTTCCCCTTCCAACCCTGAGAGCCTTCCTATAGAATGAGATGTGATATGCAAGTCCTTCCCATTCCAATCCTGAGACCCTTCCTATAACATGAGATGTGATATCCAACTCCTTCCCATTCCAATCCTGAGACTCTTCCTATAGCTTGAGATGTGATATCCAACTCGTTCCCATTCCAATTCTGAGACTCGTCCTATACCATGAGACTTGATATCTCAATGCTTCTAATACCAAACCTGAGACCAGTCCTATAACATGAGATGTGATATCCAAATCCTTCCCCTTCCAAACCTTAGACCCTTCCTATAGCATGAGATGTGATATCTCAATGCTTCTAATACCAAACCTGAGACCCTTCCTATAACGAGATGGGATATTCAACTCCTTCCCATTCCAATCCTGAGACCCTTCCGATAGCAGATATGTGATATCTCAATGCTTATACCAAACCTGTGACCCTTCCTATGGCATGAGATGTCATATACAACTCCTTCCGATTCAAATACTGAGACCCTTCCTATAGCATGAGATGGGATATCTCAATGCTTATACCAAACCTGAGACCCTTCCTATAACATGAGATGTGATATCCAACTCCTTCCCATTCCAATCCTGAGACCCTTCCTATAGCATGAGATGTGATATCTCAATGCTTCTAATAACAAACCTGAGATCCTTCCTATAACATGAGATGTGATATCAAACTCCTTCCCATTCCAAACCTTTGCTTCTATCAAACCTGAGACCCGTCCTTTAGCATGCGATGTGATATCCAACTCCTTCCCATTCCAATCCTGAGACCCTTCCTATACCATGAAATGTGATATCTCAAAGCTTCTAATACCAAACCTGAGACCCGTCCTAAAACATGAGATGTGAGATCCACATCCTTCCCTTTCCAAACCTGAGACCTTTCCTTTAGCATGAGATGTGATATCCAACTCCTTCCCATTCCAAACCTGAGTCCCTTCCTATTGCATGAGATGTTATATCTTAATGCTTCTAAAACCAAACCTGAGAACCATCCTATAACATGTGAAATCCAGATCCTTCCCTTTCCAAACCTGAGACCCTTCCGATAGCATGAGATGTGATATCTCAATGCTTCTAAAACCAAACATGAGAACCATCCTATAACATGAGATGTGAAATCCAAATCCTTCCCTTTCCAAACCTGAGACCCTTCCTATAGTTTGAGATGTGATATCAAATTCCTTCCCATTCCAATCCTGAGATAGCTTGAGATGTGATATCCAACTCCTTCCCATTCCAATCCTGAGACCCTTCCTATACCATGAGATGTGATATCTCAATGCTTCTAATACCAAACCTGAGACCCGTCCTAAAACATGAGATGTGAGATCCAAATCCTTCCCCTGCCAAACCTGAGACCCTTCCTATAGCTTGAGATGTGATATCAAACTCCTTCCCATTCCAATCCTGAGATAGCTTGAGATGTGATATCCAACTCCATCCCATTCCAATCCTGAGACCCTTCCGATAGCATGAGATGTGATATCTCAATGCTTCTAATATCAAAACTGAGACCCTCCCTATAATATGAGATGTGATATCTAAATCCTTCCCATTCGTATCCTGAGACCCTTCCGATAGCAGAGATGTGATATCTCAATGCTTATACCAAACCTGATGACCCTTCCTATGGCATGAGATGTGATATCCAACTCCTTCCCATTCCAATCCTGAGTTCCTTCCTATAGCATGATATGTGATATCTCAATGCTTCTATCAAACCTGAGACCCTTCCTTTAGCATGAGATGTGATATCCAACTCCTTCCCATTCCAATCCTGAGACCCTTCCTATAACATGAGACGTGATATCCAACTCCTTCCCATTCCAATCCTGAGACTCTTCCTATAGCATGAGATGTGATATCTCAATGCTTCTAATACCAAACCTGGGAACAGTCCTATAACATGAGATATGATATCCAAATCCTTCCCCTTCCAAACCTGAGACCCTTCCTTTAGCATGAGATGTGATATCCAAATCCTTCCCATTCCAATACTGAAACCCTTCCTATAGCATGGGATGTGATATCTCAATGTTTCTAATAAAAAACCTGAGACCCTTCCTATAGCAAGAGATGTGATATCCAAATCCTTCCCATTCCAACCTGAGACCCTTCCTATAGCATGAGAAGGGATATCCAACTCCTTCCCATTCCAATCCTGAGACCCTTCCTATACCATGAGATGTAATATGTCAATGCTTCTAATAAAAAACCTGAGACCCTTCCTATAGCAAGAGATGTGATATCCAATTCCTTCCCATTCCAATCCTGAGATCCTTCCTATAACATGAGATGTGATATCCAATTCCTTCCCATTCCAAACCTGAGACCCTTCCTATTGGATGAGATGTGATATCCAACTCCTTCCCAATCCAATCCTGAGACCCTTCCTATACCATGAGATGTGATATCTCAATGCTTCTAATATCAAACCTGGGACCCGTCCTATAACATGAGATATGATATCCAAATCCTTCCCCTTCCAAACCTGAGACCCTTCCTTTAGCATGAGATGTGATTACCAAATCCTTCCCATTCCAATCCTGAAACCCTTCCTATAGCATGAGATGTGATATCTCAATGTTTCTAATAAAAAAACCTGAGACCCTTCCTATAGCAAGAGATGTAATATCCAAATCCTTCCCATTCCAATCTTGAGACCCGTCCTATAACATGAGATGTGATATCCAACTCCTTCCCATTCCAACCTGAGACCCTTCCTATAGCATGAGAAGGGATATCCAACTCCTTCCCAATCCAATCCTGAGACCGTTCCGATAGCAGAGATGTGATATCTCAATGCTTATACCAAACCTGAGACCCTTCCTTTAGCATGAGATGTGATATCCAACTCCTTCCCATTCCAATCCTGAGACCCTTCCTATAGCATGAGATGTGATATCTTAATGCTTCTAAAACCAAACTTGAGAACCATCCTATAACATGAGATATGAAATCCAAATCATTCCCTTTCCAAACCTGAGACCCTTCCTATAGCTTGAGATGTGATATCAAACTCCTTCCCATTCAATGTGATATCCAACTCCTTCCCAATCCAATCCAGAGACCCTTCCTATACCATGAGATGTGATATCTCAAAGCTTCTAATACCAAACCTGAGACCCGTCCTAAAACATGAGATGTTAGATCCACATCCTTCCCCTTCCAAACCTGAGACCTTTCCTTTAGCATGAGATGTGATATCCAACTCCTTCCCATTCCAAACCTGAGACCCTTCCTATAGCATGAGATGTTATATCTTAATGCTTCTAAAACCAAACCTGAGAACCATCCTATAACATGTGAAATCCAAATCCTTCCCTTTCCAAACCTGAGACCCTTCCGATAGCATGAGATGTGATATCTCAATGCTTCTAAAACCAAACATGAGAACCATCCTATAACATGAGTTGTGAAATCCAAATCCTTCCCTTTCCAAACCTGAGACCCTTCCTATAGTTTGAGATGTGATATCAAATTCCTTCCCATTCCAATCCTGAGATAGCTTGAGATGTGATATCCAACTCCTTCCCATTCCAATCCTGAGACCCTTCCTATACCATGAGATGTGATATCTCAATGCTTCTAATACCAAACCTGAGACCCGTCCTAAAACATGAGATGTGATATCCAACTCCTTCCCCTTCCAAACCTGAGACCCTTCCTATAGCATGAGATGTTATATCTTAATGCTTCTAAAACCAAACCTGAGAACCATCCTATAACATGTGAAATCCAAATCCTTCCCTTTCCAAACCTGAGACCCTTCCGATAGCATGAGATGTGATATCTCAATGCTTCTAAAACCAAACATGAGAACCATCCTATAACATGAGTTGTGAAATCCAAATCCTTCCCTTTCCAAACCTGAGACCCTTCCTATAGCTTGAGATGTGATATCAAACTCCTTCCCATTCCAATCCTGAGATAGCTTGAGATGTGATATCCAACTCCATCCCATTCCAATCCTGAGACCCTTCCAATAGCATGAGATGTGATATCTCAATGCTTCTAATATCAAAACTGAGACCCTCCCTATAGTATGAGATGTGATATCTAAGTCCTTCCCATTCCTATCCTGAGACCCTTCCGATAGCAGAGATGTGATATCTCAATGCTTATACCAAACCTGATGACCCTTCCTATGGCATGAGATGTGATACCCAACTCCTTCCCATTCCAATCCTGAGTTCCTTCCTATAGCATGAGATGTGATATCTCAATGCTTCTATCAAACCTGAGACCCTTCCTTTAGCATGAGATGTGATATCCAACTCCTTCCCATTCCAATCCTGAGACCCTTCCTATAACATGAGACGTGATATCCAACTCCTTCCCATTCCAATCCTGAGACTCTTCCTATAGCATGAGATGTGATATCTCAATGCTTCTAATACCAAACCTGGGACCAGTCCTATAACATGAGATATGATATCCAAATCCTTCCCCTTCCAAACCTGAGACCCTTCCTTTAGCATGAGATGTGATATCCAAATCCTTCCCATTCCAATACTGAAACCCTTCCTATAGCATGAGATGTGATATCTCAATGTTTCTAATAAAAAACCTGAGACCCTTCCTATAGCAAGAGATGTGATATCCAAATCCTTCCCATTCCAATCCTGAGACCCTTCCTATAACGAGATGTGATATCCAACTCCTTCCCATTCCAACCTGAGACCCTTCCTATAGCATGAGAAGGGATATCCAACTCCTTCCCATTCCAATCCGGAGACCCTTCCTATACCATGAGATGTAATATCTCAATGCTTCTAATAAAAAACCTGAGACCCTTCCTATAGCAAGAGATGTGATATCCAAATCCTTCCCATTCCAATCCTGAGATCCTTCCTATAACATGAGATGTGATATCCAATTCCTTCCCATTCCAAACCTGAGACCCTTCCTATTGGATGAGATGTGATATCCAACTCCTTCCCAATCCAATCCTGAGTCCCTTCCTATACCATGAGATGTGATATCTCAATGCTTTTAATATCAAACCTGGAACCCGTCCTATAACATGAGATTTGATATCCAAATCCTTCCCATTCCAATCCTGAAACCCTTCCTATAGCATGAGATGTGATATCTCAATGTTTCTAATAAAAAACCTGAGACCCTTCCTATAGCAAGAGATGTAATATCCAAATCCTTCCCATTCCAATCTTGAGACCCTTCCTATAACATGAGATGTGATATCCAACTCCTTCCCATTCCAACCTGAGACCCTTCCTATAGCATGAGAAGGGATATCCAACTCCTTCCCAATCCAATCCTGAGACCGTTCCGATAGCAGAGATGTTATATCTCAATGCTTATACCAAACCTGAGACCCTTCCTATGGCATGAGATGTGATATCCAACTCCTTCCCATTCCAATCCTGATGCCCTTCCTTTAGCATGAGATGTGATATCCAAATCCTTCACATTCCAATCCTGAGACCCTTCCTATAGCATGAGATGTGATATCTCAATGCTTCTAATACCAAACCTGAGACCCTTCCGATAGCATGAGATGTGATATCTCAATGCTTCTAAAACCAAACATGAGAACCATACTATAACATGAGATGTGAAATCCAAATCCTTCCCTTCCCAAACCTGAGACCCTTCCTATAGCTTGAGATGTGATATCAAACTCCTTCCCATTCCAATCCTGAGATAGCTTGAGATGTGATATTCAACTCCTTCCATTTCCAATCCTGAGACCCTTATTATACCATGAGATGTGATATCTCAATGCTTCTAATACCAAACCTGAGACCCGTCCTAAAACATGAGATGTGAGATCCAAATCCTTCCCCTTCCAAAGCTGAGACCTTTCCTTTAGCATGAGATATGATATCCAACTCCTTCCCATTCCAATCCTAAAACCCTTCCGATAGCATGAGATGTGATATCTCAATGCTTCTAATATCAAACCTGAGAACCTCCCTATAGCACGAGATGTGATATCCAACTCCTTCCAAATCCAATACTGAGACCCTTCCAATAGCATATGTGATATCTCAATGCTTCTAATATCAAAACTGAGACCCTCCCTATAGCATGAGATGTGATATCCAACTCCTTCCCATTCCAACCATGAGACCCTTCCTATAGCATGAGATGTGATATCTCAATGCTTATAATACCAAACCTGAGATCCTTCCTATAACATGAGATGTGATATCCAACTCCTTCCCATTCCAAACCTGAGACCCTTCCGATAGCATGAGATGTAATATCTCAATGCTTCAAAAACCAAACATGAGAACCATCCTATAACATGAGATGTGAAATCCAAATCCTTCCCTTCCCAAACCTGAGACTCTTCCTATAGCATGAGATGTGATATCTCAATGCTTCTACCAAACCTGAAACCCTTCCTAGATCATGAGATGTGATATCCAACTCCTTCCCATTCCAATCCTGAGACACTTCCTATAGCATGAGATGTGATATCTCAATGCTTCTAATACCAAACCTGAGACCCGTCCTATAACATGAGATGTGCTATCCAAATCCTTCCTCTTCCAAACCCGAGACCCTTCCTTTAGCATGAGATGTGATATCCAGCTCCTCCCATTCCAATCCTGAGACCCTTCCTATAGCATGAGATGTGATATCTAAGTCTGTCCCATTCCAATCCTGAGACCCTTCCGATAGCAGAGATGTGATATCTCAATGCTTATACCAAACCTGAGACCCTTCCTATAGCATGAGATGTGATATCCAACTCCTTCCCATTCCAATCCTGAGACCCTTCCCATAGCATGAGATGTGATATCTCAATGCTTCTACAACTGAGACCCTTCCTTTAGCATCAGATGTGATATCCAACTCCTTCCCATTCCAATCCTGAGACCCTTCCTATAGCATGAGATGTGATATCTCAATGCTTCTAATACCAAACCTGAGATCCTTCCTATAACATGAGATGCGATATCCAACTCCTTCCTATTCCAATCCTGAGACCCTTCCTATAGCATGAGATGTGATATCTCAATGCTTCTAATACCAAACCTGAGATCCTTCCGATAGCATGAGATGGGATATCCAACTCCTTCCCATTCCAATCCTGAGACCCTTTCGATTGCAAAGATGTGATATCTCAATGCTTATACCAAACCTGAGACCCTTCCTACGGCATGAGATGTCATATACAACTCCTTCCCATTCCAATCCTGAGACCCTTCCGATAGCATGAGATGTGATATCTCAATGCTTCTAATACCAAACCTGAGATCCTTCCGATAGCATGAGATGGGATATCCAACTCCTTCCCATTCCAATCCTGAGACCCTTTCGATTGCAAAGATGTGATATCTCAATGCTTATACCAAACCTGAGACCCTTCCTACGGCATGAGATGTCATATACAACTCCTTCCAAATCCAATACTGAGACCCTTCCAATAGCATATGTGATATCTCAATGCTTCTAATATCAAAACTGAGACCCTCCCTATAGCATGAGATGTGATATCCAACTCCTTCCCATTCCAATCATGAGACCCTTCCTATAGCATGAGATGTGATATCTCAATGCTTATAATACCAAACCTGAGATCCTTCCTATAACATGAGATGTGATATCCAACTCCTTCCCATTCCAAACCTGAGACCCTTCCGATAGCATGAGATGTAATATCTCAATGCTTCAAAAACCAAACATGAGAACCATCCTATAACATGAGATGTGAAATCCAAATCCTTCCCTTCCCAAACCTGAGACTCTTCCTATAGCATGAGATGTGATATCTCAATGCTTCTACCAAACCTGAAACCCTTCCTAGATCATGAGATGTGATATCCAACTCCTTCCCATTCCAATCCTGAGACACTTCCTATAGCATGAGATGTGATATCTCAATGCTTCTAATACCAAACCTGAGACCCGTCCTATAACATGAGATGTGCTATCCAAATCCTTCCTCTTCCAAACCCGAGACCCTTCCTTTAGCATGAGATGTGATATCCAGCTCCTCCCATTCCAATCCTGAGACCCTTCCTATAGCATGAGATGTGATATCTAAGTCTGTCCCATTCCAATCCTGAGACCCTTCCGAAAGCAGAGATGTGATATCTCAATGCTTATACCAAACCTGATACCCTTCCTATAGCATGAGATGTGATATCCAACTCCTTCCCATTCCAATCCTGAGACCCTTCCCATAGCATGAGATGTGATATCTCAATGCTTCTACAACTGAGACCCTTCCTTTAGCATCAGATGTGATATCCAACTCCTTCCCATTCCAATCCTGAGACCCTTCCTATAGCATGAGATGTGATATCTCAATGCTTCTAATACCAAACCTGAGATCCTTCCTATAACATGAGATGCGATATCCAACTCCTTCCTATTCCAATCCTGAGACCCTTCCTATAGCATGAGATGTGATATCTCAATGCTTCTAATACCAAACCTGAGATCCTTCCGATAGCATGAGATGTGATATCTCAATGCTTCTAATACCAAACCTGAGATCCTTCCTATAAAATGAGATGTGATATCTAAATCCTTCCCCTTCCAAACCTGAGACCCTCCCTTTAGCATGAGATGTGATATCCAACTCCTTCCCATTCCAATCCTGATACCCTTCTGATAGCATGAGATGTGATATCTCAATGCCTCTAATACCAAACCTGAGATCCTACCTCTAACATGAAATGTGATATCCAACTCCTTCCCTTTCCAAACCTGAGAGCCTTCCTACAGCATGAGATGTGATATCCAAGTCCTTCCCATTCCAATCCTGAGATCCTTCCTATAACATGAGATGTGATATTCAACTCCTTCCCATTCCAATCCTGAGACCCTTCCTATACCATGAGATGTGATATCTCAATGATTCTAATACCAAACCTGAGACCCGTCCTAAAACATGAGATGTGAGATCCAAATCTTTCCCCTTCCAAACCTGAGACCCTTCCTATAACTTGAGATGTGATATCCAAATCCTTCCCATTCCAATGCTGAGATAGCTTGAGATGTGATATCCAACTCCATCCTATTCCAATCCTGAGACCCTTCCGATAGCATGAGATGTAATATCTCAATGCTTCAAAAACCAAACATGAGAACCATCCTATAACATGAGATGTGAAATCCAAATCCTTCCCTTCCCAAACCTGAGACTCTTCCTATAGCATGAGATGTGATATCTCAATGCTTCTACCAAACCTGAAACCCTTCCTAGAGCATGAGATGTGATATCCAACTCCTTCCCATTCCAATCCTGAGACACTTCCTATAGCATGAGATGTGATATCTCAATGCTTCTAATACCAAACCTGAGACCCGTCCTATAACATGAGATGTGATATCCAACTCCTTCCCATTCCAATCCTGAGACCCTTCCTATAACATGAGACGTGATATCCAACTCCTTCCCATTCCAATCCTGAGACTCTTCCTATAGCATGAGATGTGATATTTCAATGCTTCTAATACCAAACCTGGGACCAGTCCTATAACATGAGATATGATATCCAAATCCTTCCCCTGCCAAACCTGAGACCCTTCCTTTAGCATGAGATGTGATATCCAAATCCTTCCCATTCCAATACTGAAGCCCTTCCTATAGCATGAGATGTGATATCTCAATGTTTATAATAAAAAACCTGAGACCCTTCCTATAGCAAGAGATGTGATATCCAAATCCTTCCCATTCCAATCCTGAGACCCTTCCTATAACGAGATGTGATATCCAACTCCTTCCCATTCCAACCTGAGACCCTTCCTATAGCATGAGAAGGGATATCCAACTCCTTCCCATTCCAATCCTGAGACCCTTCCTATACCATGAGATGTAATATCTCATTGCTTCTAATAAAAAACCTGAGACCCTTCCTATAGCAAGAGATGTGATATCCAAATCCTTCCCATTCCAATCCTGAGATCCTTCCTATAACATGAGATGTGATATCCAATTCCTTCCCATTCCAAACCTGAGACCCTTCCTATTGGATGAGATGTGATATCCAACTCCTTCCCATTCCAATCCTGAGACCCTTCCTATACCATGAGATGTGATATCTCAATGCTTCTAATACCAAACCTGGGACCAGTCCTATAACATGAGATATGATATCCAAATCATTCCCCTTCCAAACCTGAGCCCCTTCCTTTAGCATGAGATGTGATATCCAAATCCTTCCCATTCCAATCCTGAAACCCTTCCTATAGCATGAGATGTGATATCTCAATGTTTCTAATAAAAAACCTGAGACCCTTCCTATAGCAAGAGATGTAATATCCAAATCCTTCCCATTCCAATCTTGAGACCCTTCCTATAACATGAGATATGATATCCAACTCCTTCCCATTCCAACCTGAGACCCTTCCTATAGCATGAGAAGGGATATCCAACTCCTTCCCAATCCAATCCTGAGACCGTTCCGATAGCAGAGATGTGATATCTCAATGCTTATACCAAACCTGAGAGCCTTCCTACAGCATGAGATGTGATATCCAAGTCCTTCCCATTCCAATCCTGAGATCCTTCCTATAACATGAGATGTGATATCCAACTCCTTCCCATTCCAATCCTGAGACCCTTCCTATACCATGAGATGTGATATCTCAATGATTCTAATACCAAACCTGAGACCCGTCCTAAAACATGAGATGTGAGATCCAAATCCTTCCCCTTCCAAACCTGAGACCCTTCCTATAGCTTGAGATGTGATATCAAACTCCTTCCCATTCCAATGCTGAGATAGCTTGAGATGTGATATCCAACTCCATCCTATTCCAATCCTGAGACCCTTCCGATAGCATGAGATGTGATATCTCAATTCTTCTAATATCAAAACTGAGACCCTCCCTATAGTATGAGATGTGATATCTAAGTCCTTCCCATTCCTATCCTGAGACCCTTCCGATAGCAGAGATGTGATATCTGAAATGCTTATACCAAACCTGATGACCCTTCCTATGGCATGAGATGTGATATCCAACTCCTTCCCATTCCAATCCTGATTTCCTTCCTATAGCATGAGATGTGATATCTCAATGCTTCTATCAAACCTGAGACCCTTCCTTTAGCATGAGATGTGATATCCAACTCCTTCCCATTCCAATCCTGAGACCCTTCCTATAACATGAGACGTGATATCCAACTCCTTCCCATTCCAATCCTGAGACTCTTCCTATAGCATGAGATTTGATATCTCAATGCTTCTAATACCAAACCTGGGACCAGTCCTATAACATGAGATATGATATCCAAATCCTTCCCCTTCCAAACCTGAGACCCTTCCTTTAGCATGAGATGTGATATCCAAATCCTTCCCATTCCAATACTGAAGCCCTTCCTATAGCATGAGATGTGATATCTCAATGTTTCTAATAAAAAACCTGAGACCCTTCCTATAGCAAGAGATGTGATATCCAAATCCTTCCCATTCCAATCCTGAGACCCTTCCTATAACGAGATGTGATATCCAACTCCTTCCCATTCCAACCTGAGACCCTTCCTATAGCATGAGAAGGGATATCCAACTCCTTCCCATTCCAATCCTGAGACCCTTCCTATACCATGAGATGTAATATCTCAATGCTTCTACTAAAAAACCTGAGACCCTTCCTATAGCAAGAGATGTGATATCCAAATCCTTCCCATTCCAATCCTGAGATCCTTCCTATAACATGAGATGTGATATCCAATTCCTTCCCATTCCAAACCTGAGATCCTTCCTATAACATGAGATGTGATATCCAACTCCTTCCCATTCCAATCCTGAGACCCTTCCTATACCATGAGATGTGATATCTCAATGCTTCTAATACCAAACCTGGGACCCGTCCTATAACATGAGATATGATATCCAAATCATTCCCCTTCCAAACCTGAGCCCCTTCCTTTAGCATGAGATGTGATATCCAAATCCTTCCCATTCCAATCCTGTAACCCTTCCTATAGCATGAGATGTGATATCTCAATGTTTCTAATAAAAAACCTGAGACCCTTCCTATAGCAAGAGATGTAATATCCAAATCCTTCCCATTCCAATCTTGAGACCCTTCCTATAACATGAGATGTGATATCCAACTCCTTCCCATTCCAACCTGAGACCCTTCCTATAGCATGAGAAGGGATATCCAACTCCTTCCCAATCCAATACTGAGACCGTTCCGATAGCAGAGATGTGATATCTCAATGCTTATACCAAACCTGAGACCCTTCCTATGGCATGAGATGTGATATCCAACTCCTTCCCATTCCAATCCTGAGACCCTTCCTATAGCATGAGATGTGATATCTCAATGCTTCTACCAAACCTGAGACCCTTCCTTTAGCATGAGATGTGATATCTCAATGCTTCTAATACCAAACCTGAGATCCTTCCTATAACATGAGATGTGATATCCAACTCCTTCCCATTCCAATCCTGAGTTCCTTCCTATAGCATGAGATGTGATATCTCAATGCTTCTAATACCAAACCTGAGATCCTCCCTATAGCACGAGATGTGATATCCAACTCCTTTCAATTCCAATACTGAGACCCTTCCAATAGCATATGTGATATCTCAATGCTTCTAATATCAAAACTGAGACCCTCCCTATAGCATGAGATGTGATATCCAACTCCTTCCCATTCCAATCCTGAGACCCTTCCTATAGCATGAGATGTGATATCTCAATGCTTATAGTACCACACCTGAGATCCTTCCTATAACATGAGATGTGATATCCAACTCCTTCCCATTCCAAACCTGAGACCCTTCCGATAGCATGAGATGTGATATCTCAATGCTTCAAAAACCAAGCATGAGAACCATCCTATAACATGAGATGTGAAATCCAAATCCTTCCCTTCCCAAACCTGAGACTCTTCCTATAGCATGAGATGTGATATCTCAATGCTTCTACCAAACCTGAAACCCTTCCTATAGCATGAGATGTGATATCTCAATGCTTCTAATACCAAACCTGAGATCCTTCCGATAGCATGAGATGTGATATCTCAATGCTTCTAATACCAAACCTGAGATCCTTCCTATAACATGAGATGTGATATCCAAATCCTTCACATTCCAATCCTGAGACCCTTCCTATAGCATGAGATGTGATATCTCAATGCTTCTAATACCAAACCTGAGATCCTTCCTATAACATGAGATGTGATATCCAACTCCTTCCCATTCCAATCCTGAGTTCCTTCCTATAGCATGAGATGTGATATCTCAATGCTTCTATCAAACCTGAGACCCTTCCTTTATCATGAGATGTGATATCCAACTCCTTCCCATTCCAATCCTGAGACCCTTCCTATAACATGAGACGTGATATCCAACTCCTTCCCATTCCAATCCTGAGACCCTTCCGATAGCATGAGATGTGATATATCCATGCTTCTAATATCAAACCTGAGAACCTCCCTATAGCACGAGATGTGATATCCAACTCCTTCCAATTCCAATTCTGTGACCCTTCCAATAGCATATGTGATATCTCAATGCTTCTAATATCAGAACTGAGACCCTCCCTATAGCATGAGATGGGATATCCAACTCCTTCCCATTCCAATACTGAGACCCTTCCTATAGCATGAGATGTGATATCTCAATGCTTATAATACCACACCTGAGATCCTTCCTATAACATGAGATGTGATATCCAACTCCTTCCCATTCCAAACCTGAGACCCTTCCGATAGCATGAGATGTGATATCTCAATGCTTCAAAAACCAAACATGAGAACCATCCTATAACATGAGATGTGAAATCCAAATCCTTCCCTTCCCAAACCTGAGACTCTTCCTATAGCATGAGATGTGATATCTCAATGCTTCTACCAAACCTGAAACCCTTCCTATAGCATGAGATGTGATATCTCAATGCTTCTAATACCAAACCTGAGATCCTTCCGATAGCATGAGATGTGATATCTCAATGCTTCTAATACCAAACCTGAGATCCTTCCCATAAAATGAGATGTGATATCCAAATCCTTCCCCTTCCAAACCTGAGACCCTCCCTTTAGCATGAGATGTGATATCCAACTCTTTCCCATTCCAATCCTGATACCCTTCTGATAGCATGAGATGTGATATCTCAATGCCTCTAATACCAAACCTGAGATCCTACCTCTAACATGAAATGTGATTTCCAACTCCTTCCCTTTCCAAACCTGAGAGCCTTCCTACAGCATGAGATGTGATATCCAAGTCCTTCCCATTCCAATCCTGAGATCCTTCCTATAACATGAGATGTGATATCCAACTCCTTCCCATTCCAATCCTGAGACCCTTCCTATACCATGAGATGTGATATCTCAATGATTCTAATACCAAACCTGAGACCCGTCCTAAAACATGAGATGTGAGATCCAAATCCTTCCCCTTCCAAACCTGAGACCCTTCCTATAGCTTGAGATGTGATATCAAACTCCTTCCCATTCCAATGCTGAGATAGCTTGAGATGTGATATCCAACTCCATCCTATTCCAATCCTGAGACCCTTCCGATAGCATGAGATGTGATATCTCAATTCTTCTAATATCAAAACTGAGACCCTCCCTATAGTATGAGATGTGATATCTAAGTCCTTCCCATTCCTATCCTGAGACCCTTCCGATAGCATAGATGTGATATCTCAATGCTTATACCAAACCTGATGACCCTTCCTATGGCATGAGATGTGATATCCAACTCCTTCCCATTCCAATCCTGAGTTCCTTCCTATAGCATGAGATGTGATATCTCAATGCTTCTATCAAACCTGAGACCCTTCCTTTAGCATGAGATGTGATATCCAACTCCTTCCCATTCCAATCCTGAGACCCTTCCTATAACATGAGACGTGATATCCAACTCCTTCCCATTCCAATCCTGAGACTCTTCCTATAGCATGAGATTTGATATCTCAATGCTTCTAATACCAAACCTGGGACCAGTCCTATAACATGAGATATGATATCCAAATCCTTCCCCTTCCAAACCTGAGACCCTTCCTTTAGCATGAGATGTGATATCCAAATCCTTCCCATTCCAATACTGAAGCCCTTCCTATAGCATGAGATGTGATATCTCAATGTTTCTAATAAAAAACCTGAGACCCTTCCTATAGCAAGAGATGTGATATCCAAATCCTTCCCATTCCAATCCTGAGACCCTTCCTATAACGAGATGTGATATCCAACTCCTTCCCATTCCAACCTGAGACCCTTCCTATAGCATGAGAAGGGATATCCAACTCCTTCCCATTCCAATCCTGAGACCCTTCCTATACCATGAGATGTAATATCTCAATGCTTCTACTAAAAAACCTGAGACCCTTCCTATAGCAAGAGATGTGATATCCAAATCCTTCCCATTCCAATCCTGAGATCCTTCCTATAACATGAGATGTGATATCCAATTCCTTCCCATTCCAAACCTGAGACCCTTCCTATTGGATGAGATGTGATATCCAACTCCTTCCCATTCCAATCCTGAGACCCTTCCTATACCATGAGATGTGATATCTCAATGCTTCTAATACCAAACCTGGGACCCGTCCTATAACATGAGATATGATATCCAAATCATTCCCCTTCCAAACCTGAGCCCCTTCCTTTAGCATGAGATGTGATATCCAAATCCTTCCCATTCCAATCCTGAAACCCTTCCTATAGCATGAGATGTGATATCTCAATGTTTCTAATAAAAAACCTGAGACCCTTCCTATAGCAAGAGATGTAATATCCAAATCCTTCCCATTCCAATCTTGAGACCCTTCCTATAACATGAGATGTGATATCCAACTCCTTCCCATTCCAACCTGAGACCCTTCCTATAGCATGAGAAGGGATATCCAACTCCTTCCCAATCCAATACTGAGACCGTTCCGATAGCAGAGATGTGATATCTCAATGCTTATACCAAACCTGAGACCCTTCCTATGGCATGAGATGTGATATCCAACTCCTTCCCATTCCAATCCTGAGACCCTTCCTATAGCATGAGATGTGATATCTCAATGTTTCTACCAAACCTGAGACCCTTCCTTTAGCATGAGATGTGATATCTCAATGCTTCTAATACCAAACCTGAGATCCTTCCTATAACATGAGATGTGATATCCAACTCCTTCCCATTCCAATCCTGAGTTCCTTCCTATAGCATGAGATGTGATATCTCAATGCTTCTAATACCAAACCTGAGATCCTCCCTATAGCACGAGATGTGATATCCAACTCCTTTCAATTCCAATACTGAGACCCTTCCAATAGCATATGTGATATCTCAATGCTTCTAATATCAAAACTGAGACCCTCCCTATAGCATGAGATGTGATATCCAACTCCTTCCCATTCCAATCCTGAGACCCTTCCTATAGCATGAGATGTGATATCTCAATGCTTATAGTACCACACCTGAGATCCTTCCTATAACATGAGATGTGATATCCAACTCCTTCCCATTCCAAACCTGAGACCCTTCCGATAGCATGAGATGTGATATCTCAATGCTTCAAAAACCAAGCATGAGAACCATCCTATAACATGAGATGTGAAATCCAAATCCTTCCCTTCCCAAACCTGAGACTCTTCCTATAGCATGAGATGTGATATCTCAATGCTTCTACCAAACCTGAAACCCTTCCTATAGCATGAGATGTGATATCTCAATGCTTCTAATACCAAACCTGAGATCCTTCCGATAGCATGAGATGTGATATCTCAATGCTTCTAATACCAAACCTGAGATCCTTCCTATAACATGAGATGTGATATCCAAATCCTTCACATTCCAATCCTGAGACCCTTCCTATAGCATGAGATGTGATATCTCAATGCTTCTAATACCAAACCTGAGATCCTTCCTATAACATGAGATGTGATATCCAACTCCTTCCCATTCCAATCCTGAGTTCCTTCCTATAGCATGAGATGTGATATCTCAATGCTTCTATCAAACCTGAGACCCTTCCTTTAGCATGAGATGTGATATCCAACTCCTTCCCATTCCAATCCTGAGACCCTTCCTATAACATGAGACGTGATATCCAACTCCTTCCCATTCCAATCCTGAGACCCTTCCGATACCATGAGATGTGATATATCCATGCTTCTAATATCAAACCTGAGAACCTCCCTATAGCACGAGATGTGATATCCAACTCCTTCCAATTCCAATTCTGTGACCCTTCCAATAGCATATGTGATATCTCAATGCTTCTAATATCAGAACTGAGACCCTCCCTATAGCATGAGATGGGATATCCAACTCCTTCCCATTCCAATACTGAGACCCTTCCTATAGCATGAGATGTGATATCTCAATGCTTATAATACCACACCTGAGATCCTTCCTATAACATGAGATGTGATATCCAACTCCTTCCCATTCCAAACCTGAGACCCTTCCGATAGCATGAGATGTGATATCTCAATGCTTCAAAAACCAAACATGAGAACCATCCTATAACATGAGATGTGAAATCCAAATCCTTCCCTTCCCAAACCTGAGACTCTTCCTATAGCATGAGATGTGATATCTCAATGCTTCTACCAAACCTGAAACCCTTCCTATAGCATGAGATGTGATATCTCAATGCTTCTAATACCAAACCTGAGATCCTTCCGATAGCATGAGATGTGATATCTCAATGCTTCTAATACCAAACCTGAGATCCTTCCCATAAAATGAGATGTGATATCCAAATCCTTCCCCTTCCAAACCTGAGACCCTCCCTTTAGCATGAGATGTGATATCCAACTCTTTCCCATTCCAATCCTGATACCCTTCTGATAGCATGAGATGTGATATCTCAATGCCTCTAATACCAAACCTGAGATCCTACCTCTAACATGAAATGTGATTTCCAACTCCTTCCCTTTCCAAACCTGAGAGCCTTCCTACAGCATGAGATGTGATATCCAAGTCCTTCCCATTCCAATCCTGAGATCCTTCCTATAACATGAGATGTGATATCCAACTCCTTCCCATTCCAATCCTGAGACCCTTCCTATACCATGAGATGTGATATCTCAATGATTCTAATACCAAACCTGAGACCCGTCCTAAAACATGAGATGTGAGATCCAAATCCTTCCCCTTCCAAACCTGAGACCCTTCCTATAGCTTGAGATATGATATCAAACTCCTTCCCATTCCAATGCTGAGATAGCTTGAGATGTGATATCCAACTCCATCCTATTCCAATCCTGAGACCCTTCCGATAGCATGAGATGTGATATCTCAATTCTTCTAATATCAAAACTGAGACCCTCCCTATAGTATGAGATGTGATATCTAAGTCCTTCCCATTCCTATCCTGAGACCCTTCCGATAGCATAGATGTGATATCTCAATGCTTATACCAAACCTGATGACCCTTCCTATGGCATGAGATGTGATATCCAACTCCTTCCCATTCCAATCCTGAGTTCCTTCCTATAGCATGAGATGTGATATCTCAATGCTTCTATCAAACCTGAGACCCTTCCTTTAGCATGAGATGTGATATCCAACTCCTTCCCATTCCAATCCTGAGACCCTTCCTATAACATGAGACGTGATATCCAACTCCTTCCCATTCCAATCCTGAGACTCTTCCTATAGCATGAGATGTGATATCTCAATGCTTCTAATACCAAACCTGGGACCAGTCCTATAACATGAGATATGATATCCAAATCCTTCCCCTTCCAAACCTGAGACCCTTCCTTTAGCATGAGATGTGATATCCAAATCCTTCCCATTCCAATACTGAAACCCTTCCTATAGCATGAGATGTGATACCTCAATGTTTCTAATAAAATACCTGAGACCCTTCCTATAGCAAGAGATGTGATATCCAAATCCTTCCCATTCCAATCCTGAGACCCTTCCTATAACGAGATGTGATATCCAACTCCTTCCCATTCCAACCTGAGACCCTTCCTATAGCATGAGAAGGGATATCCAACTCCTTCCCATTCCAATCCTGAGACCATTCCTATACCATGAGATGTAATATCTCAATGCTTCTAATAAAAAACCTGAGACCCTTCCTATAGCAAGAGATGTGATATCCAAATCCTTCCCATTCCAATCCTGAGATCCTTCCTATAACATGAGATGTGATATCCAATTCCTTCCCATTCCAAACCTGAGACCCTTCCTATTGGATGAGATGTGATATCCAACTCCTTCCCATTCCAATCCTGAGACCCTTCCTATACCATGAGATGTGATATCTCAATGCTTCTAATACCAAACCTGGGACCCGTCCTATAACATGAGATATGATATCCAAATCATTCCCCTTCCAAACCTGAGCCCCTTCCTTTAGCATGAGATGTGATATCCAAATCCTTCCCATTCCAATCCTGAAACCCTTCCTATAGCATGAGATGTGATATCTCAATGTTTCTAATAAAAAACCTGAGACCCTTCCTATAAAATGAGATGTGATATCCAAATCCTTCCCCTTCCAAACCTGAGACCCTTCCGATAGCATGAGATGTGATATCTCAATGCTTCAAAAACCAAACATGAGAACCATCCTATAACATGAGATGTGAAATCCAAATCCTTCCCTTCCCAAACCTGAGACTCTTCCTATAGCATGAGATGTGATATCTCAATGCTTCTACCAAACCTGAAACCCTTCCTATAGCATGAGATGTGATATCTCAATGCTTCTAATACCAAACCTGAGATCCTTCCGATAGCATGAGATGTGATATCTCAATGCTTCTAATACCAAACCTGAGATCCTTCCCATAAAATGAGATGTGATATCCAAATCCTTCCCCTTCCAAACCTGAGACCCTCCCTTTAGCATGAGATGTGATATCCAACTCCTTCCCATTCCAATCCTGATACCCTTCTGATAGCATGAGATGTGATATCTCAATGCCTCTAATACCAAACCTGAGATCCTACCTCTAACATGAAATGTGATTTCCAACTCCTTCCCTTTCCAAACCTGAGAGCCTTCCTACAGCATGAGATGTGATATCCAAGTCCTTCCCATTCCAATCCTGAGATCCTTCCTATAACATGAGATGTGATATCCAACTCCTTCCCATTCCAATCCTGAGACCCTTCCTATACCATGAGATGTGATATCTCAATGATTCTAATACCAAACCTGAGACCCGTCCTAAAACATGAGATGTGAGATCCAAATCCTTCCCCTTCCAAACCTGAGACCCTTCCTATAGCTTGAGATGTGATATCAAACTCCTTCCCATTCCAATGCTGAGATAGCTTGAGATGTGATATCCAACTCCATCCTATTCCAATCCTGAGACCCTTCCGATAGCATGAGATGTGATATCTCAATTCTTCTAATATCAAAACTGAGACCCTCCCTATAGTATGAGCTGTGATATCTAAGTCCTTCCCATTCCTATCCTGAGACCCTTCCGATAGCATAGATGTGATATCTCAATGCTTATACCAAACCTGATGAGCCTTCCTATGGCATGAGATGTGATATCCAACTCCTTCCCATTCCAATCCTGAGTTCCTTCCTATAGCATGAGATGTGATATCTCAATGCTTCTATCAAACCTGAGACCCTTCCTTTAGCATGAGATGTGATATCCAACTCCTTCCCATTCCAATCCTGAGACCCTTCCTATAACATGAGACGTGATATCCAACTCCTTCCCATTCCAATCCTGAGACTCTTCCTATAGCATGAGATGTGATATCTCAATGCTTCTAATACCAAACCTGGGACCAGTCCTATAACATGAGATATGATATCCAAATCCTTCCCCTTCCAAACCTGAGACCCTTCCTTTAGCATGAGATGTGATATCCAAATCCTTCCCATTCCAATACTGAAACCCTTCCTATAGCATGAGATGTGATACCTCAATGTTTCTAATAAAATACCTGAGACCCTTCCTATAGCAAGAGATGTGATATCCAAATCCTTCCCATTCCAATCCTGAGACCCTTCCTATAACGAGATGTGATATCCAACTCCTTCCCATTCCAACCTGAGACCCTTCCTATAGCATGAGAAGGGATATCCAACTCCTTCCCATTCCAATCCTGAGACCCTTCCTATACCATGAGATGTAATATCTCAATGCTTCTAATAAAAAACCTGAGACCCTTCCTATAGCAAGAGATGTGATATCCAAATCCTTCCCATTCCAATCCTGAGATCCTTCCTATAACATGAGATGTGATATCCAATTCCTTCCCATTCCAAACCTGAGACCCTTCCTATTGGATGAGATGTGATATCCAACTCCTTCCCATTCCAATCCTGAGACCCTTCCTATACCATGAGATGTGATATCTCAATGCTTCTAATACCAAACCTGGGACCCGTCCTATAACATGAGATGTGATATCCAAATCCTTCCCATTCCAATCCTGAAACCCTTCCTATAGCATGAGATGTGATATCTCAATGTTTCTAATAAAAAACCTGAGACCCTTCCTATAAAATGAGATGTGATATCCAAATCCTTCCCCTTCCAAACCTGAGACCCTCCCTTTAGCATGAGATGTGATATCCAACTCCTTCCCATTCCAATCCTGATACCCTTCTGATAGCATGAGATGTGATATCTCAATGCCTCTAATACCAAACCTGAGATCCTACCTCTAACATGAAATGTGATATCCAACTCCTTCCCTTTCCAAACCTGAGAGCCTTCCTACAGCATGAGATGTGATATCCAAGTCCTTCCCATTCCAATCCTGAGATCCTTCCTATAACATGAGATGTGATATCCAACTCCTTCCCATTCCAATCCTGAGACCCTTCCTATACCATGAGATGTGATATCTCAATGATTCTAATACCAAACCTGAGACCCGTCCTAAAACATGAGATGTGAGATCCAAATCCTTCCCCTTCCCAAACCTGAGACCCTTCCTATAGCTTGAGATGTGATATCAAACTCCTTCCCATTCCAATGCTGAGATAGCTTGAGATGTGATATCCAACTCCATCCTATTCCAATCCTGAGACCCTTCCGATAGCATGAGATGTGATATCTCAATTCTTCTAATATCAAAACTGAGATCCTCCCTATAGTATGAGATGTGATATCTAAGTCCATCCCATTCCTATCCTGAGACCCTTCCGATAGCAGAGATGTGATATCTCAATGCTTATACCAAACCTGATGACCCTTCCTATGGCATGAGATGTGATATCCAACTCCTTCCCATTCCAATCCTGAGTTCCTTCCTTTAGCATGAGATGTGATATCCAACTCCTTCCCATTCCAATCCTGAGACCCTTCCTTTAGCATGAGATGTGATATCCAACTCCTTCCCATTCCAATCCTGAGACCCTTCCTATAACATGAGACGTGATATCCAACTCCTTCCCATTCCAATCCTGAGACTCTTCCTATAGCATGAGATGTGATATCTCAATGCTTCTAATACCAAACCTGGGAACAGTCCTATAACATGAGATATGATATCCAAATCCTTCCCCTTCCAAACCTGAGACCCTTCCTTTAGCATGAGATGTGATATCCAAATCCTTCCCATTCCAATACTGAAACCCTTCCTATAGCATGAGATGTGATATCTCAATGTTTCTAATAAAAGACCTGAGACCCTTCCTATAGCAAGAGATGTGATATCCAAATCCTTCCCATTCCAATCCTGAGACCCTTCCTATAACGAGATGTGATATCCAACTCCTTCCCATTCCAACCTGAGACCCTTCCTATAGCATGAGAAGGGATATCCAACTCCTTCCCATTCCAATCCTGAGACCCTTCCTATACCATGAGATGTAATATCTTAATGCTTCTAATAAAAAACCTGAGACCCTTCCTATAGCAAGAGATGTGATATCCAAATCCTTCCCATTCCAATCCTGAGATCCTTCCTATAACATGAGATGTGATATCTCAATGCTTATACCAAATCTGAGACCCTTCCTATAGCATGAGATGTGATATCCAACTCCTTCCCATTCCAATCCTGAGACCCTTCGTATAGCATGAGATGTGATGTCTCAATGCTTCTAATACCAAACCTGAGATCCTTCCTATAACATGAGATGTGATATCCAACTCCTTCCCATTCCAATCCTGAGACCCGTCCTATAGCATGAGAAGTGATATCTCCATGCTTATACCAAACCGGAGACACTTCCTATAGCATGAGATGTGATATCCAAATCCTTCCCATTCCAATCCTGAGACCCTTCCTATAGCATGAGATGTGATATCTCAATGCTTATCCCAAACCTGAGAGCCTACCTATAGCATGAGATGTGATATCCAAGTCCATCCCATTCCAATCCTTAGACCCTTCCTACAGCATGCAATGTGATATCTCAATGATTCTAATACCAAACCAGAGACCCGTCCTATAACATGAGGTGGGATATCCAACTCCTTCCCATTCCAATCCTGAGCCACTTCCAATAGAAGAGATGTGATATCTCAATGCTTATACCAAACCTGAGACCCTTCCTATAACATGAGATGTGATATCCAACTCCTTCACGTTCCAAACCTAAGACACTTCCTATAGCATATGTGATATCCAACTCCTTCCCATTCCAAACATTAGACCCTTCCTATAGCAAGAATGTAATATCCAACTCCTACCCATTCCAATCCTAAAACCATTCCTATAGCATGAGATGTGATATATCAATGCTTCTAATATCAAACCTGAGATCCTTCCTATGACATGAGATGTGATATCCAAATCCTTCCCATTCCAATCCTGAGGCGCTTCCTATAGCAAGAGATGTGATATCCAAATCCTTCCCATTCCAATCCTGAGACCCTTCCTATAACATGAGTTGTGATATCCAACTCCTTCCCATTCCAACCTGAGACCCTTCTTATAGCATGAGAAGGGATATCCAACTCCTTCCCAATCCAATCCTGATTCCCTTCCGATAGCAGAGATGTGATATCACAATGCTTATACCAAACCTGAGACCCTTCCTATGGCATGAGATGTGATATCCAACTCCTTGCCATTCAAATCCTGAGACCCCTACTATAGCATGAGATGTGATATCTCAATGCTTCTACCAAACCTGAGACCCTTCCTTTAGCATGAGATGTGATATCCAAATCCTTCATATTCCAATCCTGAGGCCCTTCCTATAGAATGAGATGTGATATCTCAATGCTTCTAATACCAAACCTGAGATCCTTCCTATAACATGAGATGTGATATCCAATTCCTTCCCATTCCAAACCTGAGACCCTTCCTATTGGATGAGATGTGATATCCAACTCCTTCCCATTCCAACCCTGAGACCCTTCCTATACCATGAGATGTGATATCTCAATGCTTCTAATACCAAACCTGGGACCCGCCCTATAACATGAGATATGATATCCAAATCCTTCCCCTTCCAAACCTGAGACCCTTCCTTTAGCATGAGATGTGATATCCAAATCCTTCCCATTCCAATCCTAAAACCCTTCCTATAGCATGAGATGTGATATCTCAATGTTTTTAATAAAAAATCTTAGACCCTTCCTATAGCAAGAGATGTGATATCCAAATCCTTCCCATTCCAATCCTGAGACCCTTCCTATAACATGAGATGTGATATCCAACTCCTTCCCATTCCAACCTGAGACACTATAGTATGAGAAGGGATATCCAACTCCTTCCCAATCCAATCCTGAGACCCTTCCGATAGCAGAGATGTGATATCTCAATGCTTATACCAAACCTGACACCCTTCCTATGGCATGAGATGTGATATCCAACTCCTTGTCATTCAAATCCTGAGACCCTCCCTATAACAAGAGATGTCATATCCAACTCCTTCCCATTCCAAACCTGAGACCCTTCCTTTAGCATGAGATGTGATATCCAAATCCTTCACATTCCAATCCTGAGACCCTTCCTATAGCATGAGATGTGATATCTCAATGCTTCTAATACCAAACCTGAGATCCTTCGTATAACATGAGATGTGATATCCAACTACTTCCCATTCCAAACCTGAGACCCTTCCGATAGCATGAGATGTGATATCTCAATGCTTCAAAAACCAAACATGAGAACCATCCTATAACATGAGATGTGAAATCCAAATCCTTCCCTTCCAAAAACCTGAGACTCTTCCTATAGCATGAGATGTGATATCTCAATGCTTCTACCAAACCTGAAACCCTTCTTATAGCATGAGATGTGATATCCAACTCCTTCCCATTCCAATCCTGACACACTTCCTATAGCATGAGATGTGATATCTCAATGCTTCTAATACCAAACCTGAGACCCGTCCTATAACATGAGATGTGATATCCAAATCCTTCCCCTTCCAAACCTGAGACCCTTCCTTTAGCATGAGATGTGATATCCAGCTCCTCCCATTCCAATCCTGAGACCCTTCCGATAGCATGAGATGTGATATCTCAATGCTTCTAATATCAAAATTGAGACCCTCCCTATAGCATGAGATGTGATATCTAAGTCCTTCCCATTCCAATCCTGAGACCCTTCCGATAGCAGAGATGTGATATCTCAATGCTTATACCAAACCTGAGACCCTTCCTATAGAATGAGATGTGATATTCAACTCCTTCCCATTCCAATCCTGAGACCCTTCCTATAGCATGAGATGTGATATCTCAATGCTTCTACCAAAACTGAGACCCTTCCTTTAGCATGAGATGTGATATCCAACTCCTTCCCATTCCAATCCTGAGACCCTTCCTATAGCATGAGATGTGATATCTCAATGCTTCTATTACCAAACCTGAGACCCTTCCTATAACATGAGATGTGATATCCAACTCCTTCCCATTCCAATCCTGAGACCCTTCCTATAGCATGAGATGTGATATCTCAATGCTTCTAATACCAAACATGAGATCCTTCCTATAACATGAGATGTGATATCCAAATCCTTCCCCTTCCAAACCTGAGACCCTCCCTTTAGCATGAGATGTGATATCCAACTCTTTCCCATTCCAATCCTGATACCCTTCTGATAGCATGAGATGTGATATCTCAATGCCTCTAATACCAAACCTGAGATCCTACCTCTAACATGAAATGTGATAGCCCACTCCTTCCCTTTCCAAACCTGAGAGCCTTCCTACAGCATGAGATGTGATATCCAAGTCCTTCCCATTCCAATCCTGAGACCCTTCCTATAACATGAGATGTGATATCCAACTCCTTCCCATTCCAATCCTGAGACCCTTCCGATAGCATGAGATGTGATATCTCAATGCTTCTAATATCAAAACTGAGACCCTCCCAAATCCGTCCCATTCCAATCCTGAGACCCTTCCTATAGCATGAGATGTGATATCTCAATGCTTATACCAAATATGAGAGCCTACCTATAGCATGAGATGTGATGTCCAAGTCCATCCCATTCCAATCCTTAGACCCTTCCTACAGCATGTGATGTGATATCTCAATGATTCTAATACCAAACCAGAGACCCGTCCTATAACATGAGATGGGATATCCAATTCCTTCCCATTCCAATCCTGAGCCACTTCCGATAGCAGAGATGTGATATCGCAATGCTTATACCAAACCTGAGACCCTTCCTATAACATGAGATGTGATATCCAAATCATTCCCATTCCAATCCTGAGACCCTTCCGATAGCATGAGATGTGATATCTCAATGCTTCTAATACCAAACATGAGATCCTTCCTATAGCATATGTGATATCCAACTCCTTCCCATTCCAAACATGAGACCCTTTCTATAGCAAGAATGTAATATCCAACTCCTACCCATTCCAATCCTGAGACCATTCCTATAGCATGAGATGTGATATATCAATGCTTCTAATACCAAACCTGAGATCCTTCCTATGACATGAGATGTGATATCCAAATCCTTCCCATTCCAATCCTGAGACCCTTCCGATAGCATGAGATGTGATATCTCAATGCTTCTAATACCAAATCTGAGATCCTTCCTATAGCATGAGATGTGATATCCAACTTCTTCCCATTCCAATCCTGAGACCCTTCCTATAGCATGCGATGTGATATCTCAATGCTTATACCAAACCTGAGACCCTTCCTATAGCATGAGATGTGATATCCAACTTCTTCCCATTCCAATCCTGAGACCCTTCCTATAACATGAGATCTGATGTCTCAATGCTTCTAATACCAATCCTGAGATCTTTCCTATAACATGAGATGTGATATCCAACTCCTTCCCATTCCAATTCTGAGACCCTTCCTATAGCATGCGATATGATATCCAAGTCCTTCCCATTCCAATCCTGAGACCCTTCCTATAACATGAGATGTGATATCCAACTCCTTCCCATTCCAACCTGAGACCCTTCCTATAGCATGAGATGGGATATCCAACTCCTTCCCATTCCAATCCTGAGACCCTTCTGATAGCATGAGATGTGATATCGCAATGCCTCTAATACCAAACCTGAGATCCTACCTCTAACATGAAATGTGATATCCAACTCCTTCCCTTTCCAAACCTGAGACCCTGCCTATAGCATGAGATGTGATATCCAAGTCCTTCCCATTCCAATCCTGAGACCCTTCCTATAGCATGTGATGTGATATCTCAATGCTTATACCAAACCTGAGACCCTTCCTATGGCATGAGATGTCATATACAACTCCTTCCCATTCCAATCCTGAGACCCTTCCTATAGCATGAGATGTGATATCTCAATGCTTATACCAAGCCTGAGACCCTTCCTATAGCATGAGATGTGATATCCAACTTCTTCCCATTCCAATCCTGAGACCCTTCCTATAACATGAGATTTGATGTCTCAATGCTTCTAATACCAAACCTGAGATCTTTCCTATAACATGAGATGTGATATCCAACTCCTTCCCATTCCAATTCTGAGACCCGTCCTATAGCATGAGATATGATATCCAAGTCCTTCCCATTCCAATCCTGAGACCCTTCCTATAACATGAGATGTGATATCCAACTCCTTCCCATTCCAACCTGAGACCCTTCCTATAGCATGAGATGGGATATCCAACTCCTTCCAAATCCAATACTGATACCCTTCCGATAGCATGAGATGTGATATCCCAATGCTTCTACCAAACCTGAGACCCATACTATGGCATGAGATGTGATATCAAACTCCTTCCCCTTCCAAACCTGAGACCCTCCCTTTAGCATGAGATGTGATATCCAACTCCTTCCCATTCCAATCCTGAGACCCTTCTGATAGCATGAGATGTGATATCGCAATGCCTCTAATACCAAACCTGAGATCCTACCTCTAACATGAAATGTGATATCCAACTCCTTCCCTTTCCAAACCTGAGACCCTGCCTATAGCATGAGATGTGATATCCAAGTCCTTCCCATTCCAATCCTGAGACCCTTCCTATAGCATGTGATGTGATATCTCAATGCTTATACCAAACCTGAGACCCTTCCTATGGCATGAGATGTCATATACAACTCCTTCCCATTCCAATCCTGAGACCCTTCCTATAGCATGAGATGTGATATCTCAATGCTTATACCAAACCTGAGACCCTTCCTATAGCATGAGATGTGATATCCAACTTCTTCCCATTCCAATCCTGAGACCCTTCCTATAACATTAGATTTGATGTCTCAATGCTTCTAATACCAAATCTGAGATCTTTCCTATAACATGAGATTTGATACCCAACTCCTTCCCATTCCAATTCTGAGACCCTTCCTATAGCATGAGATGTGATATCTCAATGCTTATACCAAACCTGAGACCCTTCCTATAGCTTGAGATGTGATATCCAACTCCTTCCCATTCCAATCCTGAGACCCTTCCGATAGCATGAGATGTGATATCTCAATGCTTATACCAAACCTGAGACCCTTCCTATAACATGAGATGTGATATCCAAATCATTCCCATTCCAATCCTGAGACCCTTCCGATAGCATGAGATGTGATATCTCAATGCTTCTAATACCAAACCTGAGATCTTTCCTATAACATGAGATGTGATATCCAACTCCTTCCCATTCCAATTCTGAGACCCTTCCTATAGCATGCGATATGATATCCAAGTCCTTCCCATTCCAATCCTGAGACCCTTCCTATAAGATGAGATGTGATATCCAACTCCTTCCCATTCCAACCTGAGAGCCTACCTATAGCATGAGATGTGATGTCCAAGTCCATCCCATTCCAATCCTTAGACCCTTCCTACAGCATGCGATGTGATATCTCAATGATTCTAATACCAAACCAGAGACCCGTCCTAAAACATGAGATGGGATATCCAACTCCTTCCGATTCCAATCCTGAGCCACTTCCGATAGCAGAGATGTGATACCTCAATGCTTATATCAAACCTGAGACCCTTCCTATAACATGAGATGTGATATCCAAATCATTCCCATTCCAATCCTGAGACCCTTCCGATAGCATGAGATGTGATATCTCAATGCTTCTAATACCAAATCTGAGATCCTTCCTATAGTATATTTGATATCCAACTCCTTCCCATTCCAAACATGAGACCCTTCCTATAGCAAGAATGTAATATCCAACTCCTACCCATTCCAATCCTGAGACCATTCCTATAGCATGAGATGTGATATATAAATGCTTCTAATACCAAACCTGAGACCCTTCCTATGACATGAGATATGATATCCAAATCCTTCCCATTCCAATCCTGAGACCCTTCCGATAGCATGAGATGTGATATCTCAATGCTTCTAATACCAAATCTGAGATCCTTCTTATAGCATGAGATGTGATATCCAACTTCTTCCCATTCCAATCCTGAGACCCTTCCTATAACATGAGATTTGATGTCTCAATGCTTCTAATACCAAACCTGAGATCTTTCCTATAACATGAGATGTGATATCCAACTCCTTCCCATTCCAATTCTGAGACCCGTCCTATAGCATGAGATATGATATCCAAGTCCTTCCCATTCCAATCCTGAGACCCTTCCTATAACATGAGATGTGATATCCAACTCCTTCCCATTCCAACCTGAGACCCTTCCTATAGCATGAGATGGGATATCCAACTCCTTCCAAATCCAATACTGATACCCTTCCGATAGCATGAGATGTGATATCCCAATGCTTCTACCAAACCTGAGACCCATACTATGGCATGAGATGTGATATCAAACTCCTTCCCCTTCCAAACCTGAGACCCTCCCTTTAGCATGAGATGTGATATCCAACTCCTTCCCATTCCAATCCTGAGACCCTTCTGATAGCATGAGATGTGATATCTCAATGCCTCTAATACCAAACCTGAGATCCTACCTCTAACATGAAATGTGATATCCATCTCCTTCGCTTTCCAAACCTGAGACCCTGCCTATAGCATGAGATGTGATATCCAAGTCCTTCCCAATCCAATCCTGAGACCCTTCCTATAGCATGTGATGTGATATCTCAATGCTTATACCAAACCTGAGACCCTTCCTATGGCATGAGATGTCATATACAACTCCTTCCCATTCCAATCCTGAGACCCTTCCTATAGCATGAGATGTGATATCTCAATGCTTATACCAAGCCTGAGACCCTTCCTATAGCATGAGATGTGATATCCAACTTCTTCCCATTCCAATCCTGAGACCCTTCCTATAACATGAGATTTGATGTCTCAATGCTTCTAATACCAAACCTGAGATCTTTCCTATAACATGAGATGTGATATCCAACTCCTTCCCATTCCAATTCTGAGACCCGTCCTATAGCATGAGATATGATATCCAAGTCCTTCCCATTCCAATCCTGAGACCCTTCCTATAACATGAGATGTGATATCCAACTCCTTCCCATTCCAACCTGAGACCCTTCCTATAGCATGAGATGGGATATCCAACTCCTTCCAAATCCAATACTGATACCCTTCCGATAGCATGAGATGTGATATCCCAATGCTTCTACCAAACCTGAGACCCATACTATGGCATGAGATGTGATATCAAACTCCTTCCCCTTCCAAACCTGAGACCCTCCCTTTAGCATGAGATGTGGTATCCAACTCCTTCCCATTCCAATCCTGAGACCCTTCTGATAGCACGAGATGTGATATCTCAATGCCTCTAATACCAAACCTGAGATCCTACCTCTAACATGAAATGTGATATCCAACTCCTTCCCTTTCCAAACCTGAGACCCTGCCTATAGCATGAGATGTGATATCCAAGTCCTTCCCATTCCAATCCTGAGACCCTTCTGTTAGGAAAGATTTCGTTATTGTAGGGAACTTTCCTTCCATGTGGCAACCCCTAAACTTTTTGCTATTGTTTTCAACCTGTTTTCTTGACTTTGCCAGAGAAGTGCAGCCTTCTGCTGTACTCCTCTGGGCTTTCGCTCCTTTCTTACGGGGAAACTGACATGCCCTTAAGACAGTCAGTACCGGGGAACGCTGTTTCCCGTAGTTTCTTTTATCGTGTCGCCATTTTAGTGCAACACGACACAAGAGGGCACTGTAAGCTAAGTTACAGCTCTCTTGGGTCTCTAGCCTTCTACAGACCCTAGACACTCTTGTAGGATGGTTTTTGGATCGGTGCAGGTCATTCAGGGACTGGGCTGGTGGCAGCGATCATTTGGTTTATTATGAGCTCCTTTTGCCGTTCTGAGCACCTTTTTGCCGCGAACACAAAAGGGTGGCCCGGCTACCCAAAATGGCCGGACCACGAGGCTCCTTTGTCTCGTCCACTGTCCGTCTTGCTCCCTTTACCTTCCCCCGGGTCAGGCGACCCGGGGCCTTCCTTATTTGGGCATGTAGTTTCCCGCGAAACACGGTTGCTTTCGCGGGCTTCTACATGTCGTTTGAGTGCCCCCAGGATGTGGGCTGGGCTGTCTGGTCCCAATACACATCCTGGGTGCCAGAGAGTCTAGGGTGGTGTGAATGCCTGGGACCACTGTGGTCCGTGATTGGTCCACGTATGGTATGTGTGTTGATGAGCGGATCTCCCATTGGCTCCCCTCCGTTTTGGCGCGAAGGGAACCGTGGATAAGAGGGAGCTGGAAACACCACTGCCATGTCGATCTCCTGAGTTCTTACGAACCCAGGGATACAGGAGCCAAGTATCCTGCGAACACGAGGCTGGACCGAGGAATCGCTGGTGACCCCCTGAAGAACTTCTGCTCCTCATTGCTGTCGTCCGGTGAAGCCCTTTCCACCTAAGATCGAACAAGAAGGCCTGTACTGGCGCTTCGACCTATTGGAATAGCAGGACCAGCTATTCCCGGCACCTTCATCAACTCCTGCTGTAAGCCTTCGGAAGTGTCTCTGGGCCATCCAGTTGACTGACCAGCTTACTAAGGAGGCCTGCTCTGTAATCGCCGACAGGTTGGGTAGTATTCTGAGTCCGGGGCATGCTCACACGCTTCGTTTGCTTAGCAGTCCTAAGCTAGAGGTGAGCGGTGCTCGTTTGGCTTGAATACACCCGGCCGTTCCGTTGCCCTGCCGTGGCGACAAAACTGTGCTTGTTTCTTCGATCGGGACGTCTTTTTACTCTGCACGACGACGAGACGTTCCCTGCTCTTCAGAACCTGCCAGAAGCTGCATCTATCGAGGAGAAGCTCGGGCCTGCTTGCTTCGGGGACCGGTGAGTAGATTAGCTAGGATCTGGTCGCCCTCCTGCAGTGCCCTTTGCTTTTCCCCGCTGTGAATACAGCACCCCTTGTCCGTACTCGCGCCCTGCTTCTGCCTCACAGTGGAGGCTGCGCTAGAGTCGCGGACCGTGTTCTCCTTCATTAGGGCACCCTACAGAGCTGTTCAACGTCCTCCGAAGAGCTTCACCTTCTGCCCATTGGCACCGGCGTGTGCAGGTACTTTTGAGCGCTAGGCTCCACTCTTCGTAGGGATTGGACTACCATCCAGTTAGGGGCCTCAGAAGGCGGACATATCACTCGCATTGGTTCGCACTGCCTGTTTTCCTTCCCCTGCAGGTGGATAACATATTTCGTGCTGCTAATGCTGTGAAACTGTGTATTCTGTATATATATTGGGTGGATAGTGTATGTGTTGGTTTAATATCGTTGTATATTGCTGCTTTTACTGTGGTTATTAGTTTCAAGGCCTTATAATAAATGTGTATCTATTTTTGATATAAACAACTGTTTGGAGTAGTTTGTAAGCGCTCTTGCTTTGTGTGCTCATTGCGGGCTTTCAGTCACCCTCACCCCTCTTGAGACCTAGTCTTGACCGCCGCGATCGCTACCTTGATTGGTCTGGCTTGTCCAGAGGTTACCCTGTTCCAAGTAATTAGGTTGGCCTTCTGAACCTCTGCGCCACCAGGACAGAGTTCAGAAATCCGTCTTAACAAATTGGTGTACAGCGGTGGGATACGACTGAAGGTATCCAGTGTTGCGCACGAGCTAAGGCGTTTTCAGGTTATTCCAACCAGGACACGCAGTAAAGTATTGAATATAACGTTAAAAAGGCCATAGTCCTATCAACAGTATGGAAACGAATACTTTGTTAACCTTAAATGCTTCGAAATCTGAAACATTGAAGAAGATGTGTGCGGAGAGAGGGGTTTCCTCTCAAGGCACTAAATTGGAAATGATCCAGAGAATCGTGGCGTGGCAAGAAGCGCAGCTTGACGCTATAACTTCCGAGGACAGTGCAGAAGGTGGTGGGGCTGCTCTCACTGGCAGAACCGACGGTTCTGCCGCTGCACTGATCCATCACGACCACGAGGACAGGGAGGATGTAATGTCTAATGTTTCCTCTGCCAGTATTGATGGGGAGGCTATGCTTGAATTCAAGAAGCAAGAGCTGCGGTTTAGGCAGCAGGAGCTTGAATTCAGCATAGCCAAACTGAAAATCGACCAGGCAGAAAAACAAAAAGACAGGGATCACCAGTTGGAACTGGCCAAGCTTCAGTTCGCAAATGGGTCCAAGGGTCCTGGACATGGTTCTGGGGCTTCCTCTCATCCACGGTTTCCAAAAGATCTGCTCAGTGTGTATGAGGAACGAAATGACATTATGGACTGGTTAAATGCGTTTGAGTATGCATGCGAGGTTCAAGAGGTTGATAATGCGGATAAGATTGCATGGTTACTCAGCAGACTGCCCCATTCTGGTTGCAGTGCCATTATGGAAATGTCGAAGGCTGAGCGCGCTGATTTTGCAATGTTGAAGCAGACTCTCATTTTAAAGTTTGGGAAGACTCCGACCCAATATTTGAAAAGGTTTAGAGAGTATAAGAAAAAGGAAGGTGGTACTTGGGTGTCGTATGTAGCTGAGTCCCTGAAAAACTTGACTGGCTGGGTTGAAGGTTATAAGGTTTCTACCTTCGAAGGCATGATCAATCTGGTCATGCTGGAACACATTTTTGCTTCTTCTTCCCCGGAGCTTAAGCAGCATTTGGCCGATTCGAAGGAGATAGATCCTAAGAAGCTGGCCATTGCAGCAGATTTATGGGTGTCACATCGAGTGTCCCATAAGGACAAAACTCATCCTGGTAAGCAGGAGGAAGGGAAAAAGTCCAAAGATGTGGAGGGTGGGGAATCTGCTAAATCTTCTTCCCATAAGGGCCACAAAAAGAAAAATAAGGGTAAGCCATCCGAGAACTCACAGGGTAGTGGAGGTTCGCCTCCGAAACAGAACTCTGGTTATAATAAGCCTCCCTACGTAAACAGACCCAATGGGGCTTGTTTTTCTTGTGGAGCAACTGACCATGTGAAGGGGGATCCCCGTTGTAAGGTTAGACCTTTGGGGGTCCACTCCGCTAATCTGGCCTTCTCCTCCTACGAGGAAGAAGAGATTACAGGAGCATCCTTCTCCTCAGACTCATTTCCCAGCGGAATAGAGGCTGAGGTAGTTTTAGTGTCCCTGGGTTCCTGGGAGCCTAAAGTCGCAGAGGCGTATGCTAGGATTCCGGATAATACCAAGCACTACTTTAAAGACAGTGTGCTGATCAATGGAGTGGATACTCCAGCTCTTAGGGATAGTGGGTGCAGTCGAACTGTAGTGGATTCTACCTTGGTAGACTCAGAGGAAGTTGCCAGAGCTACTCTGATGCCCACTAAGTTGGCTGACGGCCCCCTCCGTATGTTTCCCGTGATCCCTGTTAATCTAACTTTAAATGGTACAGCAGTTAGGATTCCAGTGAGCATTCAGAGAAACGTCCCGGGAAAGGTCTTGTTGGGCAATGATCTCAGAGCTCTAGGGCTCGTAGGAGACACTGCCGAAAGACCCTACACACGGTCTCAAGCACGGGCAGCATTGGCCAAGTCCAATACGCCGCCCCAGCCGAAGGGGAAACCCAAGGCGAAAGGAGTCAACAAGTCCCGACGGGGGAAAGAGAATATTCCCCCGAACTCGCCTACCACTGCGGTGGAGGGAGTTGGTCAATCGCCCGAGCCTGACGAGGAGGTGGCGATGCCTGAAGTGTTCGACCCCAACGACCATCCTGAACTAAAAGACTTGTTAGTTGAAGGAGGTCCTGATAGGGACGACTTCAGTAAGGGCCAACGTGAGTGCCCATCTCTGGAAGGCCTAAGGAGACAGGCCTGCTCCCAGCTTGAGGGTGAACCTCATGGGTTGCAAAGGATTTACCAGGAAGGTGGACTCCTTTATAGTGAGCCCACAGAGTCTACAGAAGGAGACCATAGGAGGTTGGTGGTTTCCCTTGCTGTTAGGCCCTTCCTCCTGCAGTTGGCGCATGTCGTTCCCCTTGCTGGTCACCTTGGTATGAGGAGGACCAAGCAAAGGTTATCCATGCACTTCTACTGGCCCAAGATGGGGGAGCAAGTAGAAAGTCACTGCAGGAGTTGTGCCGCCTGCCAGTTGTCTGGTAAGGTTGGTGCGACAATCCAAGCTCCGTTGGTACCGCTCCCAGTTGTGGGGGTACCATTTGAAAGGGTAGGGATCGACATGGTTGGTCCCCTTGACCCGCAAACATCCTCAGGCAATAGGTTTATCCTGGTGCTGGTCGACCATGCCACCAGGTATCCTGAGGCCGTCCCATTTACAACTGTAACTGCCAAGCCAGTTGCAGAAGCTTTACTCGGCATGTTTACTAGGGTTGGCTTCCCTAAAGAAGTTGTGCCGGATGATGGCAGCAACTTTATGTCGAAGTATAGGCAGGCTATGTGGAAAGAATGTGGGGTCACCTACAGGTTCTCTTCTGCATACCGCCCCCAGACCGATGGTCTGGGGGGGCGTCTTAACAGGACGTTAAAAAGCATGATTGGGGCTCTGGAGGAGCCTCAGAGAAGAAAATGGGATCTTCTTGTTTCATGCTTGCTGTTTGCCTACCGAGAGGTACCACAGGAGGGTGTTGGCTTCAGCCCCTTCGAACTTCTGTTCGGTCATCCCGTACGGGGACCCTTAGCCATTGTCAAGGAGGGATGGGAGATGCCCACTCCCCCTGTTACTACCAATGTAGTTGATTATGTGCTAGGGCTCAGAAAACGGATGGTACTTCTGATGGGCTTGGCTAGTGCTAAATTGAAGGCAGGGCAAGCGCTGGTGAAACATTGGTACGACCAGAAAGCTTCCCTCATCAACTTTACACATGGCCAGCAAGTCCTGATCGTGAATCCCATAAGGCCTCGAGCTTTACAGGACAAATGGTCAGGCCCTTACCCAGTGGTGGAGCCCCTGGGTGAGGTTAGCTATTCAGTGGACCTTGGAAGGCCTGGACAGGCTCTAAAAGTGTTTCACGTGAATAGGCTGAAGGCTTTCGTCCCAAGCGGCGAAATCGCAGCACTGCTATTGGCTTCAGACGTTGAGGAAGAGGAGTCTGAACCTCTCCCTGACCTGTTCCAAAGCAGTCCTTCAGAAAGCTCTTTTGAGGGTGTCCGAGTGGCCCCTCACCAAAATGGACAAGGCTCAGTGGTTTGCCTTGGACATGAAGTAGGTGGAGGGAGGAGACAGCCTCTATCCAGTAAGGTACCAGCGGTACAAGACTGGCCTACCCCCACTACGCAAACCCAAGTGAGAGCCTTCTTAGGACTCACGGGTTATTACCGCAATTTTGTGGCAGACTATGGCACCATAGCTGCTCCTCTGACTGCCCTCACAACTCCGAAGAAACCCAAGAAGGAAACTTGGACTGACGAGTGTGAGAAGGCCTTCAATGGCTTGAAAGACTCCTTGTGCCAGGCCCCTGTGCTCAGGGCCCCTGATTATCAAAGACCTTTTATCGTGCAGACGGATGCCTCTGACACTGGGATAGGAGCTGTACTATCACAAGTAGATGAGAAGGGTAAGGAACACCCTATCGGTTTTATTAGTCGCCAGCTTAAGGACAGAGAGCTCAGATGGTCCACGGTAGAGAAAGAATGTTTCTCTGTTGTGTGGGCCCTAAGGAAGCTGCGGCCCTACCTCTATGGGACCCACTTCACTGTGCAGACTGACCATAAGCCGTTAAAGTGGCTAATGAACATGAAGGGGGAGAATCCAAAGTTGCTTAGGTGGTCCATAAGTCTACAAGGCTTCGACTTCACTATTGAGCATAGGCCAGGTGTCCAACATAGCAATGCTGATGGGTTGTCCAGAATGTTTTACCGACCTGAACAAGAGACTCATCCAGGGGTGGATTAGTTCCCCCTGTCCATAGTCTGGGAGGGGCGAGTGTTAGGAAAGATTTCGTTATTGTAGGGAACTTTCCTTCCATGTGGCAACCCCTAAACTTTTTGCTATTGTTTTCAACCTGTTTTCTTGACTTTGCCAGAGAAGTGCAGCCTTCTGCTGTACTCCTCTGGGCTTTCGCTCCTTTCTTACGGGGAAACTGACATGCCCTTAAGACAGTCAGTACCGGGGAACGCTGTTTCCCGTAGTTTCTTTTATCGTGTCGCCATTTTAGTGCAACACGACACAAGAGGGCACTGTAAGCTAAGTTACAGCTCTCTTGGGTCTCTAGCCTTCTACAGACCCTAGACACTCTTGTAGGATGGTTTTTGGATCGGTGCAGGTCATTCAGGGACTGGGCTGGTGGCAGCGATCATTTGGTTTATTATGAGCTCCTTTTGCCGTTCTGAGCACCTTTTTGCCGCGAACACAAAAGGGTGGCCCGGCTACCCAAAATGGCCGGACCACGAGGCTCCTTTGTCTCGTCCACTGTCCGTCTTGCTCCCTTTACCTTCCCCCGGGTCAGGCGACCCGGGGCCTTCCTTATTTGGGCATGTAGTTTCCCGCGAAACACGGTTGCTTTCGCGGGCTTCTACATGTCGTTTGAGTGCCCCCAGGATGTGGGCTGGGCTGTCTGGTCCCAATACACATCCTGGGTGCCAGAGAGTCTAGGGTGGTGTGAATGCCTGGGACCACTGTGGTCCGTGATTGGTCCACGTATGGTATGTGTGTTGATGAGCGGATCTCCCATTGGCTCCCCTCCGTTTTGGCGCGAAGGGAACCGTGGATAAGAGGGAGCTGGAAACACCACTGCCATGTCGATCTCCTGAGTTCTTACGAACCCAGGGATACAGGAGCCAAGTATCCTGCGAACACGAGGCTGGACCGAGGAATCGCTGGTGACCCCCTGAAGAACTTCTGCTCCTCATTGCTGTCGTCCGGTGAAGCCCTTTCCACCTAAGATCGAACAAGAAGGCCTGTACTGGCGCTTCGACCTATTGGAATAGCAGGACCAGCTATTCCCGGCACCTTCATCAACTCCTGCTGTAAGCCTTCGGAAGTGTCTCTGGGCCATCCAGTTGACTGACCAGCTTACTAAGGAGGCCTGCTCTGTAATCGCCGACAGGTTGGGTAGTATTCTGAGTCCGGGGCATGCTCACACGCTTCGTTTGCTTAGCAGTCCTAAGCTAGAGGTGAGCGGTGCTCGTTTGGCTTGAATACACCCGGCCGTTCCGTTGCCCTGCCGTGGCGACAAAACTGTGCTTGTTTCTTCGATCGGGACGTCTTTTTACTCTGCACGACGACGAGACGTTCCCTGCTCTTCAGAACCTGCCAGAAGCTGCATCTATCGAGGAGAAGCTCGGGCCTGCTTGCTTCGGGGACCGGTGAGTAGATTAGCTAGGATCTGGTCGCCCTCCTGCAGTGCCCTTTGCTTTTCCCCGCTGTGAATACAGCACCCCTTGTCCGTACTCGCGCCCTGCTTCTGCCTCACAGTGGAGGCTGCGCTAGAGTCGCGGACCGTGTTCTCCTTCATTAGGGCACCCTACAGAGCTGTTCAACGTCCTCCGAAGAGCTTCACCTTCTGCCCATTGGCACCGGCGTGTGCAGGTACTTTTGAGCGCTAGGCTCCACTCTTCGTAGGGATTGGACTACCATCCAGTTAGGGGCCTCAGAAGGCGGACATATCACTCGCATTGGTTCGCACTGCCTGTTTTCCTTCCCCTGCAGGTGGATAACATATTTCGTGCTGCTAATGCTGTGAAACTGTGTATTCTGTATATATATTGGGTGGATAGTGTATGTGTTGGTTTAATATCGTTGTATATTGCTGCTTTTACTGTGGTTATTAGTTTCAAGGCCTTATAATAAATGTGTATCTATTTTTGATATAAACAACTGTTTGGAGTAGTTTGTAAGCGCTCTTGCTTTGTGTGCTCATTGCGGGCTTTCAGTCACCCTCACCCCTCTTGAGACCTAGTCTTGACCGCCGCGATCGCTACCTTGATTGGTCTGGCTTGTCCAGAGGTTACCCTGTTCCAAGTAATTAGGTTGGCCTTCTGAACCTCTGCGCCACCAGGACAGAGTTCAGAAATCCGTCTTAACACCTTCCTATAGCATGTGATGTGATATCTCAATGCTTATACCAAACCTGAGACCCTTCCTATGGCATGAGATGTCATATACAACTCCTTCCCATTCCAATCCTGAGACCCTTCCTATAGCATGAGATGTGATATCTCAATGCTTATACCAAACCTGAGACCCTTCCTATAACATGGGATGGGAATCCAACTCCTTCCCATTCCAATCCTGAGCCACTTCCGATAGCAGAGATGTGATATCTCAATGCTTATACCAAACCTGAGACCCTTCCTATAACATGAGATGTGATATCCAAATCATTCCCATTCCAATCCTGAGACCCTTCCGATAGCATGAGATGTGATATCTCAATGCTTCTAATACCAAATCTGAGATCCTTCCTATAGTATATTTGATATCCAACTCCTTCCCATTCCAAACATGAGACCCTTCCTATAGCAAGAATGTAATATCCAACTCCTACCCATTCCAATCCTGAGACCATTCCTATAGCATGAGATGTGATATATAAATGCTTCTAATACCAAACCTGAGACCCTTCCTATGACATGAGATATGATATCCAAATCCTTCCCATTCCAATCCTGAGACCCTTCCGATAGCATGAGATGTGATATCTCAATGCTTCTAATACCAAATCTGAGATCCTTCCTATAGCATGAGATGTGATATCCAACTTCTTCCCATTCCAATCCTGAGACCCTTCCTATAACATGAGATGTGATGTCTCAATGCTTCTAATACCAAACCTGAGATCTTTCCTATAACATGAGATGTGATATCCAACTCCTTCCCATTGCAATTCTGAGACCCTTCCTATAGCATGCGATATGATATCAAAGTCCTTCCCATTCCAATCCTGAGACCCTTCCTATAACATGAGATGTGATATCCAACTCCTTCCCATTCCAACCTGAGACCCTTCCTATAGCATGAGATGGGGTATCCAACTCCTTCCAAATCCAATACTGATACCCTTTCGATAGCATGAGATGTGATATCCCAATGCTTCTACCAAACCTGAGACCCATACTATGGCATGAGATATGATATGAAACTCCTTCCCCTTCCAAACCTGAGACCCTCCCTTTAGCATGAGATGTGATATCCAACTCCTTCCCATTCCAATCCTGAGACCCTTCTGATAGCACGAGATGTGATATCTCAATGCCTCTAATACCAAACCTGAGATCCTACCTCTAACATGAAATGTGATATCCAACTCCTTCCCTTTCCAAACCTGAGACCCTGCCTATAGCATGAGATGTGATATCCAAGTCCTTCCCATTCCAATCATGAGACCCTTCCTATAGCATGTGATGTGATATCTCAATGCTTATACCAAACCTGAGACCCTTCCTATGGCATGAGATGTCATATACAACTCCTTCCCATTCCAATCCTGAGACCCTTCCTATAGCATGAGATGTGATATCTCAATGCTTATACCAAACCTGAGACCCTTCCTATAGCATGAGATGTGATATCCAACTTCTTCCCATTCCAATCCTGAGACCCTTCCTATAACATGAGATTTGATGTCTCAATGCTTCTAATACCAAACCTGAGATCTTTCCTATAACATGAGAAGTGATATCCAACTCCTTCCCATTCCAATTCTGAGACCCGTCCTATAGCATGAGATGTGATATCCAACTCCTTCCCATTCCAACCTGAGACCCTTCCTATAGCATGAGATGGGATATCCAACTCCTTCCAAATCCAATACTGATACCCTTCCGATAGCATGAGATGTGATATCCCAATGCTTCTACCAAACCTGAGACCCATACTATGGCCTGAGATGTGATATCAAACTCCTTCCCCTTCCAAACCTGAGACCCTCCCTTTAGCATGAGATGTGATATCCAACTCCTTCCCATTCCAATCCTGAGACCCTTCTGATAGCACGAGATGTTATATCTCAATGCCTCTAATACCAAACCTGAGATCCTACCTCTAACATGAAATGTGATATCCAACTCCTTCCCTTTCCAAACCTGAGACCCTGCCTATAGCATGAGATGTGATATCCAAGTCCTTCCCATTCCAATCCTGAGACCCTTCCTATAGCATGTGATGTGATATCTCAATGCTTATACCAAACCTGAGACCCTTCCTATGGCATGAGATGTCATATACAACTCCTTCCCATTCCAATCCTGAGACCCTTCCTATAGCATTAGATGTGATATCTCAATGCTTATACCAAACCTGAGACCCTTCCTATAGCATGAGATGTGATATCCAACTTCTTCCCATTCCAATCCTGAGACCCTTCCTATAACATGAGATTTGATGTCTCAATGCTTCTAATACCAAACCTGAGATCTTTCCTATAACATGAGATGTGATATCCAACTCCTTCCCATTCCAATTCTGAGACCCGTCCTATAGCATGAGATATGATATCCAAGTCCTTCCCATTCCAATCCTGAGACCCTTCCTATAACATGAGATGTGATATCCAACTCCTTCCCATTCCAACCTGAGACCCTTCCTATAGCATGAGATGGGATATCCAACTCCTTCCAAATCCAATACTGATACCCTTCCGATAGCATGAGATGTGATATCCCAATGCTTCTACCAAACCTGAGACCCATACTATGGCATGAGATGTGATATCAAACTCCTTCCCCTTCCAAACCTGAGACCCTCCCTTTAGCATGAGATGTGATATCCAACTCCTTCCCATTCCAATCCCGAGACCCTTCTGATAGCATGAGATGTGATATCTCAATGCCTCTAATACCAAACCTGAGATCCTACCTCTAACATGAAATGTGATATCCATCTCCTTCGCTTTCCAAACCTGAGACCCTGCCTATAGCATGAGATGTGATATCCAAGTCCTTCCCAATCCAATCCTGAGACCCTTCCTATAGATTGTGATGTGATATCTCAATGCTTATACCAAACCTGAGACCCTTCCTATGGCATGAGATGTCATATACAACTCCTTCCCATTCCAATCCTGAGACCCTTCCTATAGCATGAGATGTGATATCTCAATGCTTATACCAAGCCTGAGACCCCTCCTATAGCATGAGATGTGATATCCAACTCCTACCCATTCCAATCCTGAGACCATTCCTATAGCATGAGATGTGATATATAAATGCTTCTAATACCAAACCTGAGACCCTTCCTATGACATGAGATATGATATCCAAATCCTTCCCATTCCAATCCTGAGACCCTTCCGATAGCATGAGATGTGATATCTCAATGCTTCTAATACCAAATCTGAGATCCTTCTTATAGCATGAGATGTGATATCCAACTTCTTCCCATTCCAATCCTGAGACCCTTCCTATAACATGAGATTTGATGTCTCAATGCTTCTAATACCAAACCTGAGATCTTTCCTATAACATGAGATGTGATATCCAACTCCTTCCCATTCCAATTCTGAGACCCGTCCTATAGCATGAGATATGATATCCAAGTCCTTCCCATTCCAATCCTGAGACCCTTCCTATAACATGAGATGTGATATCCAACTCCTTCCCATTCCAACCTGAGACCCTTCCTATAGCATGAGATGGGATATCCAACTCCTTCCAAATCCAATACTGATACCCTTCCGATAGCATGAGATGTGATATCCCAATGCTTCTACCAAACCTGAGACCCATACTATGGCCTGAGATGTGATATCAAACTCCTTCCCCTTCCAAACCTGAGACCCTCCCTTTAGCATGAGATGTGATATCCAACTCCTTCCCATTCCAATCCTGAGACCCTTCTGATAGCACGAGATGTGATATCTCAATGCCTCTAATACCAAACCTGAGATCCTACCTCTAACATGAAATGTGATATCCAACTCCTTCCCTTTCCAAACCTGAGACCCTGCCTATAGCATGAGATGTGATATCCAAGTCCTTCCCATTCCAATCCTGAGACCCTTCCTATAGCATGTGATGTGATATCTCAATGCTTATACCAAACCTGAGACCCTTCCTATGGCATGAGATGTCATATACAACTCCTTCCCATTCCAATCCTGAGACCCTTCCTATAGCATTAGATGTGATATCTCAATGCTTATACCAAACCTGAGACCCTTCCTATAGCATGAGATGTGATATCCAACTTCTTCCCATTCCAATCCTGAGACCCTTCCTATAACATGAGATTTGATGTCTCAATGCTTCTAATACCAAACCTGAGATCTTTCCTATAACATGAGATGTGATATCCAACTCCTTCCCATTCCAATTCTGAGACCTGTCCTATAGCATGAGATATGATATCCAAGTCCTTCCCATTCCAATCCTGAGACCCTTCCTATAACATGAGATGTGATATCCAACTCCTTCCCATTCCAACCTGAGACCCTTCCTATAGCATGAGATGGGATATCCAACTCCTTCCAAATCCAATACTGATACCCTTCCGATAGCATGAGATGTGATATCCCAATGCTTCTACCAAACCTGAGACCCATACTATGGCATGAGATGTGATATCAAACTCCTTCCCCTTCCAAACCTGAGACACTCCCTTTAGCATGAGATGTGATATCCAACTCCTTCCCATTCCAATCCCGAGACCCTTCTGATAGCATGAGATGTGATATCTCAATGCCTCTAATACCAAACCTGAGATCCTACCTCTAACATGAAATGTGATATCCATCTCCTTCGCTTTCCAAACCTGAGACCCTGCCTATAGCATGAGATGTGATATCCAAGTCCTTCCCAATCCAATCCTGAGACCCTTCCTATAGATTGTGATGTGATATCTCAATGCTTATACCAAACCTGAGACCCTTCCCATGGCATGAGATGTCATATACAACTCCTTCCCATTCCAATCCTGAGACCCTTCCTATAGCATGAGATGTGATATCTCAATGCTTATACCAAGCCTGAGACCCCTCCTATAGCATGAGATGTGATATCCAACTCCTACCCATTCCAATCCTGAGACCATTCCTATAGCATGAGATGTGATATATAAATGCTTCTAATACCAAACCTGAGACCCTTCCTATGACATGAGATATGATATCCAAATCCTTCCCATTCCAATCCTGAGACCCTTCCGATAGCATGAGATGTGATATCTCAATGCTTCTAATACCAAATCTGAGATCCTTCTTATAGCATGAGATGTGATATCCAACTTCTTCCCATTCCAATCCTGAGACCCTTCCTATAACATGAGATTTGATGTCTCAATGCTTCTAATACCAAACCTGAGATCTTTCCTATAACATGAGATGTGATATCCAACTCCTTCCCATTCCAATTCTGAGACCCGTCCTATAGCATGAGATATGATATCCAAGTCCTTCCCATTCCAATCCTGAGACCCTTCCTATAACATGAGATGTGATATCCAACTCCTTCCCATTCCAACCTGAGACCCTTCCTATAGCATGAGATGGGATATCCAACTCCTTCCAAATCCAATACTGATACCCTTCCGATAGCATGAGATGTGATATCTCAATGCCTCTAATACCAAACCTGAGATCCTACCTCTAACATGAAATGTGATATCCATCTCCTTCGCTTTCCAAACCTGAGACCCTGCCTATAGCATGAGATGTGATATCCAAGTCCTTTCCAATCCAATCCTGAGACCCTTCCTATAGCATGTGATGTGATATCTCAATGCTTATACCAAACCTGAGACCCTTCCTATGGCATGAGATGTCATATACAACTCCTTCCCATTCCAATCCTGAGACCCTTCCTATAGCATGAGATGTGATATCTCAATGCTTATACCAAGCCTGAGACCCTTCCTATAGCATGAGATGTGATATCCAACTTCTTCCCATTCCAATCCTGAGACCCTTCCTATAACATGAGATTTGATGTCTCAATGCTTCTAATACCAAACCTGAGATCTTTCCTATAACATGAGATGTGATATCCAACTCCTTCCCATTCCAATTCTGAGACCCGTCCTATAGCATGAGATATGATATCCAAGTCCTTCCCATTCCAATCCTGAGACCCTTCCTATAACATGAGATGTGATATCCAACTCCTTCCCATTCCAACCTGAGACCCTTCCTATAGCATGAGATGGGATATCCAACTCCTTCCAAATCCAATACTGATACCCTTCCGATAGCATGAGATGTGATATCCCAATGCTTCTACCAAACCTGAGACCCATACTATGGCATGAGATGTGATATCAAACTCCTTCCCCTTCCAAACCTGAGACCCTCCCTTTAGCATGAGATGTGATATCCAACTCCTTCCCATTCCAATCCTGAGACCCTTCTGATAGCACGAAATGTGATATCTCAATGCCTCTAATACCAAACCTGAGATCCTACCTCTAACATGAAATGTGATATCCAACTCCTTCCCTTTCCAAACCTGAGACCCTGCCTATAGCATGAGATGTGATATCCAAGTCCTTCCCATTCCAATCCTGAGACCCTTCCTATAGCATGTGATGTGATATCTCAATGCTTATACCAAACCTGAGACCCTTCCTATGGCATGAGATGTCATATACAACTCCTTCCCATTCCAATCCTGAGACCCTTCCTATAGCATGAGATGTGATATCTCAATGCTTATACCAAACCTGAGACCCTTCCTATAACATGGGATGGGAATCCAACTCCTTCCCATTCCAATCCTGAGCCACTTCCGATAGCAGAGATGTGATATCTCAATGCTTATACCAAACCTGAGACCCTTCCTATAACATGAGATGTGATATCCAAATCATTCCCATTCCAATCCTGAGACCCTTCCGATAGCATGAGATGTGATATCTCAATGCTTCTAATACCAAATCTGAGATCCTTCCTATAGTATATTTGATATCCAACTCCTTCCCATTCCAAACATGAGACCCTTCCTATAGCAAGAATGTAATATCCAACTCCTACCCATTCCAATCCTGAGACCATTCCTATAGCATGAGATGTGATATATAAATGCTTCTAATACCAAACCTGAGACCCTTCCTATGACATGAGATATGATATCCAAATCCTTCCCATTCCAATCCTGAGACCCTTCCGATAGCATGAGATGTGATATCTCAATGCTTCTAATACCAAATCTGAGATCCTTCCTATAGCATGAGATGTGATATCCAACTTCTTCCCATTCCAATCCTGAGACCCTTCCTATAACATGAGATGTGATGTCTCAATGCTTCTAATACCAAACCTGAGATCTTTCCTATAACATGAGATGTGATATCCAACTCCTTCCCATTGCAATTCTGAGACCCTTCCTATAGCATGCGATATGATATCAAAGTCCTTCCCATTCCAATCCTGAGACCCTTCCTATAACATGAGATGTGATATCCAACTCCTTCCCATTCCAACCTGAGACCCTTCCTATAGCATGAGATGGGATATCCAACTCCTTCCAAATCCAATACTGATACCCTTTCGATAGCATGAGATGTGATATCCCAATGCTTCTACCAAACCTGAGACCCATACTATGGCATGAGATGTGATATAAAACTCCTTCCCCTTCCAAACCTGAGACCTTCCCTTTAGCATGAGATGTGATATCCAACTCCTTCCCATTCCAATCCTGAGACCCTTCTGATAGCACGAGATGTGATATCTCAATGCCTCTAATACCAAACCTGAGATCCTACCTCTAACATGAAATGTGATATCCAACTCCTTCCCTTTCCAAACCTGAGACCCTGCCTATAGCATGAGATGTGATATCTCAATGCTTATACCAAACCTGAGACCCTTCCTATGGCATGAGATGTCATATACAACTCCTTCCCATTCCAATCCTGAGACCCTTCCTATAGCATGAGATGTGATATCTCAATGCTTATACCAAACCTGAGACCCTTCCTATAGCATGAGATGTGATATCCAACTTCTTCCCATTCCAATCCTGAGACCCTTCCTATAACATGAGATTTGATGTCTCAATGCTTCTAATACCAAACCTGAGATCTTTCCTATAACATGAGAAGTGATATCCAACTCCTTCCCATTCCAATTCTGAGACCCGTCCTATAGCATGAGATGTGATATCCAACTCCTTCCCATTCCAACCTGAGACCCTTCCTATAGCATGAGATGGGATATCCAACTCCTTCCAAATCCAATACTGATACCCTTCCGATAGCATGAGATGTGATATCCCAATGCTTCTACCAAACCTGAGACCCATACTATGGCCTGAGATGTGATATCAAATTCCTTCCACTTCCAAACCTGAGACCCTCCCTTTAGCATGAGATGTGATATCCAACTCCTTCCCATTCCAATCCTGAGACCCTTCTGATAGCACGAGATGTGATATCTCAATGCCTCTAATACCAAACCTGAGATCCTACCTCTAACATGAAATGTGATATCCAACTCCTTCCCTTTCCAAACCTGAGACCCTGCCTATAGCATGAGATGTGATATCCAAGTCCTCCCCATTCCAATCCTGAGACCCTTCCTATAGCATGTGATGTGATATCTCAATGCTTATACCAAACCTGAGACCCTTCCTATGGCATGAGATGTCATATACAACTCCTTCCCATTCCAATCCTGAGACCCTTCCTATAGCATTAGATGTGATATCTCAATGCTTATACCAAACCTGAGACCCTTCCTATAGCATGAGATGTGATATCCAACTTCTTCCCATTCCAATCCTGAGACCCTTCCTATAACATGAGATTTGATGTCTCAATGCTTCTAATACCAAACCTGAGATCTTTCCTATAACATGAGATGTGATATCCAACTCCTTCCCATTCCAATTCTGAGACCCGTCCTATAGCATGAGATATGATATCCAAGTCCTTCCCATTCCAATCCTGAGACCCTTCCTATAACATGAGATGTGATATCCAACTCCTTCCCATTCCAACCTGAGACCCTTCCTATAGCATGAGATGGGATATCCAACTCCTTCCAAATCCAATAATGATACCCTTCCGATAGCATGAGATGTGATATCCCAATGCTTCTACCAAACCTGAGACCCATACTATGGCACGAGATGTGATATCAAACTCCTTCCCCTTCCAAACCTGAGACCCTCCCTTTAGCATGAGATGTGATATCCAACTCCTTCCCATTCCAATCCCGAGACCCTTCTGATAGCATGAGATGTGATATCTCAATGCCTCTAATACCAAACCTGAGATCCTACCTCTAACATGAAATGTGATATCCATCTCCTTCGCTTTCCAAACCTGAGACCCTGCCTATAGCATGAGATGTGATATCCAAGTCCTTCCCAATCCAATCCTGAGACCCTTCCTATAGATTGTGATGTGATATCTCAATGCTTATACCAAACCTGAGACCCTTCCTATGGCATGAGATGTCATATACAACTCCTTCCCATTCCAATCCTGAGACCCTTCCTATAGCATGAGATGTGATATCTCAATGCTTATACCAAGCCTGAGACCCCTCCTATAGCATGAGATGTGATATCCAACTTCTTCCCATTCCAATCCTGAGACCCTTCCTATAACATGAGATTTGATGTCTCAATGCTTCTAATACCAAACCTGAGATCTTTCCTATAACATGAGATGTGATATCCAACTCCTTCCCATTCCAATTCTGAGACCCGTCCTATAGCATGAGATATGATATCCAAGTCCTTCCCATTCCAATCCTGAGACCCTTCCTATAACATGAGATGTGATATCCAACTCCTTCCCATTCCAACCTGAGACCCTTCCTATAGCATGAGATGGGATATCCAACTCCTTCCAAATCCAATACTGATACCCTTCCGATAGCATGAGATGTGATATCCCAATGCTTCTACCAAACCTGAGACCCATACTATGGCATGAGATGTGATATCAAACTCCTTCCCCTTCCAAACCTGAGACGCTCCCTTTAGCATGAGATGTGATATCCAACTCCTTCCCATTCCAATCCTGAGACCCTTCTGATAGCACGAGATGTGATATCTCAATGCCTCTAATACCAAACCTGAGATCCTACCTCTAACATGAAATGTGATATCCAACTCCTTCCCTTTCCAAACCTGAGACCCTGCCTATAGCATGAGATGTGATATCCAAGTCCTTCCCATTCCAATCCTGAGACCCTTCCTATAGCATGTGATGTGATATCTCAATGCTTATACCAAACCTGAGACCCTTCCTATGGCATGAGATGTCATATACAACTCCTTCCCATTCCAATCCTGAGACCCTTCCTATAGCATGAGATGTGATATCTCAATGCTTATACCAAACCTGAGACCCTTCCTATAACATGAGATGGGATATCCAACTCCTTCCCATTCCAATCCTGAGCCACTTCCGATAGCAGAGTTGTGATATCTCAATGCTTATACCAAACCTGAGACCCTTCCTATAACATGAGATGTGATATCCAAATCATTCCCATTCCAATCCTGAGACCCTTCCGATAGCATGAGATGTGATATCTCAATGCTTCTAATACCAAATCTGAGATCCTTCCTATAGTCTATTTGATATCCAACTCCTTCCCATTCCAAACATGAGACCCTTCCTATAGCAAGAATGTAATATCCAACTCCTACCCATTCCAATCCTGAGACCATTCCTATAGCATGAGATGTGATATATAAATGCTTCTAATACCAAACCTGAGACCCTTCCTATGACATGAGATATGATATCCAAATCCTTCCCATTCCAATCCTGAGACCCTTCCGATAGCATGAGATGTGATATCTCAATGCTTCTAATACCAAATCTGAGATCCTTCCTATAGCATGAGATGTGATATCCAACTTCTTCCTATTCCAATCCTGAGACCCTTCCTATAACATGAGATGTGATGTCTCAATGCTTCTAATACCAAACCTGAGATCTTTCCTATAACATGAGATGTGATATCCAACTCCTTCCCATTGCAATTCTGAGACCCTTCCTATAGCATGCGATATGATATCCAAGTCCTTCCCATTCCAATCCTGAGACCCTTCCTATAACATGAGATGTGATATCCAACTCCTTCCCATTCCAACCTGAGACCCTTCCTATAGCATGAGATGGGATATCCAACTCCTTCCAAATCCAATACTGATACCCTTTCGATAGCATGAGATGTGATATCCCAATGCTTCTACCAAACCTGAGACCCATACTATGGCATGAGATGTGATATAAAACTCCTTCCCCTTCCAAACCTGAGACCCTCCCTTTAGCATGAGATGTGATATCCAACTCCTTCCCATTCCAATCCTGAGACCCTTCTGATAGCACGAGATGTGATATCTCAATGCCTCTAATACCAAACCTGAGATCCTACCTCTAACATGAAATGTGATATCCAACTCCTTCCCTTTCCAAACCTGAGACCCTGCCTATAGCATGAGATGTGATATCCAAGTCCTTCCCATTCCAATCATGAGACCCTTCCTATAGCATGTGATGTGATATCTCAATGCTTATACCAAACCTGAGACCCTTCCTATGGCATGAGATGTCATATACAACTCCTTCCCATTCCAATCCTGAGACCCTTCCTATAGCATGAGATGTGATATCTCAATGCTTATACCAAACCTGAGACCCTTCCTATAGCATGAGATGTGATATCCAACTTCTTCCCATTCCAATCCTGAGACCCTTCCTATAACATGAGATTTGATGTCTCAATGCTTCTAATACCAAACCTGAGATCTTTCCTATAACATGAGAAGTGATATCCAACTCCTTCCCATTCCAATTCTGAGACCCGTCCTATAGCATGAGATGTGATATCCAACTCCTTCCCATTCCAACCTGAGACCCTTCCTATAGCATGAGATGGGATATCCAACTCCTTCCAAATCCAATACTGATACCCTTCCGATAGCATGAGATGTGATATCCCAATGCTTCTACCAAACCTGAGACCCATACTATGGCCTGAGATGTGATATCAAACTCCTTCCCCTTCCAAACCTGAGACCCTCCCTTCAGCATGAGATGTGATATCCAACTCCTTCCCATTCCAATCCTGAGACCCTTCTGATAGCATGAGATGTGATATCTCAATGCCTCTAATACCAAACCTGAGATCCTACCTCTAACATGAAATGTGATATCCAACTCCTTCCCTTTCCAAACCTGAGACCCTGCCTATAGCATGAGATGTGATATCCAAGTCCTTCCCATTCCAATCCTGAGACCCTTCCTATAGCATGTGATGTGATATCTCAATGCTTATACCAAACCTGAGACCCTTACTATGGCATGAGATGTCATATACAACTCCTTCCCATTCCAATCCTGAGACCCTTCCTATAGCATTAGATGTGATATCTCAATGCTTATACCAAACCTGAGACCCTTCCTATAGCATGAGATGTGATATCCAACTTCTTCCCATTCCAATCCTGAGACCCTTCCTATAACATGAGATTTGATGTCTCAATGCTTCTAATACCAAACCTGAGATCTTTCCTATAACATGAGATGTGATATCCAACTCCTTCCCATTCCAATTCTGAGACCCGTCCTATAGCATGAGATATGATATCCAAGTCCTTCCCATTCCAATCCTGAGACCCTTCCTATAACATGAGATGTGATATCCAACTCCTTCCCATTCCAACCTGAGACCCTTCCTATAGCATGAGATGGGATATCCAACTCCTTCCAAATCCAATACTGATACCCTTCCGATAGCATGAGATGTGATATCCCAATGCTTCTACCAAACCTGAGACCCATACTATGGCATGAGATGTGATATCAAACTCCTTCCCCTTCCAAACCTGAGACCCTCCCTTTAGCATGAGATGTGATATCCAACTCCTTCCCATTCCAATCCCGAGACCCTTCTGATAGCATGAGATGTGATATCTCAATGCCTCTAATACCAAACCTGAGATCCTACCTCTAACATGAAATGTGATATCCATCTCCTTCGCTTTCCAAACCTGAGACCCTGCCTATAGCATGAGATGTGATATCCAAGTCCTTCCCAATCCAATCCTGAGACCCTTCCTATAGATTGTGATGTGATATCTCAATGCTTATACCAAACCTGAGACCCTTCCTATGGCATGAGATGTCATATACAACTCCTTCCCATTCCAATCCTGAGACCCTTCCTATAGCATGAGATGTGATATCTCAATGCTTATACCAAGCCTGAGACCCCTCCTATAGCATGAGATGTGATATCCAACTCCTACCCATTCCAATCCTGAGACCATTCCTATAGCATGAGATGTGATATATAAATGCTTCTAATACCAAACCTGAGACCCTTCCTATGACATGAGATATGATATCCAAATCCTTCCCATTCCAATCCTGAGACCCTTCCGATAGCATGAGATGTGATATCTCAATGCTTCTAATACCAAATCTGAGATCCTTCTTATAGCATGAGATGTGATATCCAACTTCTTCCCATTCCAATCCTGAGACCCTTCCTATAACATGATATTTGATGTCTCAATGCTTCTAATACCAAACCTGAGATCTTTCCTATAACATGAGATGTGATATCCAACTCCTTCCCATTCCAATTCTGAGACCCGTCCTATAGCATGAGATATGATATCCAAGTCCTTCCCATTCCAATCCTGAGACCCTTCCTATAACATGAGATGTGATATCCAACTCCTTCCCATTCCAACCTGAGACCCTTCCTATAGCATGAGATGGGATATCCAACTCCTTCCAAATCCAATACTGATACCCTTCCGATAGCATGAGATGTGATATCCCAATGCTTCTACCAAACCTGAGACCCATACTATGGCATGAGATGTGATATCAAACTCCTTCCCCTTCCAAACCTGAGACCCTCCCTTTAGCATGAGATGTGATATCCAACTCCTTCCCATTCCAATCCTGAGACCCTTCTGATAGCATGAGATGTGATATCTCAATGCCTCTAATACCAAACCTGAGATCCTACCTCTAACATGAAATGTGATATCCATCTCCTTCGCTTTCCAAACCTGAGACCCTGCCTATAGCATGAGATGTGATATCCAAGTCCTTCCCAATCCAATCCTGAGACCCTTCCTATAGCATGTGATGTGATATCTCAATGCTTATACCAAACCTGAGACCCTTCCTATGGCATGAGATGTCATATACAACTCCTTCCCATTCCAATCCTGAGACCCTTCCTATAGCATGAGATGTGATATCTCAATGCTTATACCAAGCCTGAGACCCTTCCTATAGCATGAGATGTGATATCCAACTTCTTCCCATTCCAATCCTGAGACCCTTCCTATAACATGAGATTTGATGTCTCAATGCTTCTAATACCAAACCTGAGATCTTTCCTATAACATGAGATGTGATATCCAACTCCTTCCCATTCCAATTCTGAGACCCGTCCTATAGCATGAGATATGATATCCAAGTCCTTCCCATTCCAATCCTGAGACCCTTCCTATAACATGAGATGTGATATCCAACTCCTTCCCATTCCAACCTGAGACCCTTCCTATAGCATGAGATGGGATATCCAACTCCTTCCAAATCCAATACTGATACCCTTCCGATAGCATGAGATGTGATATCCCAATGCTTCTACCAAACCTGAGACCCATACTATGGCATGAGATGTGATATCAAACTCCTTCCCCTTCCAAACCTGAGACCCTCCCTTTAGCATGAGATGTGATATCCAACTCCTTCCCATTCCAATCCTGAGACCCTTCTGATAGCACGAAATGTGATATCTCAATGCCTCTAATACCAAACCTGAGATCCTACCTCTAACATGAAATGTGATATCCAACTCCTTCCCTTTCCAAACCTGAGACCCTGCCTATAGCATGAGATGTGATATCCAAGTCCTTCCCATTCCAATCCTGAGACCCTTCCTATAGCATGTGATGTGATATCTCAATGCTTATACCAAACCTGAGACCCTTCCTATGGCATGAGATGTCATATACAACTCCTTCCCATTCCAATCCTGAGACCCTTCCTATAGCATGAGATGTGATATCTCAATGCTTATACCAAACCTGAGACCCTTCCTATAACATGGGATGGGAATCCAACTCCTTCCCATTCCAATCCTGAGCCACTTCCGATAGCAGAGATGTGATATCTCAATGCTTATACCAAACCTGAGACCCTTCCTATAACATGAGATGTGATATCCAAATCATTCCCATTCCAATCCTGAGACCCTTCCGATAGCATGAGATGTGATATCTCAATGCTTCTAATACCAAATCTGAGATCCTTCCTATAGTATATTTGATATCCAACTCCTTCCCATTCCAAACATGAGACCCTTCCTATAGCAAGAATGTAATATCCAACTCCTACCCATTCCAATCCTGAGACCATTCCTATAGCATGAGATGTGATATATAAATGCTTCTAATACCAAACCTGAGACCCTTCCTATGACATGAGATATGATATCCAAATCCTTCCCATTCCAATCCTGAGACCCTTCCGATAGCATGAGATGTGATATCTCAATGCTTCTAATACCAAATCTGAGATCCTTCCTATAGCATGAGATGTGATATCCAACTTCTTCCCATTCCAATCCTGAGACCCTTCCTATAACATGAGATGTGATGTCTCAATGCTTCTAATACCAAACCTGAGATCTTTCCTATAACATGAGATGTGATATCCAACTCCTTCCCATTGCAATTCTGAGACCCTTCCTATAGCATGCGATATGATATCAAAGTCCTTCCCATTCCAATCCTGAGACCCTTCCTATAACATGAGATGTGATATCCAACTCCTTCCCATTCCAACCTGAGACCCTTCCTATAGCATGAGATGGGATATCCAACTCCTTCCAAATCCAATACTGATACCCTTTCGATAGCATGAGATGTGATATCCCAATGCTTCTACCAAACCTGAGACCCATACTATGGCATGAGATGTGATATAAAACTCCTTCCCCTTCCAAACCTGAGACCCTCCCTTTAGCATGAGATGTGATATCCAACTCCTTCCCATTCCAATCCTGAGACCCTTCTGATAGCACGAGATGTGATATCTCAATGCCTCTAATACCAAACCTGAGATCCTACCTCTAACATGAAATGTGATATCCAACTCCTTCCCTTTCCAAACCTGAGACCCTGCCTATAGCATGAGATGTGATATCCAAGTCCTTCCCATTCCAATCATGAGACCCTTCCTATAGCATGTGATGTGATATCTCAATGCTTATACCAAACCTGAGACCCTTCCTATGGCATGAGATGTCATATACAACTCCTTCCCATTCCAATCCTGAGACCCTTCCTATAGCATGAGATGTGATATCTCAATGCTTATACCAAACCTGAGACCCTTCCTATAGCATGAGATGTGATATCCAACTTCTTCCCATTCCAATCCTGAGACCCTTCCTATAACATGAGATTTGATGTCTCAATGCTTCTAATACCAAACCTGAGATCTTTCCTATAACATGAGAAGTGATATCCAACTCCTTCCCATTCCAATTCTGAGACCCGTCCTATAGCATGAGATGTGATATCCAACTCCTTCCCATTCCAACCTGAGACCCTTCCTATAGCATGAGATGGGATATCCAACTCCTTCCAAATCCAATACTGATACCCTTCCGATAGCATGAGATGTGATATCCCAATGCTTCTACCAAACCTGAGACCCATACTATGGCCTGAGATGTGATATCAAACTCCTTCCCCTTCCAAACCTGAGACCCTCCCTTTAGCATGAGATGTGATATCCAACTCCTTCCCATTCCAATCCTGAGACCCTTCTGATAGCACGAGATGTGATATCTCAATGCCTCTAATACCAAACCTGAGATCCTACCTCTAACATGAAATGTGATATCCAACTCCTTCCCTTTCCAAACCTGAGACCCTGCCTATAGCATGAGATGTGATATCCAAGTCCTTCCCATTCCAATCCTGAGACCCTTCCTATAGCATGTGATGTGATATCTCAATGCTTATACCAAACCTGAGACCCTTCCTATGGCATGAGATGTCATATACAACTCCTTCCCATTCCAATCCTGAGACCCTTCCTATAGCATTAGATGTGATATCTCAATGCTTATACCAAACCTGAGACCCTTCCTATAGCATGAGATGTGATATCCAACTTCTTCCCATTCCAATCCTGAGACCCTTCCTATAACATGAGATTTGATGTCTCAATGCTTCTAATACCAAACCTGAGATCTTTCCTATAACATGAGATGTGATATCCAACTCCTTCCCATTCCAATTCTGAGACCCGTCCTATAGCATGAGATATGATATCCAAGTCCTTCCCATTCCAATCCTGAGACCCTTCCTATAACATGAGATGTGATATCCAACTCCTTCCCATTCCAACCTGAGACCCTTCCTATAGCATGAGATGGGATATCCAACTCCTTCCAAATCCAATACTGATACCCTTCCGATAGCATGAGATGTGATATCCCAATGCTTCTACCAAACCTGAGACCCATACTATGGCATGAGATGTGATATCAAACTCCTTCCCCTTCCAAACCTGAGACCCTCCCTTTAGCATGAGATGTGATATCCAACTCCTTCCCATTCCAATCCCGAGACCCTTCTGATAGCATGAGATGTGATATCTCAATGCCTCTAATACCAAACCTGAGATCCTACCTCTAACATGAAATGTGATATCCATCTCCTTCGCTTTCCAAACCTGAGACCCTGCCTATAGCATGAGATGTGATATCCAAGTCCTTCCCAATCCAATCCTGAGACCCTTCCTATAGATTGTGATGTGATATCTCAATGCTTATACCAAACCTGAGACCCTTCCTATGGCATGAGATGTCATATACAACTCCTTCCCATTCCAATCCTGAGACCCTTCCTATAGCATGAGATGTGATATCTCAATGCTTATACCAAGCCTGAGACCCCTCCTATAGCATGAGATGTGATATCCAACTTCTTCCCATTCCAATCCTGAGACCCTTCCTATAACATGAGATTTGATGTCTCAATGCTTCTAATACCAAACCTGAGATCTTTCCTATAACATGAGATGTGATATCCAACTCCTTCCCATTCCAATTCTGAGACCCGTCCTATAGCATGAGATATGATATCCAAGTCCTTCCCATTCCAATCCTGAGACCCTTCCTATAACATGAGATGTGATATCCAACTCCTTCCCATTCCAACCTGAGACCCTTCCTATAGCATGAGATGGGATATCCAACTCCTTCCAAATCCAATACTGATACCCTTCCGATAGCATGAGATGTGATATCCCAATGCTTCTACCAAACCTGAGACCCATACTATGGCATGAGATGTGATATCAAACTCCTTCCCCTTCCAAACCTGAGACGCTCCCTTTAGCATGAGATGTGATATCCAACTCCTTCCCATTCCAATCCTGAGACCCTTCTGATAGCACGAGATGTGATATCTCAATGCCTCTAATACCAAACCTGAGATCCTACCTCTAACATGAAATGTGATATCCAACTCCTTCCCTTTCCAAACCTGAGACCCTGCCTATAGCATGAGATGTGATATCCAAGTCCTTCCCATTCCAATCCTGAGACCCTTCCTATAGCATGTGATGTGATATCTCAATGCTTATACCAAACCTGAGACCCTTCCTATGGCATGAGATGTCATATACAACTCCTTCCCATTCCAATCCTGAGACCCTTCCTATAGCATGAGATGTGATATCTCAATGCTTATACCAAACCTGAGACCCTTCCTATAACATGAGATGGGATATCCAACTCCTTCCCATTCCAATCCTGAGCCACTTCCGATAGCAGAGTTGTGATATCTCAATGCTTATACCAAACCTGAGACCCTTCCTATAACATGAGATGTGATATCCAAATCATTCCCATTCCAATCCTGAGACCCTTCCGATAGCATGAGATGTGATATCTCAATGCTTCTAATACCAAATCTGAGATCCTTCCTATAGTCTATTTGATATCCAACTCCTTCCCATTCCAAACATGAGACCCTTCCTATAGCAAGAATGTAATATCCAACTCCTACCCATTCCAATCCTGAGACCATTCCTATAGCATGAGATGTGATATATAAATGCTTCTAATACCAAACCTGAGACCCTTCCTATGACATGAGATATGATATCCAAATCCTTCCCATTCCAATCCTGAGACCCTTCCGATAGCATGAGATGTGATATCTCAATGCTTCTAATACCAAATCTGAGATCCTTCCTATAGCATGAGATGTGATATCCAACTTCTTCCTATTCCAATCCTGAGACCCTTCCTATAACATGAGATGTGATGTCTCAATGCTTCTAATACCAAACCTGAGATCTTTCCTATAACATGAGATGTGATATCCAACTCCTTCCCATTGCAATTCTGAGACCCTTCCTATAGCATGCGATATGATATCCAAGTCCTTCCCATTCCAATCCTGAGACCCTTCCTATAACATGAGATGTGATATCCAACTCCTTCCCATTCCAACCTGAGACCCTTCCTATAGCATGAGATGGGATATCCAACTCCTTCCAAATCCAATACTGATACCCTTTCGATAGCATGAGATGTGATATCCCAATGCTTCTACCAAACCTGAGACCCATACTATGGCATGAGATGTGATATAAAACTCCTTCCCCTTCCAAACCTGAGACCCTCCCTTTAGCATGAGATGTGATATCCAACTCCTTCCCATTCCAATCCTGAGACCCTTCTGATAGCACGAGATGTGATATCTCAATGCCTCTAATACCAAACCTGAGATCCTACCTCTAACATGAAATGTGATATCCAACTCCTTCCCTTTCCAAACCTGAGACCCTGCCTATAGCATGAGATGTGATATCCAAGTCCTTCCCATTCCAATCATGAGACCCTTCCTATAGCAAGTGATGTGATATCTCAATGCTTATACCAAACCTGAGACCCTTCCTATGGCATGAGATGTCATATACAACTCCTTCCCATTCCAATCCTGAGACCCTTCCTATAGCATGAGATGTGATATCTCAATGCTTATACCAAACCTGAGACCCTTCCTATAGCATGAGATGTGATATCCAACTTCTTCCCATTCCAATCCTGAGACCCTACCTATAACATGAGATTTGATGTCTCAATGCTTCTAATACCAAACCTGAGATCTTTCCTATAACATGAGATGTGATATCCAACTCCTTCCCATTTCAATTCTGAGACCCGTCCTATAGCATGAGATATGATATCCAAGTCCTTCCCATTCCAATCCTGAGACCCTTCCTATAACATGAGATGTGATATCCAACTCCTTCCCATTCCAACCTGAGACCCTTCCTATAGCATGAGATGGGATATCCAACTCCTTCCAAATCCAATACTGATACCCTTCCGATAGCATGAGATGTGATATCCCAATGCTTCTACCAAACCTGAGACCCATACTATGGCCTGAGATGTGATATCAAACTCCTTCCCCTTCCAAACCTGAGACCCTCCCTTTAGCATGAGATGTGATATCCAACTCCTTCCCATTCCAATCCTGAGACCCTTCTGATAGCACGAGATGTGATATCTCAATGCCTCTAATACCAAACCTGAGATCCTACCTCTAACATGAAATGTGATATCCAACTCCTTCCCTTTCCAAACCTGAGACCCTGCCTATAGCATGAGATGTGATATCCAAGTCCTTCCCATTCCAATCCTGAGACCCTTCCTATAGCATGTGATGTGATATCTCAATGCTTATACCAAACCTGAGACCCTTCCTATGGCATGAGATGTCATATACAACTCCTTCCCATTCCAATCCTGAGACCCTTCCTATAGCATTAGATGTGATATCTCAATGCTTATACCAAACCTGAGACCCTTCCTATAGCATGAGATGTGATATCCAACTTCTTCCCATTCCAATCCTGAGACCCTTCCTATAACATGAGATTTGATGTCTCAATGCTTCTAATACCAAACCTGAGATCTTTCCTATAACATGAGATGTGATATCCAACTCCTTCCCATTCCAATTCTGAGACCCGTCCTATAGCATGAGATATGATATCCAAGTCCTTCCCATTCCAATCCTGAGACCCTTCTGATAGCACGAGATGTGATATCTCAATGCCTCTAATACCAAACCTGAGATCCTACCTCTAACATGAAATGTGATATCCATCTCCTTCGCTTTCCAAACCTGAGACCCTGCCTATAGCATGAGATGTGATATCCAAGTCCTTCCCAATCCAATCCTGAGACCCTTCCTATAGCATGTGATGTGATATCTCAATGCTTATACCAAACCTGAGACCCTTCCTATGGCATGAGATGTCATATACAACTCGTTCCCATTCCAATCCTGAGACCCTTCCTATAGCATGAGATGTGATATCTCAATGCTTATACCAAGCCTGAGACCCTTCCTATAGCATGAGATGTGATATCCAACTTCTTCCCATTCCAATCCTGAGACCCTTCCTATAACATGAGATTTGATGTCTCAATGCTTCTAATACCAAACCTGAGATCTTTCCTATAACATGAGATGTGATATCCAACTCCTTCCCATTCCAATTCTGAGACCCGTCCTATAGCATGAGATATGATATCCAAGTCCTTCCCATTCCAATCCTGAGACCCTTCCTATAACATGAGATGTGATATCCAACTCCTTCCCATTCCAACCTGAGACCCTTCCTATAGCATGAGATGGGATATCCAACTCCTTCCAAATCCAATACTGATACCCTTCCGATAGCATGAGATGTGATATCCCAATGCTTCTACCAAACCTGAGACCCATACTATGGCATGAGATGTGATATCAAACTCCTTCCCCTTCCAAACCTGAGACCCTCCCTTTAGCATGAGATGTGATATCCAACTCCTTCCCATTCCAATCCTGAGACCCTTCTGATAACACGAGATGTGATATCTCAATGCCTCTAATACCAAACCTGAGATCCTACCTCTAACATGAAATGTGATATCCAACTCCTTCCCTTTCCAAACCTGAGACCCTGCCTATAGCATGAGATGTGATATCCAAGTCCTTCCCATTCCAATCCGGAGACCCTTCCTATAGCATGTGATGTGATATCTCAATGCTTATACCAAACCTGAGACCCTTCCTATGGCATGAGATGTCATATACAACTCCTTCCCATTCCAATCCTGAGACCCTTCCTATAGCATGAGATGTGATATCTCAATGCTTATACCAAACCTGAGACCCTTCCTATAACATGAGATGGGATATCCAACTCCTTCCCATTCCAATCCTGAGCCACTTCCGATAGCAGAGTTGTGATATCTCAATGCTTATACCAAACCTGAGACCCTTCCTATAACATGAGATGTGATATCCAAATCATTCCCATTCCAATCCTGAGACCCTTCCGATAGCATGAGATGTGATATCTCAATGCTTCTAATACCAAATCTGAGATCCTTCCTATAGTATATTTGATATCCAACTCCTTCCCATTCCAAACATGAGACCCTTCCTATAGCAAGAATGTAATATCCAACTCCTACCCATTCCAATCCTGAGACCATTCCTATAGCATGAGATGTGATATATAAATGCTTCTAATACCAAACCTGAGACCCTTCCTATGACATGAGATATGATATCCAAATCCTTCCCATTCCAATCCTGAGACCCTTCCGATAGCATGAGATGTGATATCTCAATGCTTCTAATACCAAATCTGAGATCCTTCCTATAGCATGAGATGTGATATCCAACTTCTTCCCATTCCAATCCTGAGACCCTTCCTATAGCATGTGATGTGATGTCTCAATGCTTCTAATACCAAACCTGAGATCTTTCCTATAACATGAGATGTGATATCCAACTCCTTCTTATTGCAATTCTGAGACCCTTCCTATAGCATGCGATATGATATCCAAGTCCTTCCCATTCCAATCCTGAGACCCTTCCTATAACATGAGATGTGATATCCAACTCCTTCCCATTCCAACCTGAGACCCTTCCTATAGCATGAGATGGGATATCCAACTCCTTCCAAATCCAATACTGATACCCTTTCGATAGCATGAGATGTGATATCCCAATGCTTCTACCAAACCTGAGACCCATACTATGGCATGAGATGTGATATAAAACTCCTTCCCCTTCCAAACCTGAGACCCTCCCTTTAGCATGAGATGTGATATCCAACTCCTTCCCATTCCAATCCTGAGACCCTTCTGATAGCACGAGATGTGATATCTCAATGCCTCTAATACCAAACCTGAGATCCTACCTCTAACATGAAATGTGATATCCAACTCCTTCCCTTTCCAAACCTGAGACCCTGCCTATAGCATGAGATGTGATATCCAAGTCCTTCCCATTCCAATCATGAGACCCTTCCTATAGCATGTGATGTGATATCTCAATGCTTATACCAAACCTGAGACCCTTCCTATGGCATGAGATGTCATATACAACTCCTTCCCATTCCAATCCTGAGACCCTTCCTATAGCATGAGATGTGATATCTCAATGCTTATACCAAACCTGAGACCCTTCCTATAGCATGAGATGTGATATCCAACTTCTTCCCATTCCAATCCTGAGACCCTTCCTATAACATGAGATTTGATGTCTCAATGCTTCTAATACCAAATCTGAGATCTTTCCTATAACATGAGATGTGATATCCAACTCCTTCCCATTCCAATTCTGAGACCCGTCCTATAGCATGAGATATGATATCCAAGTCCTTCCCATTCCAATCCTGAGACCCTTCCTATAACATGAGATGTGATATCCAACTCCTTCCCATTCCAACCTGAGACCCTTCCTATAGCATGAGATGGGATATCCAACTCCTTCCAAATCCAATACTGATACCCTTCCGATAGCATGAGATGTGATATCCCAATGCTTCTACCAAACCTGAGACCCATACTATGGCCTGAGATGTGATATCAAACTCCTTCCCCTTCCAAACCTGAGACCCTCCCTTTAGCATGAGATGTGATATCCAACTCCTTCCCATTCCAATCCTGAGACCCTTCTGATAGCACGAGATGTGATATCTCAATGCCTCTAATACCAAACCTGAGATCCTACCTCTAACATGAAATGTGATATCCAACTCCTTCCCTTTCCAAACCTGAGACCCTGCCTATAGCATGAGATGTGATATCCAAGTCCTTCCCATTCCAATCCTGAGACCCTTCCTATAGCATGTGATGTGATATCTCAATGCTTATACCAGACCTGAGACCCTTCCTATGGCATGAGATGTCATATACAACTCCTTCCCATTCCAATCCTGAGACCCTTCCTATAGCATTAGATGTGATATCTCAATGCTTATACCAAACCTGAGACCCTTCCTATAGCATGAGATGTGATATCCAACTTCTTCCCATTCCAATCCTGAGACCCTTCCTATAACATGAGATGTGATATCCAAATCATTCCCATTCCAATCCTGAGACCCTTCCGATAGCATGAGATGTGATATCTCAATGCTTCTAATACCAAATCTGAGATCCTTCCTATAGTATATTTGATATCCAACTCCTTCCCATTCCAAACATGAGACCCTTCCTATAGCAAGAATGTAATATCCAACTCCTACCCATTCCAATCCTGAGACCATTCCTATAGCATGAGATGTGATATATAAATGCTTCTAATACCAAACCTGAGACCCTTCCTATGACATGAGATATGATATCCAAATCCTTCCCATTCCAATCCTGAGACCCTTCCGATAGCATGAGATGTGATATCTCAATGCTTCTAATACCAAATCTGAGATCATTCCTATAGCATGAGATGTGATATCCAACTTCTTCCCATTCCAATCCTGAGACCCTTCCTATAACATGAGATGTGATGTCTCAATGCTTCTAATACCAAACCTGAGATCTTTCCTATAACATGAGATGTGATATCCAACTCCTTCCCATTGCAATTCTGAGACCCTTCCTATAGCATGCGATATGATGTCCAAGTCCTTCCCATTCCAATCCTGAGACCCTTCCTATAACATGAGATGTGATATCCAACTCCTTCCCATTCCAACCTGAGACCCTTCCGATAGCATGAGATGGGATATCCAACTCCTTCCAAATCCAATACTGATACCCTTTCGATAGCATGAGATGTGATATCCCAATGCTTCTACCAAACCTGAGACCCATACTATGGCATGAGATGTGATATAAAACTCCTTCCCCTTCCAAACCTGAGACCCTCCCTTTAGCATGAGATGTGATATCCAACTCCTTCCCATTCCAATCCTGAGACCCTTCTGATAGCACGAGATGTGATATCTCAATGCCTCTAATACCAAACCTGAGATCCTACCTCTAACATGAAATGTGATATCCAACTCCTTCCCTTTCCAAACCTGAGACCCTGCCTATAGCATGAGATGTGATATCCAAGTCCTTCCCATTCCAATCATGAGACCCTTCCTATAGCATGTGATGTGATATCTCAATGCTTATACCAAACCTGAGACCCTTCCTATGGCATGAGATGTCATATACAACTCCTTCCCATTCCAATCCTGAGACCCTTCCTATAGCATGAGATGTGATATCTCAATGCTTATACCAAACCTGAGACCCTTCCTATAGCATGAGATGTGATATCCAACTTCTTCCCATTCCAATCCTGAGACCCTTCCTATAACATGAGATTTGATGTCTCAATGCTTCTAATACCAAACCTGAGATCTTTCCTATAACATGAGATGTGATATCCAACTCCTTCCCATTCCAATTCTGAGACCCGTCCTATAGCATGAGATATGATATCCAAGTCCTTCCCATTCCAATCCTGAGACCCTTCCTATAACATGAGATGTGATATCCAACTCCTTCCCATTCTAACCTGAGACCCTTCCTATAGCATGAGATGGGATATCCAACTCCTTCCAAATCCAATACTGATACCCTTCCGATAGCATGAGATGTGATATCCCAATGCTTCTACCAAACCTGAGACCCATACTATGGCCTGAGATGTGATATCAAACTCCTTCCCCTTCCAAACCTGAGACCCTCCCTTTAGCATGAGATGTGATATCCAACTCCTTCCCATTCCAATCCTGAGACCCTTCTGATAGCACGAGATGTGATATCTCAATGCCTCTAATACCAAACCTGAGATCCTACCTCTAACATGAAATGTGATATCCAACTCCTTCCCTTTCCAAACCTGAGACCCTGCCTATAGCATGAGATGTGATATCCAAGTCCTTCCCATTCCAATCCTGAGACCCTTCCTATAGCATGTGATGTGATATCTCAATGCTTATACCAAACCTGAGACCCTTCCTATGGCATGAGATGTCATATACAACTCCTTCCCATTCCAATCCTGAGACCCTTCCTATAGCATTAGATGTGATATCTCAATGCTTATACCAAACCTGAGACCCTTCCTATAGCATGAGATGTGATATCCAACTTCTTCCCATTCCAATCCTGAGACCCTTCCTATAACATGAGATTTGATGTCTCAATGCTTCTAATACCAAACCTGAGATCTTTCCTATAACATGAGATGTGATATCCAACTCCTTCCCATTCCAATTCTGAGACCCGTCCTATAGCATGAGATATGATATCCAAGTCCTTCCCATTCCAATCCTGAGACCCTTCCTATAACATGAGATGTGATATCCAACTCCTTCCCATTCCAACCTGAGACCCTTCCTATAGCATGAGATGGGATATCCAACTCCTTCCAAATCCAATACTGATACCCTTCCGATAGCATGAGATGTGATATCCCAATGCTTCTACCAAACCTGAGACCCATACTATGGCATGAGATGTGATATCAAACTCCTTCCCCTTCCAAACCTGAGACCCTCCCTTTAGCATGAGATGTGATATCCAACTCCTTCCCATTCCAATCCCGAGACCCTTCTGATAGCATGAGATGTGATATCTCAATGCCTCTAATACCAAACCTGAGATCCTACCTCTAACATGAAATGTGATATCCATCTCCTTCGCTTTCCAAACCTGAGACCCTGCCTATAGCATGAGATGTGAAGATGTGATATCCAAGTCCTTCCTAATCCAATCCTGAGACCCTTCCTATAGCATGTGATGTGATATCTCAATGCTTATACCAAACCTGAGACCCTTCCTATGGCATGAGATGTCATATACAACTCCTTCCCATTCCAATCCTGAGACCCTTCCTATAGCATGAGATGTGATATCGCAATGCTTATACCAAGCCTGAGACCCTTCCTATAGCATGAGATGTGATATCCAACTTCTTCCCATTCCAATCCTGAGACCCTTCCTATAACATGAGATTTGATGTCTCAATGCTTCTAATACCAAACCTGAGATCTTTCCTATAACATGAGATGTGATATCCAACTCCTTCCCATTCCAATTCTGAGACCCGTCCTATAGCATGAGATATGATATCTAAGTCCTTCCCATTCCAATCCTGAGACCCTTCCTATAACATGAGATGTGATATCCAACTCCTTCCCATTCCAACCTGAGACCCTTCCTATAGCATGAGATGGGATATCCAACTCCTTCCAAATCCAATACTGATACCCTTCCGATAGCATGAGATGTGATATCCCAATGCTTCTACCAAACCTGAGACCCATACTATGGCATGAGATGTGATATCAAACTCCTTCCCCTTCCAAACCTGAGACCCTCCCTTTAGCATGAGATGTGATATCCAACTCCTTCCCATTCCAATCCTGAGACCCTTCTGATAGCACGAGATGTGATATCTCAATGCCTCTAATACCAAACCTGAGATCCTACCTCTAACATGAAATGTGATATCCAACTCCTTCCCTTTCCAAACCTGAGACCCTGCCTATAGCATGAGATGTGATATCCAAGTCCTTCCCATTCCAATCCGGAGACCCTTCCTATAGCATGTGATGTGATATCTCAATGCTTATACCAAACCTGAGACCCTTCCTATGGCATGAGATGTCATATACAACTCCTTCCCATTCCAATCCTGAGACCCTTCCTATAGCATGAGATGTGATATCTCAATGCTTATACCAAACCTGAGACCCTTCCTATAACATGAGATGGGATATCCAACTCCTTCCCATTCCAATCCTGAGCCACTTCCGATAGCAGAGTTGTGATATCTCAATGCTTATACCAAACCTGAGACCCTTCCTATAACATGAGATGTGATATCCAAATCATTCCCATTCCAATCCTGAGACCCTTCCGATAGCATGAGATGTGATATCTCAATGCTTCTAATACCAAATCTGAGATCCTTCCTATAGTATATTTGATATCCAACTCCTTCCCATTCCAAACATGAGACCCTTCCTATAGCAAGAATGTAATATCCAACTCCTACCCATTCCAATCCTGAGACCATTCCTATAGCATGAGATGTGATATATAAATGCTTCTAATACCAAACCTGAGACCCTTCCTATGACATGAGATATGATATCCAAATCCTTCCCATTCCAATCCTGAGACCCTTCCGATAGCATGAGATGTGATATCTCAATGCTTCTAATACCAAATCTGAGATCCTTCCTATAGCATGAGATGTGATATCCAACTTCTTCCCATTCCAATCCTGAGACCCTTCCTATAACATGAGATGTGATGTCTCAATGCTTCTAATACCAAACCTGAGATCTTTCCTATAACATGAGATGTGATATCCAACTCCTTCCCATTGCAATTCTGAGACCCTTCCTATAGCATGCGATATGATATCCAAGTCCTTCCCATTCCAATCCTGAGACCCTTCCTATAACATGAGATGTGATATCCAACTCCTTCCCATTCCAACCTGAGACCCTTCCTATAGCATGAGATGGGATATCCAACTCCTTCCAAATCCAATACTGATACCCTTCCGATAGCATGAGATGTGATATCCCAATGCTTCTACCAAACCTGAGACCCATACTATGGCCTGAGATGTGATATCAAACTCCTTCCCCTTCCAAACATGAGGCCCTCCCTTTAGCATGAGATGTGATATCCAACTCCTTCCCATTCCAATCCTGAGACCCTTCTGATAGCACGAGATGTGATATCTCAATGCCTCTAATACCAAACCTGAGATCCTACCTCTAACATGAAATGTGATATCCAACTCCTTCCCTTTCCAAACCTGAGACCCTGCCTATAGCATGAGATGTGATATCCAAGTCCTTCCCATTCCAATCCTGAGACCCTTCCTATAGCATGTGATGTGATATCTCAATGCTTATACCAAACCTGAGACCCTTCCTATGGCATGAGATGTCATATACAACTCCTTCCCATTCCAATCCTGAGACCCTTCCTATAGCATTAGATGTGATATCTCAATGCTTATACCAAACCTGAGACCCTTCCTATAGCATGAGATGTGATATCCAACTTCTTCCCATTCCAATCCTGAGACCCTTCCTATAACATGAGATTTGATGTCTCAATGCTTCTAATACCAAACCTGAGATATTTCCTATAACATGAGATGTGATATCCAACTCCTTCCCATTCCAATTCTGAGACCCGTCCTATAGCATGAGATATGATAGCCAAGTCCTTCCCATTCCAATCCTGAGACCCTTCCTATAACATGAGATGTGATATCCAACTCCTTCCCATTCCAACCTGAGACCCTTCCTATAGCATGAGATGGGATATCCAACTCCTTCCAAATCCAATACTGATACCCTTCCGATAGCATGAGATGTGATATCCCAATGCTTCTACCAAACCTGAGACCCATACTATGGCATGAGATGTGATATCAAACTCCTTCCCCTTCCAAACCTGAAACCCTCCCTTTAGCATGAGATGTGATATCCAACTCCTTCCCATTCCAATCCCGAGACCCTTCTGATAGCATGAGATGTGATATCTCAATGCCTCTAATACCAAACCTGAGATCCTACCTCTAACATGAAATGTGATATCCATCTCCTTCGCTTTCCAAACCTGAGACCCTGCCTATAGCATGAGATGTGATATCCAAGTCCTTCCCAATCCAATCCTGAGACCCTTCCTATAGCATGTGATGTGATATCTCAATGCTTATACCAAACCTGAGACCCTTCCTATGGCATGAGATGTCATATACAACTCCTTCCCATTCCAATCCTGAGACCCTTCCTATAGCATGAGATGTGATATCTCAATGCTTATACCAAGCCTGAGACCCTTCCTATAGCATGAGATGTGATATCCAACTTCTTCCCATTCCAATCCTGAGACCCTTCCTATAACATGAGATTTGATGTCTCAATGCTTCTAATACCAAACCTGAGATCTTTCCTATAACATGAGATGTGATATCCAACTCCTTCCCATTCCAATTCTGAGACCCTTCCTATAGCATGAGATGGGATATCCAACTCCTTCCAAATCCAATACTGATACCCTTCCGATAGCATGAGATGTGATATCCCAATGCTTCTACCAAACCTGAGACCCATACTATGGCCTGAGATGTGATATCAAACTCCTTCCCCTTCCAAACCTGAGACCCTCCCTTTAGCATGAGATGTGATATCCAACTCCTTCCCATTCCAATCCTGAGACCCTTCTGATAGCACGAGATGTGATATCTCAATGCCTCTAATACCAAACCTGAGATCCTACCTCTAACATGAAATGTGATATCCAACTCCTTCCCTTTCCAAACCTGAGACCCTGCCTATAGCATGAGATGTGATATCCAAGTCCTTCCCATTCCAATCCTGAGACCCTTCCTATAGCATGTGATGTGATATCTCAATGCTTATACCAAACCTGAGACCCTTCCTATGGCATGAGATGGGATATCCAACTCCTTCCCATTCCAATCCTGAGCCACTTCCGATAGCAGAGATGTGATATCTCAATGCTTATACCAAACCTGAGACCCTTCCTATAACATGAGATGTGATATCCAAATCATTCCCATTCCAATCCTGAGACCCTTCCGATAGCATGAGATGTGATATCTCAATGCTTCTAATACCAAATCTGAGATCCTTCCTATAGTATATTTGATATCCAACTCCTTCCCATTCCAAACATGAGACCCTTCCTATAGCAAGAATGTAATATCCAACTCCTACCCATTCCAATCCTGAGACCATTCCTATAGCATGAGATGTGATATATAAATGCTTCTAATACCAAACCTGAGACCCTTCCTATGACATGAGATATGATATCCAAATCCTTCCCATTCCAATCCTGAGACCCTTCCGATAGCATGAGATGTGATATCTCAATGCTTCTAATACCAAATCTGAGATCCTTCCTATAGCATGAGATGTGATATCCAACTTCTTCCCATTCCAATCCTGAGACCCTTCCTATAACATGAGATGTGATGTCTCAATGCTTCTAATACCAAACCTGAGATCTTTCCTATAACATGAGATGTGATATCCAACTCCTTCCCATTGCAATTCTGAGACCCTTCCTATAGCATGCGATATGATATCCAAGTCCTTCCCATTCCAATCCTGAGACCCTTCCTATAACATGAGATGTGATATCCAACTCCTTCCCATTCCAACCTGAGACCCTTCCTATAGCATGAGATGGGATATCCAACTCCTTCCAAATCCAATACTGATACCCTTTCGATAGCATGAGATGTGATATCCCAATGCTTCTACCAAACCTGAGACCCATACTATGGCATGAGATGTGATATAAAACTCCTTCCCCTTCCAAACCTGAGACCCTCCCTTTAGCATGAGATGTGATATCCAACTCCTTCCCATTCCAATCCTGAGACCCTTCTGATAGCACGAGATGTGATATCTCAATGCCTCTAATACCAAACCTGAGATCCTACCTCTAACATGAAATGTGATATCCAACTCCTTCCCTTTCCAAACCTGAGACCCTGCCTATAGCATGAGATGTGATATCCAAGTCCTTCCCATTCCAATCATGAGACCCTTCCTATAGCATGTGATGTGATATCTCAATGCTTATACCAAACCTGAGACCCTTCCTATGGCATGAGATGTCATATACAACTCCTTCCCATTCCAATCCTGAGACCCTTCCTATAGCATGAGATGTGATATCTCAATGCTTATACCAAACCTGAGGCCCTTCCTATAGCATGAGATGTGATATCCAACTTCTTCCCATTCCAATCCTGAGACCCTTCCTATAACATGAGATTTGATGTCTCAATGCTTCTAATACCAAACCTGAGATCTTTCCTATAACATGAGATGTGATATCCAACTCCTTCCCATTCCAATTCTGAGACCCGTCCTATAGCATGAGATATGATATCCAAGTCCTTCCCATTCCAATCCTGAGACCCTTCCTATAACATGAGATGTGATATCCAACTCCTTCCCATTCCAACCTGAGACCCTTCCTATAGCATGAGATGGGATATCCAACTCCTTCCAAATCCAATACTGATACCCTTCCGATAGCATGAGATGTGATATCCCAATGCTTCTACCAAACCTGAGACCCATACTATGGCATGAGATGTGATATCAAACTCCTTCCACTTCCAAACCTGAGACCCTCCCTTTAGCATGAGATGTGATATCCAACTCCTTCCCATTCCAATCCTGATACCCTTCTGATAGCATGAGATGTGATATCTCAATGCCTCTAATACCAAACCTGAGATCCTACCTCTAACATGAAATGTGATTTCCAACTCCTTCCCTTTCCAAACCTGAGAGCCTTCCTACAGCATGAGATGTGATATCCAAGTCCTTCCCATTCCAATCCTGAGATCCTTCCTATAACATGAGATGTGATATCCAACTCCTTCCCATTCCAATCCTGAGACCCTTCCTATACCATGAGATGTGATATCTCAATGATTCTAATACCAAATCTGAGACCCGTCCTAAAACATGAGATGTGAGATCCAAATCCTTCCCCTTCTAAACCTGAGACCCTTCCTATAGCTTGAGATGTGATATCAAACTCCTTCCCATTCCAATGCTGAGATAGCTTGAGATGTGATATCCAACTCCATCCTATTCCAATCCTGAGACCCTTCCGATAGCATGAGATGTGATATCTCAATTCTTCTAATATCAAAACTGAGACCCTCCCTATAGTATGAGATGTGATATCTAAGTCCTTCCCATTCCTATCCTGAGACCCTTCCGATAGCATAGATGTGATATCTCAATGCTTATACCAAACCTGATGACCCTTCCTATGGCATGAGATGTGATATCCAACTCCTTCCCATTCCAATCCTGAGTTCCTTCCTATAGCATGAGATGTGATATCTCAATGCTTCTATCAAACCTGAGACCCTTCCTTTAGCATGAGATGTGATATCCAACTCCTTCCCATTCCAATCCTGAGACCCTTCCTATAACATGAGACGTGATATCCAACTCCTTCCCATTCCAATCCTGAGACTCTTCCTATAGCATGAGATGTGATATCTCAATGCTTCTAATACCAAACCTGGGACCAGTCCTATAACATGAGATATGATATCCAAATCCTTCCCCTTCCAAACCTGAGACCCTTCCTTTAGCATGAGATGTGATATCCAAATCCTTCCCATTCCAATACTGAAACCCTTCCTATAGCATGAGATGTGATACCTCAATGTTTCTAATAAAATACCTGAGACCCTTCCTATAGCAAGAGATGTGATATCCAAATCCTTCCCATTCCAATCCTGAGACCCTTCCTATAATGAGATGTGATATCCAACTCCTTCCCATTCCAACCTGAGACCCTTCCTATAGCATGAGAAGGGATATCCAACTCCTTCCCATTCCAATCCTGAGACCATTCCTATACCATGAGATGTAATATCTCAATGCTTCTAATAAAAAACCTGAGACCCTTCCTATAGCAAGAGATGTGATATCCAAATCCTTCCCATTCCAATCCTGAGATCCTTCCTATAACATGAGATGTGATATCCAATTCCTTCCCATTCCAAACCTGAGACCCTTCCTATTGGATGAGATGTGATATCCAACTCCTTCCCATTCCAATCCTGAGACCCTTCCTATACCATGAGATGTGATATCTCAATGCTTCTAATACCAAACCTGGGACCCGTCCTATAACATGAGATATGATATCCAAATCATTCCCCTTCCAAACCTGAGCCCCTTCCTTTAGCATGAGATGTGATATCCAAATCCTTCCCATTCCAATCCTGAAACCCTTCCTATAGCATGAGATGTGATATCCCAATGTTTCTAATAAAAAACCTGAGACCCTTCCTATAAAATGAGATGTGATATCCAAATCCTTCCCCTTCCAAACCTGAGACCCTCCCTTTAGCATGAGATGTGATATCCAACTCCTTCCCATTCCAATCCTGATACCCTTCTGATAGCATGAGATGTGATATCTCAATGCCTCTAATACCAAACCTGAGATCCTACCTCTAACATGAAATGTGATATCCAACTCCTTCCCTTTCCAAACCTGAGAGCCTTCCTACAGCATGAGATGTGATATCCAAGTCCTTCCCATTCCAATCCTGAGATCCTTCCTATAACATGAGATGTGATATCCAACTCCTTCCCATTCCAATCCTGAGACCCTTCCTATACCATGAGATGTGATATCTCAATGATTCTAATACCAAACCTGAGACCCGTCCTAAAACATGAGATGTGAGATCCAAATCCTTCCCCTTCCCAAACCTGAGACCCTTCCTATAGCTTGAGATGTGATATCAAACTCCTTCCCATTCCAATGCTGAGATAGCTTGAGATGTGATATCCAACTCCATCCTATTCCAATCCTGAGACCCTTCCGATAGCATGAGATGTGATATCTCAATTCTTCTAATATCAAAACTGAGACCCTCCCTATAGTATGAGATGTGATATCTAAGTCCATCCCATTCCTATCCTGAGACCCTTCCGATTGCAGAGATGTGATATCTCAATGCTTATACCAAACCTGATGACCCTTCCTATGGCATGAGATGTGATATCCAACTCCTTCCCATTCCAATCCTGAGTTCCTTCCTATAGCATGAGATGTGATATCTCAATGCTTCTATCAAACCTGAGACCCTTCCTTTAGCATGAGATGTGATATCCAACTCCTTCCCATTCCAATCCTGAGACCCTTCCTATAACATGAGACGTGATATCCAACTCCTTCCCATTCCAATCCTGAGACTCTTCCTATAGCATGAGATGTGATATCTCAATGCTTCTAATACCAAACCTGGGACCAGTCCTATAACATGAGATATGATATCCAAATCCTTCCCCTTCCAAACCTGAGACCCTTCCTTTAGCATGAGATGTGATATCCAATTCCTTCCCATTCCAATACTGAAACCCTTCCTATAGCATGAGATGTGATATCTCAATGTTTCTAATAAAAGACCTGAGACCCTTCCTATAGCAAGAGATGTGATATCCAAATCCTTCCCATTCCAATCCTGAGACCCTTCCTATAACGAGATGTGATATCCAACTCCTTCCCATTCCAACCTGAGACCCTTCCTATAGCATGAGAAGGGATATCCAACTCCTTCCCATTCCAATCCTGAGACCCTTCCTATACCATGAGATGTAATATCTCAATGCTTCTAATAAAAAACCTGAGACCCTTCCTATAGCAAGAGATGTGATATCCAAATCCTTCCCATTCCAATCCTGAGATCCTTCCTATAACATGAGATGTGATATCTCAATGCTTATACCAAACCTGAGACCCTTCCTATGGCCTGAGATGTCATATACAACTCCTTCCCATTCCAATCCTGAGACCCTTCCTATAGCATGAGATGTGATATCTCAATGCTTATACCAAATCTGAGACCCTTCCTATAGCATGAGATGTGATATCCAACTCCCTCCCATTCCAATCCTGAGACCCTTCGTATAGCATGAGATGTGATGTCTCTATGCTTCTAATACCAAACCTGAGATCCTTCCTATAACATGAGATGTGATATCCAACTCCTTCCCATTCCAATCCTGAGACCCTTCCTATAGCATGAGAAGTGATATCTCCATGCTTATACCAAACCGGAGACACTTCCTATAGCATGAGATGTGATATCCAAATCCTTCCCATTCCAATCCTGAGACCCTTCCTATAGCATGAGATGTGATATCTCAATGCTTATCCCAAACCTGAGAGCCTACCTATAGCATGAGATGTGATATCCAAGTCCATCCCATTCCAATCCTTAGACCCTTCCTACAGCATGCAATGTGATATCTCAATGATTCTAATACCAAACCAGAGACCCGTCCTATAACATGAGGTGGGATATCCAACTCCTTCCCATTCCAATCCTGAGCCACTTCCAATAGAAGAGATGTGATATCTCAATGCTTATACCAAACCTGAGACCCTTCCCATAACATGAGATGTGATATCCAACTCCTTCACGTTCCAAACCTGAGACACTTCCTATAGCATATGTGATATCCTACTCCTTCCCATTCCAAACATTAGACCCTTCCTATAGCAAGAATGTAATATCCAACTCCTACCCATTCCAATCCTAAGACCATTCCTATAGCATGAGATGTGATATATCAATGCTTCTAATATCAAACCTGAGATCCTTCCTATGACATGAGATGTGATATCCAAATCCTTCCCATTCCAATCCTGAGGCGCTTCCTATAGCAAGAGATGTGATATCCAAATCCTTCCCATTCCAATCCTGAGACCCTTCCTATAACATGAGTTGTGATATCCAACTCCTTCCCATTCCAACCTGAGACCCTTCTTATAGCATGAGAAGGGATATCCAACTCCTTCCCAATCCAATCCTGATTCCCTTCCGATAGCAGAGATGTGATATCACAATGCTTATACCAAACCTGAGACCCTTCCTATGGCATGAGATGTGATATCCAACTCCTTGCCATTCAAATCCTGAGACCCCTACTATAGCATGAGATGTGATATCTCAATGCTTCTACCAAACCTGAGACCCTTCCTTTAGCATGAGATGTGATATCCAAATCCTTCATATTCCAATCCTGAGGCCCTTCCTATAGAATGAGATGTGATATCTCAATGCTTCTAATACCAAACCTGAGATCCTTCCTATAACATGAGATGTGATATCCAATTCCTTCACATTCCAAACCTGAGACCCTTCCTATTGGATGAGATGTGATATCCAACTCCTTCCCATTCCAACCCTGAGACCCTTCCTATACCATGAGATGTGATATCTCAATGCTTCTAATACCAAACCTGGGACCCGTCCTATAACATGAGATATGATATCCAAATCCTTCCCCTTCCAAACCTGAGACCCTTCCTTTAGCATGAGATGTGATATTCAAATCCTTCCCATTCCAATCCTAAAACCCTTCCTATAGCATGAGATGTGATATCTCAATGTTTTTAATAAAAAATCTTAGACCCTTCCTATAGCAAGAGATGTGATATCCAAATCCTTCCCATTCCAATCCTGAGACCCTTCCTATAACATGAGATGTGATATCCAACTCCTTCCCATTCCAACCTGAGACACTATAGTATGAGAAGGGATATCCAACTCCTTCCCAATCCAATCCTGAGACCCTTCCGATAGCAGAGATGTGATATCTCAATGCTTATACCAAACCTGAGACCCTTCCTATGGCATGAGATGTGATATCCAACTCCTTGTCATTCAAATCCTGAGACCCTCCCTATAACAAGAGATGTCATATCCAACTCCTTCCCATTCCAAACCTGAGACCCTTCCTTTAGCATGAGATGTGATATCCAAATCCTTCACATTCCAATCCTGAGACCCTTCCTATAGCATGAGATGTGATATCTCAATGCTTCTAATACCAAACCTGAGATCCTTCGTATAACATGAGATGTGATATCCAACTACTTCCCATTCCAAACCTGAGACCCTTCCGATAGCATGAGATGTGATATCTCAATGCTTCAAAAACCAAACATGAGAACCATCCTATAACATGAGATGTGAAATCCAAATCCTTCCCTTCCAAAAACCTGAGACTCTTCCTATAGCATGAGATGTGATATCTCAATGCTTCTACCAAACCTGAAACCCTTCTTATAGCATGAGATGTGATATCCAACTCCTTCCCATTCCAATCCTGACACACTTCCTATAGCATGAGATGTGATATCTCAATGCTTCTAATACCAAACCTGAGACCCGTCCTATAACATGAGATGTGATATCCAAATCCTTCCCCTTCCAAACCTGAGACCCTTCCTTTAGCATGAGATGTGATATCCAGCTCCTCCCATTCCAATCGTGAGACCCTTCCGATAGCATGAAATGTGATATCTCAATGCTTCTAATATCAAAATTGAGACCCTCCCTATAGCATGAGATGTGATATCTAAGTCCTTCCCATTCCAATCCTGAGACCCTTCCGATAGCAGAGATGTGATATCTCAATGCTTATACCAAACCTGAGACCCTTCCTATAGAATGAGATGTGATTTTCAACTCCTTCCCATTCAAATCCTGAGACCCTTCCTATAGCATGAGATGTGATATCTCAATGCTTCTACCAAAACTGAGACCCTTCCTTTAGCATGAGATGTGATATCCAACTCCTTCCCATTCCAATCCTGAGACCCTTCCTATAGCATGAGATGTGATATCTTAATGCTTCTAATACCAAACCTGAGACCCTTCCTATAACATGAGATGTGATATCCAACTCCTTCCCATTCCAATCCTGAGACCCTTCCTATAGCATGAGATGTGATATCTCAATGCTTCTAATACCAAACCTGAGATCCTTCCTATAACATGAGATGTGATATCCAAATCCTTCCCCTTCCAAACCTGAGACCCTCCCTTTAGCATGAGATGTGATATCCAACTCTTTCCCATTCCAATCCTGATACCCTTCTGATAGCATGAGATGTGATATCTCAATGCCTCTAATACCAAACCTGAGATCCTACCTCTAACATGAAATGTGATAGCCCACTCCTTCCCTTTCCAAACCTGAGAGCCTTCCTACAGCATGAGATGTGATATCCAAGTCCTTCCCATTCCAATCCTGAGACCCTTCCTATAACATGAGATGTGATATCCAACTCCTTCCCATTCCAATCCTGAGACCCTTCCGATAGCATGAGATGTGATATCTCAATGCTTCTAATATCAAAACTGAGACCCTCCCAAATCCGTCCCATTCCAATCCTGAGACCCTTCCTATAGCATGAGATGTGATATCTCAATGCTTATACCAAATATGAGAGCCTACCTATAGCATGAGATGTGATGTCCAAGTCCATCCCATTCCAATCCTTAGACCCTTCCTACAGCATGTGATGTGATATCTCAATGATTCTAATACCAAACCAGAGACCCGTCCTATAACATGAGATGGGATATCCAACTCCTTCCCATTCCAATCCTGAGCCACTTCCGATAGCAGAGATGTGATATCGCAATGCTTATACCAAACCTGAGACCCTTCCTATAACATGAGATGTGATATCCAAATCATTCCCATTCCAATCCTGAGACCCTTACGATAGCATGAGATGTGATATCTCAATGCTTCTAATACCAAACCTGAGATCCTTCCTATAGCATATGTGATATCCAACTCCTTCCCATTCCAAACATGAGACCCTTCCTATAGCAAGAATGTAATATCCAACTCCTACCCATTCCAATCCTGAGACCATTCCTATAGCATGAGATGTGATATATCAATGCTTCTAATACCAAACCTGAGATCCTTCCTATGACATGAGATGTGATATCCAAATCCTTCCCATTCCAATCCTGAGACCCTTCCGATAGCATGAGATGTGATATCTCAATGCTTCTAATACCAAATCTGAGATCCTTCCTATAGCATGAGATGTGATATCCAACTTCTTCCCATTCCAATCCTGAGACCCTTCCTATAGCATGCGATGTGATATCTCAATGCTTATACCAAACCTGAGACCCTTCCTATAGCATGAGATGTGATATCCAACTTCTTCCCATTCCAATCCTGAGACCCTTCCTATAACATGAGATCTGATGTCTCAATGCTTCTAATACCAATCCTGAGATATTTCCTATAACATGAGATGTGATATCCAACTCCTTCCCATTCCAATTCTGAGACCCTTCCTATAGCATGCGATATGATATCCAAGTCCTTCCCATTCCAATCCTGAGACCCTTCCTATAACATGAGATGTGATATCCAACTCCTTCCCATTCCAACCTGAGACCCTTCCTATAGCATGAGATGGGATATCCAACTCCTTCCCATTCCAATCCTGAGACCCTTCTGATAGCATGAGATGTGATATTGCAATGCCTCTAATACCAAACCTGAGATCCTACCTCTAACATGAAATGTGATATCCAACTCCTTCCCTTTCCAAACCTGAGACCCTGCCTATAGCATGAGATGTGATATCCAAGTCCTTCCCATTCCAATCCTGAGACCCTTCCTATAGCATGTGATGTGATATCTCAATGCTTATACCAAACCTGAGACCCTTCCTATGGCATGAGATGTCATATACAACTCCTTCCCATTCCAATCCTGAGACCCTTCCTATAACATGAGATTTGATGTCTCAATGCTTCTAGTACCAAACCTGAGATCTTTCCTATAACATGAGATGTGATATCCAACTCCTTCCCATTCCAATTCTGAGACCCGTCCTATAGCATGAGATATGATATCCAAGTCCTTCCCATTCCAATCCTGAGACCCTTCCTATAACATGAGATGTGATATCCAACTCCTTCCCATTCCAACCTGAGACCCTTCCTATAGCATGAGATGGGATATCCAACTCCTTCCAAATCCAATACTGATACCCTTCCAATAGCATGAGATGTGATATCCCAATGCTTCTACCAAACCTGAGACCCATACTATGGCATGAGATGTGATATCAAACTCCTTCCCCTTCCAAACCTGAGACCCTCCCTTTAGCATGAGATGTGATATCCAACTCCTTCCCATTCCAATCCTGAGACCCTTCTGATAGCATGAGATGTGATATCGCAATGCCTCTAATACCAAACCTGAGATCCTACCTCTAACATGAAATGTGATATCCAACTCCTTCCCTTTCCAAACCTGAGACCCTGCCTATAGCATGAGATGTGATATCCAAGTCCTTCCCATTCCAATCCTGAGACCCTTCCTATAGCATGTGATGTGATATCTCAATGCTTATACCAAACCTGAGACCCTTCCTATGGCATGAGATGTCATATACAACTCCTTCCCATTCCAATCCTGAGACCCTTCCTATAGCATGAGATGTGATATCTCAATGCTTATACCAAACCTGAGACCCTTCCTATAGCATGAGATGTGATATCCAACTTCTTCCCATTCCAATCCTGAGACCCTTCCTATAACATGAGATTTGATGTCTCAATGCTTCTAATACCAAATCTGAGATCTTTCCTATAACATGAGATTTGATACCCAACTCCTTCCCATTCCAATTCTGAGACCCTTCCTATAGCATGAGATGTGATATCTCAATGCTTATACCAAACCTGAGACCCTTCCTATAGCTTGAGATGTGATATCCAACTCCTTCCCATTCCAATCCTGAGACCCTTCCGATAGCATGAGATGTGATATCTCAATGCTTATACCAAACCTGAGACCCTTCCTATAACATGAGATGTGATATCCAAATCATTCCCATTCCAATCCTGAGACCCTTCCGATAGCATGAGATGTGATATCTCAATGCTTCTAATACCAAACCTGAGATCTTTCCTATAACATGAGATGTGATATCCAACTCCTTCCCATTCCAATTCTGAGACCCTTCCTATAGCATGCGATATGATATCCAAGTCCTTCCCATTCCAATCCTGAGACCCTTCCTATAAGATGAGATGTGATATCCAACTCCTTCCCATTCCAACCTGAGAGCCTACCTATAGCATGAGATGTGATGTCCAAGTCCATCCCATTCCAATCCTTAGACCCTTCCTACAGCATGCGATGTGATATCTCAATGATTCTAATACCAAACCAGAGACCCGTCCTATAACATGAGATGGGATATCCAACTCCTTCCCATTCCAATCCTGAGCCACTTCTGATAGCAGAGATGTGATATCTCAATGCTTATACCAAACCTGAGACCCTTCCTATAACATGAGATGTGATATCCTAATCATTCCCATTCCAATCCTGAGACCCTTCCGATAGCATGAGATGTGATATCTCAATGCTTCTAATACCAAATCTGAGATCCTTCCTATAGTATATTTGATATCCAACTCCTTCCCATTCCAAACATGAGACCCTTCCTATAGCAAGAATGTAATATCCAACTCCTACCCATTCCAATCCTGAGACCATTCCTATAGCATGAGATGTGATATATAAATGCTTCTAAAACCAAACCTGAGACCCTTCCTATGACATGAGATATGATATCCAAATCCTTCCCATTCCAATCCTGAGACCCTTCCGATAGCATGAGATGTGATATCTCAATGCTTCTAATACCAAATCTGAGATCCTTCTTATAGCATGAGATGTGATATCCAACTTCTTCCCATTCCAATCCTGAGACCCTTCCTATAACATGAGATTTGATGTCTCAATGCTTCTAATACCAAACCTGAGATCTTTCCTATAACATGAGATGTGATATCCAACTCCTTCCCATTCCAATTCTGAGACCCGTCCTATAGCATGAGATATGATATCCAAGTCCTTCCCATTCCAATCCTGAGACCCTTCCTGTAACATGAGAAGTGATATCCAACTCCTTCCCATTCCAACCTGAGACCCTTCCTATAGCATGAGATGGGATATCCAACTCCTTCCAAATCCAATACTGATACCCTTCTGATAGCATGAGATGTGATATCCCAATGCTTCTACCAAACCTGAGACCCATACTATGGCATGAGATGTGATATCAAACTCCTTCCCCTTCCAAACCTGAGACCCTCCCTTTAGCATGAGATGTGATATCCAACTCCTTCCCATTCCAATACTGAGACCCTTCTGATAGCATGAGATGTGATATCTCAATGCCTCTAATACCAAACCTGAGATCCTACCTCTAACATGAAATGTGATATCCATCTCCTTTGCTTTCCAAACATGAGACCCTGCCTATAGCATGAGATGTGATATCCAAGTCCTTCCCAATCCAATCCTGAGACCCTTCCTATAGCATGTGATGTGATATCTCAATGCTTATACCAAACCTGAGACCCTTCCTATGGCATGAGATGTCATATACAACTCCTTCCCATTCCAATCCTGAGATCCTTCCTATAGCATGAGATGTGATATCTCAATGCTTATACCAAGCCTGAGACCCTTCCTATAGCATGAGATGTGATATCCAACTTCTTCCCATTCCAATCCTGAGACCCTTCCTATAACATGAGATTTGATGTCTCAATGCTTCTAATACCAAACCTGAGATCTTTCCTATAACATGAGATGTGATATCCAACTCCTTCCCATTCCAATTCTGAGACCCGTCCTATAGCATGAGATATGATATCCAAGTCCTTCCCATTCCAATCCTGAGACCCTTCCTATAACATGAGATGTGATATCCAACTCCTTCCCATTCCAACCTGAGACCCTTCCTATAGCATGAGATGGGATATCCAACTCCTTCCAAATCCAATACTGATACCCTTCCGATAGCATGAGATGTGATATCCCAATGCTTCTACCAAACCTGAGACCCATACTATGGCATGAGATGTGATATTAAAACTCCTTCCCCTTCCAAACCTGAGACCCTCCCTTTAGCATGAGATGTGATATCCAACTCCTTCCCATTCCAATCCTGAGACCCTTCTGATAGCACGAGATGTGATATCTCAATGCCTCTAATACCAAACCTGAGATCCTACCTCTAACATGAAATGTGATATTCAACTCCTTCCCTTTCCAAACCTGAGACCCTGCCTATAGCATGAGATGTGATATCCAAGTCCTTCCCATTCCAGTCCTGAGACCCTTCCTCTAGCATGTGATGTGATATCTCAATGCTTATACCAAACCTGAGACCCTTCCTATGGCATGAGATGTCATATACAACTCCTTCCCATTCCAATCCTGAGACCCTTCCTATAGCATGAGATGTGATATCTCAATGCTTATACCAAACCTGAGACCCTTCCTATAACATGAGATGGGATATCCAACTCCTTCCCATTCCAATCCTGAGCCACTTCCGATAGCAGAGATGTGATATCTCAATGCTTATACCAAACCTGAGACCCTTCCTATAACATGAGATGTGATATCCAAATCATTCCCATTCCAATCCTGAGACCCTTCCGATAGCATGAGATGTGATATCTCAATGCTTCTAATACCAAATCTGAGATCCTTCCTATAGTATATTTGATATCCAACTCCTTCCCATTCCAAACATGAGACCCTTCCTATAGCAAGAATGTAATATCCAACTCCTACCCATTCCAATCCTGAGACCATTCCTATAGCATGAGATGTGATATATAAATGCTTCTAATACCAAACCTGAGACCCTTCCTATGACATGAGATATGATATCCAAATCCTTCCCATTCCAATCCTGAGACCCTTCCGATAGCATGAGATGTGATATCTCAATGCTTCTAATACCAAATCTGAGATCCTTCCTATAGCATGAGATGTGATATCCAACTTCTTCCCATTCCAATCCTGAGACCCTTCCTATAACATGAGATGTGATGTCTCAATGCTTCTAATACCAAACCTGAGATCTTTCCTATAACATGAGATGTGATATCCAACTCCTTCCCATTGCAATTCTGAGACCCTTCCTATAGCATGCGATATGATATCCAAGTCCTTCCCATTCCAATCCTGAGACCCTTCCTATAACATGAGATGTGATATCCAACTCCTTCCCATTCCAACCTGAGACCCTTCCTATAGCATGAGATGGGATATCCAACTCCTTCCAAATCCAATACTGATACCCTTTCGATAGCATGAGTTGTGATATCCCAATGCTTCTACCAAACCTGAGACCCATACTATGGCATGAGATGTGATATAAAACTCCTTCCCCTTCCAAACCTGAGACCCTCCCTTTAGCATGAGATGTGATATCCAACTCCTTCCCATTCCAATCCTGAGACCCTTCTGATAGCTCGAGATGTGATATCTCAATGCCTCTAATACCAAACCTGAGATCCTACCTCTAACATGAAATGTGATATCCAACTCCTTCCCTTTCCAAACCTGAGACCCTGCCTATAGCATGAGATGTGATATCCAAGTCCTTCCCATTCCAATCATGAGACCCTTCCTATAGCATGTGATGTGATATCTCAATGCTTATACCAAACCTGAGACCCTTCCTATGGCATGAGATGTCATATGCAACTCCTTCCCATTCCAATCCTGAGACCCTTCCTATAGCATGAGATGTGATATCTCAATGCTTATACCAAACCTGAGACCCTTCCTATAGCATGAGATGTGATATCCAACTTCTTCCCATTCCAATCCTGAGACCCTTCCTATAACATGAGATTTGATGTCTCAATGCTTCTAATACCAAACCTGAGATCTTTCCTATAACATGAGATGTGATATCCAACTCCTTCCCATTCCAATTCTGAGACCCGTCCTATAGCATGAGATATGATATCCAAGTCCTTCCCATTCCAATCCTGAGACCCTTCCTATAACATGAGATGTGATATCCAACTCCTTCCCATTCCAACCTGAGACCCTTCCTATAGCATGAGATGGGATATCCAACTCCTTCCAAATCCAATACTGATACCCTTCCGATAGCATGAGATGTGATATCCCAATGCTTCTACCAAACCTGAGACCCATACTATGGCCTGAGATGTGATATCAAACTCCTTCCCCTTCCAAACCTGAGACCCTCCCTTTAGCATGAGATGTGATATCCAACTCCTTCCCATTCCAATCCTGAGACCCTTCTGATAGCACGAGATGTGATATCTCAATGCCTCTAATACCAAACCTGAGATCCTACCTCTAACATGAAATGTGATATCCAACTCCTTCCCTTTCCAAACCTGAGACCCTGCCTATAGCATGAGATGTGATATCCAAGTCCTTCCCATTCCAATCCTGAGACCCTTCCTATAGCATGTGATGTGATATCTCAATGCTTATACCAAACCTGAGACCCTTCCTATGGCATGAGATGTCATATACAACTCCTTCCCATTCCAATCCTGAGACCCTTCCTATAGCATTAGATGTGATATCTCAATGCTTATACCAAACCTGAGACCCTTCCTATAGCATGAGATGTGATATCCAACTTCTTCCCATTCCAATCCTGAGACCCTTCCTATAACATGAGATTTGATGTCTCAATGCTTCTAATACCAAACCTGAGATCTTTCCTATAACATGAGATGTGATATCCAACTCCTTCCCATTCCAATTCTGAGACCCGTCCTATAGCATGAGATATGATATCCAAGTCCTTCCCATTCCAATCCTGAGACCCTTCCTATAACATGAGATGTGATATCCAACTCCTTCCCATTCCAACCTGAGACCCTTCCTATAGCATGAGATGGGATATCCAACTCCTTCCAAATCCAATACTGATACCCTTCCGATAGCATGAGATGTGATATCCCAATGCTTCTACCAAACCTGAGACCCATACTATGGCATGAGATGTGATATCAAACTCCTTCCCCTTCCAAACCTGAGACCCTCCCTTTAGCATGAGATGTGATATCCAACTCCTTCCCATTCCAATCCCGAGACCCTTCTGATAGCATGAGATGTGATATCTCAATGCCTCTAATACCAAACCTGAGATCCTACCTCTAACATGAAATGTGATATCCATCTCCTTCGCTTTCCAAACCTGAGACCCTGCCTATAGCATGAGATGTGATATCCAAGTCCTTCCCAATCCAATCCTGAGACCCTTCCTATAGCATGTGATGTGATATCTCAATGCTTATACCAAACCTGAGACCCTTCCTATGGCATGAGATGTCATATACAACTCCTTCCCATTCCAATCCTGAGACCTTTCCTATAGCATGAGATGTGATATCTCAATGCTTATACCAAGCCTGAGACCCTTCCTATAGCATGAGATGTGATATCCAACTTCTTCCCATTCCAATCCTGAGACCCTTCCTATAACATGAGATTTGAAGTCTCAATGCTTCTAATATCAAACCTGAGATCTTTCCTATAACATGAGATGTGATATCCAACTCCTTCCCATTCCAATTCTGAGACCCGTCCTATAGCATGAGATATGATATCCAAGTCCTTCCCATTCCAATCCTGAGACCCTTCCTATAACATGAGATGTGATATCCAACTCCTTCCCATTCCAACCTGAAACCCTTCCTATAGCATGAGATGGGATATCCAACTCCTTCCAAATAGAATACTGATACCCTTCCGATATCATGAGATGTGATATCCCAATGCTTCTACCAAACCTGAGACCCATACTATGGCATGAGATGTGATATCAAAATCCTTCCCCTTCCAAACCTGAGACCCTCCCTTTAGCATGAGATGTGATATCCAACTCCTTCCCATTCCAATCCTGAGACCCTTCTGATAGCACGAGATGTGATATCTCAATGCCTCTAATACCAAACCTGAAATCCTACCTCTAACATGAAATGTGATATCCAACTCCTTCCCTTTCCAAACCTGAGACCCTGCCTATAGCATGAGATGTGATATCCAAGTCCTTCCCATTCCAATCCTGAGACCCTTCCTATAGCATGTGATGTGATATCTCAATGCTTACACCAAACCTGAGACCCTCCCTATGGCATGAGATGTCATATACAACTCCTTCCCATTCCAATCCTGAGACCCTTCCTATAGCATGAGATGTGATATCTCAATGCTTATACCAAACCTGAGACCCTTCCTATAACATGAGATGGGATATCCAACTCCTTCCCATTCCAATCCTGAGCCACTTCCGATAGCAGAGTTGTGATATCTCAATGCTTATACCAAACCTGAGACCCTTCCTATAACATGAGATGTGATATCCAAATCATTCCCATTCCAATCCTGAGACCCTTCCGATAGCATGAGATGTGATATCTCAATGCTTCTAATACCAAATCTGAGATCCTTCCTATAGTATATTTGATATCCAACTCCTTCCCATTCCAAACATGAGACCCTTCCTATAGCAAGAATGTAATATCCAACTCCTACCCATTCCAATCCTGAGACCATTCCTATAGCATGAGATGTGATATATAAATGCTTCTAATACCAAACCTGAGACCCTTCCTATGACATGAGATATGATATCCAAATCCTTCCCATTCCAATCCTGAGACCCTTCCGATAGCATGAGATGTGATAATCAATGCTTCTAATACCAAATCTGAGATCCTTCCTATAGCATGAGATGTGATATCCAACTTCTTCCCATTCCAATCCTGAGACCCTTCCTATAACATGAGATGTGATGTCTCAATGCTTCTAATACCAAACCTGAGATCTTTCCTATAACATGAGATGTGATATCCAACTCCTTCCCATTGCAATTCTGAGACCCTTCCTATAGCATGCTATATGATATCCAAGTCCTTCCCATTCCAATCCTGAGACCCTTCCTATAACATGAGATGTGATATCCAACTCCTTCCCATTCCAACCTGAGACCCTTCCTATAGCATGAGATGGGATATCCAACTCCTTCCAAATCCAATACTGATACCCTTTCGATAGCATGAGATGTGATATCCCAATGCTTCTACCAAACCTGAGACCCATACTATGGCATGAGATGTGATATAAAACTCCTTCCCCTTCCAAACCTGAGACCCTCCCTTTAGCATGAGATGTGATATCCAACTCCTTCCCATTCCAATCCTGAGACCCTTCTGATAGCACGAGATGTGATATCTCAATGCCTCTAATACCAAACCTGAGATCCTACCTCTAACATGAAATGTGATATCCAACTCCTTCCCTTTCCAAACCTGAGACCCTGCCTATAGCATGAGATGTGATATCCAAGTCCTTCCCATTCCAATCATGAGACCCTTCCTATAGCTTGTGATGTGATATCTCAATGCTTATACCAAACCTGAGACCCTTCCTATGGCATGAGATGTCATATACAACTCCTTCCCATTCCAATCATGAGACCCTTCCTATAGCATGAGATGTGATATCTCAATGCTTATACCAAACCCGAGACCCTTCCTATAGCATGAGATGTGATATCCAACTTCTTCCCATTCCAATCCTGAGACCCTTCCTATAACATGAGATTTGATGTCTCAATGCTTCTAATACCAAACCTGAGATCTTTCCTATAACATGAGATGTGATATCCAACTCCTTCCCATTCCAATTCTGAGACCCGTCCTATAGCATGAGATATGATATCAAAGTCCTTCCCATTCCAATCCTGAGACCCTTCCTATAACATGAGATGTGATATCCAACTCCTTCCCATTCCAACCTGAGACCCTTCCTATAGCATGAGATGGGATATCCAACTCCTTCCAAATCCAATACTGATACCCTTCCGATAGCATGAGATGTGATATCCCAATGCTTCTACCAAACCTGAGACCCATACTATGGCCTGAGATGTGATATCAAACTCCTTCCCCTTCCAAACCTGAGACCCTCCCTTTAGCATGAGATGTGATATCCAACTCCTTCCCATTCCAATCCTGAGACCCTTCTGATAGCACGAGATGTGATATCTCAATGCCTCTAATACCAAACCTGAGATCCTACCTCTAACATGAAATGTGATATCCAACTCCTTCCCTTTCCAAACCTGAGACCCTCCCTTTAGCATGAGATGTGATATCCAAGTCCTTCCCATTCCAATCCCGAGACCCTTCTGATAGCATGAGATGTGATATCTCAATGCCTCTAATACCAAACCTGAGATCCTACCTCTAACATGAAATGTGATATCCATCTCCTTCGCTTTCCAAACCTGAGACCCTGCCTATAGCATGAGATGTGATATCCAAGTCCTTCCCAATCCAATCCTGAGACCCTTCCTATAGCATGTGATGTGATATCTCAATGCTTATACCAAACCTGAGACCCTTCCTATGGCATGAGATGTCATATACAACTCCTTCCCATTCCAATCCTGAGACCCTTCCTATAGCATGAGATGTGATATCTCAATGCTTATACCAAGCCTGAGACCCTTCCTATAGCATGAGATGTGATATCCAACTTCTTCCCATTCCAATCCTGAGACCCTTCCTATAACATGAGATTTGATGTCTCAATGCTTCTAATACCAAACCTGAGATCTTTCCTATAACATGAGATGTGATATCCAACTCCTTCCCATTCCAATTCTGAGACCCGTCCTATAGCATGAGATATGATATCCAAGTCCTTCCCATTCCAATCCTGAGACCCTTCCTATAACATGAGATGTGATATCCAACTCCTTCCCATTCCAACCTGAGACCCTTCCTATAGCATGAGATGGGATATCCAACTCCTTCCAAATCCAATACTGATACCCTTCCGATAGCATGAGATGTGATATCCCAAAGCTTCTACCAAACCTGAGACCCATACTATGGCATGAGATGTGATATCAAACTCCTTCCCCTTCCAAACCTGAGACCCTCTCTTTAGCATGGGATGTGATATCCAACTCCTTCCCATTCCAATCCTGAGACCCTTCTGATAGCACGAGATGTGATATCTCAATGCCTCTAATACCAAACCTGAGATCCTACCTCTAACATGAAATGTGATATCCAACTCCTTCCCTTTCCAAACCTGAGACCCTGCCTATAGCATGAGATGTGATATCCAAGTCCTTCCCATTCCAATCCTGAGACCCTTCCTATAGCATGTGATGTGATATCTCAATGCTTATACCAAACCTGAGACCCTTCCTATGGCATGAGATGTCATACACAACTCCTTCCCATTCCAATCCTGAGACCCTTCCTATAGCATTAGATGTGATATCTCAATGCTTATACCAAACCTGAGACCCTTCCTATAGCATGAGATGTGATATCCAACTTCTTCCCATTCCAATCCTGAGACCCTTCCTATAACATGAGATTTGATGTCTCAATGCTTCTAATACCAAACCTGAGATCTTTCCTATAACATGAGATGTGAGATCCAACTCCTTCCCATTCCAATTCTGAGACCCGTCCTATAGCATGAGATATGATATCCAAGTCCTTCCCATTCCAATCCTGAGACCCTTCCTATAACATGAGATGTGATATCCAACTCCTTCCCATTCCAACCTGAGACCCTTCCTATAGCATGAGATGGGATATCCAACTCCTTCCAAATCCAATACTGATACCCTTCCGATAGCATGAGATGTGATATCCCAATGCTTCTACCAAACCTGAGACCCATACTATGGCATGAGATGTGATATCAAACTCCTTCCCCTTCCAAACCTGAGACCCTCCCTTTAGCATGAGATGTGATATCCAACTCCTTCCCATTCCAATCCTGAGACCCTTCTGATAGCACGAGATGTGATATCTCAATGCCTCTAATACCAAACCTGAGATCCTACCTCTAACATGAAATGTGATATCCAACTCCTTCCCTTTCCAAACCTGAGACCCGGCCTATAGCATGAGATGTGATATCCAAGTCCTTCCCATTCCAATCCTGAGACCCTTCCTATAGCATGTGATGTGATATCTCAATGCTTATACCAAACCTGAGACCCTTCCTATGGCATGAGATGTCATATACAACTCCTTCCCATTCCAATCCTGAGACCCTTCCTATAGCATTAGATGTGATATCTCAATGCTTATACCAAACCTGAGACCCTTCCTATAGCATGAGATGTGATATCCAACTTCTTCCCATTCCAATCCTGAGACCCTTCCTATAACATGAGATTTGATGTCTCAATGCTTCTAATACCAAACCTGAGATCTTTCCTATAACATGAGATGTGATATCCAACTCCTTCCCATTCCAATTCTGAGACCCGTCCTATAGCATGAGATATGATATCCAAGTCCTTCCCATTCCAATCCTGAGACCCTTCCTATAACATGAGATGTGATATCCAACTCCTTCCCATTCCAACCTGAGACCCTTCCTATAGCATGAGATGGGATATCCAACTCCTTCCAAATCCAATACTGATACCCTTCCGATAGCATGAGATGTGATATCCCAATGCTTCTACCAAACCTGAGACCCATACTATGGCATGAGATGTGATATCAAACTCCTTCCCCTTCCAAACCTGAGACCCTCCCTTTAGCATGAGATGTGATATCCAACTCCTTCCCATTCCAATCCCGAGACCCTTCTGATAGCATGAGATGTGATATCTCAATGCCTCTAATACCAAACCTGAGATCCTACCTCTAACATGAAATGTGATATCCATCTCCTTCGCTTTCCAAACCTGAGACCCTGCCTATAGCATGAGATGTGATATCCAAGTCCTTCCCAATCCAATCCTGAGACCCTTCCTATAGCATGTGATGTGATATCTCAATGCTTATACCAAACCTGAGACCCTTCCTATGGCATGAGATGTCATATACAACTCCTTCCCATTCCAATCCTGAGACCCTTCCTATAGCATGAGATGTGATATCTCAATGCTTATACCAAGCCTGAGACCCTTCCTATAGCATGAGATGTGATATCCAACTTCTTCCCATTCCAATCCTGAGACCCTTCCTATAACATGAGATGTGATGTCTCAATGCTTCTAATACCAAACCTGAGATCTTTCCTATAACATGAGATGTGATATCCAACTCCTTCCCATTGCAATTCTGAGACCCTTCCTATAGCATGCTATATGATATCCAAGTCCTTCCCATTCCAATCCTGAGACCCTTCCTATAACATGAGATGTGATATCCAACTCCTTCCCATTCCAACCTGAGACCCTTCCTATAGCATGAGATGGGATATCCAACTCCTTCCAAATCCAATACTGATACCCTTTCGATAGCATGAGATGTGATATCCCAATGCTTCTACCAAACCTGAGACCCATACTATGGCATGAGATGTGATATAAAACTCCTTCCCCTTCCAAACCTGAGACCCTCCCTTTAGCATGAGATGTGATATCCAACTCCTTCCCATTCCAATCCTGAGACCCTTCTGATAGCACGAGATGTGATATCTCAATGCCTCTAATACCAAACCTGAGATCCTACCTCTAACATGAAATGTGATATCCAACTCCTTCCCTTTCCAAACCTGAGACCCTGCCTATAGCATGAGATGTGATATCCAAGTCCTTCCCATTCCAATCATGAGACCCTTCCTATAGCTTGTGATGTGATATCTCAATGCTTATACCAAACCTGAGACCCTTCCTATGGCATGAGATGTCATATACAACTCCTTCCCATTCCAATCATGAGACCCTTCCTATAGCATGAGATGTGATATCTCAATGCTTATACCAAACCCGAGACCCTTCCTATAGCATGAGATGTGATATCCAACTTCTTCCCATTCCAATCCTGAGACCCTTCCTATAACATGAGATTTGATGTCTCAATGCTTCTAATACCAAACCTGAGATCTTTCCTATAACATGAGATGTGATATCCAACTCCTTCCCATTCCAATTCTGAGACCCGTCCTATAGCATGAGATATGATATCAAAGTCCTTCCCATTCCAATCCTGAGACCCTTCCTATAACATGAGATGTGATATCCAACTCCTTCCCATTCCAACCTGAGACCCTTCCTATAGCATGAGATGGGATATCCAACTCCTTCCAAATCCAATACTGATACCCTTCCGATAGCATGAGATGTGATATCCCAATGCTTCTACCAAACCTGAGACCCATACTATGGCCTGAGATGTGATATCAAACTCCTTCCCCTTCCAAACCTGAGACCCTCCCTTTAGCATGAGATGTGATATCCAACTCCTTCCCATTCCAATCCTGAGACCCTTCTGATAGCACGAGATGTGATATCTCAATGCCTCTAATACCAAACCTGAGATCCTACCTCTAACATGAAATGTGATATCCAACTCCTTCCCTTTCCAAACCTGAGACCCTCCCTTTAGCATGAGATGTGATATCCAAGTCCTTCCCATTCCAATCCCGAGACCCTTCTGATAGCATGAGATGTGATATCTCAATGCCTCTAATACCAAACCTGAGATCCTACCTCTAACATGAAATGTGATATCCATCTCCTTCGCTTTCCAAACCTGAGACCCTGCCTATAGCATGAGATGTGATATCCAAGTCCTTCCCAATCCAATCCTGAGACCCTTCCTATAGCATGTGATGTGATATCTCAATGCTTATACCAAACCTGAGACCCTTCCTATGGCATGAGATGTCATATACAACTCCTTCCCATTCCAATCCTGAGACCCTTCCTATAGCATGAGATGTGATATCTCAATGCTTATACCAAGCCTGAGACCCTTCCTATAGCATGAGATGTGATATCCAACTTCTTCCCATTCCAATCCTGAGACCCTTCCTATAACATGAGATTTGATGTCTCAATGCTTCTAATACCAAACCTGAGATCTTTCCTATAACATGAGATGTGATATCCAACTCCTTCCCATTCCAATTCTGAGACCCGTCCTATAGCATGAGATATGATATCCAAGTCCTTCCCATTCCAATCCTGAGACCCTTCCTATAACATGAGATGTGATATCCAACTCCTTCCCATTCCAACCTGAGACCCTTCCTATAGCATGAGATGGGATATCCAACTCCTTCCAAATCCAATACTGATACCCTTCCGATAGCATGAGATGTGATATCCCAAAGCTTCTACCAAACCTGAGACCCATACTATGGCATGAGATGTGATATCAAACTCCTTCCCCTTCCAAACCTGAGACCCTCTCTTTAGCATGGGATGTGATATCCAACTCCTTCCCATTCCAATCCTGAGACCCTTCTGATAGCACGAGATGTGATATCTCAATGCCTCTAATACCAAACCTGAGATCCTACCTCTAACATGAAATGTGATATCCAACTCCTTCCCTTTCCAAACCTGAGACCCTGCCTATAGCATGAGATGTGATATCCAAGTCCTTCCCATTCCAATCCTGAGACCCTTCCTATAGCATGTGATGTGATATCTCAATGCTTATACCAAACCTGAGACCCTTCCTATGGCATGAGATGTCATACACAACTCCTTCCCATTCCAATCCTGAGACCCTTCCTATAGCATTAGATGTGATATCTCAATGCTTATACCAAACCTGAGACCCTTCCTATAGCATGAGATGTGATATCCAACTTCTTCCCATTCCAATCCTGAGACCCTTCCTATAACATGAGATTTGATGTCTCAATGCTTCTAATACCAAACCTGAGATCTTTCCTATAACATGAGATGTGAGATCCAACTCCTTCCCATTCCAATTCTGAGACCCGTCCTATAGCATGAGATATGATATCCAAGTCCTTCCCATTCCAATCCTGAGACCCTTCCTATAACATGAGATGTGATATCCAACTCCTTCCCATTCCAACCTGAGACCCTTCCTATAGCATGAGATGGGATATCCAACTCCTTCCAAATCCAATACTGATACCCTTCCGATAGCATGAGATGTGATATCCCAATGCTTCTACCAAACCTGAGACCCATACTATGGCATGAGATGTGATATCAAACTCCTTCCCCTTCCAAACCTGAGACCCTCCCTTTAGCATGAGATGTGATATCCAACTCCTTCCCATTCCAATCCTGAGACCCTTCTGATAGCACGAGATGTGATATCTCAATGCCTCTAATACCAAACCTGAGATCCTACCTCTAACATGAAATGTGATATCCAACTCCTTCCCTTTCCAAACCTGAGACCCGGCCTATAGCATGAGATGTGATATCCAAGTCCTTCCCATTCCAATCCTGAGACCCTTCCTATAGCATGTGATGTGATATCTCAATGCTTATACCAAACCTGAGACCCTTCCTATGGCATGAGATGTCATATACAACTCCTTCCCATTCCAATCCTGAGACCCTTCCTATAGCATTAGATGTGATATCTCAATGCTTATACCAAACCTGAGACCCTTCCTATAGCATGAGATGTGATATCCAACTTCTTCCCATTCCAATCCTGAGACCCTTCCTATAACATGAGATTTGATGTCTCAATGCTTCTAATACCAAACCTGAGATCTTTCCTATAACATGAGATGTGATATCCAACTCCTTCCCATTCCAATTCTGAGACCCGTCCTATAGCATGAGATATGATATCCAAGTCCTTCCCATTCCAATCCTGAGACCCTTCCTATAACATGATATGTGATATCCAACTCCTTCCCATTCCAACCTGAGACCCTTCCTATAGCATGAGATGGGATATCCAACTCCTTCCAAATCCAATACTGATACCCTTCCGATAGCATGAGATGTGATATCCCAATGCTTCTACCAAACCTGAGACCCATACTATGGCATGAGATGTGATATCAAACTCCTTCCCCTTCCAAACCTGAGACCCTCCCTTTAGCATGAGATGTGATATCCAACTCCTTCCCATTCCAATCCCGAGACCCTTCTGATAGCATGAGATGTGATATCTCAATGCCTCTAATACCAAACCTGAGATCCTACCTCTAACATGAAATGTGATATCCATCTCCTTCGCTTTCCAAACCTGAGACCCTGCCTATAGCATGAGATGTGATATCCAAGTCCTTCCCAATCCAATCCTGAGACCCTTCCTATAGCATGTGATGTGATATCTCAATGCTTATACCAAACCTGAGACCCTTCCTATGGCATGAGATGTCATATACAACTCCTTCCCATTCCAATCCTGAGACCCTTCCTATAGCATGAGATGTGATATCTCAATGCTTATACCAAGCCTGAGACCCTTCCTATAGCATGAGATGTGATATCCAACTTCTTCCCATTCCAATCCTGAGACCCTTCCTATAACATGAGATTTGATGTCTCAATGCTTCTAATACCAAACCTGAGATCTTTCCTATAACATGAGATGTGATATCCAACTCCTTCCCATTCCAATTCTGAGACCCGTCCTATAGCATGAGATATGATATCCAAGTCCTTCCCATTCCAATCCTGAGACCCTTCCTATAACATGAGATGTGATATCCAACTCCTTCCCATTCCAACCTGAGACCCTTCCTATAGCATGAGATGGGATATCCAACTCCTTCCAAATCCAATACTGATACCCTTCCGATAGCATGAGATGTGATATCCCAATGCTTCTACCAAACCTGAGACCCATACTATGGCATGAGATGTGATATCAAACTCCTTCCCCTTCCAAACCTGAGACCCTCCCTTTAGCATGAGATGTGATATCCAACTCCTTCCCATTCCAATCCTGAGACCCTTCTGATAGCACGAGATGTGATATCTCAATGCCTCTAATACCAAACCTGAGATCCTACCTCTAACATGAAATGTGATATCCAACTCCTTCCCTTTCCAAACCTGAGACCCTGCCTATAGCATGAGATGTGATATCCAAGTCCTTCCCATTCCAATCCTGAGACCCTTCCTATAGCATGTGATGTGATATCTCAATGCTTATACCAAACCTGAGACCCTTCCTATGGCATGAGATGTCATATACAACTCCTTCCCATTCCAATCCTGAGACCCTTCCTATAGCATGAGATGTGATATCTCAATGCTTATACCAAACCTGAGACCCTTCCTATAACATGAGATGGGATATCCAACTCCTTCCCATTCCAATCCTGAGCCACTTCCGATAGCAGAGTTGTGATATCTCAATGCTTATACCAAACCTGAGACCCTTCCTATAACATGAGATGTGATATCCAAATCATTCCCATTCCAATCCTGAGACCCTTCCGATACCATGAGATGTGATATCTCAATGCTTCTAATACCAAATCTGAGATCCTTCCTATAGTATATTTGATATCCAACTCCTTCCCATTCCAAACATGAGACCCTTCCTATAGCAAGAATGTAATATCCAACTCCTACCCATTCCAATCCTGAGACCATTCCTATAGCATGAGATGTGATATATAAATGCTTCTAATACCAAACCTGAGACCCTTCCTATGACATGAGATATGATATCCAAATCCTTCCCATTCCAATCCTGAGACCCTTCCGATAGCATGAGATGTGATATCTCAATGCTTCTAATACCAAATCTGAGATCCTTCCTATAGCATGAGATGTGATATCCAACTTCTTCCCATTCCAATCCTGAGACCCTTCCTATAACATGAGATGTGATGTCTCAATGCTTCTAATACCAAACCTGAGATCTTTCCTATAACATGAGATGTGATATCCAACTCCTTCCCATTGCAATTCTGAGACCCTTCCTATAGCATGCGATATGATATCCAAGTCCTTCCCATTCCAATCCTGAGACCCTTCCTATAACATGAGATGTGATATCCAACTCCTTCCCATTCCAACCTGAGACCCTTCCTATAGCATGAGATGGGATATCCAACTCCTTCCAAATCCAATACTGATACCCTTTCGATAGCATGAGATGTGATATCCCAATGCTTCTACCAAACCTGAGACCCATACTATGGCATGAGATGTGATATAAAACTCCTTCCCCTTCCAAACCTGAGACCCTCCCTTTAGCATGAGATGTGATATCCAACTCCTTCCCATTCCAATCCTGAGACCCTTCTGATAGCACGAGATGTGATATCTCAATGCCTCTAATACCAAACCTGAGATCCTACCTCTAACATGAAATGTGATATCCAACTCCTTCCCATTCCAACCTGAGACCCTTCCTATAGCATGAGATGGGATATCCAACTCCTTCCAAATCCAATACTGATACCCTTCCGATAGCATGAGATGTGATATCCCAATGCTTCTACCAAACCTGAGACCCATACTATGGCATGAGATGTGATATCAAACTCCTTCCCCTTCCAAACCTGAGACCCTCCCTTTAGCATGAGATGTGATATCCAACTCCTTCCCATTCCAATCCTGAGACCCTTCTGATAGCACGAGATGTGATATCTCAATGCCTCTAATACCAAACCTGAGATCCTACCTCTAACATGAAATGTGATATCCAACTCCTTCCCTTTCCAAACCTGAGACCCTGCCTATAGCATGAGATGTGATATCCAAGTCCTTCCCATTCCAATCCTGAGAACCTTCCTATAGCATGTGATGTGATATCTCAATGCTTATACCAAACCTGAGACCCTTCCTATGGCATGAGATGTCTTATACAACTCCTTCCCATTCCAATCCTGAGACCCTTCCTATAGCATTAGATGTGATATCTCAATGCTTATACCAAACCTGAGACCCTTCCTATAGCATGAGATGTGAAATCCAACTTCTTCCCATTCCAATCCTGAGACCCTTCCTATAACATGAGATTTGATGTCTCAATGCTTCTAATACCAAACCTGAGATCTTTCCTATAACATGAGATGTGATATCCAACTCCTTCCCATTCCAATTCTGAGACCCGTCCTATAGCATGAGATATGATATCCAAGTCCTTCCCATTCCAATCCTGAGACCCTTCCTATAACATGAGATGTGATATCCAACTCCTTCCCATTCCAACCTGAGACCCTTCCTATAGCATGAGATGGGATATCCAACTCCTTCCAAATCCAATACTGATACCCTTCCGATAGCATGAGATGTGATATCCCAATGCTTCTACCAAACCTGAGACCCATACTATGGCATGAGATGTGATATCAAACTCCTTCCCCTTCCAAACCTGAGACCCTCCCTTTAGCATGAGATGTGATATCCAACTCCTTCCCATTCCAATCCCGAGACCCTTCTGATAGCATGAGATGTGATATCTCAATGCCTCTAATACCAAACCTGAGATCCTACCTCTAACATGAAATGTGATATCCATCTCCTTCGCTTTCCAAACCTGAGACCCTGCCTATAGCATGAGATGTGATATCCAAGTCCTTCCCAATCCAATCCTGAGACCCTTCCTATAGCATGTGATGTGATATCTCAATGCTTATACCAAACCTGAGACCCTTCCTATGGCATGAGATGTCATATACAACTCCTTCCCATTCCAATCCTGAGACCCTTCCTATAGCATGAGATGTGATATCTCAATGCTTATACCAAACCTGAGACCCTTCCTATAGCTTGAGATGTGATATCCAACTCCTTCCCATTCCAATCCTGAGACCCTTCCGATAGCATGAGATGTGATATCTCAATGCTTATACCAAACCTGAGACCCTTCCTATAACATGAGATGTGATATCCAAATCATTCCCATTCCAATCCTGAGACCCTTCCGATAGCATGAGATGTGATATCTCAATGCTTCTAATACCAAACCTGAGATCTTTCCTATAACATGAGATGTGATATCCAACTCCTTCCCATTCCAATTCTGAGACCCTTCCTATAGCATGCGATATGATATCCAAGTCCTTCCCATTCCAATCCTGAGACCCTTCCTATAAGATGAGATGTGATATCCAACTCCTTCCCATTCCAACCTGAGAGCCTACCTATAGCATGAGATGTGATGTCCAAGTCCATCCCATTCCAATCCTTAGACCCTTCCTACAGCATGCGATGTGATATCTCAATGATTCTAATACCAAACCAGAGACCCGTCCTATAACATGAGATGGGATATCCAACTCCTTCCCATTCCAATCCTGAGCCACTTCTGATAGCAGAGATGTGATATCTCAATGCTTATACCAAACCTGAGACCCTTCCTATAACATGAGATGTGATATCCTAATCATTCCCATTCCAATCCTGAGACCCTTCCGATAGCATGAGATGTGATATCTCAATGCTTCTAATACCAAATCTGAGATCCTTCCTATAGTATATTTGATATCAAACTCCTTCCCATTCCAAACATGAGACCCTTCCTATAGCAAGAATGTAATATCCAACTCCTACCCATTCCAATCCTGAGACCATTCCTATAGCATGAGATGTGATATATAAATGCTTCTAAAACCAAACCTGAGACCCTTCCTATGACATGAGATATGATATCCAAATCCTTCCCATTCCAATCCTGAGACCCTTCCGATAGCATGAGATGTGATATCTCAATGCTTCTAATACCAAATCTGAGATCCTTCTTATAGCATGAGATGTGATATCCAACTTCTTCCCATTCCAATCCTGAGACCCTTCCTATAACATGAGATTTGATGTCTCAATGCTTCTAATACCAAACCTGAGATCTTTCCTATAACATGAGATGTGATATCCAACTCCTTCCCATTCCAATTCTGAGACCCGTCCTATAGCATGAGATATGATATCCAAGTCCTTCCCATTCCAATCCTGAGACCCTTCCTGTAACATGAGATGTGATATCCAACTCCTTCCCATTCCAACCTGAGACCCTTCCTATAGCATGAGATGGGATATCCAACTCCTTCCAAATCCAATACTGATACCCTTCTGATAGCATGAGATGTGATATCCCAATGCTTCTACCAAACCTGAGACCCATACTATGGCATGAGATGTGATATCAAACTCCTTCCCCTTCCAAACCTGAGACCCTCCCTTTAGCATGAGATGTGATATCCAACTCCTTCCCATTCCAATCCTGAGACCCTTCTGATAGCATGAGATGTGATATCTCAATGCCTCTAATACCAAACCTGAGATCCTACCTCTAACATGAAATGTGATATCCATCTCCTTCGCTTTCCAAACCTGAGACCCTGCCTATAGCATGAGATGTGATATCCAAGTCCTTCCCAATCCAATCCTGAGACCCTTCCTATAGCATGTGATGTGATATCTCAATGCTTATACCAAACCTGAGACCCTTCCTATGGCATGAGATGTCATATACAACTCCTTCCCATTCCAATCCTGAGACCCTTCCTATAGCATGAGATGTGATATCTCAATGCTTATACCAAGCCTGAGACCCTTCCTATAGCATGAGATGTGATATCCAACTTCTTCCCATTCCAATCCTGAGACCCTTCCGATAGCATGAGATGTGATATCTCAATGCTTATACCAAACCTGAGACCCTTCCTATAACATGAGATGTGATATCCAAATCATTCCCATTCCAATCCTGAGACCCTTCCGATAGCATGAGATGTGATATCTCAATGCTTCTAATACCAAACCTGAGATCTTTCCTATAACATGAGATGTGATATCCAACTCCTTCCCATTCCAATCCTGAGACCCTTCCTATAGCATGAGATGTGATATCTCAATGCTTATACCAAGCCTGAGACCCTTCCTATAGCATGAGATGTGATATCCAACTTCTTCCCATTCCAATCCTGAGACCCTTCCGATAGCATGAGATGTGATATCTCAATGCTTATACCAAACCTGAGACCCTTCCTATAACATGAGATGTGATATCCAAATCATTCCCATTCCAATCCTGAGACCCTTCCGATAGCATGAGATGTGATATCTCAATGCTTCTAATACCAAATCTGAGATCCTTCCTATAGTATATTTGATATCCAACTCCTTCCCATTCCAAACATGAGACCCTTCCTATAGCAAGAATGTAATATCCAACTCCTACCCATTCCAATCCTGAGACCATTCCTATAGCATGAGATGTGATATATAAATGCTTCTAAAACCAAACCTGAGACCCTTCCTATGACATGAGATATGATATCCAAATCCTTCCCATTCCAATCCTGAGACCCTTCCGATAGCATGAGATGTGATATCTCAATGCTTCTAATACCAAATCTGAGATCCTTCTTATAGCATGAGATGTGATATCCAACTTCTTCCCATTCCAATCCTGAGACCCTTCCAATAACATGAGATTTGATGTCTCAATGCTTCTAATACCAAACCTGAGATCTTTCCTATAACATGAGATGTGATATCCAACTCCTTCCCATTCCAATTCTGAGACCCGTCCTATAGCATGAGATATGATATCCAAGTCCTTCCCATTCCAATCCTGAGACCCTTCCTGTAACATGAGATGTGATATCCAACTCCTTCCCATTCCAACCTGAGACCCTTCCTATAGCATGAGATGGGATATCCAACTCCTTCCAAATCCAATACTGATACCCTTCTGATAGCATGAGATGTGATATCCCAATGCTTCTACCAAACCTGAGACCCATACTATGGCATGAGATGTGATATCAAACTCCTTCCCCTTCCAAACCTGAGACCCTCCCTTTAGCATGAGATGTGATATCCAACTCCTTCCCATTCCAATCCTGAGACCCTTCTGATAGCATGAGATGTGATATCTCAATGCCTCTAATACCAAACCTGAGATCCTACCTCTAACATGAAATGTGATATCCATCTCCTTCGCTTTCCAAACCTGAGACCCTGCCTATAGCATGAGATGTGATATCCAAGTCCTTCCCAATCCAATCCTGAGACCCTTCCTATAGCATGTGATGTGATATCTCAATGCTTATACCAAACCTGAGACCCTTCCTATGGCATGAGATGTCATATACAACTCCTTCCCATTCCAATCCTGAGACCCTTCCTATAGCATGAGATGTGATATCTCAATGCTTATACCAAGCCTGAGACCCTTCCTATAGCATGAGATGTGATATCCAACTTCTTCCCATTCCAATCCTGAGACCCTTCCTATAACATGAGATTTGATGTCTCAATGCTTCTAATACCAAACCTGAGATCTTTCCTATAACATGAGATGTGATATCCAACTCCTTCCCATTCCAATTCTGAGACCCGTCCTATAGCATGAGATATGATATCCAAGTCCTTCCCATTCCAATCCTGAGACCCTTCCTATAACATGAGATGTGATATCCAACTCCTTCCCATTCCAACCTGAGACCCTTCCTATAGCATGAGATGGGATATCCAACTCCTTCCAAATCCAATACTGATACCCTTCCGATAGCATGAGATGTGATATCCCAATGCTTCTACCAAACCTGAGACCCATACTATGGCATGAGATGTGATATTAAAACTCCTTCCCCTTCCAAACCTGAGACCCTCCCTTTAGCATGAGATGTGATATCCAACTCCTTCCCATTCCAATCCTGAGACCCTTCTGATAGCACGAGATGTGATATCTCAATGCCTCTAATACCAAACCTGAGATCCTACCTCTAACATGAAATGTGATATTCAACTCCTTCCCTTTCCAAACCTGAGACCCTGCCTATAGCATGAGATGTGATATCCAAGTCCTTCCCATTCCAGTCCTGAGACCCTTCCTCTAGCATGTGATGTGATATCTCAATGCTTATACCAAACCTGAGACCCTTCCTATGGCATGAGATGTCATATACAACTCCTTCCCATTCCAATCCTGAGACCCTTCCTATAGCATGAGATGTGATATCTCAATGCTTATACCAAACCTGAGACCCTTCCTATAACATGAGATGGGATATCCAACTCCTTCCCATTCCAATCCTGAGCCACTTCCGATAGCAGAGATGTGATATCTCAATGCTTATACCAAACCTGAGACCCTTCCTATAACATGAGATGTGATATCCAAATCATTCCCATTCCAATCCTGAGACCCTTCCGATAGCATGAGATGTGATATCTCAATGCTTCTAATACCAAATCTGAGATCCTTCCTATAGTATATTTGATATCCAACTCCTTCCCATTCCAAACATGAGACCCTTCCTATAGCAAGAATGTAATATCCAACTCCTACCCATTCCAATCCTGAGACCATTCCTATAGCATGAGATGTGATATATAAATGCTTCTAATACCAAACCTGAGACCCTTCCTATGACATGAGATATGATATCCAAATCCTTCCCATTCCAATCCTGAGACCCTTCCGATAGCATGAGATGTGATATCTCAATGCTTCTAATACCAAATCTGAGATCCTTCCTATAGCATGAGATGTGATATCCAACTTCTTCCCATTCCAATCCTGAGACCCTTCCTATAACATGAGATGTGATGTCTCAATGCTTCTAATACCAAACCTGAGATCTTTCCTATAACATGAGATGTGATATCCAACTCCTTCCCATTGCAATTCTGAGACCCTTCCTATAGCATGCGATATGATATCCAAGTCCTTCCCATTCCAATCCTGAGACCCTTCCTATAACATGAGATGTGATATCCAACTCCTTCCCATTCCAACCTGAGACCCTTCCTATAGCATGAGATGGGATATCCAACTCCTTCCAAATCCAATACTGATACCCTTTCGATAGCATGAGATGTGATATCCCAATGCTTCTACCAAACCTGAGACCCATACTATGGCATGAGATGTGATATAAAACTCCTTCCCCTTCCAAACCTGAGACCCTCCCTTTAGCATGAGATGTGATATCCAACTCCTTCCCATTCCAATCCTGAGACCCTTCTGATAGCTCGAGATGTGATATCTCAATGCCTCTAATACCAAACCTGAGATCCTACCTCTAACATGAAATGTGATATCCAACTCCTTCCCTTTCCAAACCTGAGACCCTGCCTATAGCATGAGATGTGATATCCAAGTCCTTCCCATTCCAATCATGAGACCCTTCCTATAGCATGTGATGTGATATCTCAATGCTTATACCAAACCTGAGACCCTTCCTATGGCATGAGATGTCATATGCAACTCCTTCCCATTCCAATCCTGAGACCCTTCCTATAGCATGAGATGTGATATCTCAATGCTTATACCAAACCTGAGACCCTTCCTATAGCATGAGATGTGATATCCAACTTCTTCCCATTCCAATCCTGAGACCCTTCCTATAACATGAGATTTGATGTCTCAATGCTTCTAATACCAAACCTGAGATCTTTCCTATAACATGAGATGTGATATCCAACTCCTTCCCATTCCAATTCTGAGACCCGTCCTATAGCATGAGATATGATATCCAAGTCCTTCCCATTCCAATCCTGAGACCCTTCCTATAACATGAGATGTGATATCCAACTCCTTCCCATTCCAACCTGAGACCCTTCCTATAGCATGAGATGGGATATCCAACTCCTTCCAAATCCAATACTGATACCCTTCCGATAGCATGAGATGTGATATCCCAATGCTTCTACCAAACCTGAGACCCATACTATGGCCTGAGATGTGATATCAAACTCCTTCCCCTTCCAAACCTGAGACCCTCCCTTTAGCATGAGATGTGATATCCAACTCCTTCCCATTCCAATCCTGAGACCCTTCTGATAGCACGAGATGTGATATCTCAATGCCTCTAATACCAAACCTGAGATCCTACCTCTAACATGAAATGTGATATCCAACTCCTTCCCTTTCCAAACCTGAGACCCTGCCTATAGCATGAGATGTGATATCCAAGTCCTTCCCATTCCAATCCTGAGACCCTTCCTATAGCATGTGATGTGATATCTCAATGCTTATACCAAACCTGAGACCCTTCCTATGGCATGAGATGTCATATACAACTCCTTCCCATTCCAATCCTGAGACCCTTCCTATAGCATTAGATGTGATATCTCAATGCTTATACCAAACCTGAGACCCTTCCTATAGCATGAGATGTGATATCCAACTTCTTCCCATTCCAATCCTGAGACCCTTCCTATAACATGAGATTTGATGTCTCAATGCTTCTAATACCAAACCTGAGATCTTTCCTATAACATGAGATGTGATATCCAACTCCTTCCCATTCCAATTCTGAGACCCGTCCTATAGCATGAGATATGATATCCAAGTCCTTCCCATTCCAATCCTGAGACCCTTCCTATAACATGAGATGTGATATCCAACTCCTTCCCATTCCAACCTGAGACCCTTCCTATAGCATGAGATGGGATATCCAACTCCTTCCAAATCCAATACTGATACCCTTCCGATAGCATGAGATGTGATATCCCAATGCTTCTACCAAACCTGAGACCCATACTATGGCATGAGATGTGATATCAAACTCCTTCCCCTTCCAAACCTGAGACCCTCCCTTTAGCATGAGATGTGATATCCAACTCCTTCCCATTCCAATCCCGAGACCCTTCTGATAGCATGAGATGTGATATCTCAATGCCTCTAATACCAAACCTGAGATCCTACCTCTAACATGAAATGTGATATCCATCTCCTTCGCTTTCCAAACCTGAGACCCTGCCTATAGCATGAGATGTGATATCCAAGTCCTTCCCAATCCAATCCTGAGACCCTTCCTATAGCATGTGATGTGATATCTCAATGCTTATACCAAACCTGAGACCCTTCCTATGGCATGAGATGTCATATACAACTCCTTCCCATTCCAATCCTGAGACCCTTCCTATAGCATGAGATGTGATATCTCAATGCTTATACCAAGCCTGAGACCCTTCCTATAGCATGAGATGTGATATCCAACTTCTTCCCATTCCAATCCTGAGACCCTTCCTATAACATGAGATTTGAAGTCTCAATGCTTCTAATATCAAACCTGAGATCTTTCCTATAACATGAGATGTGATATCCAACTCCTTCCCATTCCAATTCTGAGACCCGTCCTATAGCATGAGATATGATATCCAAGTCCTTCCCATTCCAATCCTGAGACCCTTCCTATAACATGAGATGTGATATCCAACTCCTTCCCATTCCAACCTGAAACCCTTCCTATAGCATGAGATGGGATATCCAACTCCTTCCAAATAGAATACTGATACCCTTCCGATATCATGAGATGTGATATCCCAATGCTTCTACCAAACCTGAGACCCATACTATGGCATGAGATGTGATATCAAACTCCTTCCCCTTCCAAACCTGAGACCCTCCCTTTAGCATGAGATGTGATATCCAACTCCTTCCCATTCCAATCCTGAGACCCTTCTGATAGCACGAGATGTGATATCTCAATGCCTCTAATACCAAACCTGAGATCCTACCTCTAACATGAAATGTGATATCCAACTCCTTCCCTTTCCAAACCTGAGACCCTGCCTATAGCATGAGATGTGATATCCAAGTCCTTCCCATTCCAATACTGAGACCCTTCCTATAGCATGTGATGTGATATCTCAATGCTTATACCAAACCTGAGACCCTTCCTATGGCATGAGATGTCATATACAACTCCTTCCCATTCCAATCCTGAGACCCTTCCTATAGCATGAGATGTGATATCTCAATGCTTATACCAAACCTGAGACCCTTCCTATAACATGAGATGGGATATCCAACTCCTTCCCATTCCAATCCTGAGCCACTTCCGATAGCAGAGTTGTGATATCTCAATGCTTATACCAAACCTGAGACCCTTCCTATAACATGAGATGTGATATCCAAATCATTCCCATTCCAATCCTGAGACCCTTCCGATACCATGAGATGTGATATCTCAATGCTTCTAATACCAAATCTGAGATCCTTCCTATAGTATATTTGATATCCAACTCCTTCCCATTCCAAACATGAGACCCTTCCTATAGCAAGAATGTAATATCCAACTCCTACCCATTCCAATCCTGAGACCATTCCTATAGCATGAGATGTGATATATAAATGCTTCTAATACCAAACCTGAGACCCTTCCTATGACATGAGATATGATATCCAAATCCTTCCCATTCCAATCCTGAGACCCTTCCGATAGCATGAGATGTGATATCTCAATGCTTCTAATACCAAATCTGAGATCCTTCCTATAGCATGAGATGTGATATCCAACTTCTTCCCATTCCAATCCTGAGACCCTTCCTATAACATGAGATGTGATGTCTCAATGCTTCTAATACCAAACCTGAGATCTTTCCTATAACATGAGATGTGATATCCAACTCCTTCCCATTGCAATTCTGAGACCCTTCCTATAGCATGCGATATGATATCCAAGTCCTTCCCATTCCAATCCTGAGACCCTTCCTATAACATGAGATGTGATATCCAACTCCTTCCCATTCCAACCTGAGACCCTTCCTATAGCATGAGATGGGATATCCAACTCCTTCCAAATCCAATACTGATACCCTTTCGATAGCATGAGATGTGATATCCCAATGCTTCTACCAAACCTGAGACCCATACTATGGCATGAGATGTGATATAAAACTCCTTCCCCTTCCAAACCTGAGACCCTCCCTTTAGCATGAGATGTGATATCCAACTCCTTCCCATTCCAATCCTGAGACCCTTCTGATAGCACGAGATGTGATATCTCAATGCCTCTAATACCAAACCTGAGATCCTACCTCTAACATGAAATGTGATATCCAACTCCTTCCCATTCCAACCTGAGACCCTTCCTATAGCATGAGATGGGATATCCAACTCCTTCCAAATCCAATACTGATACCCTTCCGATAGCATGAGATGTGATATCCCAATGCTTCTACCAAACCTGAGACCCATACTATGGCATGAGATGTGATATCAAACTCCTTCCCCTTCCAAACCTGAGACCCTCCCTTTAGCATGAGATGTGATATCCAACTCCTTCCCATTCCAATCCTGAGACCCTTCTGATAGCACGAGATGTGATATCTCAATGCCTCTAATACCAAACCTGAGATCCTACCTCTAACATGAAATGTGATATCCAACTCCTTCCCTTTCCAAACCTGAGACCCTGCCTATAGCATGAGATGTGATATCCAAGTCCTTCCCATTCCAATCCTGAGAACCTTCCTATAGCATGTGATGTGATATCTCAATGCTTATACCAAACCTGAGACCCTTCCTATGGCATGAGATGTCTTATACAACTCCTTCCCATTCCAATCCTGAGACCCTTCCTATAGCATTAGATGTGATATCTCAATGCTTATACCAAACCTGAGACCCTTCCTATAGCATGAGATGTGAAATCCAACTTCTTCCCATTCCAATCCTGAGACCCTTCCTATAACATGAGATTTGATGTCTCAATGCTTCTAATACCAAACCTGAGATCTTTCCTATAACATGAGATGTGATATCCAACTCCTTCCCATTCCAATTCTGAGACCCGTCCTATAGCATGAGATATGATATCCAAGTCCTTCCCATTCCAATCCTGAGACCCTTCCTATAACATGAGATGTGATATCCAACTCCTTCCCATTCCAACCTGAGACCCTTCCTATAGCATGAGATGGGATATCCAACTCCTTCCAAATCCAATACTGATACCCTTCCGATAGCATGAGATGTGATATCCCAATGCTTCTACCAAACCTGAGACCCATACTATGGCATGAGATGTGATATCAAACTCCTTCCCCTTCCAAACCTGAGACCCTCCCTTTAGCATGAGATGTGATATCCAACTCCTTCCCATTCCAATCCCGAGACCCTTCTGATAGCATGAGATGTGATATCTCAATGCCTCTAATACCAAACCTGAGATCCTACCTCTAACATGAAATGTGATATCCATCTCCTTCGCTTTCCAAACCTGAGACCCTGCCTATAGCATGAGATGTGATATCCAAGTCCTTCCCAATCCAATCCTGAGACCCTTCCTATAGCATGTGATGTGATATCTCAATGCTTATACCAAACCTGAGACCCTTCCTATGGCATGAGATGTCATATACAACTCCTTCCCATTCCAATCCTGAGACCCTTCCTATAGCATGAGATGTGATATCTCAATGCTTATACCAAACCTGAGACCCTTCCTATAGCTTGAGATGTGATATCCAACTCCTTCCCATTCCAATCCTGAGACCCTTCCGATAGCATGAGATGTGATATCTCAATGCTTATACCAAACCTGAGACCCTTCCTATAACATGAGATGTGATATCCAAATCATTCCCATTCCAATCCTGAGACCCTTCCGATAGCATGAGATGTGATATCTCAATGCTTCTAATACCAAACCTGAGATCTTTCCTATAACATGAGATGTGATATCCAACTCCTTCCCATTCCAATTCTGAGACCCTTCCTATAGCATGCGATATGATATCCAAGTCCTTCCCATTCCAATCCTGAGACCCTTCCTATAAGATGAGATGTGATATCCAACTCCTTCCCATTCCAACCTGAGAGCCTACCTATAGCATGAGATGTGATGTCCAAGTCCATCCCATTCCAATCCTTAGACCCTTCCTACAGCATGCGATGTGATATCTCAATGATTCTAATACCAAACCAGAGACCCGTCCTATAACATGAGATGGGATATCCAACTCCTTCCCATTCCAATCCTGAGCCACTTCTGATAGCAGAGATGTGATATCTCAATGCTTATACCAAACCTGAGACCCTTCCTATAACATGAGATGTGATATCCTAATCATTCCCATTCCAATCCTGAGACCCTTCCGATAGCATGAGATGTGATATCTCAATGCTTCTAATACCAAATCTGAGATCCTTCCTATAGTATATTTGATATCCAACTCCTTCCCATTCCAAACATGAGACCCTTCCTATAGCAAGAATGTAATATCCAACTCCTACCCATTCCAATCCTGAGACCATTCCTATAGCATGAGATGTGATATATAAATGCTTCTAAAACCAAACCTGAGACCCTTCCTATGACATGAGATATGATATCCAAATCCTTCCCATTCCAATCCTGAGACCCTTCCGATAGCATGAGATGTGATATCTCAATGCTTCTAATACCAAATCTGAGATCCTTCTTATAGCATGAGATGTGATATCCAACTTCTTCCCATTCCAATCCTGAGACCCTTCCTATAACATGAGATTTGATGTCTCAATGCTTCTAATACCAAACCTGAGATCTTTCCTATAACATGAGATGTGATATCCAACTCCTTCCCATTCCAATTCTGAGACCCGTCCTATAGCATGAGATATGATATCCAAGTCCTTCCCATTCCAATCCTGAGACCCTTCCTGTAACATGAGATGTGATATCCAACTCCTTCCCATTCCAACCTGAGACCCTTCCTATAGCATGAGATGGGATATCCAACTCCTTCCAAATCCAATACTGATACCCTTCTGATAGCATGAGATGTGATATCCCAATGCTTCTACCAAACCTGAGACCCATACTATGGCATGAGATGTGATATCAAACTCCTTCCCCTTCCAAACCTGAGACCCTCCCTTTAGCATGAGATGTGATATCCAACTCCTTCCCATTCCAATCCTGAGACCCTTCCGATAGCATGAGATGTGATATCTCAATGCTTATACCAAACCTGAGACCCTTCCTATAACATGAGATGTGATATCCAAATCATTCCCATTCCAATCCTGAGACCCTTCCGATAGCATGAGATGTGATATCTCAATGCTTCTAATACCAAACCTGAGATCTTTCCTATAACATGAGATGTGATATCCAACTCCTTCCCATTCCAATTCTGAGACCCTTCCTATAGCATGCGATATGATATCCAAGTCCTTCCCATTCCAATCCTGAGACCCTTCCTATAAGATGAGATGTGATATCCAACTCCTTCCCATTCCAACCTGAGAGCCTACCTATAGCATGAGATGTGATGTCCAAGTCCATCCCATTCCAATCCTTAGACCCTTCCTACAGCATGCGATGTGATATCTCAATGATTCTAATACCAAACCAGAGACCCGTCCTATAACATGAGATGGGATATCCAACTCCTTCCCATTCCAATCCTGAGCCACTTCTGATAGCAGAGATGTGATATCTCAATGCTTATACCAAACCTGAGACCCTTCCTATAACATGAGATGTGATATCCTAATCATTCCCATTCCAATCCTGAGACCCTTCCGATAGCATGAGATGTGATATCTCAATGCTTCTAATACCAAATCTGAGATCCTTCCTATAGTATATTTGATATCCAACTCCTTCCCATTCCAAACATGAGACCCTTCCTATAGCAAGAATGTAATATCCAACTCCTACCCATTCCAATCCTGAGACCATTCCTATAGCATGAGATGTGATATATAAATGCTTCTAAAACCAAACCTGAGACCCTTCCTATGACATGAGATATGATATCCAAATCCTTCCCATTCCAATCCTGAGACCCTTCCTATAACATGAGATTTGATGTCTCAATGCTTCTAATACCAAACCTGAGATCTTTCCTATAACATGAGATGTGATATCCAACTCCTTCCCATTCCAATTCTGAGACCCGTCCTATAGCATGAGATATGATATCCAACTCCTTCCCATTCCAAACATGAGACCCTTCCTATAGCAAGAATGTAATATCCAACTCCTACCCATTCCAATCCTGAGACCATTCCTATAGCATGAGATGTGATATCTCAATGCTTCTAATACCAAATCTGAGATCCTTCTTATAGCATGAGATGTGATATCCAACTTCTTCCCATTCCAATCCTGAGACCCTTCCTATAACATGAGATTTGATGTCTCAATGCTTCTAATACCAAACCTGAGATCTTTCCTATAACATGAGATGTGATATCCAACTCCTTCCCATTCCAATTCTGAGACCCGTCCTATAGCATGAGATATGATATCCAAGTCCTTCCCATTCCAATCCTGAGACCCTTCCTGTAACATGAGATGTGATATCCAACTCCTTCCCATTCCAACCTGAGACCCTTCCTATAGCATGAGATGGGATATCCAACTCCTTCCAAATCCAATACTGATACCCTTCTGATAGCATGAGATGTGATATCCCAATGCTTCTACCAAACCTGAGACCCATACTATGGCATGAGATGTGATATCAAACTCCTTCCCCTTCCAAACCTGAGACCCTCCCTTTAGCATGAGATGTGATATCCAACTCCTTCCCATTCCAATCCTGAGACCCTTCTGATAGCATGAGATGTGATATCTCAATGCCTCTAATACCAAACCTGAGATCCTACCTCTAACATGAAATGTGATATCCATCTCCTTCGCTTTCCAAACCTGAGACCCTGCCTATAGCATGAGATGTGATATCCAAGTCCTTCCCAATCCAATCCTGAGACCCTTCCTATAGCATGTGATGTGATATCTCAATGCTTATACCAAACCTGAGACCCTTCCTATGGCATGAGATGTCATATACAACTCCTTCCCATTCCAATCCTGAGACCCTTCCTATAGCATGAGATGTGATATCTCAATGCTTATACCAAGCCTGAGACCCTTCCTATAGCATGAGATGTGATATCCAACTTCTTCCCATTCCAATCCTGAGACCCTTCCTATAACATGAGATTTGATGTCTCAATGCTTCTAATACCAAACCTGAGATCTTTCCTATAACATGAGATGTGATATCCAACTCCTTCCCATTCCAATTCTGAGACCCGTCCTATAGCATGAGATATGATATCCAAGTCCTTCCCATTCCAATCCTGAGACCCTTCCTATAACATGAGATGTGATATCCAACTCCTTCCCATTCCAACCTGAGACCCTTCCTATAGCATGAGATGGGATATCCAACTCCTTCCAAATCCAATACTGATACCCTTCCGATAGCATGAGATGTGATATCCCAATGCTTCTACCAAACCTGAGACCCATACTATGGCATGAGATGTGATATTAAAACTCCTTCCCCTTCCAAACCTGAGACCCTCCCTTTAGCATGAGATGTGATATCCAACTCCTTCCCATTCCAATCCTGAGACCCTTCTGATAGCACGAGATGTGATATCTCAATGCCTCTAATACCAAACCTGAGATCCTACCTCTAACATGAAATGTGATATTCAACTCCTTCCCTTTCCAAACCTGAGACCCTGCCTATAGCATGAGATGTGATATCCAAGTCCTTCCCATTCCAGCCTTGAGACCCTTCCTCTAGCATGTGATGTGATATCTCAATGCTTATACCAAACCTGAGACCCTTCCTATGGCATGAGATGTCATATACAACTCCTTCCCATTCCAATCCTGAGACCCTTCCTATAGCATGAGATGTGATATCTCAATGCTTATACCAAACCTGAGACCCTTCCTATAACATGAGATGGGATATCCAACTCCTTCCCATTCCAATCCTGAGCCACTTCCGATAGCAGAGATGTGATATCTCAATGCTTATACCAAACCTGAGACCCTTCCTATAACATGAGATGTGATATCCAAATCATTCCCATTCCAATCCTGAGACCCTTCCGATAGCATGAGATGTGATATCTCAATGCTTCTAATACCAAATCTGAGATCCTTCCTATAGTATATTTGATATCCAACTCCTTCCCATTCCAAACATGAGACCCTTCCTATAGCAAGAATGTAATATCCAACTCCTACCCATTCCAATCCTGAGACCTTTCCTATAGCATGAGATGTGATATATAAATGCTTCTAATACCAAACCTGAGACCCTTCCTATGACATGAGATATGATATCCAAATCCTTCCCATTCCAATCCTGAGACCCTTCCGATAGCATGAGATGTGATATCTCAATGCTTCTAATACCAAATCTGAGATCCTTCCTATAGCATGAGATGTGATATCCAACTTCTTCCCATTCCAATCCTGAGACCCTTCCTATAACATGAGATGTGATGTCTCAATGCTTCTAATACCAAACCTGAGATCTTTCCTATAACATGAGATGTGATATCCAACTCCTTCCCATTGCAATTCTGAGACCCTTCCTATAGCATGCGATATGATATCCAAGTCCTTCCCATTCCAATCCTGAGACCTTTCCTATAACATGAGATGTGATATCCAACTCCTTCCCATTCCAACCTGAGACCCTTCCTATAGCATGAGATGGGATATCCAACTCCTTCCAAATCCAATACTGATACCCTTTCGATAGCATGAGATGTGATATCCCAATGCTTCTACCAAACCTGAGACCCATACTATGGCATGAGATGTGATATAAAACTCCTTCCCCTTCCAAACCTGAGACCCTCCCTTTAGCATGAGATGTGATATCCAACTCCTTCCCATTCCAATCCTGAGACCCTTCTGATAGCTCGAGATGTGATATCTCAATGCCTCTAATACCAAACCTGAGATCCTACCTCTAACATGAAATGTGATATCCAACTCCTTCCCTTTCCAAACCTGAGACCCTGCCTATAGCATGAGATGTGATATCCAAGTCCTTCCCATTCCAATCATGAGACCCTTCCTATAGCATGTGATGTGATATCTCAATGCTTATACCAAACCTGAGACCCTTCCTATGGCATGAGATGTCATATGCAACTCCTTCCCATTCCAATCCTGAGACCCTTCCTATAGCATGAGATGTGATATCTCAATGCTTATACCAAACCTGAGACCCTTCCTATAGCATGAGATGTGATATCCAACTTCTTCCCATTCCAATCCTGAGACCCTTCCTATAACATGAGATTTGATGTCTCAATGCTTCTAATACCAAACCTGGGATCTTTCCTATAACATGAGATGTGATATCCAACTCCTTCCCATTCCAATTCTGAGACCCGTCCTATAGCATGAGATATGATATCCAAGTCCTTCCCATTCCAATCCTGAGACCCTTCCTATAACATGAGATGTGATATCCAACTCCTTCCCATTCCAACCTGAGACCCTTCCTATAGCATGAGATGGGATATCAACTCCTTCCAAATCCAATACTGATACCCTTCCGATAGCATGAGATGTGATATCCCAATGCTTCTACCAAACCTGAGACCCATACTATGGCCTGAGATGTGATATCAAACTCCTTCCCCTTCCAAACCTGAGACCCTCCCTTTAGCATGAGATGTGATATCCAACTCCTTCCCATTCCAATCCTGAGACCCTTCTGATAGCACGAGATGTGATATCTCAATGCCTCTAATACCAAACCTGAGATCCTACCTCTAACATGAAATGTGATATCCAACTCCTTCCCTTTCCAAACCTGAGACCCTGCCTATAGCATGAGATGTGATATCCAAGTCCTTCCCATTCCAATCCTGAGACCCTTCCTATAGCATGTGATGTGATATCTCAATGCTTATACCAAACCTGAGACCCTTCCTATGGCATGAGATGTCATATACAACTCCTTCCCATTCCAATCCTGAGACCCTTCCTATAGCATTAGATGTGATATCTCAATGCTTATACCAAACCTGAGACCCTTCCTATAGCATGAGATGTGATATCCAACTTCTTCCCATTCCAATCCTGAGACCCTTCCTATAACATGAGATTTGATGTCTCAATGCTTCTAATACCAAACCTGAGATCTTTCCTATAACATGAGATGTGATATCCAACTCCTTCCCATTCCAATTCTGAGACCCGTCCTATAGCATGAGATATGATATCCAAGTCCTTCCCATTCCAATCCTGAGACCCTTCCTATAACATGAGATGTGATATCCAACTCCTTCCCATTCCAACCTGAGACCCTTCCTATAGCATGAGATGGGATATCCAACTCCTTCCAAATCCAATACTGATACCCTTCCGATAGCATGAGATGTGATATCCCAATGCTTCTACCAAACCTGAGACCCATACTATGGCATGAGATGTGATATCAAACTCCTTCCCCTTCCAAACCTGAGACCCTCCCTTTAGCATGAGATGTGATATCCAACTCCTTCCCATTCCAATCCCGAGACCCTTCTGATAGCATGAGATGTGATATCTCAATGCCTCTAATACCAAACCTGAGATCCTACCTCTAACATGAAATGTGATATCCATCTCCTTCGCTTTCCAAACCTGAGACCCTGCCTATAGCATGAGATGTGATATCCAAGTCCTTCCCAATCCAATCCTGAGACCCTTCCTATAGCATGTGATGTGATATCTCAATGCTTATACCAAACCTGAGACCCTTCCTATGGCATGAGATGTCATATACAACTCCTTCCCATTCCAATCCTGAGACCCTTCCTATAGCATGAGATGTGATATCTCAATGCTTATACCAAGCCTGAGACCCTTCCTATAGCATGAGATGTGATATCCAACTTCTTCCCATTCCAATCCTGAGACCCTTCCTATAACATGAGATTTGAAGTCTCAATGCTTCTAATATCAAACCTGAGATCTTTCCTATAACATGAGATGTGATATCCAACTCCTTCCCATTCCAATTCTGAGACCCGTCCTATAGCATGAGATATGATATCCAAGTCCTTCCCATTCCAATCCTGAGACCCTTCCTATAACATGAGATGTGATATCCAACTCCTTCCCATTCCAACCTGAAACCCTTCCTATAGCATGAGATGGGATATCCAACTCCTTCCAAATAGAATACTGATACCCTTCCGATATCATGAGATGTGATATCCCAATGCTTCTACCAAACCTGAGACCCATACTATGGCATGAGATGTGATATCAAACTCCTTCCCCTTCCAAACCTGAGACCCTCCCTTTAGCATGAGATGTGATATCCAACTCCTTCCCATTCCAATCCTGAGACCCTTCTGATAGCACGAGATGTGATATCTCAATGCCTCTAATACCAAACCTGAGATCCTACCTCTAACATGAAATGTGATATCCAACTCCTTCCCTTTCCAAACCTGAGACCCTGCCTATAGCATGAGATGTGATATCCAAGTCCTTCCCATTCCAATCCTGAGACCCTTCCTATAGCATGTGATGTGATATCTCAATGCTTATACCAAACCTGAGACCCTTCCTATGGCATGAGATGTCATATACAACTCCTTCCCATTCCAATCCTGAGACCCTTCCTATAGCATGAGATGTGATATCTCAATGCTTATACCAAACCTGAGACCCTTCCTATAACATGAGATGGGATATCCAACTCCTTCCCATTCCAATCCTGAGCCACTTCCGATAGCAGAGTTGTGATATCTCAATGCTTATACCAAACCTGAGACCCTTCCTATAACATGAGATGTGATATCCAAATCATTCCCATTCCAATCCTGAGACCCTTCCGATAGCATGAGATGTGATATCTCAATGCTTCTAATACCAAATCTGAGATCCTTCCTATAGTATATTTGATATCCAACTCCTTCCCATTCCAAACATGAGACCCTTCCTATAGCAAGAATGTAATATCCAACTCCTACCCATTCCAATCCTGAGACCATTCCTATAGCATGAGATGTGATATATAAATGCTTCTAATACCAAACCTGAGACCCTTCCTATGACATGAGATATGATATCCAAATCCTTCCCATTCCAATCCTGAGACCCTTCCGATAGCATGAGATGTGATAATCAATGCTTCTAATACCAAATCTGAGATCCTTCCTATAGCATGAGATGTGATATCCAACTTCTTCCCATTCCAATCCTGAGACCCTTCCTATAACATGAGATGTGATGTCTCAATGCTTCTAATACCAAACCTGAGATCTTTCCTATAACATGAGATGTGATATCCAACTCCTTCCCATTGCAATTCTGAGACCCTTCATATAGCATGCTATATGATATCCAAGTCCTTCCCATTCCAATCCTGAGACCCTTCCTATAACATGAGATGTGATATCCAACTCCTTCCCATTCCAACCTGAGACCCTTCCTATAGCATGAGATGGGATATCCAACTCCTTCCAAATCCAATACTGATACCCTTTCGATAGCATGAGATGTGATATCCCAATGCTTCTACCAAACCTGAGACCCATACTATGGCATGAGATGTGATATAAAACTCCTTCCCCTTCCAAACCTGAGACCCTCCCTTTAGCATGAGATGTGATATCCAACTCCTTCCCATTCCAATCCTGAGACCCTTCTGATAGCACGAGATGTGATATCTCAATGCCTCTAATACCAAACCTGAGATCCTACCTCTAACATGAAATGTGATATCCAACTCCTTCCCTTTCCAAACCTGAGACCCTGCCTATAGCATGAGATGTGATATCCAAGTCCTTCCCATTCCAATCATGAGACCCTTCCTATAGCTTGTGATGTGATATCTCAATGCTTATACCAAACCTGAGACCCTTCCTATGGCATGAGATGTCATATACAACTCCTTCCCATTCCAATCCTGAGACCCTTCCTATAGCATGAGATGTGATATCTCAATGCTTATACCAAACCTGAGACCCTTCCTATAGCATGAGATGTGATATCCAACTTCTTCCCATTCCAATCCTGAGACCCTTCCTATAACATGAGATTTGATGTCTCAATGCTTCTAATACCAAACCTGAGATCTTTCCTATAACATGAGATGTGATATCCAACTCCTTCCCATTCCAATTCTGAGACCCGTCCTATAGCATGAGATATGATATCAAAGTCCTTCCCATTCCAATCCTGAGACCCTTCCTATAACATGAGATGTGATATCCAACTCCTTCCCATTCCAACCTGAGACCCTTCCTATAGCATGAGATGGGATATCCAACTCCTTCCAAATCCAATACTGATACCCTTCCGATAGCATGAGATGTGATATCCCAATGCTTCTACCAAACCTGAGACCCATACTATGGCCTGATATGTGATATCAAACTCCTTCCCCTTCCAAACCTGAGACCCTCCCTTTAGCATGAGATGTGATATCCAACTCCTTCCCATTCCAATCCTGAGACCCTTCTGATAGCACGAGATGTGATATCTCAATGCCTCTAATACCAAACCTGAGATCCTACCTCTAACATGAAATGTGATATCCAACTCCTTCCCTTTCCAAACCTGAGACCCTCCCTTTAGCATGAGATGTGATATCCAAGTCCTTCCCATTCCAATCCCGAGACCCTTCTGATAGCATGAGATGTGATATCTCAATGCCTCTAATACCAAACCTGAGATCCTACCTCTAACATGAAATGTGATATCCATCTCCTTCGCTTTCCAAACCTGAGACCCTGCCTATAGCATGAGATGTGATATCCAAGTCCTTCCCAATCCAATCCTGAGACCCTTCCTATAGCATGTGATGTGATATCTCAATGCTTATACCAAACCTGAGACCCTTCCTATGGCATGAGATGTCATATACAACTCCTTCCCATTCCAATCCTGAGACCCTTCCTATAGCATGAGATGTGATATCTCAATGCTTATACCAAGCCTGAGACCCTTCCTATAGCATGAGATGTGATATCCAACTTCTTCCCATTCCAATCCTGAGACCCTTCCTATAACATGAGATTTGATGTCTCAATGCTTCTAATACCAAACCTGAGATCTTTCCTATAACATGAGATGTGATATCCAACTCCTTCCCATTCCAATTCTGAGACCCGTCCTATAGCATGAGATATGATATCCAAGTCCTTCCCATTCCAATCCTGAGACCCTTCCTATAACATGAGATGTGATATCCAACTCCTTCCCATTCCAACCTGAGACCCTTCCTATAGCATGAGATGGGATATCCAACTCCTTCCAAATCCAATACTGATACCCTTCCGATAGCATGAGATGTGATATCCCAATGCTTCTACCAAACCTGAGACCCATACTATGGCATGAGATGTGATATCAAACTCCTTCCCCTTCCAAACCTGAGACCCTCCCTTTAGCATGGGATGTGATATCCAACTCCTTCCCATTCCAATCCTGAGACCCTTCTGATAGCACGAGATGTGATATCTCAATGCCTCTAATACCAAACCTGAGATCCTACCTCTAACATGAAATGTGATATCCAACTCCTTCCCTTTCCAAACCTGAGACCCTGCCTATAGCATGAGATGTGATATCCAAGTCCTTCCCATTCCAATCCTGAGACCCTTCCTATAGCATGTGATGTGATATCTCAATGCTTATACCAAACCTGAGACCCTTCCTATGGCATGAGATGTCATACACAACTCCTTCCCATTCCAATCCTGAGACCCTTCCTATAGCATTAGATGTGATATCTCAATGCTTATACCAAACCTGAGACCCTTCCTATAGCATGAGATGTGATATCCAACTTCTTCCCATTCCAATCCTGAGACCCTTCCTATAACATGAGATTTGATGTCTCAATGCTTCTAATACCAAACCTGAGATCTTTCCTATAACATGAGATGTGAGATCCAACTCCTTCCCATTCCAATTCTGAGACCCGTCCTATAGCATGAGATATGATATCCAAGTCCTTCCCATTCCAATCCTGAGACCCTTCCTATAACATGAGATGTGATATCCAACTCCTTCCCATTCCAACCTGAGACCCTTCCTATAGCATGAGATGGGATATCCAACTCCTTCCAAATCCAATACTGATACCCTTCCGATAGCATGAGATGTGATATCCCAATGCTTCTACCAAACCTGAGACCCATACTATGGCATGAGATGTGATATCAAACTCCTTCCCCTTCCAAACCTGAGACCCTCCCTTTAGCATGAGATGTGATATCCAACTCCTTCCCATTCCAATCCTGAGACCCTTCTGATAGCACGAGATGTGATATCTCAATGCCTCTAATACCAAACCTGAGATCCTACCTCTAACATGAAATGTGATATCCAACTCCTTCCCTTTCCAAACCTGAGACCCGGCCTATAGCATGAGATGTGATATCCAAGTCCTTCCCATTCCAATCCTGAGACCCTTCCTATAGCATGTGATGTGATATCTCAATGCTTATACCAAACCTGAGACCCTTCCTATGGCATGAGATGTCATATACAACTCCTTCCCATTCCAATCCTGAGACCCTTCCTATAGCATTAGATGTGATATCTCAATGCTTATACCAAACCTGAGACCCTTCCTATAGCATGAGATGTGATATCCATCTTCTTCCCATTCCAATCCTGAGACCCTTCCTATAACATGAGATTTGATGTCTCAATGCTTCTAATACCAAACCTGAGATCTTTCCTATAACATGAGATGTGATATCCAACTCCTTCCCATTCCAATTCTGAGACCCGTCCTATAGCATGAGATATGATATCCAAGTCCTTCCCATTCCAATCCTGAGACCCTTCCTATAACATGAGATGTGATATCCAACTCCTTCCCATTCCAACCTGAGACCCTTCCTATAGCATGAGATGGGATATCCAACTCCTTCCAAATCCAATACTGATACCCTTCCGATAGCATGAGATGTGATATCCCAATGCTTCTACCAAACCTGAGACCCATACTATGGCATGAGATGTGATATCAAACTCCTTCCCCTTCCAAACCTGAGACCCTCCCTTTAGCATGAGATGTGATATCCAACTCCTTCCCATTCCAATCCCGAGACCCTTCTGATAGCATGAGATGTGATATCTCAATGCCTCTAATACCAAACCTGAGATCCTACCTCTAACATGAAATGTGATATCCATCTCCTTCGCTTTCCAAACCTGAGACCCTGCCTATAGCATGAGATGTGATATCCAAGTCCTTCCCAATCCAATCCTGAGACCCTTCCTATAGCATGTGATGTGATATCTCAATGCTTATACCAAACCTGAGACCCTTCCTATGGCATGAGATGTCATATACAACTCCTTCCCATTCCAATCCTGAGACCCTTCCTATAGCATGAGATGTGATATCTCAATGCTTATACCAAGCCTGAGACCCTTCCTATAGCATGAGATGTGATATCCAACTTCTTCCCATTCCAATCCTGAGACCCTTCCTATAACATGAGATTTGATGTCTCAATGCTTCTAATACCAAACCTGAGATCTTTCCTATAACATGAGATGTGATATCCAACTCCTTCCCATTCCAATTCTGAGACCCGTCCTATAGCATGAGATATGATATCCAAGTCCTTCCCATTCCAATCCTGAGACCCTTCCTATAACATGAGATGTGATATCCAACTCCTTCCCATTCCAACCTGAGACCCTTCCTATAGCATGAGATGGGATATCCAACTCCTTCCAAATCCAATACTGATACCCTTCCGATAGCATGAGATGTGAAATCCCAATGCTTCTACCAAACCTGAGACCCATACTATGGCATGAGATGTGATATCAAACTCCTTCCCCTTCCAAACCTGAGACCCTCCCTTTAGCATGAGATGTGATATCCAACTCCTTCCCATTCCAATCCTGAGACCCTTCTGATAGCACGAGATGTGATATCTCAATGCCTCTAATACCAAACCTGAGATCCTACCTCTAACATGAAATGTGATATCCAACTCCTTCCCTTTCCAAACCTGAGACCCTGCCTATAGCATGAGATGTGATATCCAAGTCCTTCCCATTCCAATCCTGACACCCTTCCTATAGCATGTGATGTGATATCTCAATGCTTATACCAAACCTGAGACCCTTCCTATGGCATGAGATGTCATATACAACTCCTTCCCATTCCAATCCTGAGACCCTTCCTATAGCATGAGATGTGATATCTCAATGCTTATACCAAACCTGAGACCCTTCCTATAACATGAGATGGGATATCCAACTCCTTCCCATTCCAATCCTGAGCCACTTCCGATAGCAGAGTTGTGATATCTCAATGCTTATACCAAACCTGAGACCCTTCCTATAACATGAGATGTGATATCCAAATCATTCCCATTCCAATCCTGAGACCCTTCCGATACCATGAGATGTGATATCTCAATGCTTCTAATACCAAATCTGAGATCCTTCCTATAGTATATTTGATATCCAACTCCTTCCCATTCCAAACATGAGACCCTTCCTATAGCAAGAATGTAATATCCAACTCCTACCCATTCCAATCCTGAGACCATTCCTATAGCATGAGATGTGATATATAAATGCTTCTAATACCAAACCTGAGACCCTTCCTATGACATGAGATATGATATCCAAATCCTTCCCATTCCAATCCTGAGACCCTTCCGATAGCATGAGATGTGATATCTCAATGCTTCTAATACCAAATCTGAGATCCTTCCTATAGCATGAGATGTGATATCCAACTTCTTCCCATTCCAATCCTGAGACCCTTCCTATAACATGAGATGTGATGTCTCAATGCTTCTAATACCAAACCTGAGATCTTTCCTATAACATGAGATGTGATATCCAACTCCTTCCCATTCCAATTCTGAGACCCTTCCTATAGCATGCGATATGATATCCAAGTCCTTCCCATTCCAATCCTGAGACCCTTCCTATAACATGAGATGTGATATCCAACTCCTTCCCATTCCAACCTGAGACCCTTCCTATAGCATGAGATGGGATATCCAACTCCTTCCAAATCCAATACTGATACCCTTTCGATAGCATGAGATGTGATATCCCAATGCTTCTACCAAACCTGAGACCCATACTATGGCATGAGATGTGATATCAAACTCCTTCCCCTTCCAAACCTGAGACCCTCCCTTTAGCATGAGATGTGATATCCAACTCCTTCCCATTCCAATCCCGAGACCCTTCTGATAGCATGAGATGTGATATCTCAATGCCTCTAATACCAAACCTGAGATCCTACCTCTAACATGAAATGTGATATCCATCTCCTTCGCTTTCCAAACCTGAGACCCTGCCTATAGCATGAGATGTGATATCCAAGTCCTTCCCAATCCAATCCTGAGACCCTTCCTATAGCATGTGATGTGATATCTCAATGCTTATACCAAACCTGAGACCCTTCCTATGGCATGAGATGTCATATACAACTCCTTCCCATTCCAATCCTGAGACCCTTCCTATAGCATGAGATGTGATATCTCAATGCTTATACCAAGCCTGAGACCCTTCCTATAGCATGAGATGTGATATCCAACTTCTTCCCATTCCAATCCTGAGACCCTTCCTATAACATGAGATTTGATGTCTCAATGCTTCTAATACCAAACCTGAGATCTTTCCTATAACATGAGATGTGATATCCAACTCCTTCCCATTCCAATTCTGAGACCCGTCCTATAGCATGAGATATGATATCCAAGTCCTTCCCATTCCAATCCTGAGACCCTTCCTATAACATGAGATGTGATATCCAACTCCTTCCCATTCCAACCTGAGACCCTTCCTATAGCATGAGATGGGATATCCAACTCCTTCCAAATCCAATACTGATACCCTTCCGATAGCATGAGATGTGATATCCCAATGCTTCTACCAAACCTGAGACCCATACTATGGCATGAGATGTGATATCAAACTCCTTCCCCTTCCAAACCTGAGACCCTCCCTTTAGCATGAGATGTGATATCCAACTCCTTCCCATTCCAATCCCGAGACCCTTCTGATAGCATGAGATGTGATATCTCAATGCCTCTAATACCAAACCTGAGATCCTACCTCTAACATGAAATGTGATATCCATCTCCTTCGCTTTCCAAACCTGAGACCCTGCCTATAGCATGAGATGGGATATCCAACTCCTTCCAAATCCAATACTGATACCCTTCCGATAGCATGAGATGTGATATCCCAATGCTTCTACCAAACCTGAGACCCATACTATGGCATGAGATGTGATATCAAACTCCTTCCCCTTCCAAACCTGAGACCCTCCCTTTAGCATGAGATGTGATATCCAACTCCTTCCCATTCCAATCCTGAGACCCTTCTGATAGCACGAGATGTGATATCTCAATGCCTCTAATACCAAACCTGAGATCCTACCTCTAACATGAAATGTGATATCCAACTCCTTCCCTTTCCAAACCTGAGACCCTGCCTATAGCATGAGATGTGATATCCAAGTCCTTCCCATTCCAATCCTGAGAACCTTCCTATAGCATGTGATGTGATATCTCAATGCTTATACCAAACCTGAGACCCTTCCTATGGCATGAGATGTCTTATACAACTCCTTCCCATTCCAATCCTGAGACCCTTCCTATAGCATTATATGTGATATCTCAATGCTTATACCAAACCTGAGACCCTTCCTATAGCATGAGATGTGATATCCAACTTCTTCCCATTCCAATCCTGAGACCCTTCCTATAACATGAGATTTGATGTCTCAATGCTTCTAATACCAAACCTGAGATCTTTCCTATAACATGAGATGTGATATCCAACTCCTTCCCATTCCAATTCTGAGACCCGTCCTATAGCATGAGATATGATATCCAAGTCCTTCCCATTCCAATCCTGAGACCCTTCCTATAACATGAGATGTGATATCCAACTCCTTCCCATTCCAACCTGAGACCCTTCCTATAGCATGAGATGGGATATCCAACTCCTTCCAAATCCAATACTGATACCCTTCCGATAGCATGAGATGTGATATCCCAATGCTTCTACCAAACCTGAGACCCATACTATGGCATGAGATGTGATATCAAACTCCTTCCCCTTCCAAACCTGAGACCCTCCCTTTAGCATGAGATGTGATATCCAACTCCTTCCCATTCCAATCCCGAGACCCTTCTGATAGCATGAGATGTGATATCTCAATGCCTCTAATACCAAACCTGAGATCCTACCTCTAACATGAAATGTGATATCCATCTCCTTCGCTTTCCAAACCTGAGACCCTGCCTATAGCATGAGATGTGATATCCAAGTCCTTCCCAATCCAATCCTGAGACCCTTCCTATAGCATGTGATGTGATATCTCAATGCTTATACCAAACCTGAGACCCTTCCTATGGCATGAGATGTCATATACAACTCCTTCCCATTCCAATCCTGAGACCCTTCCTATAGCATGTGATGTGATATCTCAATGCTTATACCAAACCTGAGACCCTTCCTATAGCATGAGATGTGATATCCAACTTCTTCCCATTCCAATCCTGAGACCCTTCCTATAACATGAGATTTGATGTCTCAATGCTTCTAATACCAAACCTGAGATCTTTCCTATAACATGAGATGTGATATCCAACTCCTTCCCATTCCAATTCTGAGACCCGTCCTATAGCATGAGATATGATATCCAAGTCCTTCCCATTCCAATCCTGAGACCCTTCCTATAACATGAGATGTGATATCCAACTCCTTCCCATTCCAACCTGAGACCCTTCCTATAGCATGAGATGGGATATCCAACTCCTTCCAAATCCAATACTGATACCCTTCCGATAGCATGAGATGTGATATCCCAATGCTTCTACCAAACCTGAGACCCATACTATGGCATGAGATGTGATATCAAACTCCTTCCCCTTCCAAACCTGAGACCCTCCCTTTAGCATGAGATGTGATATCCAACTCCTTCCCATTCCAATCCCGAGACCCTTCTGATAGCATGAGATGTGATATCTCAATGCCTCTAATACCAAACCTGAGATCCTACCTCTAACATGAAATGTGATATCCATCTCCTTCGCTTTCCAAACCTGAGACCCTGCCTATAGCATGAGATGTGATATCCAAGTCCTTCCCAATCCAATCCTGAGACCCTTCCTATAGCATGTGATGTGATATCTCAATGCTTATACCAAACCTGAGACCCTTCCTATGGCATGAGATGTCATATACAACTCCTTCCCATTCCAATCCTGAGACCCTTCCTATAGCATGAGATGTGATATCTCAATGCTTATACCAAGCCTGAGACCCTTCCTATAGCATGAGATGTGATATCCAACTTCTTCCCATTCCAATCCTGAGACCCTTCCTATAACATGAGATTTGAAGTCTCAATGCTTCTAATATCAAACCTGAGATCTTTCCTATAACATGAGATGTGATATCCAACTCCTTCCCATTCCAATTCTGAGACCCGTCCTATAGCATGAGATATGATATCCAAGTCCTTCCCATTCCAATCCTGAGACCCTTCCTATAACATGAGATGTGATATCCAACTCCTTCCCATTCCAACCTGAAACCCTTCCTATAGCATGAGATGGGATATCCAACTCCTTCCAAATCCAATACTGATACCCTTCCGATAGCATGAGATGTGATATCCCAATGCTTCTACCAAACCTGAGACCCATACTATGGCATGAGATGTGATATCAAACTCCTTCCCCTTCCAAACCTGAGACCCTCCCTTTAGCATGAGATGTGATATCCAACTCCTTCCCATTCCAATCCTGAGACCCTTCTGATAGCACGAGATGTGATATCTCAATGCCTCTAATACCAAACCTGAGATCCTACCTCTAACATGAAATGTGATATCCAACTCCTTCCCTTTCCAAACCTGAGACCCTGCCTGTAGCATGAGATGTGATATCCAAGTCCTTCCCATTCCAATCCTGACACCCTTCCTATAGCATGTGATGTGATATCTCAATGCTTATACCAAACCTGAGACCCTTCCTATGGCATGAGATGTCATATACAACTCCTTCCCATTCCAATCCTGAGACCCTTCCTATAGCATGAGATGTGATATCTCAATGCTTATACCAAACCTGAGACCCTTCCTATAACATGAGATGGGATATCCAACTCCTTCCCATTCCAATCCTGAGCCACTTCCGATAGCAGAGTTGTGATATCTCAATGCTTATACCAAACCTGAGACCCTTCCTATAACATGAGATGTGATATCCAAATCATTCCCATTCCAATCCTGAGACCCTTCCGATACCATGAGATGTGATATCTCAATGCTTCTAATACCAAATCTGAGATCCTTCCTATAGTATATTTGATATCCAACTCCTTCCCATTCCAAACATGAGACCCTTCCTATAGCAAGAATGTAATATCCAACTCCTACCCATTCCAATCCTGAGACCATTCCTATAGCATGAGATGTGATATATAAATGCTTCTAATACCAAACCTGAGACCCTTCCTATGACATGAGATATGATATCCAAATCCTTCCCATTCCAATCCTGAGACCCTTCCGATAGCATGAGATGTGATAATCAATGCTTCTAATACCAAATCTGCGATCCTTCCTATAGCATGAGATGTGATATCCAACTTCTTCCCATTCCAATCCTGAGACCCTTCCTATAACATGAGATGTGATGTCTCAATGCTTCTAATACCAAACCTGAGATCTTTCCTATAACATGAGATGTGATATCCAACTCCTTCCCATTGCAATTCTGAGACCCTTCCTATAGCATGCTATATGATATCCAAGTCCTTCCCATTCCAATCCTGAGACCCTTCCTATAACATGAGATGTGATATCCAACTCCTTCCCATTCCAACCTGAGACCCTTCCTATAGCATGAGATGGGATATCCAACTCCTTCCAAATCCAATACTGATACCCTTTCGATAGCATGAGATGTGATATCCCAATGCTTCTACCAAACCTGAGACCCATACTATGGCATGAGATGTGATATAAAACTCCTTCCCCTTCCAAACCTGAGACCCTCCCTTTAGCATGAGATGTGATATCCAACTCCTTCCCATTCCAATCCTGAGACCCTTCTGATAGCACGAGATGTGATATCTCAATGCCTCTAATACCAAACCTGAGATCCTACCTCTAACATGAAATGTGATATCCAACTCCTTCCCTTTCCAAACCTGAGACCCTGCCTATAGCATGAGATGTGATATCCAAGTCCTTCCCATTCCAATCATGAGACCCTTCCTATAGCTTGTGATGTGATATCTCAATGCTTATACCAAACCTGAGACCCTTCCTATAGCATGAGATGTCATATACAACTCCTTCCCATTCCAATCCTGAGACCCTTCCTATAGCATGAGATGTGATATCTCAATGCTTATACCAAACCTGAGACCCTTCCTATAGCATGAGATGTGATATCCAACTTCTTCCCATTCCAATCCTGAGACCCTTCCTATAACATGAGATTTGATGTCTCAATGCTTCTAATACCAAACCTGAGATCTTTCCTATAACATGAGATGTGATATCCAACTCCTTCCCATTCCAATTCTGAGACCCGTCCTATAGCATGAGATATGATATCAAAGTCCTTCCCATTCCAATCCTGAGACCCTTCCTATAACATGAGATGTGATATCCAACTCCTTCCCATTCCAACCTGAGACCCTTCCTATAGCATGAGATGGGATATCCAACTCCTTCCAAATCCAATACTGATACCCTTCCGATAGCATGAGATGTGATATCCCAATGCTTCTACCAAACCTGAGACCCATACTATGGCCTGATATGTGATATCAAACTCCTTCCCCTTCCAAACCTGAGACCCTCCCTTTAGCATGAGATGTGATATCCAACTCCTTCCCATTCCAATCCTGAGACCCTTCTGATAGCACGAGATGTGATATCTCAATGCCTCTAATACCAAACCTGAGATCCTACCTCTAACATGAAATGTGATATCCAACTCCTTCCCTTTCCAAACCTGAGACCCTCCCTTTAGCATGAGATGTGATATCCAAGTCCTTCCCATTCCAATCCCGAGACCCTTCTGATAGCATGAGATGTGATATCTCAATGCCTCTAATACCAAACCTGAGATCCTACCTCTAACATGAAATGTGATATCCATCTCCTTCGCTTTCCAAACCTGAGACCCTGCCTATAGCATGAGATGTGATATCCAAGTCCTTCCCAATCCAATCCTGAGACCCTTCCTATAGCATGTGATGTGATATCTCAATGCTTATACCAAACCTGAGACCCTTCCTATGGCATGAGATGTCATATACAACTCCTTCCCATTCCAATCCTGAGACCCTTCCTATAGCATGAGATGTGATATCTCAATGCTTATACCAAGCCTGAGACCCTTCCTATAGCATGAGATGTGATATCCAACTTCTTCCCATTCCAATCCTGAGACCCTTCCTATAACATGAGATTTGATGTCTCAATGCTTCTAATACCAAACCTGAGATCTTTCCTATAACATGAGATGTGATATCCAACTCCTTCCCATTCCAATTCTGAGACCCGTCCTATAGCATGAGATATGATATCCAAGTCCTTCCCATTCCAATCCTGAGACCCTTCCTATAACATGAGATGTGATATCCAACTCCTTCCCATTCCAACCTGAGACCCTTCCTATAGCATGAGATGGGATATCCAACTCCTTCCAAATCCAATACTGATACCCTTCCGATAGCATGAGATGTGATATCCCAATGCTTCTACCAAACCTGAGACCCATACTATGGCATGAGATGTGATATCAAACTCCTTCCCCTTCCAAACCTGAGACCCTCCCTTTAGCATGGGATGTGATATCCAACTCCTTCCCATTCCAATCCTGAGACCCTTCTGATAGCACGAGATGTGATATCTCAATGCCTCTAATACCAAACCTGAGATCCTACCTCTAACATGAAATGTGATATCCAACTCCTTCCCTTTCCAAACCTGAGACCCTGCCTATAGCATGAGATGTGATATCCAAGTCCTTCCCATTCCAATCCTGAGACCCTTCCTATAGCATGTGATGTGATATCTCAATGCTTATACCAAACCTGAGACCCTTCCTATGGCATGAGATGTCATACACAACTCCTTCCCATTCCAATCCTGAGACCCTTCCTATAGCATTAGATGTGATATCTCAATGCTTATACCAAACCTGAGACCCTTCCTATAGCATGAGATGTGATATCCAACTTCTTCCCATTCCAATCCTGAGACCCTTCCTATAACATGAGATTTGATGTCTCAATGCTTCTAATACCAAACCTGAGATCTTTCCTATAACATGAGATGTGAGATCCAACTCCTTCCCATTCCAATTCTGAGACCCGTCCTATAGCATGAGATATGATATCCAAGTCCTTCCCATTCCAATCCTGAGACCCTTCCTATAACATGAGATGTGATATCCAACTCCTTCCCATTCCAACCTGAGACCCTTCCTATAGCATGAGATGGGATATCCAACTCCTTCCAAATCCAATACTGATACCCTTCCGATAGCATGAGATGTGATATCCCAATGCTTCTACCAAACCTGAGACCCATACTATGGCATGAGATGTGATATCAAACTCCTTCCCCTTCCAAACCTGAGACCCTCCCTTTAGCATGAGATGTGATATCCAACTCCTTCCCATTCCAATCCTGAGACCCTTCTGATAGCACGAGATGTGATATCTCAATGCCTCTAATACCAAACCTGAGATCCTACCTCTAACATGAAATGTGATATCCAACTCCTTCCCTTTCCAAACCTGAGACCCGGCCTATAGCATGAGATGTGATATCCAAGTCCTTCCCATTCCAATCCTGAGACCCTTCCTATAGCATGTGATGTGATATCTCAATGCTTATACCAAACCTGAGACCCTTCCTATGGCATGAGATGTCATATACAACTCCTTCCCATTCCAATCCTGAGACCCTTCCTATAGCATTAGATGTGATATCTCAATGCTTATACCAAACCTGAGACCCTTCCTATAGCATGAGATGTGATATCCAACTTCTTCCCATTCCAATCCTGAGACCCTTCCTATAACATGAGATTTGATGTCTCAATGCTTCTAATACCAAACCTGAGATCTTTCCTATAACATGAGATGTGATATCCAACTCCTTCCCATTCCAATTCTGAGACCCGTCCTATAGCATGAGATATGATATCCAAGTCCTTCCCATTCCAATCCTGAGACCCTTCCTATAACATGAGATGTGATATCCAACTCCTTCCCATTCCAACCTGAGACCCTTCCTATAGCATGAGATGGGATATCCAACTCCTTCCAAATCCAATACTGATACCCTTCCGATAGCATGAGATGTGATATCCCAATGCTTCTACCAAACCTGAGACCCATACTATGGCATGAGATGTGATATCAAACTCCTTCCCCTTCCAAACCTGAGACCCTCCCTTTAGCATGAGATGTGATATCCAACTCCTTCCCATTCCAATCCCGAGACCCTTCTGATAGCATGAGATGTGATATCTCAATGCCTCTAATACCAAACCTGAGATCCTACCTCTAACATGAAATGTGATATCCATCTCCTTCGCTTTCCAAACCTGAGACCCTGCCTATAGCATGAGATGTGATATCCAAGTCCTTCCCAATCCAATCCTGAGACCCTTCCTATAGCATGTGATGTGATATCTCAATGCTTATACCAAACCTGAGACCCTTCCTATGGCATGAGATGTCATATACAACTCCTTCCCATTCCAATCCTGAGACCCTTCCTATAGCATGAGATGTGATATCTCAATGCTTATACCAAGCCTGAGACCCTTCCTATAGCATGAGATGTGATATCCAACTTCTTCCCATTCCAATCCTGAGACCCTTCCTATAACATGAGATTTGATGTCTCAATGCTTCTAATACCAAACCTGAGATCTTTCCTATAACATGAGATGTGATATCCAACTCCTTCCCATTCCAATTCTGAGACCCGTCCTATAGCATGAGATATGATATCCAAGTCCTTCCCATTCCAATCCTGAGACCCTTCCTATAACATGAGATGTGATATCCAACTCCTTCCCATTCCAACCTGAGACCCTTCCTATAGCATGAGATGGGATATCCAACTCCTTCCAAATCCAATACTGATACCCTTCCGATAGCATGAGATGTGATATCCCAATGCTTCTACCAAACCTGAGACCCATACTATGGCATGAGATGTGATATCAAACTCCTTCCCCTTCCAAACCTGAGACCCTCCCTTTAGCATGAGATGTGATATCCAACTCCTTCCCATTCCAATCCTGAGACCCTTCTGATAGCACGAGATGTGATATCTCAATGCCTCTAATACCAAACCTGAGATCCTACCTCTAACATGAAATGTGATATCCAACTCCTTCCCTTTCCAAACCTGAGACCCTGCCTATAGCATGAGATGTGATATCCAAGTCCTTCCCATTCCAATCCTGACACCCTTCCTATAGCATGTGATGTGATATCTCAATGCTTATACCAAACCTGAGACCCTTCCTATGGCATGAGATGTCATATACAACTCCTTCCCATTCCAATCCTGAGACCCTTCCTATAGCATGAGATGTGATATCTCAATGCTTATACCAAACCTGAGACCCTTCCTATAACATGAGATGGGATATCCAACTCCTTCCCATTCCAATCCTGAGCCACTTCCGATAGCAGAGTTGTGATATCTCAATGCTTATACCAAACCTGAGACCCTTCCTATAACATGAGATGTGATATCCAAATCATTCCCATTCCAATCCTGAGACCCTTCCGATACCATGAGATGTGATATCTCAATGCTTCTAATACCAAATCTGAGATCCTTCCTATAGTATATTTGATATCCAACTCCTTCCCATTCCAAACATGAGACCCTTCCTATAGCAAGAATGTAATATCCAACTCCTACCCATTCCAATCCTGAGACCATTCCTATAGCATGAGATGTGATATATAAATGCTTCTAATACCAAACCTGAGACCCTTCCTATGACATGAGATATGATATCCAAATCCTTCCCATTCCAATCCTGAGACCCTTCCGATAGCATGAGATGTGATATCTCAATGCTTCTAATACCAAATCTGAGATCCTTCCTATAGCATGAGATGTGATATCCAACTTCTTCCCATTCCAATCCTGAGACCCTTCCTATAACATGAGATGTGATGTCTCAATGCTTCTAATACCAAACCTGAGATCTTTCCTATAACATGAGATGTGATATCCAACTCCTTCCCATTCCAATTCTGAGACCCTTCCTATAGCATGCGATATGATATCCAAGTCCTTCCCATTCCAATCCTGAGACCCTTCCTATAACATGAGATGTGATATCCAACTCCTTCCCATTCCAACCTGAGACCCTTCCTATAGCATGAGATGGGATATCCAACTCCTTCCAAATCCAATACTGATACCCTTTCGATAGCATGAGATGTGATATCCCAATGCTTCTACCAAACCTGAGACCCATACTATGGCATGAGATGTGATATCAAACTCCTTCCCCTTCCAAACCTGAGACCCTCCCTTTAGCATGAGATGTGATATCCAACTCCTTCCCATTCCAATCCCGAGACCCTTCTGATAGCATGAGATGTGATATCTCAATGCCTCTAATACCAAACCTGAGATCCTACCTCTAACATGAAATGTGATATCCATCTCCTTCGCTTTCCAAACCTGAGACCCTGCCTATAGCATGAGATGTGATATCCAAGTCCTTCCCAATCCAATCCTGAGACCCTTCCTATAGCATGTGATGTGATATCTCAATGCTTATACCAAACCTGAGACCCTTCCTATGGCATGAGATGTCATATACAACTCCTTCCCATTCCAATCCTGAGACCCTTCCTATAGCATGAGATGTGATATCTCAATGCTTATACCAAGCCTGAGACCCTTCCTATAGCATGAGATGTGATATCCAACTTCTTCCCATTCCAATCCTGAGACCCTTCCTATAACATGAGATTTGATGTCTCAATGCTTCTAATACCAAACCTGAGATCTTTCCTATAACATGAGATGTGATATCCAACTCCTTCCCATTCCAATTCTGAGACCCGTCCTATAGCATGAGATATGATATCCAAGTCCTTCCCATTCCAATCCTGAGACCCTTCCTATAACATGAGATGTGATATCCAACTCCTTCCCATTCCAACCTGAGACCCTTCCTATAGCATGAGATGGGATATCCAACTCCTTCCAAATCCAATACTGATACCCTTCCGATAGCATGAGATGTGATATCCCAATGCTTCTACCAAACCTGAGACCCATACTATGGCATGAGATGTGATATCAAACTCCTTCCCCTTCCAAACCTGAGACCCTCCCTTTAGCATGAGATGTGATATCCAACTCCTTCCCATTCCAATCCCGAGACCCTTCTGATAGCATGAGATGTGATATCTCAATGCCTCTAATACCAAACCTGAGATCCTACCTCTAACATGAAATGTGATATCCATCTCCTTCGCTTTCCAAACCTGAGACCCTGCCTATAGCATGAGATGGGATATCCAACTCCTTCCAAATCCAATACTGATACCCTTCCGATAGCATGAGATGTGATATCCCAATGCTTCTACCAAACCTGAGACCCATACTATGGCATGAGATGTGATATCAAACTCCTTCCCCTTCCAAACCTGAGACCCTCCCTTTAGCATGAGATGTGATATCCAACTCCTTCCCATTCCAATCCTGAGACCCTTCTGATAGCACGAGATGTGATATCTCAATGCCTCTAATACCAAACCTGAGATCCTACCTCTAACATGAAATGTGATATCCAACTCCTTCCCTTTCCAAACCTGAGACCCTGCCTATAGCATGAGATGTGATATCCAAGTCCTTCCCATTCCAATCCTGAGAACCTTCCTATAGCATGTGATGTGATATCTCAATGCTTATACCAAACCTGAGACCCTTCCTATGGCATGAGATGTCTTATACAACTCCTTCCCATTCCAATCCTGAGACCCTTCCTATAGCATTATATGTGATATCTCAATGCTTATACCAAACCTGAGACCCTTCCTATAGCATGAGATGTGATATCCAACTTCTTCCCATTCCAATCCTGAGACCCTTCCTATAACATGAGATTTGATGTCTCAATGCTTCTAATACCAAACCTGAGATCTTTCCTATAACATGAGATGTGATATCCAACTCCTTCCCATTCCAATTCTGAGACCCGTCCTATAGCATGAGATATGATATCCAAGTCCTTCCCATTCCAATCCTGAGACCCTTCCTATAACATGAGATGTGATATCCAACTCCTTCCCATTCCAACCTGAGACCCTTCCTATAGCATGAGATGGGATATCCAACTCCTTCCAAATCCAATACTGATACCCTTCCGATAGCATGAGATGTGATATCCCAATGCTTCTACCAAACCTGAGACCCATACTATGGCATGAGATGTGATATCAAACTCCTTCCCCTTCCAAACCTGAGACCCTCCCTTTAGCATGAGATGTGATATCCAACTCCTTCCCATTCCAATCCCGAGACCCTTCTGATAGCATGAGATGTGATATCTCAATGCCTCTAATACCAAACCTGAGATCCTACCTCTAACATGAAATGTGATATCCATCTCCTTCGCTTTCCAAACCTGAGACCCTGCCTATAGCATGAGATGTGATATCCAAGTCCTTCCCAATCCAATCCTGAGACCCTTCCTATAGCATGTGATGTGATATCTCAATGCTTATACCAAACCTGAGACCCTTCCTATGGCATGAGATGTCATATACAACTCCTTCCCATTCCAATCCTGAGACCCTTCCTATAGCATGAGATGTGATATCTCAATGCTTATACCAAGCCTGAGACCCTTCCTATAGCATGAGATGTGATATCCAACTTCTTCCCATTCCAATCCTGAGACCCTTCCTATAACATGAGATTTGATGTCTCAATGCTTCTAATACCAAACCTGAGATCTTTCCTATAACATGAGATGTGATATCCAACTCCTTCCCATTCCAATTCTGAGACCCGTCCTATAGCATGAGATATGATATCCAAGTCCTTCCCATTCCAATCCTGAGACCCTTCCTATAACATGAGATGTGATATCCAACTCCTTCCCATTCCAACCTGAGACCCTTCCTATAGCATGAGATGGGATATCCAACTCCTTCCAAATCCAATACTGATACCCTTCCGATAGCATGAGATGTGATATCCTAATGCTTCTACCAAACCTGAGACCCATACTATGGCATGAGATGTGATATCAAACTCCTTCCCCTTCCAAACCTGAGACCCTCCCTTTAGCATGAGATGTGATATCCAACTCCTTCCCATTCCAATCCCGAGACCCTTCTGATAGCATGAGATGTGATATCTCAATGCCTCTAATACCAAACCTGAGATCCTACCTCTAACATGAAATGTGATATCCATCTCCTTCGCTTTCCAAACCTGAGACCCTGCCTATAGCATGAGATGTGATATCCAAGTCCTTCCCAATCCAATCCTGAGACCCTTCCTATAGCATGTGATGTGATATCTCAATGCTTATACCAAACCTGAGACCCTTCCTATGGCATGAGATGTCATATACAACTCCTTCCCATTCCAATCCTGAGACCCTTCCTATAGCATGAGATGTGATATCTCAATGCTTATACCAAGCCTGAGACCCTTCCTATAGCATGAGATGTGATATCCAACTTCTTCCCATTCCAATCCTGAGACCCTTCCTATAACATGAGATTTGATGTCTCAATGCTTCTAATACCAAACCTGAGATCTTTCCTATAACATGAGATGTGATATCCAACTCCTTCCCATTCCAATTCTGAGACCCGTCCTATAGCATGAGATATGATATCCAAGTCCTTCCCATTCCAATCCTGAGACCCTTCCTATAACATGAGATGTGATATCCAACTCCTTCCCATTCCAACCTGAGACCCTTCCTATAGCATGAGATGGGATATCCAACTCCTTCCAAATCCAATACTGATACCCTTCCGATAGCATGAGATGTGATATCCCAATGCTTCTACCAAACCTGAGACCCATACTATGGCATGAGATGTGATATCAAACTCCTTCCCCTTCCAAACCTGAGACCCTCCCTTTAGCATGAGATGTGATATCCAACTCCTTCCCATTCCAATCCTGAGACCCTTCTGATAGCACGAGATGTGATATCTCAATGCCTCTAATACCAAACCTGAGATCCTACCTCTAACATGAAATGTGATATCCAACTCCTTCCCTTTCCAAACCTGAGACCCTGCCTATAGCATGAGATGTGATATCCAAGTCCTTCCCATTCCAATCCTGACACCCTTCCTATAGCATGTGATGTGATATCTCAATGCTTATACCAAACCTGAGACCCTTCCTATGGCATGAGATGTCATATACAACTCCTTCCCATTCCAATCCTGAGACCCTTCCTATAGCATGAGATGTGATATCTCAATGCTTATACCAAACCTGAGACCCTTCCTATAACATGAGATGGGATATCCAACTCCTTCCCATTCCAATCCTGAGCCACTTCCGATAGCAGAGTTGTGATATCTCAATGCTTATACCAAACCTGAGACCCTTCCTATAACATGAGATGTGATATCCAAATCATTCCCATTCCAATCCTGAGACCCTTCCGATACCATGAGATGTGATATCTCAATGCTTCTAATACCAAATCTGAGATCCTTCCTATAGTATATTTGATATCCAACTCCTTCCCATTCCAAACATGAGACCCTTCCTATAGCAAGAATGTAATATCCAACTCCTACCCATTCCAATCCTGAGACCATTCCTATAGCATGAGATGTGATATATAAATGCTTCTAATACCAAACCTGAGACCCTTCCTATGACATGAGATATGATATCCAAATCCTTCCCATTCCAATCCTGAGACCCTTCCGATAGCATGAGATGTGATATCTCAATGCTTCTAATACCAAATCTGAGATCCTTCCTATAGCATGAGATGTGATATCCAACTTCTTCCCATTCCAATCCTGAGACCCTTCCTATAACATGAGATGTGATGTCTCAATGCTTCTAATACCAAACCTGAGATCTTTCCTATAACATGAGATGTGATATCCAACTCCTTCCCATTCCAATTCTGAGACCCTTCCTATAGCATGCGATATGATATCCAAGTCCTTCCCATTCCAATCCTGAGACCCTTCCTATAACATGAGATGTGATATCCAACTCCTTCCCATTCCAACCTGAGACCCTTCCTATAGCATGAGATGGGATATCCAACTCCTTCCAAATCCAATACTGATACCCTTTCGATAGCATGAGATGTGATATCCCAATGCTTCTACCAAACCTGAGACCCATACTATGGCATGAGATGTGATATCAAACTCCTTCCCCTTCCAAACCTGAGACCCTCCCTTTAGCATGAGATGTGATATCCAACTCCTTCCCATTCCAATCCCGAGACCCTTCTGATAGCATGAGATGTGATATCTCAATGCCTCTAATACCAAACCTGAGATCCTACCTCTAACATGAAATGTGATATCCATCTCCTTCGCTTTCCAAACCTGAGACCCTGCCTATAGCATGAGATGTGATATCCAAGTCCTTCCCAATCCAATCCTGAGACCCTTCCTATAGCATGTGATGTGATATCTCAATGCTTATACCAAACCTGAGACCCTTCCTATGGCATGAGATGTCATATACAACTCCTTCCCATTCCAATCCTGAGACCCTTCCTATAGCATGAGATGTGATATCTCAATGCTTATACCAAGCCTGAGACCCTTCCTATAGCATGAGATGTGATATCCAACTTCTTCCCATTCCAATCCTGAGACCCTTCCTATAACATGAGATTTGATGTCTCAATGCTTCTAATACCAAACCTGAGATCTTTCCTATAACATGAGATGTGATATCCAACTCCTTCCCATTCCAATTCTGAGACCCGTCCTATAGCATGAGATATGATATCCAAGTCCTTCCCATTCCAATCCTGAGACCCTTCCTATAACATGAGATGTGATATCCAACTCCTTCCCATTCCAACCTGAGACCCTTCCTATAGCATGAGATGGGATATCCAACTCCTTCCAAATCCAATACTGATACCCTTCCGATAGCATGAGATGTGATATCCCAATGCTTCTACCAAACCTGAGACCCATACTATGGCATGAGATGTGATATCAAACTCCTTCCCCTTCCAAACCTGAGACCCTCCCTTTAGCATGAGATGTGATATCCAACTCCTTCCCATTCCAATCCCGAGACCCTTCTGATAGCATGAGATGTGATATCTCAATGCCTCTAATACCAAACCTGAGATCCTACCTCTAACATGAAATGTGATATCCATCTCCTTCGCTTTCCAAACCTGAGACCCTGCCTATAGCATGAGATGGGATATCCAACTCCTTCCAAATCCAATACTGATACCCTTCCGATAGCATGAGATGTGATATCCCAATGCTTCTACCAAACCTGAGACCCATACTATGGCATGAGATGTGATATCAAACTCCTTCCCCTTCCAAACCTGAGACCCTCCCTTTAGCATGAGATGTGATATCCAACTCCTTCCCATTCCAATCCTGAGACCCTTCTGATAGCACGAGATGTGATATCTCAATGCCTCTAATACCAAACCTGAGATCCTACCTCTAACATGAAATGTGATATCCAACTCCTTCCCTTTCCAAACCTGAGACCCTGCCTATAGCATGAGATGTGATATCCAAGTCCTTCCCATTCCAATCCTGAGAACCTTCCTATAGCATGTGATGTGATATCTCAATGCTTATACCAAACCTGAGACCCTTCCTATGGCATGAGATGTCTTATACAACTCCTTCCCATTCCAATCCTGAGACCCTTCCTATAGCATTATATGTGATATCTCAATGCTTATACCAAACCTGAGACCCTTCCTATAGCATGAGATGTGATATCCAACTTCTTCCCATTCCAATCCTGAGACCCTTCCTATAACATGAGATTTGATGTCTCAATGCTTCTAATACCAAACCTGAGATCTTTCCTATAACATGAGATGTGATATCCAACTCCTTCCCATTCCAATTCTGAGACCCGTCCTATAGCATGAGATATGATATCCAAGTCCTTCCCATTCCAATCCTGAGACCCTTCCTATAACATGAGATGTGATATCCAACTCCTTCCCATTCCAACCTGAGACCCTTCCTATAGCATGAGATGGGATATCCAACTCCTTCCAAATCCAATACTGATACCCTTCCGATAGCATGAGATGTGATATCCCAATGCTTCTACCAAACCTGAGACCCATACTATGGCATGAGATGTGATATCAAACTCCTTCCCCTTCCAAACCTGAGACCCTCCCTTTAGCATGAGATGTGATATCCAACTCCTTCCCATTCCAATCCCGAGACCCTTCTGATAGCATGAGATGTGATATCTCAATGCCTCTAATACCAAACCTGAGATCCTACCTCTAACATGAAATGTGATATCCATCTCCTTCGCTTTCCAAACCTGAGACCCTGCCTATAGCATGAGATGTGATATCCAAGTCCTTCCCAATCCAATCCTGAGACCCTTCCTATAGCATGTGATGTGATATCTCAATGCTTATACCAAACCTGAGACCCTTCCTATGGCATGAGATGTCATATACAACTCCTTCCCATTCCAATCCTGAGACCCTTCCTATAGCATGAGATGTGATATCTCAATGCTTATACCAAGCCTGAGACCCTTCCTATAGCATGAGATGTGATATCCAACTTCTTCCCATTCCAATCCTGAGACCCTTCCTATAACATGAGATTTGATGTCTCAATGCTTCTAATACCAAACCTGAGATCTTTCCTATAACATGAGATGTGATATCCAACTCCTTCCCATTCCAATTCTGAGACCCGTCCTATAGCATGAGATATGATATCCAAGTCCTTCCCATTCCAATCCTGAGACCCTTCCTATAACATGAGATGTGATATCCAACTCCTTCCCATTCCAACCTGAGACCCTTCCTATAGCATGAGATGGGATATCCAACTCCTTCCAAATCCAATACTGATACCCTTCCGATAGCATGAGATGTGATATCCTAATGCTTCTACCAAACCTGAGACCCATACTATGGCATGAGATGTGATATCAAACTCCTTCCCCTTCCAAACCTGAGACCCTCCCTTTAGCATGAGATGTGATATCCAACTCCTTCCCATTCCAATCCCGAGACCCTTCTGATAGCATGAGATGTGATATCTCAATGCCTCTAATACCAAACCTGAGATCCTACCTCTAACATGAAATGTGATATCCATCTCCTTCGCTTTCCAAACCTGAGACCCTGCCTATAGCATGAGATGTGATATCCAAGTCCTTCCCAATCCAATCCTGAGACCCTTCCTATAGCATGTGATGTGATATCTCAATGCTTATACCAAACCTGAGACCCTTCCTATGGCATGAGATGTCATATACAACTCCTTCCCATTCCAATCCTGAGACCCTTCCTATAGCATGAGATGTGATATCTCAATGCTTATACCAAGCCTGAGACCCTTCCTATAGCATGAGATGTGATATCCAACTTCTTGACATTCCAATCCTGAGACCCTTCCTATAACATGAGATTTGATGTCTCAATGCTTCTAATACCAAACCTGAGATCTTTCCTATAACATGAGATGTGATATCCAACTCCTTCCCATTCCAATTCTGAGACCCGTCCTATTGCATGAGATATGATATCCAAGTCCTTCCCATTCCAATCCTGAGACCCTTCCTATAACATGAGATGTGATATCCAACTCCTTCCCATTCCAACCTGAGACCCTTCCTATAGCATGAGATGGGATATCCAACTCCTTCCAAATCCAATACTGATACCCTTCCGATAGCATGAGATGTGATATCCCAATGCTTCTACCAAACCTGAGACCCATACTATGGCATGAGATGTGATATCAAACTCCTTCCCCTTCCAAACCTGAGACCCTCCCTTTAGCATGAGATGTGATATCCAACTCCTTCCCATTCCAATCCTGAGACCCTTCTGATAGCACGAGATGTGATATCTCAATGCCTCTAATACCAAACCTGAGATCCTACCTCTAACATGAAATGTGATATCCAACTCCTTCCCTTTCCAAACCTGAGACCCTGCCTATAGCATGAGATGTGATATCCAAGTCCTTCCCATTCCAATCCTGAGACCCTTCCTATAGCATGTGATGTGATATCTCAATGCTTATACCAAACCTGAGACCCTTCCTATGGCATGAGATGTCATATACAACTCCTTCCCATTCCAATCCTGAGACCCTTCCTATAGCATGAGATGTGATATCTCAATGCTTATACCAAACCTGAGACCCTTCCTATAACATGAGATGGGATATCCAACTCCTTCCCATTCCAATCCTGAGCCACTTCCGATAGCAGAGTTGTGATATCTCAATGCTTCTACCAAACCTGAGACCCTTCCTATAACATGAGATGTGATATCCAAATCATTCCCATTCCAATCCTGAGACCCTTCCGATACCATGAGATGTGATATCTCAATGCTTCTAATACCAAATCTGAGATCCTTCCTATAGTATATTTGATATCCAACTCCTTCCCATTCCAAACATGAGACCCTTCCTATAGCAAGAATGTAATATCCAACTCCTACCCATTCCAATCCTGAGACCATTCCTATAGCATGAGATGTGATATATAAATGCTTCTAATACCAAACCTGAGACCCGTCCTATAACATGAGATGTGATATCCAAATCCTTCCCCTTCCAAACCTGAGACCCTTCCTTTAGCATGAGATGTGATATCCAGCTCCTCCCATTCCAATCCTGAGACCCTTCCGATAGCATGAGATGTGATATATAAATGCTTCTAATACCAAACCTGAGACCCTTCCTATGACATGAGATATGATATCCAAATCCTTCCCATTCCAATCCTGAGACCCTTCCGATAGCATGAGATGTGATATCTCAATGCTTCTAATACCAAATCTGAGATCCTTCCTATAGCATGAGATGTGATATCCAACTTCTTCCCATTCCAATCCTGAGACCCTTCCTATAACATGAGATGTGATGTCTCAATGCTTCTAATACCAAACCTGAGATCTTTCCTATAACATGAGATGTGATATCCAACTCCTTCCCATTGCAATTCTGAGACCCTTCCTATAGCATGCGATATGATATCCAAGTCCTTCCCATTCCAATCCTGAGACCCTTCCTATAACATGAGATGTGATATCCAACTCCTTCCCATTCCAACCTGAGACCCTTCCTATAGCATGAGATGGGATATCCAACTCCTTCCAAATCCAATACGGATACCCTTTCGATAGCATGAGATGTGATATCCCAATGCTTCTACCAAACCTGAGACCCATACTATGGCATGAGATGTGATATAAAACTCCTTCCCCTTCCAAACCTGAGACCCTCCCTTTAGCATGAGATGTGATATCCAACTCCTTCCCATTCCAATCCTGAGACCCTTCTGATAGCACGAGATGTGATATCTCAATGCCTCTAATACCAAACCTGAGATCCTACCTCTAACATGAAATGTGATATCCAACTCCTTCCCATTCCAACCTGAGACCCTTCCTATAGCATGAGATGGGATATCCAACTCCTTCCAAATCCAATACTGATACCCTTCCGATAGCATGAGATGTGATATCCCAATGCTTCTACCAAACCTGAGACCCATACTATGGCATGAGATGTGATATCAAACTCCTTCCCCTTCCAAACCTGAGACCCTCCCTTTAGCATGAGATGTGATATCCAACTCCTTCCCATTCCAATCCTGAGACCCTTCTGATAGCACGAGATGTGATATCTCAATGCCTCTAATACCAAACCTGAGATCCTACCTCTAACATGAAATGTGATATCCAACTCCTTCCCTTTCCAAACCTGAGACCCTGCCTATAGCATGAGATGTGATATCCAAGTCCTTCCCATTCCAATCCTGAGAACCTTCCTATAGCATGTGATGTGATATCTCAATGCTTATACCAAACCTGAGACCCTTCCTATGGCATGAGATGTCTTATACAACTCCTTCCCATTCCAATCCTGAGACCCTTCCTATAGCATTAGATGTGATATCTCAATGCTTATACCAAACCTGAGACCCTTCCTATAGCATGAGATGTGATATCCAACTTCTTCCCATTCCAATCCTGAGACCCTTCCTATAACATGAGATTTGATGTCTCAATGCTTCTAATACCAAACCTGAGATCTTTCCTATAACATTGTTAAGACGGATTTCTGAACTCTGTCCTGGTGGCGCAGAGGTTCAGAAGGCCAACCTAATTACTTGGAACAGGGTAACCTCTGGACAAGCCAGACCAATCAAGGTAGCGATCGCGGCGGTCAAGACTAGGTCTCAAGAGGGGTGAGGGTGACTGAAAGCCCGCAATGAGCACACAAAGCAAGAGCGCTTACAAACTACTCCAAACAGTTGTTTATATCAAAAATAGATACACATTTATTATAAGGCCTTGAAACTAATAACCACAGTAAAAGCAGCAATATACAACGATATTAAACCAACACATACACTATCCACCCAATATATATACAGAATACACAGTTTCACAGCATTAGCAGCACGAAATATGTTATCCACCTGCAGGGGAAGGAAAACAGGCAGTGCGAACCAATGCGTGTGATATGTCCGCCTTCTGAGGCCCCTAACTAGATGGTAGTCCAATCCCTACGAAGAGTGGAGCCTAGCGCTCAAAAGTACCTGCACACGCCGGTGCCAATGGGCAGAAGGTGAAGCTCTTCGGAGGACGTTGAACAGCTCTGTAGGGAGCTCTAATGAAGGAGAACACGGTCCGCGACTCTAGCGCAGCCTCCACTGTGAGGCAGAAGCAGGGCGCGAGTACGGACAAGGGGTGCTGTATTCACAGCGGGGAAAAGCAAGAGGCACTGCAGGAGGGCGACCAGATCCTAGCTAATCTACTCACCGGTCCCCGAAGCAAGCAGGCCCGAGCTCCTCCTCGATAGATGCAGCTTCTGGCAGGTTCTGAAGAGCAGGGAACGTCTCGTCGTCGTGCAGAGTAAAAAGACGTCCCGATCGAAGAAACAAGCACAGTTTTGTCGCCACGGCAGGGCAACGGAACGGCCGGGTGTATTCAAGCCAAACGAGCACCGCTCACCTCTAGCTTAGGGTTGCTAAGCAAACGAAGCGTGTGAGCGTGCCTCGGACTCAGAATACCACCCAACCTGTCGGCGATTACAGAGCAGGCCTCCTTAGTAAGCTGGTCAGTCAACTGGATGGCCCAGAGACACTTCCGAAGGCTTACGGCAGGAGTTGATGAAGGTGCCGGGAATAGCTGGTCCTGCTATTCCAATAGGTCGAAGCGCCAGTACAGGCCTTCTTGTTCGATCTTAGGTGGAAAGGGCTTCACCGGACGACAGCAATGAGGAGCAGAAGTTCTTCAGGGGGTCACCAGCGATTCCTCGGTCCAGCCTCGTGTTCGCAGGATACTTGGCTCCTGTATCCCTGGGTTCGTAAGAACTCAGGAGATCGACATGGTAGTGGTGTTTCCAGCTCCCTCTTATCCACGGTTCCCTTCGCGCCAAAACGGAGGGGAGCCAATGGGAGATCCGCTCATCAACACCCATACCATACGTGGACCAATCACGGACCACAGTGGTCCCAGGCATTCACACCACCCTAGACTCTCTGGCACCCAGGATGTGTATTGGGACCAGACAGCCCATCCCACATCCTGGGGGCACTCAAACGACATGTAGAAGCCCGCGAACGCAACCGTGTTTCGCGGGAAACTACATGCCCAAATAAGGAAGGCCCCGGGTCGCCTGACCCGGGGGAAGGTAAAGGGAGCAAGACGGACAGTGGACTAGACAAAGGAGCCTCGTGGTCCGGCCATTTTGTGTAGCCGGGCCACCCTTTTGTGTTCGCGGCAAAAACGTGCTCAGAACGGCAAAAGGAGCTCAAAATAAACCAAATGATCGCTGCCACCAGCCCAGTCCCTGAATGACTTGCACCGATCCAAAAACCATCCTACAAGAGTGTCTAGGGTCTGTAGAAGGCTAGAGACCCAAGAGAGCTGTAACTTAGCTTACAGTGCCCTCTTGTGTCGTGTTGCACTAAAATGGCGACACGATAAAAGAAACTACGGGAAACAGCGTTCCCCGGTACTGACTGTCTTAAGGGCATGTCAGTTTCCCCGTAAGAAAGGAGCGAAAGCCCAGAGGAGTACAGCAGAAGGCTGCACTTCTCTGGCAAAGTCAAGAAAACAGGTTGAAAACAATAGCAAAAAGTTTAGGGGTTGCCACATGGAAGGAAAGTTCCCTACAATAACGAAATCTTTCCTAACACTCGCCCCTCCCAGACTATGGACAGGGGGAACTAATCCACCCCTGGATGAGTCTCTTGTTCAGGTCGGTAAAACATTCTGGACAACCCATCAGCATTGCTATGTTGGACACCTGGCCTATGCTCAATAGTGAAGTCGAAGCCTTGTAGACTTATGGACCACCTAAGCAACTTTGGATTCTCCCCCTTCATGTTCATTAGCCACTTTAACGGCTTATGGTCAGTCTGCACAGTGAAGTGGGTCCCATAGAGGTAGGGCCGCAGCTTCCTTAGGGCCCACACAACAGAGAAACATTCTTTCTCTACCGTGGACCATCTGAGCTCTCTGTCCTTAAGCTGGCGACTAATAAAACCGATAGGGTGTTCCTTACCCTTCTCATCTACTTGTGATAGTACAGCTCCTATCCCAGTGTCAGAGGCATCCGTCTGCACGATAAAAGGTCTTTGATAATCAGGGGCCCTGAGCACAGGGGCCTGGCACAAGGAGTCTTTCAAGCCATGGAAGGCCTTCTCACACTCGTCAGTCCAAGTTACCTTCTTGGGTTTCTTCGGAGTTGTGAGGGCAGTCAGAGGAGCAGCTATGGTGCCATAGTCTGCCACAAAATTGCGGTAATAACCCGTGAGTCCTAAGAAGGCTCTCACTTGGGTTTGCGTAGTGGGGGTAGGCCAGTCTTGTACCGCTGGTACTTTACTGGGGAGAGGCTGTATCCTTCCTCCACCTACTTCATGCCCAAGGTAAACCACTGAGCCTTGTCCAATCTGGCATTTACTCGCCTTTATGGTCAAGTGGGCTTTCTGAAGAGCCTGGAGCACAATCCCGAGGTGTTTCACATGGTCTTCCCAGGTGGCACTGAAAACTGCTATATCGTCTAGATATGCAAGACAGAATTCGTCCAACCCATTCAACACATGATTCACAAGCCTCTGGAAAGTGGCAGGTGCATTCTTCAATCCGAACGGCATTACCCGGAATTGGTAAAGCCCGTCGGGAGTTGAAAATGCTGTCTTCTCCTTGGCATGTTCTGCTAAAGCTATTTGCCAATAGCCTGCAGTCAGGTCAAACGTGCTGAGGTACTTGGAGGCACCCAAGGTATCCACCAGCTCGTCAGTTCGAGGCAAGGGGTGAGCGTCTGTCTTGGTGACAGCATTCAGAGCCCTGTAATCCACGCAGAACCTCAATTCAGAAGTGCCTGCTTTTGGAACCAGAACCACAGGACTGGACCAAGGACTACTAGAGGGTTCAATCACCCCAAGGTCTAACATCTTGTTGACCTCGGTCTTAATATAAGACCGTACTTTATCCGACATCCTGTATCCCCTACTTTTGGTAGGTACACTGTCTCCTGTGTCAATGTTATGTTTGCACCAAGGTGTCAAACCAGGCGACTGTGAAAACAGGGGGGAAAACTGCCTAAGCAAACTTTTCACCTCAGCCTGCTGATCAGAAGTCAGGTGAGGGGCCACTCGGACACCCTCAACGGAGCTGTCTGAAGGACCGCTTTGGAACAGGTCGGGAAGAGGTTCTGACTCCTCTTCCTCAACGTCTGACGCCAGTAGCAGTGCTGCGATTTCGACTCTTGGGACGAAAGCCTTCAGCCTATTTACGTGGAACACTTTTGGAGCCTGTCCAGGCCTTCCAAGGTCCACTAAATAGTTCACCTCACCCAGGGGCTCCACCACTGTGTAAGGGCCTGACCATTTGTCCTGTAAAGCGCGAGGCCTTATAGGGTTCATGATCAGGACTTGCTGACCAGGGGTAAAGTGAATTAAGGAAGCTTTCTGGTCGTACCAATGTTTCACCAGCGCTTGTCCTGCCTTCAACTTTTCACTAGCCAAGCCCATCAGGAGTACCATCCGTTTTCTGAGCCCTAGCACATAGTCAACTACATTGGTAGTAACAGGGGGAGAGGGCATCTCCCATCCCTCTTTGACGATGGCTAAGGGTCCCCGTACGGGATGACCGAACAGAAGTTCGAAGGGGCTGAAGCCAACACCCTCCTGTGGTACCTCTCTGTAGGCAAACAGCAAGCATGGTAAAAGAAGATCCCATTTTCTTCTCTGGGGCTCCTCCAGAGCCCCAATCATGCTCTTTAACGTTCTGTTGAAACGTTCCACCAGACCATTGGTCTGGGGGTGATATGCAGAAGAGAACTTGTAGGTGACCCCACATTCTTTCCACATAGCCTGCATATACTTCGACATAAAGTTGCTGCCACGATCTGACACAACTTCTTTAGGGAAGCCAACCCTAGTAAATATGCCGAGTAAAGCTTTTGCAACTGACTTGGCAGTTACAGTCTTTAATGGGATGGCCTCAGGATACCTGGTTGCATGGTCGACCAGCACCAGGATAAACCTATTGCCTGAGGATGTTTGCGGGTCAAGGGGACCAACGATGTCGATCCCTACCCTTTCAAATGGTACCCCCACAACTGGGAGCGGTACCAACGGAGCTTGGATTGTCGCGCCAACCTTACCAGACAACTGGCAGGAGGCACAACTCCTGCAGTGACTTTCTACTTGCACCCCCATCTTGGGCCAGTAGAAGTGCATAGATAACCTTTGCTTGGTCCTCTTCATTCCAAGGTGACCAGCAAGGGGAACTTCATGCGCCAACTGCAGGAGGAAGGGTCTAACAGAAAGGGGAACCACCAACCTCCTATGGTCTCCTTCTGTAGACTCTGTGGGCTCACTGTACAGGAGTCCACCTTCCCAATAAATCCGATGCTTCCCAGGAGGTTCACCCTCAAGCTGGGAGCAGGCCTGTCTCCTTAGGCCTTCCAGAGATGGGCACTCACGTTGGCCCTTACTGAAGTCGTCCCTATCAGGACCTCCTTCAACTAACAAGTCTTTTAGTTCAGGATGGTCGTTGGGGTCGAACACTTCAGGCATCGCCACCTCCTCGTCAGGCTCGGGCGATTGACCAACTCCCTCCACCGCAGTGGTAGGCGAGCTTGGGGGAATATTCTCTTTCCCCCGTCGGGACTTGTTGACTCCTTTCGCCTTGGGTTTCCCCTTCGGCTGGGGCGGCGTATTGGACTTGGCCAATGCTGCCCGTGCTTGAGACCGTGTGTAGGGTCTTTCGGCAGTGTCTCCTACGAGCCCTAGAGCTCTGAGATCATTGCCCAACAAGACCTTTCCCGGGACGTTTCTCTGAATGCTCACTGGAATCCTAACTGCTGTACCATTTAAAGTTAGATTAACAGGGATCACGGGAAACATACGGAGGGGGCCGTCAGCCAACTTAGTGGGCATCAGAGTAGCTCTGGCAACTTCCTCTGAGTCTACCAAGGTAGAATCCACTACAGTTCGACTGCACCCACTATCCCTAAGAGCTGGAGTATCCACTCCATTGATCAGCACACTGTCTTTAAAGTAGTGCTTGGTATTATCCGGAATCCTAGCATACGCCTCTGCGACTTTAGGCTCCCAGGAACCCAGGGACACTAAAACTACCTCAGCCTCTATTCCGCTGGGAAATGAGTCTGAGGAGAAGGATGCTCCTGTAATCTCTTCTTCCTCGTAGGAGGAGAAGGCCAGATTAGCGGAGTGGACCCCCAAAGGTCTAACCTTACAACGGGGATCCCCCTTCACATGGTCAGTTGCTCCACAAGAAAAACAAGCCCCATTGGGTCTGTTTACGTAGGGAGGCTTATTATAACCAGAGTTCTGTTTCGGAGGCGAACCTCCGCTACCCTGTGAGTTCTCGTATTGCTTACCCTTATTTTTCTTTTTGTGGCCCTTATGGGAAGAAGATTTAGCAGATTCCCCACCCTCCATATCTTTGGACTTTTTCCCTTCCTCCTGCTTACCAGGATGAGTTTTGTCCTTATGGGACACTCGATGTGACACCCATAAGTCTGCTGCAATGGCCAGCTTCTTAGGATCTATCTCCTTCGAATCGGCCAAATGCTGCTTAAGCTCCGGGCAAGAAGAAGCAAAAATGTGTTCCAGCATGACCAGATTGATCATGCCTTCGAAGGTAGAAACCTTATAACCTTCAACCCAGCCAGTTAAGTTTTTCAGGGACTCAGCTACATACGACACCCAAGTACCACCTTCCTTTTTCTTATACTCTCTAAACCTTTTCAAATATTGGGTCGGAGTCTTCCCAAACTTTAAAATGAGAGTCTGCTTCAACATTGCAAAATCAGCGCGCTCAGCCTTCGACATTTCCATAATGGCACTGCAACCAGAATGGGGCAGTCTGCTGAGTAACCATGCAATCTTATCCGCATTATCAACCTCTTGAACCTCGCATGCATACTCAAACGCATTTAACCAGTCCATAATGTCATTTCGTTCCTCATACACACTGAGCAGATCTTTTGGAAACCGTGGATGAGAGGAAGCCCCAGAACCATGTCCAGGACCCTTGGACCCATTTGCGAACTGAAGCTTGGCCAGTTCCAACTGGTGATCCCTGTCTTTTTGTTTTTCTGCCTGGTCGATTTTCAGTTTGGCTATGCTGAATTCAAGCTCCTGCTGCCTAAACCGCAGCTCTTGCTTCTTGAATTCAAGCATAGCCTCCCCATCAACACTGGCAGAGGAAACGTTAGACATTACATCCTCCCTGTCCTCGTGGTCGTGATGGATCAGTGCAGCGGCAGAACCGTCGGTTCTGCCAGTGAGAGCAGCCCCACCACCTTCTGCACTGTCCTCGGAAGTTATAGCGTCAAGCTGCGCTTCTTGCCACGCCACGATTCTCTGGATCATTTCCAATTTAGTGCCTTGAGAGGAAACCCCTCTCTCCGCACACATCTTCTTCAATGTTTCAGATTTCGAAGCATTTAAGGTTAATAAAGTATTCGTTTCCATACTGTTGATAGGACTATGGCCTTTTTAACGTTATATTCAATACTTTACTGCGTGTCCTGGTTGGAATAACCTGAAAACGCCTCAGCTCGTGCGCAACACTGGATACCTTCAGTCGTATCCCACCGCTGTACACCAATTTGTTAAGACGGATTTCTGAACTCTGTCCTGGTGGCGCAGAGGTTCAGAAGGCCAACCTAATTACTTGGAACAGGGTAACCTCTGGACAAGCCAGACCAATCAAGGTAGCGATCGCGGCGGTCAAGACTAGGTCTCAAGAGGGGTGAGGGTGACTGAAAGCCCGCAATGAGCACACAAAGCAAGAGCGCTTACAAACTACTCCAAACAGTTGTTTATATCAAAAATAGATACACATTTATTATAAGGCCTTGAAACTAATAACCACAGTAAAAGCAGCAATATACAACGATATTAAACCAACACATACACTATCCACCCAATATATATACAGAATACACAGTTTCACAGCATTAGCAGCACGAAATATGTTATCCACCTGCAGGGGAAGGAAAACAGGCAGTGCGAACCAATGCGTGTGATATGTCCGCCTTCTGAGGCCCCTAACTAGATGGTAGTCCAATCCCTACGAAGAGTGGAGCCTAGCGCTCAAAAGTACCTGCACACGCCGGTGCCAATGGGCAGAAGGTGAAGCTCTTCGGAGGACGTTGAACAGCTCTGTAGGGAGCTCTAATGAAGGAGAACACGGTCCGCGACTCTAGCGCAGCCTCCACTGTGAGGCAGAAGCAGGGCGCGAGTACGGACAAGGGGTGCTGTATTCACAGCGGGGAAAAGCAAGAGGCACTGCAGGAGGGCGACCAGATCCTAGCTAATCTACTCACCGGTCCCCGAAGCAAGCAGGCCCGAGCTCCTCCTCGATAGATGCAGCTTCTGGCAGGTTCTGAAGAGCAGGGAACGTCTCGTCGTCGTGCAGAGTAAAAAGACGTCCCGATCGAAGAAACAAGCACAGTTTTGTCGCCACGGCAGGGCAACGGAACGGCCGGGTGTATTCAAGCCAAACGAGCACCGCTCACCTCTAGCTTAGGGTTGCTAAGCAAACGAAGAGTGTGAGCGTGCCTCGGACTCAGAATACCACCCAACCTGTCGGCGATTACAGAGCAGGCCTCCTTAGTAAGCTGGTCAGTCAACTGGATGGCCCAGAGACACTTCCGAAGGCTTACGGCAGGAGTTGATGAAGGTGCCGGGAATAGCTGGTCCTGCTATTCCAATAGGTCGAAGCGCCAGTACAGGCCTTCTTGTTCGATCTTAGGTGGAAAGGGCTTCACCGGACGACAGCAATGAGGAGCAGAAGTTCTTCAGGGGGTCACCAGCGATTCCTCGGTCCAGCCTCGTGTTCGCAGGATACTTGGCTCCTGTATCCCTGGGTTCGTAAGAACTCAGGAGATCGACATGGTAGTGGTGTTTCCAGCTCCCTCTTATCCACGGTTCCCTTCGCGCCAAAACGGAGGGGAGCCAATGGGAGATCCGCTCATCAACACCCATACCATACGTGGACCAATCACGGACCACAGTGGTCCCAGGCATTCACACCACCCTAGACTCTCTGGCACCCAGGATGTGTATTGGGACCAGACAGCCCATCCCACATCCTGGGGGCACTCAAACGACATGTAGAAGCCCGCGAACGCAACCGTGTTTCGCGGGAAACTACATGCCCAAATAAGGAAGGCCCCGGGTCGCCTGACCCGGGGGAAGGTAAAGGGAGCAAGACGGACAGTGGACTAGACAAAGGAGCCTCGTGGTCCGGCCATTTTGTGTAGCCGGGCCACCCTTTTGTGTTCGCGGCAAAAACGTGCTCAGAACGGCAAAAGGAGCTCAAAATAAACCAAATGATCGCTGCCACCAGCCCAGTCCCTGAATGACTTGCACCGATCCAAAAACCATCCTACAAGAGTGTCTAGGGTCTGTAGAAGGCTAGAGACCCAAGAGAGCTGTAACTTAGCTTACAGTGCCCTCTTGTGTCGTGTTGCACTAAAATGGCGACACGATAAAAGAAACTACGGGAAACAGCGTTCCCCGGTACTGACTGTCTTAAGGGCATGTCAGTTTCCCCGTAAGAAAGGAGCGAAAGCCCAGAGGAGTACAGCAGAAGGCTGCACTTCTCTGGCAAAGTCAAGAAAACAGGTTGAAAACAATAGCAAAAAGTTTAGGGGTTGCCACATGGAAGGAAAGTTCCCTACAATAACGAAATCTTTCCTAACAAACATGAGATGTGATATCCAACTCCTTCCCATTCCAATTCTGAGACCCGTCCTATAGCATGAGATATGATATCCAAGTCCTTCCCATTCCAATCCTGAGACCCTTCCTATAACATGAGATGTGATATCCAACTCCTTCCCATTCCAACCTGAGACCCTTCCTATAGCATGAGATGGGATATCCAACTCCTTCCAAATCCAATACTGATACCCTTCCGATAGCATGAGATGTGATATCCCAATGCTTCTACCAAACCTGAGACCCATACTATGGCATGAGATGTGATATCAAACTCCTTCCCCTTCCAAACCTGAGACCCTCCCTTTAGCATGAGATGTGATATCCAACTCCTTCCCATTCCAATCCCGAGACCCTTCTGATAGCATGAGATGTGATATCTCAATGCCTCTAATACCAAACCTGAGATCCTACCTCTAACATGAAATGTGATATCCATCTCCTTCGCTTTCCAAACCTGAGACCCTGCCTATAGCATGAGATGTGATATCCAAGTCCTTCCCAATCCAATCCTGAGACCCTTCCTATAGCATGTGATGTGATATCTCAATGCTTATACCAAACCTGAGACCCTTCCTATGGCATGAGATGTCATATACAACTCCTTCCCATTCCAATCCTGAGACCCTTCCTATAGCATGAGATGTGATATCTCAATGCTTATACCAAGCCTGAGACCCTTCCTATAGCATGAGATGTGATATCCAACTTCTTCCCATTCCAATCCTGAGACCCTTCCTATAACATGAGATTTGATGTCTCAATGCTTCTAATACCAAACCTGAGATCTTTCCTATAACATGAGATGTGATATCCAACTCCTTCCCATTCCAATTCTGAGACCCGTCCTATAGCATGAGATATGATATCCAAGTCCTTCCCATTCCAATCCTGAGACCCTTCCTATAACATGAGATGTGATATCCAACTCCTTCCCATTCCAACCTGAGACCCTTCCTATAGCATGAGATGGGATATCCAACTCCTTCCAAATCCAATACTGATACCCTTCCGATAGCATGAGATGTGATATCCCAATGCTTCTACCAAACCTGAGACCCATACTATGGCATGAGATGTGATATCAAACTCCTTCCCCTTCCAAACCTGAGACCCTCCCTTTAGCATGAGATGTGATATCCAACTCCTTCCCATTCCAATCCCGAGACCCTTCTGATAGCATGAGATGTGATATCTCAATGCCTCTAATACCAAACCTGAGATCCTACCTCTAACATGAAATGTGATATCCATCTCCTTCGCTTTCCAAACCTGAGACCCTGCCTATAGCATGAGATGGGATATCCAACTCCTTCCAAATCCAATACTGATACCCTTCCGATAGCATGAGATGTGATATCCCAATGCTTCTACCAAACCTGAGACCCATACTATGGCATGAGATGTGATATCAAACTCCTTCCCCTTCCAAACCTGAGACCCTCCCTTTAGCATGAGATGTGATATCCAACTCCTTCCCATTCCAATCCTGAGACCCTTCTGATAGCACGAGATGTGATATCTCAATGCCTCTAATACCAAACCTGAGATCCTACCTCTAACATGAAATGTGATATCCAACTCCTTCCCTTTCCAAACCTGAGACCCTGCCTATAGCATGAGATGTGATATCCAAGTCCTTCCCATTCCAATCCTGAGAACCTTCCTATAGCATGTGATGTGATATCTCAATGCTTATACCAAACCTGAGACCCTTCCTATGGCATGAGATGTCTTATACAACTCCTTCCCATTCCAATCCTGAGACCCTTCCTATAGCATTATATGTGATATCTCAATGCTTATACCAAACCTGAGACCCTTCCTATAGCATGAGATGTGATATCCAACTTCTTCCCATTCCAATCCTGAGACCCTTCCTATAACATGAGATTTGATGTCTCAATGCTTCTAATACCAAACCTGAGATCTTTCCTATAACATGAGATGTGATATCCAACTCCTTCCCATTCCAATTCTGAGATCCGTCCTATAGCATGAGATATGATATCCAAGTCCTTCCCATTCCAATCCTGAGACCCTTCCTATAACATGAGATGTGATATCCAACTCCTTCCCATTCCAACCTGAGACCCTTCCTATAGCATGAGATGGGATATCCAACTCCTTCCAAATCCAATACTGATACCCTTCCGATAGCATGAGATGTGATATCCCAATGCTTCTACCAAACCTGAGACCCATACTATGGCATGAGATGTGATATCAAACTCCTTCCCCTTCCAAACCTGAGACCCTCCCTTTAGCATGAGATGTGATATCCAACTCCTTCCCATTCCAATCCCGAGACCCTTCTGATAGCATGAGATGTGATATCTCAATGCCTCTAATACCAAACCTGAGATCCTACCTCTAACATGAAATGTGATATCCATCTCCTTCGCTTTCCAAACCTGAGACCCTGCCTATAGCATGAGATGTGATATCCAAGTCCTTCCCAATCCAATCCTGAGACCCTTCCTATAGCATGTGATGTGATATCTCAATGCTTATACCAAACCTGAGACCCTTCCTATGGCATGAGATGTCATATACAACTCCTTCCTATTCCAATCCTGAGACCCTTCCTATAGCATGAGATGTGATATCTCAATGCTTATACCAAGCCTGAGACCCTTCCTATAGCATGAGATGTGATATCCAACTTCTTCCCATTCCAATCCTGAGACCCTTCCTATAACATGAGATTTGATGTCTCAATGCTTCTAATACCAAACCTGAGATCTTTCCTATAACATGAGATGTGATATCCAACTCCTTCCCATTCCAATTCTGAGACCCGTCCTATAGCATGAGATATGATATCCAAGTCCTTCCCATTCCAATCCTGAGACCCTTCCTATAACATGAGATGTGATATCCAACTCCTTCCCATTCCAACCTGAGACCCTTCCTATAGCATGAGATGGGATATCCAACTCCTTCCAAATCCAATACTGATACCCTTCCGATAGCATGAGATGTGATATCCCAATGCTTCTACCAAACCTGAGACCCATACTATGGCATGAGATGTGATATCAAACTCCTTCCCCTTCCAAACCTGAGACCCTCCCTTTAGCATGAGATGTGATATCCAACTCCTTCCCATTCCAATCCCGAGACCCTTCTGATAGCATGAGATGTGATATCTCAATGCCTCTAATACCAAACCTGAGATCCTACCTCTAACATGAAATGTGATATCCATCTCCTTCGCTTTCCAAACCTGAGACCCTGCCTATAGCATGAGATGTGATATCCAAGTCCTTCCCAATCCAATCCTGAGACCCTTCCTATAGCATGTGATGTGATATCTCAATGCTTATACCAAACCTGAGACCCTTCCTATGGCATGAGATGTCATATACAACTCCTTCCCATTCCAATCCTGAGACCCTTCCTATAGCATGAGATGTGATATCTCAATGCTTATACCAAGCCTGAGACCCTTCCTATAGCATGAGATGTGATATCCAACTTTTTGACATTCCAATCCTGAGACCCTTCCTATAACATGAGATTTGATGTCTCAATGCTTCTAATACCAAACCTGAGATCTTTCCTATAACATGAGATGTGATATCCAACTCCTTCCCATTCCAATTCTGAGACCCGTCCTATAGCATGAGATATGATATCCAAGTCCTTCCCATTCCAATCCTGAGACCCTTCCTATAACATGAGATGTGATATCCAACTCCTTCCCATTCCAACCTGAGACCCTTCCTATAGCATGAGATGGGATATCCAACTCCTTCCAAATCCAATACTGATACCCTTCCGATAGCATGAGATGTGATATCCCAATGCTTCTACCAAACCTGAGACCCATACTATGGCATGAGATGTGATATCAAACTCCTTCCCCTTCCAAACCTGAGACCCTCCCTTTAGCATGAGATGTGATATCCAACTCCTTCCCATTCCAATCCTGAGACCCTTCTGATAGCATGAGATGTGATATCTCAATGCCTCTAATACCAAACCTGAGATCCTACCTCTAACATGAAATGTGATATCCAACTCCTTCCCTTTCCAAACCTGAGACCCTGCCTATAGCATGAGATGTGATATCCAAGTCCTTCCCATTCCAATCCTGAGACCCTTCCTATAGCATGTGATGTGATATCTCAATGCTTATACCAAACCTGAGACCCTTCCTATGGCATGAGATGTCATATACAACTCCTTCCCATTCCAATCCTGAGACCCTTCCTATAGCATGAGATGTGATATCTCAATGCTTATACCAAACCTGAGACCCTTCCTATAACATGAGATGGGATATCCAACTCCTTCCCATTCCAATCCTGAGCCACTTCCGATAGCAGAGTTGTGATATCTCAATGCTTCTACCAAACCTGAGACCCTTCCTATAACATGAGATGTGATATCCAAATCATTCCCATTCCAATCCTGAGACCCTTCCGATACCATGAGATGTGATATCTCAATGCTTCTAATACCAAATCTGAGATCCTTCCTATAGTATATTTGATATCCAACTCCTTCCCATTCCAAACATGAGACCCTTCCTATAGCAAGAATGTAATATCCAACTCCTACCCATTCCAATCCTGAGACCATTCCTATAGCATGAGATGTGATATATAAATGCTTCTAATACCAAACCTGAGACCCGTCCTATAACATGAGATGTGATATCCAAATCCTTCCCCTTCCAAACCTGAGACCCTTCCTTTAGCATGAGATGTGATATCCAGCTCCTCCCATTCCAATCCTGAGACCCTTCCGATAGCATGAGATGTGATATCTCAATGCTTCTAATACCAAATCTGAGATCCTTCATATAGCATGAGATGTGATATCCAACTTCTTCCCATTCTAATCCTGAGACCCTTCCTATAACATGAGATGTGATGTCTCAATGCTTCTAATACCAAACCTGAGATATTTCCTATAACATGAGATGTGATATCCAACTCCTTCCCATTGCAATTCTGAGACCCTTCCTATAGCATGCGATATGATATCCAAGTCCTTCCCATTCCAATCCTGAGACCCTTCCTATAACATGAGATGTGATATCCAACTCCTTCCCATTCCAACCTGAGACCCTTCCTATAGCATGAGATGGGATATCCAACTCCTTCCAAATCCAATACTGATACCCTTTCGATAGCATGAGATGTGATATCCCAATGCTTCTACCAAACCTGAGACCCATACTATAGCATGAGATGTGATATAAAACTCCTTCCCCTTCCAAACCTGAGACCCTCCCTTTAGCATGAGATGTGATATCTAACTCCTTCCCATTCCAATCCTGAGACCCTTCTGATAGCACGAGATGTGATATCTCAATGCCTCTAATACCAAACCTGAGATCCTACCTCTAATATGAAATGTGATATCCAACTCCTTCCCTTTCCAAACCTGAGACCCTGCCTATAGCATGAGATGTGATATCCAAGTCCTTCCCATTCCAATCATGAGACCCTTCCTACAGCATGTGATGTGATATCTCAATGCTTATACCAAACCTGAGACCCTTCCTATGGCATGAGATGTCATATACAACTCCTTCCCATTCCAATCCTGAGACCCTTCCTATAGCATGAGATGTGATATCTCAATGCTTATACCAAACCTGAGACCCTTCCTATAGCATGAGATGTGATATCCAACTTCTTCCCATTCCAATCCTGAGACCCTTCCTATAACATGAGATTTGATGTCTCAATGCTTCTAATACCAAATCTGAGATCTTTCCTATAACATGAGATGTGATATCCAACTCCTTCCCATTCCAATTCTGAGACCCGTCCTATAGCATGAGATATGATATCCAAGTCCTTCCCATTCCAATCCTGAGACCCTTCCTATAACATGAGATGTGATATCCAACTCCTTCCCATTCCAACCTGAGACCCTTCCTATAGCATGAGATGGGATATCCAACTCCTTCCAAATCCAATACTGATACCCTTCCGATAGCATGAGATGTGATATCCCAATGCTTCTACCAAACCTGAGACCCATACTATGGCCTGAGATGTGATATCAAACTCCTTCCCCTTCCAAACCTGAGACCCTCCCTTTAGCATGAGATGTGATATCCAACTCCTTCCCATTCCAATCCTGAGACCCTTCTGATAGCACGAGATGTGATATCTCAATGCCTCTAATACCAAACCTGAGATCCTACCTCTAACATGAAATGTGATATCCAACTCCTTCCCTTTCCAAACCTGAGACCCTACCTATAGCATGAGATGTGATGTCCAAGTCCATCCCATTCCAATCCTTAGACCCTTCCTACAGCATGCGATGTGATATCTCAATGATTCTAATACCAAACCAGAGACCCGTCCTATAACATGAGATGGGATATCCAACTCCTTCCCATTCCAATCCTGAGCCACTTCCGATAGCAGAGATGTGATATCTCAATGCTTATACCAAACCTGAGACCCTTCCTATAACATGAGATGTGATATCCAAATCATTCCCATTCCAATCCTGAGACCCTTCCGATAGCATGAGATGTGATATCTCAATGCTTCTAATACCAAACCTGAGATCCTTCCTATAGCATATGTGATATCCAACTCCTTCCCATTCCAAACATGAGACCCTTCCTATAGCAAGAATGTAATATCCAACTCCTACCCATTCCAATCCTGAGACCATTCCTATAGCATGAGATGTGATATATCAATGCTTCTAATACCAAACCTGAGACCCTTCCTATGACATGAGATATGATATCCAAATCCTTCCCATTCCAATCCTGAGACCCTTCCGATAGCATGAGATGTGATATCTCAATGTTTCTAATACCAAATCTGAGATCCTTCCTATAGTATATTTGATATCCAACTCCTTCCCATTCCAAACATGATACCCTTCCTATAGCAAGAATGTAATATCCAACTCCTACCCATTCCAATCCTGAGACCATTCCTATAGCATGAGATGTGATATATCAATGCTTCTAATACCAAACCTGAGACCCTTCCTATGACACGAGATATGATATCCAAATCCTTCCCATTCCAATCCTGAGACCCTTCCGATAGCATGAGATGTGATATCTCAATGCTTCTAATACCAAATCTGAGATCCTTCCTATAGCATGAGATGTGATATCCAACTTCTTCCCATTCCAATCCTGAGACCCTTCCTATAACATGAGATGTGATGTCTCAATGCTTCTAATACCAAACCTGAGATCTTTCCTATAACATGAGATGTGATATCCAACTCCTTCCCATTGCAATTCTGAGACCCTCCCTATAGCATGAGAGTTGACATCCAAGTCCTTCCCATTCCAATCCTGAGACCCTTCCGATAGCAGAGATGTGATATCTCAATGCTTATACCAAACCTGAGACCCATACTATGGCATGAGATGTGATATCAAACTTCTTCCCATTCCAATCCTGAGACCCTTCCTATAGCTTGAGATGTGTTATCCAACTCCTTCCCATTCCAATTCTGAGACCCTTCCTATACCATGAGACTTGATATCTCAATGCTTCTAATACCAAACCTGAGACCCGTCCTATAACATGAGATGTGATATCCAAATCCTTCCCCTTCCAAACCTTAGACCCTTCCTATATCATGAGATGTGATATCCAACTCCTTCCCATTCCAATCCTGAGACCCTTCCGATATCATGAGATTTTTTATCTCAATGCTTCTAATATCAAACTTGAGACCCTGCCTATAGCATGAGATTTGACATCCAAGTCCTTCCCATTCCAATCCTTAGACCCTTCCGATAGCAGAGATGTGATATCCCAATGCTTCTACCAAACCTGAGACCCATACTATGGCATGAGATGTGATATCAAACTTCTTCCCATTCCAATCCTGAGACCCTTCCTATAGCTTGAGATGTGTTATCCAACTCCTTCCCATTCCAATTCTGAGACCCTTCCTATACCATGAGACTTGATATCTCAATGCTTCTAATACCAAACCTGAAACCCGTCCTATAACATGAGATGTGATATCCAAATCCTTCCCCTTCCAAACCTTAGACCCTTCCTATATCATGAGATGTGATATCCAACTCCTTCCCATTCCAATCCTGAGACCCTTCCGATATCATGAGATTTGTTATCTAAATGCTTCTAATATCAAACTTGAGACCCTCCCTATAGCATGAGATTTGACATCCAAGTCCTTCCCATTCCAATCCTGAGACCCTTCCGATAGCAGAGATGTGATATCTCAATGCTTATACCAAACCTGAGACCCTTCCTATGGCCTGAGATGTCATATACAACTCCTTCCCATTCCAATCCTGAGACCCTTCCTATAGCATGAGATGTGATATCTCAATGCTTATACCAAATCTGAGACCCTTCCTATAGCATGAGATGTGATATCCAACTCCTTCTCATTCCAATCCTGAGACTCTTCCTATAGCATGAGAAGTGATATCTCCATGCGTATAAAAAACCTGAGACCCTTCCTATAGCATGAGATGTGATATCCAAATCCGTCCCATTCCAATCCTTAGACCCTTCCTACAGCATGCGATGTGATATCTCAATGATTCTAATACCAAACCAGAGACCCGTCCTATAACATGAGATGGGATATCCAACTCCTTCCCATTCCAATCCTGAGCCACTTCCGATAGCAGAGATGTGATATCTCAATGCTTATACCAAACCTGAGACCCTTCCTATAACATGAGATGTGATATCCAAATCATTCCCATTCCAATCCTGAGGCCCTTCCGATAGCATGAGATGTGATATCTCAATGCTTCTAATACCAAACCTGAGATCCTTCCTATAGCATATGTGATATCCAACTCCTTCCCATTCCAAACATGGGACCCTTCCTATAGCAAGAATGTAATATCCAACTCCGACCCATTCCAATCCTGAGACCATTCCTATAGCATGAGATGTGATATATCAATGCTTATAATACCAAACCTGAGATCCTTCCTATGACATGAGATGTGATATCCAAATCCTTCCCATTCCAATCCTGAGACCCTTCCGATAGCATGAGATGTGATATCTCAATGCTTATACCAAACCTGAGACTCTTCCTATAGCATGAGATGTGATATCCAACTTCTTCCCATTCCAATCCTGAGACCCTTCCTATAACATGAGATGTGATGTCTCAATGCTTCTAATACCAAACCTGAGATATTTCCTATAACATGAGATGTGATATCCAACTCCTTCCCATTCCAATTCTGAGACCCTTCCTATAGCAGGAGATATGATATCCAAGTCCTTCCCATTCCAATCCTGCGACCCTTCCTATAACATGAGATGTGATATCCAATTCCTTCCCATTCCAACCTGAGACCCTTCCTATAGCATGAGATGGGATATCCAACTCCTTCCAAATCCAATACTGATACCCTTCCGATAGCATGAGATGTGATATCCCAATGCTTGTACCAAACCCGAGACCCATACTATGGCATGAGATGTGATATCAAACTCCTTCCCATTCCAATCCTGAGACCCTTCCTATAGCTTGAGATGTGATATCCAACTCCTTCCCATTCCAATTCTGAGACCCTTCCTATTCCATGAGACTTGATATCTCATTGCTTCTAATACCAAACCTGAGACCCGTCCTATAACATGAGATGTGATATCCAAATCCTTCAACTTCCAAACCTTAGACCCTTCCTTTATCATGAGATGTGATATCCAACTCCTTCCCATTCCAATCCTGAGACCCTTCCGATATCATGAGATGTGACATCTCGATGCTTCTAATATCAAACTTGAGACCCTCCCTATAGCATGAGATGTGATATCCAAGACCTTCCCATTCCAATCCTGAGACCCTTCCTATAGCATGAGAAGTGATATCTCAATGCTTCTAATACCAAACCTGAGATCCTTCCTATAACATGAGATGTGATATCCAACTCCTTCCCATTCCAATCCTGAGACACTTCCTATAGCATGAGATGTGATATCTCACTGCTTATACCAAACCTGAGACCCTTCCTATAGCATGAGATGTGATATCCAATCCTTCCCATTCCAATCCTGAGACCCTTCCTATAACATGAGATGTGATATCTCAATGCTTCTAATATCAAACTTGAGACCCTCCCTATAGCATGAGATGTGATATCCAAGTCCTTCCCATTCCAATCCTGAGACACTTCCTATAGCATGAGATGTGATATCTCAATGCTTCTAATACCAAACCTGAGACTCTTCCTATAACATGAGATGGGATATCCAACTCCTTCCCATTCCAATCCTGAGACCCTTTCGATTGCAGAGATGTGATATCTCAATGCTTATACCAAACCTGAGACCCTTCCTACGGCATGAGATGTCATATACAACTCCTTCCCATTCCAATCCTGAGACCCTTCCTATAACATGTGATGTGATATCTCAATGCTTATACCAAACCTGAGACCCTTCCTATAGCATGAGATGTGATATCCAACTCCTTCCCATTCCAATCCTGAGACCCTTCCTATAGCATGAGATGTGATATCTCAATGCTTCTAATACCAAACCTGAGACTCTTCCTATAACATGAGATGGGATATCCAACTCCTTCCCATTCCAATCCTGAGACCCTTTCGATTGCAGAGATGTGATATCTCAATGCTTATACCAAACCTGAGACCCTTCCTACGGCATGAGATGTCATATACAATCCTTCCCATTCCAAACCTGAGACCCTTCCTATAACATGAGATGTGATATCTCAATGCTTATACCAAACCTGAGACCCTTCCTATAGCATGAGATGTGATATCCAACTCCTTCCCATTCCAATCCTGAGACCCTTCCTATAGCATGAGATGTGATGTCTCAATGCTTCTAATACCAAACCTGAGATCCTTCCTATAACATGAGATGTGATAACCAACTCCTTCCATTCCAATCCAGAGACCCTTCCTATAGCATGAGATGTGATATCTCAATGCTTATACCAAACCTGAGACCCTTCCTATAGCATGAGATGTGATATCCAACTCCTTCCCATTCCAATTCTGAGACCCTTCCTATAGCATGAGATGTGATATCTCAATGCCTCTAATACCAAACCTGAGATCCTTCCTCTAACATGAAATGTGATATCCAACTCCTTCCCTTTCCAAACCTGAGAGCCTAACTATAGCATGAGAAGTGATATCCAGATCCTTCCCATTCCAATCCTTAGACCCTTCCTACAGCATGCAATATGATATCTCAATGATTCTAATAACAAACCTGAGACCCGTCCTATAACATGAGATGGGATATCCAACTCCTTCCCATTCCAATCCTGAGACACTTCCGATAGCAGAGATATGATATCTCAATGCTTATACCAAACCTGAGACCCTTCCTATATCATGACATGTGATATCCAACTCCTTCCAGTTCCAAACCTGAGACCCTTCCTATAGCATATGTGATATCCAACTCCTTCCCATTCCAAACATGAGACCCTTCCTATAGCAAGAATGTAATATCCAACTCCTTCCCATTCCAATCCTGAGACCATTCCTATAGCATGAGATGTGATATTGCAATGCTTCTAATACCAAACCTGAGATTCTTCCTATGACATGAGATGTGATATCCAATTCCTTCCCATTCCAAACCTGAGACCCTTCCTACAGCATGCAATGTGAAATCTCAATGCTTCTAATACCAAACCTGAGACCAGTCCTATAACATGAGATGGGATATCCAACTCCTTCCCCTTCCAAACCTGAGACCCTTCCTATAGCATGAGATGTGATATCCAACTCCTTCCCAACCCAATCCTGAGACACTTCCGATTGCAGAGATGTGATATCTCAATGCTTATACCAAACCTGAGACTCTTCCTATAACATGAGATGTGTTATCCAACTCCTTCCCATTCCAATCCTGAGACCCTTATGATAGCATGAGATGTGATATCTCAATGCCTCTAATACCAAACCTGAGATACTTCGGTAGCATGAGATGTGATATCTCAATGCTTCTAATACCAAACCTGAGATCCTTCCTATAACATGAGATATGATATCCAAATCATTCCCATTTCAATCCTGAGACCCTTCCGATAGCATGAGATGTTATATCTCAATGCTTCTAATACCAAACCTGAGATCCTTCATATAGCATATGTGATATCCAACTCCTTCCCATTCCAAACATGAGAACCTTCCTATAGCAAGAATGTAATATCCAATTCCTACCCATTCCAATCCTGAGACCATACCTATAGCATGAGATGTTATATCTCAATGCTTATACCAAACCTGAGACCCTTCCTATAGCATGAGATGTGATATCCAACTTCTTCCCATTCCAAACCTGAGACCCTTCCTATAACATGAGATGTGATGTCTCAATGCTTCTAATACCAAACCTGAGATCTTTCCTATAACATATGTGATATCCAACTGCTTCCCATTCCAATTCTGAGACCCTTCCATGAGATATGATATCCAAGTCCTTCCCATTCCAATCCTGAGACCCTTTCTATAACATGAGATGTGATATCCAACTCCTTCCCATTCCAACCTGAGACCCTTCCTATAGCACGAGATGGGATATCCAACTCCTCCCAAATCCAATACTGATACCCTTCCGATAGTATGAGATGTCATATTCCAATGCTTCTACCAAAACTGAGACCCATACTATGGCATGAGATGTGATATCAAACTCCTTCCCATTCCAATCCTGAGACCCTTCCTATACCATGAGACTTGATATCTCAATGCTTCTAATACCAATCCTGAGACCCTTCCTATAGCATGAGATGTGATATCAAACTCCTTCCCATTCCAATCCTGAGATAGCTTGAGATGTGATATCCAACTCCTTCCCATTCCAATTCTGAGACCCTTCCTATACCATGAGACTTGATATCTCAATGCTTCTAATACCAAACCTGAAACCCGTCCTATAACATGAGATGTGATATCCAAATCCTTCCCCTTCCAATCCTGAGACCCTTCCGATATCATGAGATTTGTTATCTAAATGCTTCTAATATCAAACTTGAGACCCTCCCTATAGCATGAGATTTGACATCCAAGTCCTTCCCATTCCAATCCTGAGACCCTTCCGATAGCAGAGATGTGATATCTCAATGCTTATACCAAACCTGAGACCCTTCCTATGGCCTGAGATGTCATATACAACTCCTTCCCATTCCAATCCTGAGACCCTTCCTATAGCATGAGATGTGATATCTCAATGCTTATACCAAATCTGAGACCCTTCCTATAGCATGAGATGTGATATCCAACTCCTTCTCATTCCAATCCTGAGACTCTTCCTATAGCATGAGAAGTGATATCTCCATGCGTATAAAAAACCTGAGACCCTTCCTATAGCATGAGATGTGATATCCAAATCCGTCCCATTCCAATCCTTAGACCCTTCCTACAGCATGCGATGTGATATCTCAATGATTCTAATACCAAACCAGAGACCCGTCCTATAACATGAGATGGGATATCCAACTCCTTCCCATTCAAATCCTGAGCCACTTCCGATAGCAGAGATGTGATATCTCAATGCTTATACCAAACCTGAGACCCTTCCTATAACATGAGATGTGATATCCAAATCATTCCCATTCCAATCCTGAGACCCTTCCGATAGCATGAGATGTGATATCTCAATGCTTCTAATACCAAACCTGAGATCCTTCCTATAGCATATGTGATATCCAACTCCTTCCCATTCCAAACATGGGACCCTTCCTATAGCAAGAATGTAATATCCAACTCCTACCCATTCCAATCCTGAGACCATTCCTATAGCATGAGATGTGATATATCAATGCTTATAATACCAATCCTGAGATCCTTCCTATGACATGAGATGTGATATCCAAATCCTTCCCATTCCAATCCTGAGACCCTTCCGATAGCATGAGATGTGATATCTCAATGCTTATACCAAACCTGAGACTCTTCCTATAGCATGAGATGTGATATCCAACTTCTTCCCATTCCAATCCTGAGACCCTTCCTATAACATGAGATGTGATGACTCAATGCTTCTAATACCAAACCTGAGATCTTTCCTATAACATGAGATGTGATATCCAACTCCTTCCCATTCCAATTCTGAGACCCTTCCTATAGCATGAGATATGATATCCAAGTCCTTCCCATTCCCATCCTGCGACCCTTCCTATAACATGAGATGTGATATCCAATTCCTTCCCATTCCAACCTGAGACCCTTCCTATAGCATGAGATGGGATATCCAACTCCTTCCAAATCCAATACTGATACCCTTCCGATAGCATGAGATGTGATATCCCAATGCTTCTACCAAACCCGAGACCCATACTATGGCATGAGATGTGATATCAAACTCCTTCCCATTCCAATCCTGAGACCCTTCCTATAGCTTGAGATGTGATATCCAACTCCTTCCCATTCCAATTCTGAGACCCTTCCTATTCCATGAGACTTGATATCTCAATGCTTCTAATACCAAACCTGAGACCCGTCCTATAACATGAGATGTGATATCCAAATCCTTCAACTTCCAAACCTTAGACCCTTCCTTTATCATGAGATGTGATATCCAACTCCTTCCCATTCCAATCCTGAGACCCTTCCTATAGCATGAGATGTGATATCAAACTCCTTCCCATTCCAATCCTGAGATAGCTTGAGATGTGATATCCAACTCCTTCCCATTCCAATCCCGAGACCCTTCCTATACCATGAGATGTGATATCTCAATGCTTCTAATAAAAAACCTGAGACCCGTCCTAAAACATGAGATGTGACATCCAAATCCTTCCCCTTCCAAACCTGAGACCCTTCCTATAGCATGAGATGTGATATCCAACTCATTCCCATTCCAATCCTGAGACCCTTCCTAAACCATGAGATGTGATATCTCAATGCTTCTAATACCAAACCTGAGACCCGTCCTAAAACATGAGATGTGAGATCCAAATCCTTCCCCTTCCAAACCTGAGACCTTTCCTTTAGCATGAGATGTGATATCCAACTGCTTCCCATCCCAATCCTGAGACCCTTCCGATAGCATGAGATGTGATACCTCAATGCTTCTAATATCAAACCTGAGAACTTCCCTATAGCATGACATGTGATATCGAACTTCCCATTTCAATCCTGAGACTCAGACCTCCCCGTCTAACCTTCTCACCACTCCTAGCTCCCGGATTGATCATGCACTCCTGCTGTCTCTTCTCTCCCTTCTTATGCTTCCTTTCCTCTCTACTTCCTCATCTGCCCTAGGTCAGTCTCCTTCTACACCTCCACAGGGATTACTGATTTGTACCCCTACCCACTCTCAACTCTCACTCAGTGTCAAACACTCATCTGACATCTGCCATTTTCTGGAAAAACCCGACCTTGATGTCCTTGGTCTAACCGAGACATGGTTGACGGCCAGCGCTGTCTCGAGCTTTGACACTTTCCTCCCCAATGACAAGTTCCTCTCCATGCCCAGATCCAACCGTTCTTGAGGGGGAGTATCCTTGATTCCTGTAGTAAATTGCTTTCCTTTGCAGGCCGACTCCTCTCACGAATGCTTTGTCTGCATGCATGCTCTCTTTCCTGGCAATTCTCTCACCCTGGCTATTTGCCTACCCGCTTCCTCTCTCAGTGGATGGACTTCTCCATCCTAGCCTCCTACCACTCAACTCCGCCTACTTGGAGAATTCAACATGAACCTGTATGCTTCCTGACCTGGACTTTTACGAGATCTGCAACTCATGTCGCTGGCCCTACACACTGCAGGGAATACTCAGGATTTTCTGATCTCAGACCTCCCCCTCTGTAACCCTCTCAACAATCCTCTCCCGTGGTGATCAATTTCTCATCTCCAAAGAAGGCTAACTACCAGCTGTTCCTCCTCATAGGAGTTCTCCCTTTCTGTCCCTGCTCCCTGCACCGTTTCGCGTTGCAAGCACTCGCTTCCCAGCTCTCTGGTTTAGAAGCGTGTTTCCTGCCTTCTCTCCTCTTCCCGCTGCCTTCAAATCAACAAATGAGCTTCAAAAGATACACGGTGCTCAGAATGCTTTATAACACCCATTATTCAAGATATAGCTGTAACTCGCTAGACATATTGAAAAGTGCTAAAAACTAGCAAAATAGCTAGAAAATGTCCTTTCCTCGCGTTTTGGTAAAAGCGAATTCTGGTGGGTTCCCATGTTGTATGTACTGTGTCCGTGCGTTTGTTGTCGATTCCTGAAGTTTTTAACCACTGTTCTCCCATACTAGGGGGTGGGGGGTCAACATCTACTGTTCACAGGCTGAATGTATACGGCTGAAATCTTCACTGCACTATCAGCTTTCCTGACTGTTTTGGAACGTGTATTTGCCATCTGTTAATACAGTCGGCCTGTGTTCATCGTCCCTTCTAGTTTACAGGCTGCACTCCCCTGGTGATCACATTCTCCTCTCCAGAGCAGGCTAACTACCAGCTGCTCCTCATAGGCGTTCATCCTTTCTGCCACTGCTCCCTGCACCGTTTCGCGTTGCATGTACTCGCTTCCCAGCTCTCGTTTAGATGCGTGTTCCCTGCCTTCTCTCCTCTTCCTACAGCCTTCCAATGAGCTCCACAAGATAGTGTTCAGAATGCTTTATAACACCCATTATTCAACATATAGCTGTAAACCGCTAGACGCATTGAAACGTGCTAAAAACTAGCAAAAACAGCTAGAAAATGTACTTCCCTCCTAGCTACCGGATTGATCATGCACTCCTGCTGTCTCTTCTCTCCGTTCTTATGCTTCCTTTCCTCTCTCCTTCATCTGCCCTAGGTCAGGCTCCTTCTACATCTCGGCAGGCATTACTGATTTGTACCCCCTACCCATTCTCAACTCTCACTCAGTGTCAAACACTCATCTGACATCTGCCATTTCCTGGAAGAACCCGACCTTGATGTCCTTGGTCTAACCGAGACATGGTTGACGGCCAGCGCTGTCTCGAGCTTTGACACTTTCCTCCCTGATGACAAGTTCCTCTCCATGCCCAGATCCAACCGTTCTTGAGGGGGAGTATCCTTGATTCCTGTAGTAAATTGCTTTCCTTTGCAGGCCGACTCCTCTCACGAATGCTTTGTCTGCATGCATGCTCTCTTTCCTGGCAATTCTCTCACCCTGGCTATTTGCCTACCCGCTTCCTCTCTCAGTGGATGGACTTCTCCATCCTAGCCTCCTACCACTCAACTCCGCCTACTTGGAGAATTCAACATGAACCTGTATGCTTCCTGACCTGGACTTTTACGAGATCTGCAACTCATGTCGCTGGCCCTACACACTGCAGGGAATACTCAGGATTTTCTGATCTCAGACCTCCCCCTCTGTAACCCTCTCAACAATCCTCTCCCGTGGTGATCAATTTCTCATCTCCAAAGAAGGCTAACTACCAGCTGTTCCTCCTCATAGGAGTTCTCCCTTTCTGTCCCTGCTCCCTGCACCGTTTCGCGTTGCAAGCACTCGCTTCCCAGATCTCTGGTTTAGAAGCGTGTCTCCTGCCTTCTCTCCTCTTCCCGCTGCCTTCAAATCAACAAATGAGCTTCAAAAGATACACGGTGCTCAGAATGCTTTATAACACCCATTATTCAAGATATAGCTGTAACTCGCTAGACATATTGAAAAGTGCTAAAAACTAGCAAAAATAGCTAGAAAATGTCCTTTCCTCGCGTTTTGGTAAATGCGAATTCTGGTGGGGTCCCATGTTGTATGTACTGTGTCCGTGCGTTTGTTGTCGAATCCTGAAGTTTTTATCCACTGTTCTCCCATACTAGGGGGTGGGGTGTCAACATCTACTGTTCACAGGCTGAATGTATACGGCTGAAATCTTCACTGCACTATCAGATTTCCTGACTGTTTTGGAACGTGTATTTGCCATCTGTTAATACAGTCGGCCTGTGTTCATCGTCCCTTCTAGTTTACAGGCTGCACTCCCCTGGTGATCACATTCTCCTCTCCAGAGCAGGCTAACTACCAGCTGCTCCTCATAGGCGTTCATCCTTTCTGCCACTGCTCCCTGCACCGTTTCGCGTTGCATGTACTCGCTTCCCAGCTCTCGTTTAGATGCGTGTTCCCTGCCTTCTCTCCTCTTCCTACAGCCTTCCAATGAGCTCCACAAGATAGTGTTCAGAATGCTTTATAACACCCATTATTCAACATATAGCCGTAAACCGCTAGACGCATTGAAACGTGCTAAAAACTAGCAAAAACAGCTAGAAAATGTACTTCCCTCGCGTTTTGGTATATGCAGGGTACACGCGTCTAAACCAGAGATCAGGGAAGTGAGCATTTCAGTAGTATACATTCCGCCTGTGAACAACACATTTTAATCCTCCCTTGTATGGGAGAAGAGTGGTTCAAAAGAAGAGGATTCGACTGAACAAACGCACGAACAGAGTACAAAATGGGAATCCACCAGAATTCGCATTTACCAAAACGCGAGGAAAGTACATTTTCTAGCTGTTTTTGCTAGTTTTTAGCACCTTTCAATACGTCTAGCGGGTTACGGCTATATGTTGAATAATGGGTGTTATAAAGCATTCTGAACACTATCTTGTGGAGCTCATTGGAAGGCTGTAGGAAGAGGAGAGAACTGAGGGAACACGCATCTAAACCAGAGAGCTGGGAAGCGAGTACATGCAACGCGAAACGGTGCAGGGAGCAGGGACAGAAAGGATGAACGCCTCTGAGGAGGAGCAGCTGGTAGTTAGCCTGCTCTGGAGAGGAGAATGTGATCACCAGGGGAGTGCAGCCTGTAAACTAGAAGGGAGATATCTCAATGCTTATACCAATTCTGAGACCCTTCCTATAGCATGAGATGTGATATCCAACTCATTCCCATTCCAATCCTGAGACCCTTCCTATAGCATGAGATGTGATATCAAACTACGTCCCATTCCAATCCTGAGATAGCTTGAGATGTGATATCCAACTCCTTCCCATTCCAATCCCGAGAACCTTATTATACCATGAGGTGTGATATCTCAATGCTTCTAATACCAAACCTGAGACCCGTCCTAAAACATGAGATGTGAGATCCAAATCCTTCCCCTTCCAAACCTGAGACCTTTCCTTTAGCATGAGATGTGATATCCAACTGCTTCCCATTCCAATCTGAGACCCTTCCGATAGCATGAGATGTGATATCTCAATGCTTCTAATATCAAACCTGAGAACCTCCCTATAGCATGAGATGTGATATCCCAATGCTTCTAATACCAATCCTGAGACCCTTCCTATAGCATGACATGTGATATCGAACTTCCCATTTCAATCCTGAGACTCAGACCTCCCCGTCTAACCTTCTCACCACTCCTAGCTCCCGGATTGATCATGCACTCCTGCTGTCTCTTCTCTCCGTTCTTATGCTTCCTTTCCTCTCTCCTTCTTCATCTGCCCTAGGTCAGGCTCCTTCTACATCTCGGCAGGGATTACTGATTTGTACCTCTACCCATTCTCAACTCTCACTCAGTGTCAAACACTCATCTGACATCTGCCATTTCCTGGAAGAACCCGACCTTGATGTCCTTGGTCTAACCGAGACATGGTTGACGGCCAGCGCTGTCTCGAGCTTTGACACTTTCCTCCCTGATGACAAGTTCCTCTCCATGCCCATATCCAACCGTTCTTGAGGGGGAGTATCCTTGATTCCTGTAGTAAATTGCTTTCCTTTGCAGGCCGACTCCTCTCACGAATGCGTCTGCATGCATGCTCTCTTTCCTGGCAATTCTCTCACCCTGGCTATTTGCCTACCCGCTTCCTCTCTCAGTGGATGGACTTTTCCATCCTAGCCTCCTACCACTCAACTCCGCCTACTTGGAGAATTCAACATGAACCTGTATGCTTCCTGACCTGGAATTTTACGAGATCTGCAACTCATGTCGCTGGCCCTACACACTGCAGGGAATACTCAGGATTTTCTGATCTCAGACCTCCCCCTCTGTAACCCTCTCAACAATCCTCTCCTGTGGTGATCAATTTCTCATCTCCAAAGATGGCTAACTACCAGCTGTTCCTCCTCAGAGGAGTTCTCCCTTTCTGTCCCTGCTCCCTGCACCGTTTCGCGTTGCAAGCACTCGCTTCCCAGCTCTCTCGTTTAGACGCGTTTTTCTGCCTTCTCTCCTCTTCCCGCTGCCTTCAAATCAACAAATGAGCTTCAAAAGATACACGGTGCTCAGAATGCTTTATAACACCCATTATTCAAGATATAGCTGTAACTCGCTAGACATATTGAAAAGTGCTAAAAACTAGCAAAAATAGCTAGAAAATGTCCTTTCCTCGCGTTTTGGTAAATGCGAATTCTGGTGGGTTCCCATGTTGTATGTACTGTGCCCGTGCGTTTGTTGTCGAATCCTGAAGTTTTTAACCACTGTTCTCCCATACTAGGGGGTGGGGGGTCAACATCTACTGTTCACAGGCTGAATGTATATGGCTGAAATCTTCACTGCACTATCAGCTTTCCTGACTGTTTTGGAACGTGTATTTGCCATCTGTTAATACAGTCGGCCTGTGTTCATCGTCCCTTGTAGTTTACAGGCTGCACTCCCCTGGTGATCACATTCTCCTCTCCAGAGCAGGCTAACTACCAGTTGCTCCTCATAGGCGTTCCTCCTTTCTGTCCCTGCTCCCCGCACCGTTTCGCGTTGCATGTACTCGCTTCCCAGCTCTCGTTTAGATGCGTGTTCCCTGCCTTCTCTCCTCTTCCTACAGCCTTCCAATGAGCTCCACAAGATACAGTGTTCAGAATGCTTTATAACACCCATTATTCAACATATAGCTGTAAACCGCTAGACGTATTGAAACGTGCTAAAAACTAGCAAAAACAGCTAGAAAATGTACTTCCCTCGCGTTTTGGTATATGCAGGGTACACGCGTCTAAACCAGAGAGCAGGGAAGTGAGCATTTCAGTAGTATACATTCCGCCTGTGAACAACACATTTTAATCCTCCCTGTATGGGAGTAGAGTGGTTCAAAAGAACAGGATTCGACTGAACAAACGCACGAACAGAGTACAAAATGGAAATCCACCAGAATTCGCATTTACCAAAACGCGAGGAAAGTACATTTTCTAGCTGTTTTTGCTAGTTTTTAGCACGTTTCAATACGTCTAGCGGTTTACAGCTATATGTTGAATAATGGGTGTTATAAAGCATTCTCTTGTGGAGCTCATTGGAAGGCTGTAGGAAGAGGAGAGAACTGAGGCAACACGCATCTAAACCAGAGAGCTGGGAAGCGAGTACATGCAACGCGAAACGGTGCAGGGAGCAGGGACAGAAAGGATGAATGCCTATGAGGAGGAGCAGCTGGTAGTTAGCCTGCTCTGGAGAGGAGACTGTGATCACCAGGGGAGTGCAGCCTGTAAACTAGAAGGGACGATGAACACAGGGCGACTGCATTAACAGATGGCAAATACACGTTCCAAAACAGTCAGGAAAGCTGATAATGCAGTGTAGATTTCAGCCGTATACATTTAGCCTGTGAACAGTAGATGTTGACCCCCCACCCCCTAGTATGGGAGAACAGTGGTTAAAAACTTCAGGATTCGACAACAAACGCACGGACACAGTACATACAACATGGGAACCCACCAGAATTCGCATTTACAAAAACGCAAGGGAAGTACATTTTCTAGCTATTTTTGCTAGTTTTTAGCACGTTTCAATATGTCTAGCGTGTTACAGCTATGTGTTGAATAATGGGGTTATAAAGCATTCTGAACACTGTATCTTGTGGAGCTCATTGGAAGGCTGTAGGTAGAGGAGAGAAGGCAGGGAACACGCATCTAAACCAGAGATCTGGGAAGCGAATACCTGCATCGCGAAACGGTGCAGGGGGCAGGGACAAAAAGGAGGAACGCCTCTGGTAGCCTGCTCTGGAGAGGAGAATGTGATCACCAGGGGAGTGCAGCCTGTAAATTAAAAGGGACGATGACCACAGGGCGACTGCATTAACAGATGGCAAATATACGTTCCAAAACAGTCAGGAAAGCTGATAATGCCTTGAAGATTTCAGCCGTATACATTCAGCCTGTGAACAGTAGATTTTGACGCCCCCCTAGTATGGGAGAACAGTGATTAAAAACTTCAGGATTCGACAACAAACGCAGGGACACAGTTCATACATGGGAACGCATCAGAATTCGCATTTACAAAAACGCGAGGAAAGTACATTTGCTAGCTGTTTTTGCTAGTTTACAGCACGTTTCAATACGTCTAGAGGGTTACGGCTATATGTTGAATAATGGGTGTTATAAAGCTTTCTGAGCACTGTGTATCTTGTGGAGCTCATTTGTTGATTTGAAGGCAGCGGGAAGAGGAGAGAAGGCTTGGAACACGCTTCCAAACAAGAGAGCTGGGAAGCGAGTATTTGCAACGCGAAACCGCAGGGAGCAGGGACAGAAAAGAACGCCTCTGAAAACCGCGTCTAGACCAGAGAGCTGGGAAGCGAGTGTTTGCAACGCGAAACGGTGCAGGGGGCAGGGACAGAAAGGAAGAAGGCCTCTGAGAAGGAACAGCGTCTAAACCAGAGAGCAGGGAAGCGAGTGTTTGCAACGCGAAACGGTGCAGGGAGCACGGACAGAAAGGGAGAACTCCTCTGAGGACGAACAGCTGGTAGTTAGCCTTCTTTGGAGATGAGAACTTGATCACCACGGGAGAGGATTGTTGAGAGGGTTACAGAGGGGGAGGTCTGAGATCAGAAAATCCTGAGTATTCCCTGCAGTGTGTAGGGCCAGCGACATGAACAGTTGCAGATCTCGTAAAAGTCCAGGTCAGGAAGCATACAGGTTCATGTTGAATTCTCCAAGTAGGCGGAGTTGAGTGGTAGGAGGCTGGGATGGAGAAGTCCATCCACTGAGAGAGGAAGGGGGTAGGCAAATAGCCTCGGTGAGAGAATGGCCAGGAAAGAGAGAATGCATGCAGAGAAGGCATTCGTGAGAGGAGTCGGCCTGCAAAGGAAAGCAATTTACTACAGGAATCAAGGATACTCCCCCTCAAGAACGGTTGGATCTGGGCATGGAGAGGAACTTGTCATCAGGGAGGAAAGTGTCTAAGCTCAAGACAGCGCTGGCCGTCAACCATGTCTCGGTTAGACCAAGGACATCCAGGTCGGGTTCTTCCAGGAAATGGCAGATGATGAGTGTTTGAAACTGAGTGAGAGTTGAGAGAGGGGAGGGGTACAAATCAGTAATCCCTGCAGAGGTGTTGAAGGAGCCTGACCTAGGGCAGATGAGGAAGGAGAGAGGAAAGGAAGCAGAAGAAGGGAGAGAAGAGACAGCAGGAATGCATGATCAATCCGGGAGCTAGGAGTGGTGAGAAGGTTAGACAGGGAGGTCTGAGTCTCAGGATTGGAATGGGAAGTTCGATATCACATGTCGTGCTATAGGAAGGGTCTCAGGATTGGTATTAGAAGCATTGGGATATCACATCTCATGCTATCGGAAGAGTCTCAGTATTGGAATGGGAAGGAGTTGGATATATCTCTTGTTATACGGAGTGTTAAGACGGATTTCTGAACTCTGTCCTGGTGGCGCAGAAGTTCAGAAGGCCAACCTAATTACTTGGAACAGGGTAACCTCTGGACAAGCCAGACCAATCAAGGTAGCGATCGCGGCGGTCAAGACTAGGTCTCAAGAGGGGTGAGGGTGACTGAAAGCCCGCAATGGGCACACAAAGCAAGAGCGCTTACAAACTACTCCAAACAGTTGTTATATCAAAAATAGATACACATTTATTTTAAGGCCTTTAAAATAATGACCGTAGCAAGAAAATCACAATATCACAATATTAAACCAACACATACCATATCATCACAATATATATACAAAATACACAGTCGCAAGCATTTAAAGCACGAAATATGTAGTCCACCTGAAAGGAAAGGAACACAGGCAGTGCGATAACGCTTTAGACTCAGTTCGCCTTCAGAGGTACCTAACTAGATGGAAGTCCGAGCCCTGCGAAGAGTGGAGCCTTGTGCTCAAAGTACCTGCCACGCCGGTGCCAACGGGCAAAAGGGGAAGCTCTTCGGAGGAAGTCAGGCAGTTCGGGTTAGTGCACAGCAGAAGGAGAACAGGTTCCGCAACTCAAGCGCAGCATCCACAGCGGGCAGAAGCAGAGCGCGAGTACGGCCAAAAGGGTGCTGTTTTTACACAGCAGGGAAAAGCAATGGGATACTGCAGGAGGGCGACCAGATCCTAGCTAAACTACTCACCGGTTCCCGAAGCAAGCAGACCCAGGCTTCTCCACGTTAGTTTCAGCAGCTGGCAGGTTCAGAAGAGCAGGGAACGCCTCGTAGTCGTGTAGAGCAAAAAGACGTCCCAATCGACGAAACCAGCACAGTTTTGTTGCCGCAGCAGGACAACGGAGCGGCTGTGTGTATTGAAGCCAAATGTACACTCCTCCCTTCAGACCTGGGGACGCCAAGCGTACGAAGCGTGGGAGAGTGACAAGGACTCGAAATACAACACAACCTGGCGGCAGTTGCAGAGCAGGACTCCCTTGTAAGCTGGTCAGTCAACTGGATGGCCCAGAGACACTTCCGAAGGCTTACTTGGCAGGAGATGATGAAGTCGCCTGGAATAGCTGTTCCTGCTATTCCAAAGGTCGAAGCACCAGTACAGCACCTTCTGGTTCGATCCAAGGAGGAAAGGGTTTCACAGGACGACAGCAGTGCAAAGGAGGATTCCTTCAGCGGGTCACCAGCGATTCCTCGGTCCAGCCTCTTGGTTGCAGGATACTTGGCTCCTGTATTCCTTCGTTCGTGAGAACTCAGGAGATCGACATGGTAGTGGTGTTTCCAGCTCCCTCTTATCCACGGTTCCCTTCACGCCAAAATGGAGGGGAGCCAATGGGAGATCCGCTCATCAACACACACACCATACGTGGACCAATCACGGACCACGGTGGTCCCAGGCATTCACACCACCCCAGACTCTCTGGCACCCAGGATGTGTATTGGGACCAGACATCCCAGCCCACACCCTGGAGGCACACAATCGACATGTAGAAACCCGCGAAAGCAACCACGTTTCGCGGGAAAGTACATGCCCAAATAAGGAAGGCCCCGGGTCGCCCGACCTGGGGAAGGTGAAGGGAACAAGACGGTCAGTGGACAAGACAAAGGAGCCTCGTGGTCTGGCCATTTTGGAGAGCCAGGCCACCATTTTGGGTTCAGGGCAAAAACGTGCTCAGAACGCCAAAAGGAGCTCAAAATAAACAAAACGATCGCTGCCACCATTCGAGTCCCTGAATGACTTGCACCGATCAAATACCATCCTAAAAGAGTATCTAGGGTCTGTAGAAGGCTAGAGACCCAAGAGAGCTGTAACTTAGCTTACAGTGCCCTCTTGTGTCATGTTGCACTAAAGCCGCAACACGATAAAAGAAACTACGGGAAACAGCGTTCCCCGGTACTGACTGTCTTAAGGGCATGTCAGTTTCCCCGTAAGAAAGGAGCGAAAGCCCAGAGAAGTGCGGCAGAAGGCTGTACTTCTCTGGCAAAGTCAAGAACAAGGTTAAAAACAATAGCAAAAAGTTTAGGGGTTGCCACATGGAAGGAAAATTCCCTACAATTACGAAATCTTTCCTAACACTCGCCCCTCCCAGACTATGGACAGGGGGAACTAATCCACCCCTGGATGAGTCTCTTGTTCAGGTCGGTAAAACATTCTGGACAACCCATCAGCATTGCTATGTTGGACACCTGGCCTATGCTCAATAGTGAAGTCGAAGCCTTGTAGACTTATGGACCACCTAAGCAACTTTGGATTCTCCCCCTTCATGTTCATTAGCCACTTTAACGGCTTATGGTCAGTCTGCACAGTGAAGTGGGTCCCATAGAGGTAGGGCCTCAGCTTCCTTAGGGCCCACACAACAGAGAAACATTCTTTCTCTACCGTGGACCATCTGAGCTCTCTGTCCTTAAGCTGGCGACTAATAAAACCGATAGGGTGTTCCTTACCCTTCTCATCTACTTGTGATAGTACAGCTCCTATCCCAGTGTCAGAGGCATCCGTCTGCACGATAAAAGGTCTTTGATAATCAGGGGCCCTGAGCACAGGCGCCTGGCACAAGGAGTCTTTTAAGCCATTGAAGGCCTTCTCACACTCGTCAGTCCAAGTTACCTTCTTGGGTTTCTTCGGAGTTGTGAGGGCAGTCAGAGGAGCAGCTATGGTGCCATAGTCTGCCACAAAATTGCGATAATAACCCGTGAGTCCTAAGAAGGCTCTCACTTGGGTTTGCGTAGTGGGGGTAGGCCAGTCTTGTACTGCTTGTACTTTACTGGGTAGAGGCTGTATCCTCCCTCCATCTACTTCATGTCCAAGGTAAACCACTGAGCCTTGTCCAATCTGGCATTTACTAGCCTTTATGGTCAAGTGGGCTTTCTGAAGAGCCTGGAGCACAATCCTGAGGTGTTTCACATGGTCTTCCCAGGTGGCACTGAAAACTGCTATATCGTCCAGATATGCAAGACAGAATTCGTCCAACCCATTCAACACATGATTCACAAGCCTCTGGAAAGTGGCAGGTGCATTCTTCAACCCGAACGGCATTACCCGGAATTGGTAAAGGCCGTCTGGAGTAGAAAATGCTGTCTTCTCCTCGGCATGTTCTTCTAAAGCTATTTGCCAATAGCCAGCAGTGAGGTCAAACGTGCTGAGGTACTTGGAGGCACCCAAAGTATCCACCAGCTCATCTGTTTGAGGCAAGGGGTGTGCATCTGTCTTGGTGACAGCATTCAGAGCCCTGTAATCCACGCAGAACCTCAATTCAGAAGTGGCTGCCTTTGGAACCAAAACCACAGGGCTGGACCAAGGACTACTAGAGGGTTCAATCATCCCAAGGTCTAACATCTTGTTGACCTCGGTCTTAATATAAGACCATACTTTGTCTGACATCCTGTATCCCCTACTTATGGTAGGTACACTGTCTCCTGTGTCAATGTTATGTTTGCACCAAGGTGTCAAACCAGGCGACTGTGAAAACAGGGGAGAAAACTGCCTAAGCAAACTTTTCACCTCAGCCTGCTGATCAGAAGTCAGGTGAGGGGCCACTCGGACACCCTCAAAGGAGCTATCTGAAGGACCGCTTTGGAACAGGTCGGGGAGAGGTTCCGACTCCTCTTCCTCAACATCTGAAGCCAGTAGCAGTGCTGCGATTTCGACTCTTGGGACGAAAGCCTTCAGCCTATTCACGTGAAACACTTTTGGAGCCTGTCCAGGCCTTCCAAGGTCCACTAAATAGTTAACCTCACCCAGGGGCTCCACCACTGTGTAAGGGCCTGACCATTTGTCCTGTAAAGCTCAAGGCCTTATGGGATTCATGATCAGGACTTGCTGACCAGGTGTAAAGTTGATGAGGGAAGCTTTCTGGTCGTACCAATGTTTCACCAGCGCTTGTCCTGCCTTCAATTTATCACTAGCCAAGCCCATCAGAGGTACCATCCGTTTTCTGAGCCCTAGCACATAATCAACTACGTTGGTAGTAACAGGGGGAGTGGGCATCTCCCATCCCTCTTTGACGATGGCTAAGGGTCCCCGTACGGGATGACCGAACAGAAGTTCGAAGGGGCTGAAGCCAACACCCTCCTGTGGTACCTCTCGGTAGGCAAACAGTAAGCATGGTAAAAGAATATCCCATTTTCTTCTCTGAGGTTCCTCCAGAGCCCCAATCATGCTCTTTAATGTTCTGTTGAAACGTTCCACCAGACCATTGGTCTGGTGGTGGTATGCAGAAGAGAACTTGTAGGTGACCCCACATTATTTCCACATAGCCTGCATATACTTCGACATAAAGTTGCTGCCACGATCCGACACAACTTCTTTAGGGAAGCCAACCCTAGTAAATATGCCAAGTAAAGCTTTTGCAACTGACTTGGCAGTTACAGTTTTCAATGGGATGGCCTCAGGATATCTGGTTGCATGGTCGACCAGCACCAGGATAAACCTATTGCCCGAGGATGTTTGCGGGTCAAGGGGACCAACGATGCCGATCCCTACCCTTTCAAACGGTACCCCCACAACTGGGAGCGGTACCAACGGAGCTTGGATTGTCGCGCCAACCTTACCAGACAACTGGCAGGAGGCACAACTCCTGCAGTGACTTTCTACTTGCACCCCCATCTTGGGCCAGTAGAAGTGCATGGATAACCTTTGCTTGGTCCTCTTCATACCAAGGTGACCAGCAAGGGGAACTTCATGCGCCAACTGCAGGAGGAAGGGCCTAACAGCAAGGGGAACCACCAACCTCCTATGATCTCCTTCTGTAGACTCTGTGGGCTCACTATACAGGAGTCCACCTTCCCAATAAATCCTATGCGTCCCAGGAGGTTCACCCTCAAGCTGGGAGCAGGCCTGTCTCCTTAGGCCTTCCAGAGATGGGCACTCACGTTGGCCTTTACTGAATTCGTCCCTATCAGGACCTCCTTCAACTAACAAGTCTTTTAGTTCAGGATGATCGTTGGGGTCAAATACTTCAGGCATCGCCACCTCCTCGTCAGGCCCGGGTGATTGACCAACTTCCTCCACCGCAGTGGTAGGCGAGCTCGGGGGAATATTCTCTTTCCCTCGTCTTGACTTGTCGACTCCTTTCGCCTTGGGTTTCCCCTTCGGCTGGGGCGGCGTATTGGTCTTGGCCAATGCTGCCCGTGCTTGAGACTGTGTGTAGGGTCTTTCGGCAGTGTCTCCTACGATCCCTAACGCTCTGAGATCATTACCTAACAAGACCTTACCCGGGACGTTTCTCTGAATGCTCACTGGAATCCTTACTGCTGTACCATTTAAAGTAAGATTTACAGGTATTACTGGGAACATACGGAGTGGGCCGTCAGCCAACTTAGTGGGCATCAGAGTAGCTCTGGCAACTTCCTCTGAGTCTACCAAGGTAGAATCCACTACAGTGCGACTGCACCCACTATCCCTAAGAGCTGGAGTATCTACTCCATTGATCAGCACACTGTCTTTAAAGTAGTGCTTGGTATTATCCGGAATCCTAGCATAAGCCTCTGCGACTTTAGGCTCCCAGGAATCCAGGGAAACTAAAACTACCCCAGCCTCTATCCCGCTGGGAAATGAGTCTGAGGAGAAGGATGCTCCTGTAATCTCTTCTTCCTCGTAGGAGGAGAAGGCCAGATTAGCGGAGTGGACCCCCAAAGGTCTAACCTTACACCGGGGATCCCCCTTCACGTGGTCAGTTTCTCCACAAGCAAAACAAGATCCATTGGGTCTGTTTACATAGGGAGGCTTATTGTAACCAGAGTTCTGTTTCGGAGGCTGACCTCCACTACCCTGTGAGTTCTCTTGTGTCTTACCCTTATTTTTCTTTTAGTGGCCCTTAGGAGAGGAAGATGTATCAGATTCTCCACCCTCCTTATCTTTGGACTTTATCCCTTCCTCCTGCTTACCAGGATGAGTTTTGTCCTTATGGGACACTCGATGTGACACCCATAAGTCGGCTGCAATGGCCAGCTTCTTAGGATCTATCTCCTTCGAATCGGCCAAATGCTGCTTAATCTCCGGGCAAGAAGATGCAAAAATGTGTTCCAGCATGACAAGATTTATCATGCCTTCGAAGGTAGAAACCTTATAACCTTCGACCCAGCCAGTTAAGTTTTTCAAGGACTCAGTGACATAAGATACCCAAGTACCACCTTCCTTTTTCTTATACTCTCTGAAGCGTTTCAAATATTGGGCCGGAGTCTTCCCAAACTTTAAAATGAGAGTTTGCTTTAACATTGCGAAATCAGCTCGCTCAGCCTTTGACATTTCCATAATGGCACTACAGCCAGAATGGGGCAGTCTGCTGAGTAACCAGGCAATCTTATCAGCATTGTCAAGTTGTTGAACTACGCATGCATACTCAAACACATTCAGCCAGTCCATAATGTCATTCCTTTCCTCATATACACTGAGCAGATCTTTCAGAAACCGTGGATGAGAGGAGGCCCCAGACCCATGTCCAGGACCCTTGGACCCATTTGCAAACTGAAGCTTGGCCAGTTCCAACTGGTGATCCCTGTCTTTTTGTTTTTCTGCCTGTTCGATTTTTAGTTTGGCTATGCTGAATTCAAGCTCCTTCTGCCTAAACCGCAGCTCTTGCTTCTTGAATTCAAGCATAGCCTCCCCATCAGCACTGGCAGAGGAAACATTAGACATCTCATCCTCCCTGTCCTCGTGGTCGCGGTGGATCAGTGCAGCGGCAGAACCGTCGGTTCTACCAGTGAGAGCAGCCCCACCTCCTTCCGCACTGTCCTCAGAAGTTATAGCGTCAAGCTGCGCTTCTTGCCACGCCACGATTCTTTGGATCATTTCCAATTTCGTGCCTTGAGAGGAAACACCTCTCTCAGCACACATCTTTTTCAATGTTTCTGATTTGGAAGCATTTAAAGTTAACAAGGTATTTGTTTACATACTGTTAGATAGGACTATGGCCTTTTTAAAGTTATACTACAACAATTCACTACGTGTCCTGGTTGGAATAACCTGAAATGCCTTAGTTCGTGCGCAACACTGGATACCTTCAGTCGTATCCCACCGCTGTACACCAATTTGTTAAGACGGATTTCTGAACTCTGTCCTGGTGGCGCAGAAGTTCAGAAGGCCAACCTAATTACTTGGAACAGGGTAACCTCTGGACGAGCCAGACCAATCAAGGTAGCGATGACGGCGGTCAAGACTAGGTCTCAAGAGGGGTGAGGGTGACTGAAAGCCCGCAATGAGCACACAAGCCTCGTGGTCACCATTTTGGCCACCATTTTGGGTTAAGCGCGAGAAACGCGGTTAGAACGCCAAAAGGAGCTCAAAACACAAGAAACGATCGCTGCCACCATTCCCGTCCCTGAATCACTTGCACCGATCAGATACAATCCTAAACGAGTATTTAGGGCCTGTAGAAGGCTAGAGACCCAAGAGAGCTGTAACTTAGCTTACAGTGCCCTCTTGTTTAATGTTGCACGAAAGCCGCAACATGGTAAAAGAAACTACGGGAAACAGCGTTCCCCGGTACTGACTGTCTTAAGGGCATGTCAGTTTCCCCGTAAGAAAGGAGCGAAAGCCCAGAGGAGTGCGGCAGAAGGCTGCACTTCTCTGGCAAAGTCAAGAACAAGGTGAAAAACAACAGCAAAAAGTTTAGGGGTTGCCACATGGAAGGAAAATTACCTACAATTACGAAATCTTTCCTAACAGAAGCATTGAGATATCACATTTCATGCTATAGGAAGAGTCTCAGGGTTGGAATGGGAAGGAGTTGGATATCACATCTCATGCTAAAGGAAGGGTCTCAGGATTGGAATTGGAAGGAGTTGGATATCACATCTCATGCTAAAGGAAGGGTCTCAGGTTTGATAGAAGCATTGAGATATCACATCTCATTCTATAGGAAGGAACTCAGGATTGGAATGGGAAGGAGTTGGATATCACATCTCATGCCATAGGAAGGGTCATCAGGTTTGGTATAAGCATTGAGATATCACATCTCTGCTATCGGAAGGGTCTCAGGATAGGAATGGGAAGGACTTAGATATCACATCTCATACTATAGGGAGGGTCTCCGTTTTGATATTAGAAGCATTGAGATATCACATCTCATGCCATAGGAAGGGTCACAGGTTTGGTATAAGCATTGAGATATCACATCTCTGCTATAGGAAGGGTCTCAGGTTTGGAAGGGGAAGGATTTGGATATCACATCTCATGTTATAGGACCGGTCTCAGGTTTGGTATTAGAAGCATTGAAATATCAAGTCTCATGGTATAGGACGGGTCTCAGAATTGGAATGGGAAGGAGTTGGATATCACATCTCAAGCTATAGGAAGGGTCTCAGGATTGGAATGGGAAGGAGTTTGATATCACATCTCATGCCATGGTATGGGTCTCAGGTTTTGTAGAGGCATTGGGATATCACATCTCATGCTATCGGAAGGGTATCAGGATTGGATTTGGAAGGAGTTGGATATCCCATCTCATGCTATAGGAAGGGTCTCAGGTTTGATAGAAGCAAAGGTTTAGAATGGGAAGGAGTTGGATATCACATCTCATGTTATAGGAAGGGTCTCAGTATTGGAATGGGAAGGAGTTGGATATCACATCTCATGCTAAAGGAAGGGTCTCAGGTTTGATAGAAGCAAAGGTTTGGAATGGGAAAGAGTTGGATATCACATCTCATTATAGGAAAAGTCTCAGGATTTGACTGGGAAGGATTTGGGTATCACATCTCTTGCTATAGGAAGGTCTCAGGTTTTTTATTAGAAACATTGAGATATCACATCTCATGCTATAGGAAGGGTTTCAGGATTGGAATGGGAAGGATTTGGATATCACATCTCATGCTAAAGGAAGGGTCTCAGGTTTGGAAGGGGAAGGATTTGGATATCATATCTCATGTTATAGGACTGGTCCCAGGTTTGGTATTAGAAGCATTGAGATATCACATCTCATGCTATAGGAAGAGTCTCAGGATTGGAATGGGAAGGAGTTGGATATCACGTCTCATGTTATAGGAAGGGTCTCAGGATTGGAATGGGAAGGAGTTGGATATCACATCTCATGCTAAAGGAAGGGTCTTAGGTTTGATAGAAGCATTGAGATATAACATCTCATGTTATAGGAAGGAACTCAGGATTGAAATGGGAAGGAGTTGGATATCACATCTCATGCCATAGGAAGGGTCATCAGGTTTGGTATAAGCATCGAGATATCACATCTCTGCTATCGGAAGGGTCTCAGGATAGGAATGGGAACGACTTAGATATCACATCTCATACTATAAGGAGGGTCTCAGTTTTGATATTAGAAGCATTGAGATATCATCTCATGCTATCGGAAGGGTCTCAGGATTGGAATGGGATGGAGTTGGATATCACATCTCAAGCTATCTCAGGATTGGAATGGGAAGGAGTTTGATATCACATCTCAAGCTATAGGAAAGGTCTCAGGTTTGGAAGGGGAAGGATTAGGATCTCACATCTCATGTTTTAGGACGGGTCTCAGGTTTGGTATTAGAAGCATTGAGATATCACATCTCATGGTATAGGAAGGGTCTCAGGATTGGAATGGGAAGGAGTTGGATATCACATCTCAAGCTATCTCAGGATTGGAATGGGAAGGAGTTTGATATCACATCTCAAGCTATAGGAAGGGTCTCAGGTTTGGAAAGGGAAGGATCTGGATTTCACATCTCATGTTATAGGATGGTTCTCATGTTTGGTTTTCGAAGCATTGAGATATCACATCTCATGCTATCGGAAGGGTCTCAGGTTTAGAAAGGGAAGGATTTGGATTTCACATGTTATAGGATGGTTCTCAGGTTTGGTTTTAGAAGCATTAAGATAAAACATCTCATGCTATAGGAAGGGCCTCAGGTTTGGAATGGGAAGGAGTTGGATATGACATCTCATGCTAAAGGAAAGGTCTCAGGTTTGGAAGGGGAAGGATTTGGATCTCACATCTCATGTTTTAGGACGGGTCTCAGGTTTGGTATTAGAAGCATTGAGATATCACATCACATGGTATAGGAAGGGTCTCAGGATTGGAATGGGAAGGAGTTGGATATCACATTGAATGGGAAGGAGTTTGATATCACATCTGAAGCTATAGGAAGGGTCTCAGGTTTGGAAAGGGAATGATTTGGATTTCACATCTCATGTTATAGGATGGTTCTCACGTTTGGTTTTAGAAGCATTGAGATATCACATCTCATGCTATAGGAAGAGTCTCAGGATTGGAATGGGAAGGAGTTGGATATCACATCTCATGCTAAAGGAAGGGTCTCAGGTTTGATAGAAGCAAAGGTTTGGAATGGGAAGGAGTTGGATATCACGTCTCATGTTATAGGAAGGGTCTCAGTATTGGAATGGGAAGGAGTTGGATATCACATCTCATGCTAAAGGAAGGGTCTCAGGTTTGATAGAAGCAAAGGTTTGGAATGGGAAGGATTTTGATATCACACCTCATGTTATAGGAAGGATCTCAGGTTTGGTATTAGAAGCATTGAGATATCACATCTCATGCTATAGGAAGGGTCTCAGGATTGGAATCGGAAGGAGTTGTATATGACATCTCATGCCATAGGAAGGGTCACAGGTTTGGTATAAGCATTGAGATATCACATCTCTGCTATAGGAAGGGTCTCAGGTTTGGAAGGGGAAGGATTTGGATATCACATCTCATGTTATAGGACCGGTCTCAGGTTTGGTATTAGAAGCATTGAAATATCAAGTCTCATGGTATAGGACGGGTCTCAGAATTGGAATGGGAAGGAGTTGGATATCACATCTCAAGCTATAGGAAGGGTCTCAGGATTGGAATGGGAAGGAGTTTGATATCACATCTCATGCCATGGTATGGGTCTCAGGTTTTGTAGAGGCATTGGGATATCACATCTCATGCTATCGGAAGGGTATCAGGATTGGATTTGGAAGGAGTTGGATATCCCATCTCATGCTATAGGAAGGGTCTCAGGTTTGATAGAAGCAAAGGTTTAGAATGGGAAGGAGTTGGATATCACGTCTCATGTTATAGGAAGGGTCTCAGTATTGGAATGGGAAGGAGTTGGATATCACATCTCATGCTAAAGGAAGGGTCTCAGGTTTGATAGAAGCAAAGGTTTGGAATGGGAAGGAGTTTGATATCACACCTCATGTTATAGGAAGGATCTCAGGTTTGGTATTTGAAGCATTGAGATATCACATCTCATGCTATAGGAAGGGTCTCAGGATTGGAATCGGAAGGAGTTGTATATGACATCTCATGCCATAGGAAGGGTCACAGGTTTGGTATAAGCATTGAGATATCACATCTCTGCTATAGGAAGGGTCTCAGGTTTGGAAGGGGAAGGATTTGGATATCACATCTCATGTTATAGGACCGGTCTCAGGTTTGGTATTAGAAGCATTGAGATATCACATCACATGGTATAGGAAGGGTCTCAGGATTGGAATGGGAAGGAGTTGGATATCACATTGAATGGGAAGGAGTTTGATATCACATCTGAAGCTATAGGAAGGGTCTCAGGTTTGGAAAGGGAATGATTTGGATTTCACATCTCATGTTATAGGATGGTTCTCACGTTTGGTTTTAGAAGCATTGAGATATCACATCTCATGCTATAGGAAGAGTCTCAGGATTGGAATGGGAAGGAGTTGGATATCACATCTCATGCTAAAGGAAGGGTCTCAGGTTTGATAGAAGCAAAGGTTTGGAATGGGAAGGAGTTGGATATCACGTCTCATGTTATAGGAAGGGTCTCAGTATTGGAATGGGAAGGAGTTGGATATCACATCTCATGCTAAAGGAAGGGTCTCAGGTTTGATAGAAGCAACGGTTTGGAATGGGAAGGAGTTTGATATCACACCTCATGTTATAGGAAGGATCTCAGGTTTGGTATTAGAAGCATTGAGATATCACATCTCATGCTATAGGAAGGGTCTCAGGATTGGAATCGGAAGGAGTTGTATATGACATCTCATGCCATAGGAAGGGTCACAGGTTTGGTATAAGCATTGAGATATCACATCTCTGCTATAGGAAGGGTCTCAGGTTTGGAAGGGGAAGGATTTGGATATCACATCTCATGTTATAGGACCGGTTTCAGGTTTGGTATTAGAAGCATTGAAATATCAAGTCTCATGGTATAGGACGGGTCTCAGAATTGGAATGGGAAGGAGTTGGATATCACATCTCAAGCTATAGGAAGGGTCTCAGGATTGGAATGGGAAGGAGTTTGATATCACATCTCATGCACATGGTATGGGTCTCAGGTTTTGTAGAGGCATTGGGATATCACATCTCATGCTATCGGAAGGGTATCAGGATTGGATTTGGAAGGAGTTGGATATCCCATCACATGCTATAGGAAGGGTCTCAGGTTTGATAGAAGCAAAGGTTTAGAATGGGAAGGAGTTGGATATCACGTCTCATGTTATAGGAAGGGTCTCAGTATTGGAATGGGAAGGAGTTGGATATCACATCTCATGCTAAAGGAAGGGTCTCAGGTTTGATAGAAGCAAAGGTTTGGAATGGGAAGTAGTTTGATATCACACCTCATGTTATAGGAAGGATCTCAGGTTTGGTATTAGAAGCATTGAGATATCACATCTCATGCTATAGGAAGGGTCTCAGGATTGGAATCGGAAGGAGTTGTATATGACATCTCATGCCATAGGAAGGGTCACAGGTTTGGTATAAGCATTGAGATATCACATCTCTGCTATAGGAAGGGTCTCAGGTTTGGAAGGGGAAGGATTTGGATATCACATCTCATGTTATAGGACCGGTCTCAGGTTTGGTATTAGAAGCATTGAAATATCAAGTCTCATGGTATAGGACGGGTCTCAGAATTGGAATGGGAAGGAGTTGGATATCACATCTCAAGCTATAGGAAGGGTCTCAGGATTGGAATGGGAAGGAGTTTGATATCACATCTCATGCCATGGTATGGGTCTCAGGTTTTGTAGAGGCATTGGGATATCACATCTCATGCTATCGGAAGGGTATCAGGATTGGATTTGCAAGGAGTTGGATATCCCATCTTATGCTATAGGAAGGGTCTAAGGTTGGATGGGAAGGAGTTGGATATCACATCTCATGTTATAGGAAGGGTCTCAGGATGGGAATGGGAAGGACTTGGATATAACATCTCATTCTATAGGAAGGCTCTCAGGGTTGGAAGGGGAAGGAGTTGGATATCACATTTCATGTTAGAGGTAGGATCTCAGGTTTGGTATTAGAGGCATTGAGATGTCACATCTCATGCTATCAGAAGGGTCTCAGGATTGGAATGGGAAGGAGTTGGATATCACATCTCATGCTAAAGGGAGGGTCTAAGGTTTGGAAGGGGAAGGATTTGGATATCACATCTCATGTTATAGGAAGGATCTCAGGTTTGGTATTAGAAGCATTGAGATATCACATCTCATGCTATCGGAAGGGTCTCAGGTTTGGTATAAGCATTGAGATATCACATCTCTGCTATCGGAAGGGTCTCAGGATTGGAATGGGAAGGTCTTGGATATCACATCTCATGTTATTGGAAGGGTCTCAGGTTTGGTATTAGAAGCAATGAGATATCACATCTCATGCTATAGGAAGGGTCTCAGGAATGGCATGGGAAGGACTTGGATATCACATCTCATGATAAAGGAAGGGTCTAAGGTTTGGAAGGGGAAGGATTTGGATATCACATCTCATGTTATTGGACCGGTCTCAGGTTTGGTATTAGAAGCATTGAGATATCAAGTCTCATGGTATAGGACGGGAGTTTGATATCACATCTCATGCCATGGTATGGGTCTCAGGTTTTGTAGAAGCATTGGGATATCACATCTAATGGAAGGGTATCAGGATTGGATTTGGAAGGAGTTGCATATCCCATCTCATGCTATAGGAAGGGTCTCAGGTTGGAATGGGAAGGAGTTGGATATCACATCTCATGTTATAGGAACGATCTCAGGATTGGAATGGGAAGGACTTGGATATCACATCTCATGCTGTAGGAAGGCTCTCAGGTTTGGTATTAGAAGCATTGAGATGTCACATCTCATGCTATAGGAAGGGTCTCAGGATTGGAATGGGAAGGAGTTGGATATCACATCTGATGCTAAAGGAAGGGTGTCAGTTTTGGTAGAAGCATTGAGATATCACATCTCATGCTATAGGAAGGGTCTCAGGATTGGAATAGGAAGGAGTTGGATATCACATCTCATGCTAAAGGGAGGGTCTCACGTTTGGAAGGGGAAGGATTTGGATATCACATCTCATGTTATAGGAAGGATCTCAGGTTTGGTTTTAGAAGCATTGAGATATCACATCTCATGGTATAGGAAGGGTCTCAGGATTGGTATAAGCATTGAGATATCACATCTCTGCTATCGGAAGTGTCTCAGGATTGGAATGGGAAGGAGTTTGCTCTCAGGTTTGGAAACGGAAGGAGTTGGATATCAAATTTCATGTTAGAGGAAGGATCTCAGGTTTGGTATAAGCATTGAGATATCACATCTCATGCTATAGGAAGGGTCTCAGCATTGGAATGGGAAGGAGTTGGATATCACATCTCATGTTATAGGAAGGATCTCAGGTTTGGTATTAGAAGCATTGAGACATCACATCTCATGCTATAGGAAGGGTCTCAGGATTGGAATGGGAAGGAGTTGGATATCACATCTCATGCTATAGGAAGGGTCTCAGGTTTGGTATAAGCATTGAGATATCACATCTCATGCTATAGGAAGGGTCTCAGGATTTGAATGGGAAGGAGTTGGATATCACATCTGATGCTAAAGGAAGGGTCTCAGTTATGGTATAAGCATTGAGATATCACATCTCTGCTATCGGAAGGGTCTCAGGATTGGAAAGGGAAGGACTTAGATGTCACATCTCATGCTATAGGGAGGGTCTCAGTTTTGATATTAGAAGCATTGCGATATCACATCTCATGCTATCGGAAGGGTCTCAGGATTGGAATGGGAGGAGCTGGATATCACATCTCATGCTAAAGGAAGGGTCTCAGGTTTGGAAGGGGAAGGATTTGGATAGCACATCTCATGTTATAGGACGGGTCTCAGGTTTGGTATTAGAAGCATTGAGATATCACATCTCATGCTATAGGAAGTGTCTCAGGATTGGAATGGGAAGGAGTTGGATATCACATCTCATGCTACAGGAAGGGTTTCAGGTTTGGTAGAAGCATTGAGATATCACATCTCATGCTATAGGAAGAGTCTCAGATTTGGGAAGGGAAGGATTTGGATTTCACATCTCATGTTATAGGATGGTTCTCATGTTTGGTTTTTGAAGCATTGAGATATCACATCTCATGCTATCGGAAGGGTCTCAGGTTTGGAATGGGAAGGAGTTGGATATCACATTTCATGTTATAGGAAGGATCTCAGGTTTGGTATTAGAAGCATTGAGATATCACATCTCATGCTACAGGAAGGGTCTCAGGATTGGAATGGGAAGGAGTTGGATATCACATCTCATGCTAAAGGAAAGGTCTCAGCTTTGGAAGGGGAAGGATTTGGATCTCACATCTCATGTTTTAGGACAGGTCTCAAGTTTGGTATTAGAAGCATTGAGATATCACATCTCATGGTATAATAAGGGTCTCAGGATTGAAATGGGAAGGAGTTGGATATCACATCTCAAGCTATCTCAGGATTGGAATGGGAAGGAGTTTGATATCACATCTCAAGCTATAGGAAGGGTCTCATGTTTGGGAAGGGAAGGATTTGGATTTCACATCTCATGTTATAGGATGGTTCTCATGTTTGGTTTTAGAAGCATTGAGATATCACATCTCATGCTATCGGAAGGGTCTCAGGTTTGGAATGGGAAGGAGTTGGATATCACATCTCATGCCATAGGAAGGGTCATCAGGTTTGGTATAAGCATTGAGATATCACATCTCTGCTATCGGAAGGGTCTCAGGATAGGAATGGGAAGGACTTAGATATCACATCTCATAGTATAGGGAGGGTCTCAGTTTTGATTTTAGAAGCATTGAGATATCATATCTCATGCTATCAGAAGGGTCTCAGGATTGGAATGGGATGGAGTTGGATATCACATCTCAAGCAATCTCAGGATTGGAATGGGAAGGAGTTTGATATCACATCTCAAGCTATAGGAATGGTCTCAGGTTTGGAAGGGGAAGTATTAGGATCTCACATCTCATCTTTTAGGACGGGTCTCAGGTTTGGTATTAGAAGCATTGAGATATCACATCTCATGGTATAGGAAGGGTCTCAGGATTGGAATGGGAAGGAGTTGGATATCACATCTCAAGCTATCTCAGGATTGGAATGGGAAGGAGTTTGATATCACATCTCAAGCTATAGGAAGGGTCTCAGGTTTGGAAAGGGAAGGATCTGGATTTCACATCTCATGTTATAGGATGGTTCTCATGTTTGGTTTTCGAAGCATTGAGATATCACATCTCATGCTATCGGAAGGGTCTCAGGTTTAGAAAGGGAAGGATTTGGATTTCACATCTTATAGGATGGTTCTCAGGTTTGGTTTTAGAAGCATTAAGATATAACATCGCATGCTATAGGAATGGTCTCAGGTTTGGAATGGGAAGGAGTTGGATATCACTTCTCATGCTAAAGGAAAGGTCTCAGGTTTGGAAGGGGAAGGATTTGGATCTCACATCTCATGTTTTAGGACGGGTCTCAGGATTGGAATGGGAAGGAGTTGTATATCACATCTCATGCTAAAGGAAAGGTCTCAGGTTTGATAGAAGCAAAGGTTTGGAATGGGAAGGAGTTGGATATCACATCTCATGTTATAGGAAGGATCTCAGGATTGGAATGGGAAGGAGTTGGATATCACATCTCATGCTAAAGGAAGGGTCTCAGGTTTGATAGAAGCAAAGGTTTGGAATGGGAAGGAGTTTGATATCACACCTCATGTTATAGGAAGGATCTCAGGTTTGGTATTAGAAGCATTGAGATATCACATCTCATGCTATAGGAAGGGTCTCAGGTTTGGTATAAGCATTGAGATATCCCATCTCATGCTATAGGAAGGGTCTCAGGATTGGAATCAGAAGGAGTTGTATATGACATCTCATGCCATAGGAAGGGTCACATGTTTGGTATACGCATTGAGATATCACATCTCTGCTATAGGAAGGGTCTAAGGTTTGGAAGGGGAAGGATTTGGATATCACATCTCATGTTATAGGACCGGTCTCGGTTTGGTATTAGAAGCATTGAAATATCAAGTCTCATGGTATAGGACGGGTCTCAGAATTGGAATGGGAAGGAGTTGGATATCACATCTCAAGCTATAGGAAGGGTCTCAGGATTGGAATGGGAAGGAGTTTGATATCACATCTCATGCCATGGTATGGGTCTCAGGTTTTGTAGAGGCATTGGGATATCACATCTCATGCTATCGGAAGGGTATCAGGATTGGATTTGGAAGGAGTTGGATATCCCATCTCATGCTATAGGAAGGGTCTAAGGTTGTAATGGGAAGGAGTTATATATCACATCTCATGTTATAGGAAGGGTCTCAGGATTGGAATGGGAAGGACTTGGATATAACATCTCATTCTATAGGAAGGCTCTCAGGGTTGGAAGGGGAAGGAGTTGGATATCACATTTCATGTTAGAGGTAGGATCTCAGGTTTGGTATTAGAGGCATTGAGATATCACATCTCATGCTATCAGAAGGGTCTCAGGATTGGAATGGGAAGGAGTTGGATATCACATCTCATGCTAAAGGGAGGGTCTAAGGTTTGGAAGGGGAAGGATTTGGATATCACATCTCATGTTATAGGAAGGATCTCAGGTTTGGTATTAGAAGCATTGAGATATCACATCTCATGCTATCGGAAGGGTCTCAGGTTTGGTATAAGCATTGAGATATCACATCTCTGCTATCGGAAGGGTCTCAGGATTGGAATGGGAAGGACTTGGATATTACAATTCATGTTATAGGAAAGGTCTCAGGTTTGGTATTAGAAGCATTGCGATATCACATCTCATGCTATAGGAAGGGTTCAGGATTGGAATGCGAAGGACTTGGATATCACATCTCATGTTATAGGAAGGGTCTCAGGTTTGGTATTAGAAGCATTGAGATATCACATCTCATGCTATAGGAAGGGTCTCAGGAATGGCATGGGAAGGACTTGGATATCACATCTCATGATAAAGGAAGGGTCTAAGGTTTGGAAGGGGAAGGATTTGGATATCACATCTCATGTTATTGGACCGGTCTCAGGTTTGGTATTAGAAGCATTGAGATATCAAGTCTCATGGTATAGGACGGGAGTTTGATATCACATCTCATGCCATGGTATGGGTCTCAGGTTTTGTAGAAGCATTGGGATATCACATCTCATGGAAGGGTATCAGGATTGGATTTGGAAGGAGTTGGATATCCCATCTCATGCTATAGGAAGGGTCTCAGGTTGGAATGGGAAGGAGTTGGATATCACATCTCATGTTATAGGAAAGATCTCAGGATTGGAATGGGAAGGACTTGGATATCACATCTCATGCTGTAGGAAGGCTCTCAGGTTTGGTATTAGACGCATTGAGATATCACATCTCATGCTATAGGAAGGGTCTCAGGATTGGAATGGGAATGAGTTGGATATCGCATCTCATGTTATAGGAAGGATCTCAGGTTTGGTATTAGAAGCATTGAGATGTCACATCTCATGCTATAGGAAGGGTCTCAGGATTTGAATGGGAAGGAGTTGGATATCACATCTGATGCTAAAGGAAGGGTCTCAGTTTTGGTAGAAGCATTGAGATATCACATCTCATGCTATAGGAACGGTCTCAGGATTGGAATGGGAAGGAGTTGGATATCACATCTCATGCTAAAGGGAGGGTCTCAGGTTTGGAAGGGGAAGGATTTGGATATCACATCTCATGTTATAGGAAGGATCTCAGGTTTGGTATTAGAAGCATTGAGATATCACATCTGATGCTATAGGAAGGGTCTCAGGATTGGAATGGGAAGGAGTTGGATATCGCATCTCATGTTATAGGAAGGATCTCAGGTTTGGTATTAGAAGCATTGAGATATCACATCACATGCTATAGGAAGGGTCTCAGGATTGGAATGGGAAGGAGTTGGATATCACATCTGATGCTAAAGGAAGGGTCTCAGTTTTGGTAGAAGCATTGAGATATCAAGTCTCATGGTATAGGACGGGTCTCAGAATTGGAATGGGAAGGAGTTGGATATCACATCTCAAGCTATAGGAAGGGTCTCAGGATTGGAATGGGAAGGAGTTTGATATCACATCTCATGCCATGGTATGGGTCTCAGGTTTTGTAGAGGCATTGGGATATCACATCTCATGCTATCGGAAGGGTATCAGGATTGGATTTGGAAGGAGTTGGATATCCCATCTCATGCTATAGGAAGGGTCTAAGGTTGTAATGGGAAGGAGTTGGATATCACATCTCATGTTATAGGAAGGGTCTCAGGATTGGAATGGGAAGGACTTGGATATAACATCTCATTCTATAGGAAGGCTCTCAGGGTTGGAAGGGGAAGGAGTTGGATATCACATTTCATGTTAGAGGTAGGATCTCAGGTTTGGTATTAGAGGCATTGAGATATCACATCTCATGCTATCAGAAGGGTCTCAGGATTGGAATGGGAAGGAGTTGGATATCACATCTCATGCTAAAGGGAGGGTCTAAGGTTTGGAAGGGGAAGGATTTGGATATCACATCTCATGTTATAGGAAGGATCTCAGGTTTGGTATTAGAAACATTGAGATATCACATCTCATGCTATCGGAAGGGTCTCAGGTTTGGTATAAGCATTGAGATATCACATCTCTGCTATCGGAAGGGTCTCAGGATTGGAATGGGAAGGACTTGGATATTACAATTCATGTTATAGGAAAGGTCTCAGGTTTGGTATTAGAAGCATTGAGATATCCCATCTCATGCTATAGGAAGGGTTTCAGGATTGGAATGGGAAGGACTTGGATATCACATCTCATGTTATAGGAAGGGTCTCAGGTTTGGTATTAGAAGCATTGAGATATCACATCTCATGCTATAGGAAGGGTCTCAGGAATGGCATGGGAAGGACTTGGATATCACATCTCATGATAAAGGAAGGGTCTAAGGTTTGGAAGAGGAAGGATTTGGATATCACATCTCATGTTATTGGACCGGTCTCAGGTTTGGTATTAGAAGCATTGAGATATCACATCTCATGCTATCGAAAGGGTCTCAGGATTGGAATGGGAGGAGCTGGATATCACATCTCTTGCTATAGGAAGGGTCTCAGGTTTTTTATTAGAAGCATTGAGATGTCACATCTCATTCTATAGGAAGGGTCTCAGGATTTGAATGGGAAGGAGTTGGATATCACATCTGATGCTAAAGGAAGGGTCTCAGTTTTGGTAGAAGCATTGAGATATCACATCTCTGCTATCGGAAGGGTCTCAGGATTGGAATGGGAAGGACTTAGATATCTCATCTCATGCTATAGGGAGGGTCTCAGTTTTGATATTAGAAGCATTGAGATATCACATCTCATGCTATCGGAAGGGTCTCAGGATTGGAATGGGAAGGAGTTGGATATCACATCTCATTATAAAGGAAGGGTCTCAGGTTTGATAGAAGCAAAGGTTTGGAATGGGAAGGAGTTGGATATCACATCTCAAGCTATAGGAAGGGTCTCAGGATTGGAATGGGAAGGAGTTTGATATCACATCTCATGCCATGGTATGGGTCTCAGGTTTTGTAGAGGCATTGGGATATCACATCTCATGCTATCGGAAGGGTATCAGGATTGGATTTGGAAGGAGTTGGATATCCCATCTCATGCTATAGGAAGGGTCTAAGGTTGGAATGGGAAGGAGTTGGATATCACATCTCATGTTATAGGAAGGGTCTCAGGATTGGAATGGGAAGGAGTTGGATATCACATTTCATGTTAGAGGTAGGATCTCAGGTTTGGTATTAGAGGCATTGAGATATCACATCTCATGCTATCAGAAGGGTCTCAGGATTGGAATGGGAAGGAGTTGGATATCACATCTCATGCTAAAGGGAGGGTCTGAGGTTTGGAAGGGGAAGGATTTGGATATCACATCTCATGTTATAGGAAGGATCTCAGGTTTGGTATTAGAAGCATTGAGATATCACATCTCATGCTATCGGAAGGGTCTCAGGTTTGGTATAAGCATTGAGATATCACATCTCTGCTATCGGAAGGGTCTCAGGATTGGAATGGGAAGGACTTGGATATTACAATTCATGTTATAGGAAAGGTCTCAGGTTTGGTATTAGAAGCATTGAGATATCACATCTCATGCTATAGGAAGGGTTTCAGGATTGGAATGGGAAGGACTTGGATATCACATCTCATGTTATAGGAAGGGTCTCAGGTTTGGTATTAGAAGCATTGAGATATCACATCTCATGCTATAGGAAGGGTCTCAGGAATGGCATGGGAAGGACTTGGATATCACATCTCATGATAAAGGAAGGGTCTAAGGTTTGGAAGGGGAAGGATTTGGATATCACATCTCATGTTATTGGACCGGTCTCAGGTTTGGTATTAGAAGCATTGAGATATCAAGTCTCAAGGTATAGGACGGGAGTTTGATATCACATCTCATGCCATGGTATGGGTCTCAGGTTTTGTAGAAGCATTGGGATATCACATCTCATGGAAGGGTATCAGGATTGGATTTGGAAGGAATTGGATATCCCTTCTCATGCTATAGGAAGGGTCTCAGGTTGGAATGGGAAGGAGTTGGATATCACATCTCATGTTATAGGAAGGATCTCAGGATTGGAATGGGAAGGACTTGGATATCACATCTCATGCTGTAGGAAGGCTCTCAGGTTTGGTATTAAAAGCATTGAGATATCACATCTCATGCTATAGGAAGGGTCTCAGGATTGGAATGGGAAGGAGTTGGATATCACATCTGATGCTAAAGGAAGGGTCTCAGTTTTGGTAGAAGCATTGAGATATCACATCTCATGCTATAGGAAGGGTCTCAGGATTGGAATGGGAAGGAGTTGGATATCACATCTCATGCTATAGGAAGGGTCTCAGGTTTGGTATAAGCATTGAGGTATCACTTCTCATGCTATAGGAATGGTCTCAGGATTGGAATGGGAAGGACTTGGATATCACATCTCATGCTATAGGGAGGGTCTCAGGTTTGGGAAGGGAAGGATTTGGATTTCACATCTCATGTTATAGGATGGTTCTCATGTTTGGTTTTAGAAGCATTGAGATATCACATCTCATGCTATCAGAAGGGTCTCAGGTTTGGAATGGGAAGGAGTTGGATATCACATCTCATGCCATAGGAAGGGTCATCAGGTTTGGTATAAGCATTGAGATATCACATCGCTGCTATCGGAAGGGTCTCAGGATAGGAATGGGAAGGACTTAGATATCACATCTCATACTATAGGGAGGGTCTCAGTTTTGATATTAGAAGCATTGAGATATCATATCTCATGCTATCAGAAGGGTCTCAGGATTGGAAAGGGATGGAGTTGGATATCACATCTCAAGCTATCTCAGGATTGGAATGGGAAGGAGTTTGATATCACATCTCAAGCTATAGGAATGGTCTCAGGTTTGGAAGGGGAAGGATTAGGATCTCACATCTCATGTTTTAGGACAGGTCTCAGGTTTGGTATTAGAAGCATTGAGATATCACATCTCATGGTATAGGAAGGGTCTCAGGATTGGAATGGGAAGGAGTTGGATATCACATCTCAAGCTATCTCAGGATTGGAATGGGAAGGAGTTTGATATCACATCTCAAGCTATAGGAAGGGTCTCAGGTTTGGAAAGGGAAGGATCTGGATTTCACATCTCATGTTATAGGATGGTTCTCATGTTTGGTTTTCGAAGCATTGAGATATCACATCTCATGCTATCGGAAGGGTCTCAATTTTAGAAAGGGAAGGATTTGGATTTCACATGTTATAGGATGGTTCTCAGGTTTGGTTTTAGAAGCATTAAGATATAACATCTCATGCTATAGGAAGGGTCTCAGGTTTGGAATGGGAAGGAGTTGGATATCACTTCTCATGCTAAAGGAAAGGTCTCAGGTTTGGAAGGGGAAGGATTTGGATCTCACATCTCATGTTTTAGGACGGGTCTCAGGATTGGAATGGGAAGGAGTTGGATATCACATCTCATGCTAAAGGAAGGGTCTCAGGTTTGATGGAAGCAAAGGTTTGGAATGGGAAGGAGTTTGATATCACACCTCATGTTATAGGAAGGATCTCAGGTTTGGTATTAGAAGCATTGAGATATCACATCTCATGCTATATGAAGGGTCTCAGGATTGGAATGGGAAGGAGTTGGATATCACATCTCATGCAATAGGAAGGGTCTCAGGTTTGGTATAAGCATTGAGATATCCCATCTCATGCTATAGGAAGGGTCTGAGGATTGGAATCGGAAGGAGTTGTATATGACATCTCATGCCATAGGAAGGGTCACAGGTTTGGTATAAGCATTGAGATATCACATCTCTGCTATAGGAAGGGTCTAAGGTTTGGAAGGGGAAGGATTTGGATATCACATCTCATGTTGTAGGACCGGTCTCAGATTTGGTATTAGAAGCATTGAAATATCAAGTCTCATGGTATAGAACGGGTCTCAGAATTGGAATGGGAAGGAGTTGGATATCACATCTCAAGCTATAGGAAGGGTCTCAGGATTGGAATGGGAAGGAGTTTGATATCACATCTCATGCCATGGAATGGGTCTCAGGTTTTGTAGAGGCATTGGGATATCACATCTCATGCTATCGGAAGGGTATCAGGATTGGATTTGGAAGGCGTTGGATATCCCATCTCATGCTATAGGAAGGGTCTCAGGATTGGAATGGGAAGGAGTTGGATATCACATCTCATGTTATAGGAAGGGTCTCAGGATTGGAATGGGAAGGACTTGGATATAACATCTCATTCTATAGGAAGGATCTCAGGTTTGGTATTAGAAGCATTGAGATATCACATCTCATGCTATCGGAAGGGTCTCAGGTTTGGTATAAACATTGAGATATCACATCTCTGCTATCGGAAGGGTCTCAGGATTGGAATGGGAAGGACTTGGATATTACAATTCATGTTATAGGAAAGGTCTCATGTTTGGTATTAGAAGCATTGAGATATCACATCTCATGCTATAGGAAGGGTTGCAGGATTGGAATGGGAAGGACTTGGATATCACATCTCATGTTATAGGAAGGGTCTCAGGTTTGGTATTAGAAGCATTGAGATATCACATCTCATGCTATAGGAAGGGTCTCAGGAATGGCATGGGAAGGACTTGGATATCACATCTCATGTTATTGGACCGGTCTCAGGTTTGGTATTAGAAGCATTGAGATATCAAGTCTCAAGGTATAGGACGGGAGTTTGATATCACATCTCATGCCATGGTATGGGTCTCAGGTTTTGTAGAAGCATTGGGATATCACATCTCATGGAAGGGTATCAGGATTGGATTTGGAAGGAATTGGATATCCCTTCTCATGCTATAGGAAGGGTCTCAGGTTGGAATGGGAAGGAGTTGGATATCACATCTCATGTTATAGGAAGGATCTCAGGATTGGAATGGGAATGACTTGGATATCACATCTCATGCTGTAGGAAGGCTCTCAGGTTTGGTATTAGAAGCATTGTGATATCACATCTCATGCTATAGGAAGGGTCTCAGGATTGGAATGGGAAGGAGTTGGATATCGCATCTCATGTTATAGGAAGGATCTCAGGTTTGGTATTAGAAGCATTGAGATGTCAAATCTCATGCTATAGGAAGGGTCTCAGGATTGGAATGGGAAGGAGTTGGATATCACATCTCATGCTAAAGGGAGGGTCTCAGGTTTGGAAGGGGAAGGATTTGGATATCACATCTCATGTTATAGGAAGGATCTCAGGTGTGGTATTAGAAGCATTGAGATATCACATCTCATGCTATAGGAAGGGTCTCAGGATTGGAATGGGAATGAGTTGGATATCGCATCTCATGTTATAGAAAGGATCTCAGGTTTGGTATTAGAAGCATTGAGATGTCAAATCTCATGCTATAGGAAGGGTCTCAGGATTTGAATGGGAAGGAGTTGGATATCACATCTGATGCTAAAGGAAGGGTCTCAGTTTTGGTAGAAGCATTGAGATATCACATCTCATGCTATAGGAACGGTCTCAGGATTGGAATGGGAAGGAGTTGGATATCACATCTCATGCTAAAGGGAGGGTCTCAGGTTTGGAAGGGGAAGGATTTGGATATCACATCTCATGTTATAGGAAGGATCTCAGGTTTGGTATTAGAAGCATTGAGATATCACATCTGATGCTATAGGAAGGGTCTCAGGATTGGAATGGGAAGGAGTTGGATATCGCATCTCATGTTATAGGAAGGATCTCAGGTTTGGTATTAGAAGCATTGAGATATCACATCACATGCTATAGGAAGGGTCTCAGGATTGGAATGGGAAGGAGTTGGATATCACATCTGATGCTAAAGGAAGGGTCTCAGTTTTGGTAGAAGCATTGAGATATCACATCTCATGCTATAGGAAGGGTCTCAGGATTGGAATGGGAAGGAGTTGGATATCACATCTCATGCTATAGGAAGGGTCTCAGGTTTGGTAGAAGCATTGAGATATCAAGTCTCATGGTATAGGACGGGTCTCAGAATTGGAATGGGAAGGAGTTGGATATCACATCTCAAGCTATAGGAAGGGTCTCAGGATTGGAATGGGAAGGAGTTTGATATCACATCTCATGCCATGGTATGGGTCTCAGGTTTTGTAGAGGCATTGGGATATCACATCTCATGCTATCGGAAGGGTATCAGGATTGGATTTGGAAGGAGTTGGATATCCCATCTCATGCTATAGGAAGGGTCTAAGGTTGTAATGGGAAGGAGTTGGATATCACATCTCATGTTATAGGAAGGGTCTCAGGATTGGAATGGGAAGGACTTGGATATAACATCTCATTCTATAGGAAGGCTCTCAGGGTTGGAAGGGGAAGGAGTTGGATATCACATTTCATGTTAGAGGTAGGATCTCAGGTTTGGTATTAGAGGCATTGAGATATCACATCTCATGCTATCAGAAGGGTCTCAGGATTGGAATGGGAAGGAGTTGGATATCACATCTCATGCTAAAGGGAGGGTCTAAGGTTTGGAAGGGGAAGGATTTGGATATCACATCTCATGTTATAGGAAGGATCTCAGGTTTGGTATTAGAAGCATTGAGATATCACATCTCATGCTATCGGAAGGGTCTCAGGTTTGGTATAAGCATTGAGATATCACATCTCTGCTATCGGAAGGGTCTCAGGATTGGAATGGGAAGGACTTGGATATTACAATTCATGTTATAGGAAAGGTCTCAGGTTTGGTATTAGAAGCATTGAGATATCCCATCTCATGCTATAGGAAGGGTTTCAGGATTGGAATGGGAAGGACTTGGATATCACATCTCATGTTATAGGAAGGGTCTCAGGTTTGGTATTAGAAGCATTGAGATATCACATCTCATGCTATAGGAAGGGTCTCAGGAATGGCATGGGAAGGACTTGGATATCACATCTCATGATAAAGGAAGGGTCTAAGGTTTGGAAGAGGAAGGATTTGGATATCACATCTCATGTTATTGGACCGGTCTCAGGTTTGGTATTAGAAGCATTGAGATATCACATCTCATGCTATCGAAAGAGTCTCAGGATTGGAATGGGAGGAGCTGGATATCACATCTCTTGCTATAGGAAGGGTCTCAGGTTTTTTATTAGAAGCATTGAGATGTCACATCTCATTCTATAGGAAGGGTCTCAGGATTTGAATGGGAAGGAGTTGGATATCACATCTGATGCTAAAGGAAGGGTCTCAGTTTTGGTAGAAGCATTGAGATATCACATCTCTGCTATCGGAAGGGTCTCAGGATTGGAATGGGAAGGACTTAGATATCTCATCTCATGCTATAGGGAGGGTCTCAGTTTTGATATTAGAAGCATTGAGATATCACATCTCATGCTATCGAAAGGGTCTCAGGATTGGAATGGGAGGAGCTGGATATCACATCTCTTGCTATAGGAAGGGTCTCAGGTTTTTTATTAGAAGCATTGAGATATTACATCTCATGGTATAGGAAGGGTCTCAGGATTGGAATGGGAAGGAATTGGATATTCCTTCTCATGCTATAGGAAGGTTCTCAGGTTGGAATGGGAAGGAGTTGGATATCACATCTCGTCATAGGAAGGGTCTCAAGATTGGAATGGGAAGGATTTGGATATCACATCTCTTGCTATAGGAAGGGTCTCAGGTTTGGTAGAAGCATTGAGATATCAAGTCTCATGGTATAGGACGGGTCTCAGAATTGGAATGGGAAGGAGTTGGATATCACATCTCAAGCTATAGGAAGGGTCTCAGGATTGGAAAGGGAAGGAGTTTGATATCACATCTCATGCCATGGTATGGGTCTCAGGTTTTGTAGAGGCATTGGGATATCACATCTCATGCTATCGGAAGGGTATCAGGATTGGATTTGGAAGGAGTTGGATATCCCATCTCATGCTATAGGAAGGGTCTAAGGTTGTAATGGGAAGGAGTTGGATATCACATCTCATGTTATAGGAAGGGTCTCAGGATTGGAATGGGAAGGACTTGGATATAACATCTCATTCTATAGGAAGGCTCTCAGGGTTGGAAGGGGAAGGAGTTGGATATCACATTTCATGTTAGAGGTAGGATCTCAGGTTTGGTATTAGAGGCATTGAGATATCACATCTCATGCTATCAGAAGGGTCTCAGGATTGGAATGGGAAGGAGTTGGATATCACATCTCATGCTAAAGGGAGGGTCTAAGGTTTGGAAGGGGAAGGATTTGGATATCACATCTCATGTTATAGGAAGGATCTCAGGTTTGGTATTAGAAGCATTGAGATATCACATCTCATGCTATCGGAAGGGTCTCAGGTTTGGTATAAGCATTGAGATATCACATCTCTGCTATCGGAAGGGTCTCAGGATTGGAATGGGAAGGACTTGGATATTACAATTCATGTTATAGGAAAGGTCTCAGGTTTGGTATTAGAAGCATTGAGATATCCCATCTCATGCTATAGGAAGGGTTTCAGGATTGGAATGGGAAGGACTTGGATATCACATCTCATGTTATAGGAAGGGTCTCAGGTTTGGTATTAGAAGCATTGAGATATCACATCTCATGCTATAGGAAGGGTCTCAGGAATGGCATGGGAAGGACTTGGATATCACATCTCATGATAAAGGAAGGGTCTAAGGTTTGGAAGAGGAAGGATTTGGATATCACATCTCATGTTATTGGACCGGTCTCAGGATTGGAAAGGGAAGGAGTTTGATATCACATCTCATGCCATGGTATGGGTCTCAGGTTTTGTAGAGGCATTGGGATATCACATCTCATGCTATCGGAAGGGTATCAGGATTGGATTTGGAAGGAGTTGGATATCCCATCTCATGCTATAGGAAGGGTCTAAGGTTGTAATGGGAAGGAGTTGGATATCACATCTCATGTTATAGGAAGGGTCTCAGGATTGGAATGGGAAGGACTTGGATATAACATCTCATTCTATAGGAAGGCTCTCAGGGTTGGAAGGGGAAGGAGTTGGATATCACATTTCATGTTAGAGGTAGGATCTCAGGTTTGGTATTAGAGGCATTGAGATATCACATCTCATGCTATCAGAAGGGTCTCAGGATTGGAATGGGAAGGAGTTGGATATCACATCTCATGCTAAAGGGAGGGTCTAAGGTTTGGAAGGGGAAGGATTTGGATATCACATCTCATGTTATAGGAAGGATCTCAGGTTTGGTATTAGAAGCATTGAGATATCACATCTCATGCTATCGGAAGGGTCTCAGGTTTGGTATAAGCATTGAGATATCACATCTCTGCTATCGGAAGGGTCTCAGGATTGGAATGGGAAGGACTTGGATATTACAATTCATGTTATAGGAAAGGTCTCAGGTTTGGTATTAGAAGCATTGAGATATCCCATCTCATGCTATAGGAAGGGTTTCAGGATTGGAATGGGAAGGACTTGGATATCACATCTCATGTTATAGGAAGGGTCTCAGGTTTGGTATTAGAAGCATTGAGATATCACATCTCATGCTATAGGAAGGGTCTCAGGAATGGCATGGGAAGGACTTGGATATCACATCTCATGATAAAGGAAGGGTCTAAGGTTTGGAAGAGGAAGGATTTGGATATCACATCTCATGTTATTGGACCGGTCTCAGGTTTGGTATTAGAAGCATTGAGATATCACATCTCATGCTATCGAAAGGGTCTCAGGATTGGAATGGGAGGAGCTGGATATCACATCTCTTGCTATAGGAAGGGTCTCAGGTTTTTTATTAGAAGCATTGAGATGTCACATCTCATTCTATAGGAAGGGTCTCAGGATTTGAATGGGAAGGAGTTGGATATCACATCTGATGCTAAAGGAAGGGTCTCAGTTTTGGTAGAAGCATTGAGATATCACATCTCTGCTATCGGAAGGGTCTCAGGATTGGAATGGGAAGGACTTAGATATCTCATCTCATGCTATAGGGAGGGTCTCAGTTTTGATATTAGAAGCATTGAGATATCACATCTCATGCTATCGAAAGGGTCTCAGGATTGGAATGGGAGGAGCTGGATATCACATCTCTTGCTATAGGAAGGGTCTCAGGTTTTTTATTAGAAGCATTGAGATATTACATCTCATGGTATAGGAAGGGTCTCAGGATTGGAATGGGAAGGAATTGGATATTCCTTCTCATGCTATAGGAAGGGTCTCAGGTTGGAATGGGAAGGAGTTGGATATCACATCTCGTCATAGGAAGGGTCTCAAGATTGGAATGGGAAGGATTTGGATATCACATCTCTTGCTATAGGAAGGGTCTCAGGTTTGGTAGAAGCATTGAGATATCAAGTCTCATGGTATAGGACGGGTCTCAGAATTGGAATGGGAAGGAGTTGGATATCACATCTCAAGCTATAGGAAGGGTCTCAGGATTGGAATGGGAAGGAGTTTGATATCACATCTCATGCCATGGTATGGGTCTCAGGTTTTGTAGAGGCATTGGGATATCACATCTCATGCTATCGGAAGGGTATCAGGATTGGATTTGGAAGGAGTTGGATATCCCATCTCATGCTATAGGAAGGGTCTAAGGTTGTAATGGGAAGGAGTTGGATATCACATCTCATGTTATAGGAAGGGTCTCAGGATTGGAATGGGAAGGACTTGGATATAACATCTCATTCTATAGGAAGGCTCTCAGGGTTGGAAGGGGAAGGAGTTGGATATCACATTTCATGTTAGAGGTAGGATCTCAGGTTTGGTATTAGAGGCATTGAGATATCACATCTCATGCTATCAGAAGGGTCTCAGGATTGGAATGGGAAGGAGTTGGATATCACATCTCATGCTAAAGGGAGGGTCTAAGGTTTGGAAGGGGAAGGATTTGGATATCACATCTCATGTTATAGGAAGGATCTCAGGTTTGGTATTAGAAGCATTGAGATATCACATCTCATGCTATCGGAAGGGTCTCAGGTTTGGTATAAGCATTGAGATATCACATCTCTGCTATCGGAAGGGTCTCAGGATTGGAATGGGAAGGACTTGGATATTACAATTCATGTTATAGGAAAGGTCTCAGGTTTGGTATTAGAAGCATTGAGATATCCCATCTCATGCTATAGGAAGGGTTTCAGGATTGGAATGGGAAGGACTTGGATATCACATCTCATGTTATAGGAAGGGTCTCAGGTTTGGTATTAGAAGCATTGAGATATCACATCTCATGCTATAGGAAGGGTCTCAGGAATGGCATGGGAAGGACTTGGATATCACATCTCATGATAAAGGAAGGGTCTAAGGTTTGGAAGAGGAAGGATTTGGATATCACATCTCATGTTATTGGACCGGTCTCAGGTTTGGTATTAGAAGCATTGAGATATCACATCTCATGCTATCGAAAGGGTCTCAGGATTGGAATGGGAGGAGCTGGATATCACATCTCTTGCTATAGGAAGGGTCTCAGGTTTTTTATTAGAAGCATTGAGATGTCACATCTCATTCTATAGGAAGGGTCTCAGGATTTGAATGGGAAGGAGTTGGATATCACATCTGATGCTAAAGGAAGGGTCTCAGTTTTGGTAGAAGCATTGAGATATCACATCTCTGCTATCGGAAGGGTCTCAGGATTGGAATGGGAAGGACTTAGATATCTCATCTCATGCTATAGGGAGGGTCTCAGTTTTGATATTAGAAGCATTGAGATATCACATCTCATGCTATCGAAAGGGTCTCAGGATTGGAATGGGAGGAGCTGGATATCACATCTCTTGCTATAGGAAGGGTCTCAGGTTTTTTATTAGAAGCATTGAGATATTACATCTCATGGTATAGGAAGGGTCTCAGGATTGGAATGGGAAGGAATTGGATATTCCTTCTCATGCTATAGGAAGGGTCTCAGGTTGGAATGGGAAGGAGTTGGATATCACATCTCGTCATAGGAAGGGTCTCAAGATTGGAATGGGAAGGATTTGGATATCACATCTCTTGCTATAGGAAGGGTCTCAGGTTTTTTATTAGAAACATTGAGATATCACATCTCATGCTATAGGAAGGGTTTCAGGATTGGAATGGGAAGGATTTGGATATCACATCTCATGCTAAAGGAAGGGTCTCAGGTTTGGAAGGGGAGGGATTTGGATATAATATCTCATATTATAGGACTGGTCCCAGGTTTGGTATTAGAAGCATTGAGATATCACATCTCATGCTATAGGAAGAGTCTCAGGATTGGAATGGGAAGGAGTTGGATATCACGTTTCATGTTATAGGAAGGGTCTCAGGATTGGAATGGGAAGGAGTTGGATATCACATCTCATGCTAAAGGAAGGGTCTCAGGTTTGATAGAAGCATTGAGATATCACATCTCATGCTATAGGAAGGAACTCAGGATTGGAATGGGAAGGAGTTGGATATCACATCTCATGCCATAGGAAGGGTCATCAGGTTTGGTATAAGCATTGAGATATCACATCTCTGCTATCGGAATGGTCTCAGTATAGGAATGGAAAGGACTTAGATATCACATCTCATACTATAGGGAGGGTCTCAGTTTTGATATAAGAAGCATTGAGATATCACATCTCATGCTACCGGAAGGGTCTCAGGATTGGAATGGGATGGGGTTTGATATCACATCTCATGCCATGGTATGGGTCTCTGGTTTTGTAGAAGCATTGGGATATCACATCTCATGCTATCGGAAGGGTATCAGGATTGGATTTGGAAGGGGTTGGATATCCCCTCTCATGCTATAGGAAGGGTCTCAGGTTGGAATGGGAAGGAGTTGGATATCACATCTCATGTTATAGGAAGGATCTCAGGATTGGAATGGGAAGGACTTGGATATCATATCTCATGCTGTAGGAAGGCTCTCAGGTTTGGAAAGGGAAGGAGTTGGATATCACATTTCATGTTAGAGGTAGGATCTCAGGTTTGGTATTAGAGGCATTGAGATATCACATCTCATGCTATCAGAAGGGTATCAGGATTGGAATGGGAAGGAGTTGGATATCACATCTCATGCTAAAGGGAGGGTCTCAGGTTTGGAAGGGGAAGGATTTGAATATCACATCTCATGTTATAGGAAGGATCTCAGGTTTGGTATTAGAAGCATTGAGATATCACATATCATGGTATAATAAGGGTCTCAGGATTGGAATGGGAAGGAGTTTGATATCACATCTCAAGCTATAAGAAGGGTCAAAGGTTTGGGAAGGGAAGGATTTGGATTTCACATCTCATGTTATAGGATGGTTCTCATGTTTGGTTTTAGAAGCATTGAGATATCACATCTCATGCTATAGGAAGGGTCTCAGGATTGGAATGTGAAGGATTTGGATATCACATCTCATGCTAAAGGAAGAGTCTCAGGTTTAATAGAAGCATTGAGATATCACATCTCATGCTATAGGAAGGGTCTCAGGATTGGAATGGGAAGGAGTTGGATATCACATCTCATGCCATAGGAAGGGTCTCAGGTTTGGTATAAGCATTGAGATATCACATCTCTGCTATTGGAAGGGTCTCAGGATTGGATTGGGAAGGAGTTGGATATCCCTTCTCATGCTATAGGAAGGATCTCAGGTTGGAATGGTAAGGAGTTGGATATCACATCTCATGCTAAAGGAAGGGTCTCAGGTTTGGAAGGGGAAGGATTTGGATATCATATCTCATGCTATATGACTGGTCCCAGGTTTGGTATTAGAAGCATTGAGATATCACATCTCATGTTATAGGAAGGGTCTCAGGATTGGAATGGGAAGCAGTTGGATATCACATCTCATGCCATAGGAAGGGTCATCAGGTTTGGTATAAGTATTGAGATATCACATCTCTGCTCTCGGAAGGGTCTCAGGATAGGAATGGGAAGGACTTAGATATCACATCTCATACTATAGGGAGGGTCTCAGTTTTGATATTAGAAGCATTGAGATATCACATCTCATGCTATCGGAAGGGTCTCAGGATTGGAATGTGAAGGATTTGGATATCACATCTCATGCTAAAGGAAGAGTCTCAGGTTTAATAGAAGCATTGAGATACATCTCATGCTATAGGAAGGGTCTCAGGATTGGAATGGGAAGGAGTTGGATATCACATCTCATGCCATAGGAAGGGTCTCAGGTTTGGTATAAGCATTGAGATATCACATCTCTGCTATTGGAAGGGTCTCAGGATTGGATTGGGAAGGAGTTGGATATCCCTTCTCATGCTATAGGAAGGATCTCAGGTTGGAATGGGAAGGAGTTGGATATCACATCTCATGCTAAAGGAAGGGTCTCAGGTTTGGAAGGGGAAGGATTTGGATATCATATCTCATGCTATATGACTGGTCCCAGGTTTGGTATTAGAAGCATTGAGATATCACATCTCATGCTATAGGAAGGATCTCAGGATTGGAATGGGGAGGAGTTGGATATCACGTCTCATGTTATAGGAAGGGTCTCAGGATTGGAATGGGAAGCAGTTGGATATCACATCTCATGCCATAGGAAGGGTCATAAGGTTTGGTATAAGCATTGAGATATCACATCTCTGCTCTCGGAATGGTCTCAGGATAGGAATGGGAAGGACTTAGATATCACATCTCATAGTATAGGGAGGGTCTCAGTTTTGATATTAGAAGCATTAAGATATCACATCTCATGCTATCGGAAGGGTCTCAGGATTGGAATGGGATGGAGTTGGATATCATATCTCAAGCTATCTCAGGATTGGAATGGGAAGGAGTTTGATATCACATCTCAAGCTATAGGAACGGTCTCAGGTTTGGAAGGGGAAGGATTAGGATCTCACATCTCATGTTTTAGGACGGGTCGCAGGTTTGGTATTAGAAGCATTGAGATATCACATCTCATGGTATAGGAAGGGTCTCAGGATTGGAAACGGAAGGATCTGGATTTCACATCTCATGTTATAGGATGGTTCTCATGTTTGGTTTTAGAAGCATTGAGATATCACATATGCTATCGGAAGGGTCTCAGGTTTGGAAAGGGAAGGATTTGGATTTCACATGTTATAGGATGGTTCTCAGGTTTGGTTTTAGAAGCATTAAGATATAAAATCTCATGCTATAGGAAGGGTCTCAGGTTTGGAATGGGAAGGAGTTGGATATCACATCTCATGCTAAAGGAAAGGTCTCAGGTTTGGAAGGGGAAGGATTTGTATCTCACATCTCATGTTTTAGGACGGGTCTCAGGTTTCGTATTAGAAGCATTGAGATATCACATCTCTGCTATCGGAAGGGTCTCAGGATTGGATTGGGAAGGAGTTGGATATCCCTTCTCATGCTATAGGAAGGATCTCAGGTTGGAATGGGAAGGAGTTGGATATCACATCTCATGTTATAGGAAGGGTCTCAAGATTGGAATGGGAAGGATTTTGATATTACATCTCTTGCTATAGGAAGGGTCTCGGGTTTTTTATTAGAAGCATTGAGATATCACATCTCATGCTATAGGAAGGGTTTCAGGATTGGAATGGGAAGGATTTGGATATCACATCTCATGCTAAAGGAAGGGTCTCAGGTTTGGTATAAGCATTGAGATATCACATCTCTGCTATCGGAATGGTCTCAGGATAGGAATGGGAAGGACTTAGATATCACATCTCATACTATAGGGAGGGTCTCAGTTTTGATATAAGAAGCATTAAGATATCACATCTCATGCTACCGGAAGGGTCTCAGGATTGGAATGGGATGGAGTTTGATATCACATCTCATGCCATGGTATGGGTCTCAGGTTTTGTAGAAGCATTGGGATATCACATCTCATGCTATCGGAAGGGTATCAGGATTGGATTTGGAAGGAGTTGGATATCCCCTCTCATGCTATAGGAAGGGTCTCAGGTTGGAATGGGAAGGAGTTGGATATCACATCTCATGTTATAGGAAGGATCTCAGGATCTCAGGATTGGAATGGGAAGGACTTGGATATCATATCTCATGCTGTAGGAAGGCTCTCAGGTTTGGAAAGGGAAGGAGTTGGATATCACATTTCATGTTAGAGGTAGGATCTCAGGTTTGGTATTAGAGGCATTGAGATATCACATCTCATGCTATCAGAAGGGTATCAGGATTGGAATGGGAAGGAGTTGGATATCACATCTCATGCTAGAGGGAGGGTCTCAGGTTTGGAAGGGGAAGGATTTGAATATCACATCTCATGTTATAGGAAGGATCTCAGGTTTGGTATAAGAAGCATTGAGATATCACATATCATGGTATAATAAGGGTCTCAGGATTGGAATGGGAACGAGTTTGATATCACATCTCAAGCTATAAGAAGGGTCTCAGGTTTGGGAAGGGAAGGATTTGGATTTCACATCTCATGTTATAGGATGGTTCTCATGTTTGGTTTTAGAAGCATTGAGATATCACATCTCATGCTATAGGAAGGGTCTCAGGATTGGAATGTGAAGGATTTGGATATCACATCTCATGCTAAAGGAAGAGTCTCAGGTTTAATAGAAACATTGAGATATCACATCTCATGCTATAGGAAGGGTCTCAGGATTGGAATGGGAAGGAGTTGGATATCACATCTCATGCCATAGGAAGGGTCTCAGGTTTGGTATAAGCATTGAGATATCACATCTCTGCTATTGGAAGGGTCTGAGGATTGGATTGGGAAGGAGTTGGATATCCCTTCTCATGCTATAGGAAGGATCTCAGGTTGGAATGGTAAGGAGTTGGATTCACATCTCATGCGAAAGGAAGGGTCTCAGGTTTGGAAGGGGAAGGATTTGGAGATCATATCTCATGCTATATGACTGGTCCCAGGTGTGCTATTAGAAGCATTGAGATATCACATCTCATGTTATAGGAAGGGTCTCAGGATTGGAATGGGAAGCAGTTGGATATCACATCTCATGCCATAGGAAGGGTCATCAGGTTTGGTATAAGCATTGAGATATCACATTTCTGCTCTCGGAAGGGTCTCAGGATAGGAATGGCAAGGACTTAGATATCACATCTCATACTATAGGGAGGGTCTCAGTTTTGATATTAGAAGCATTGAGATATCACATCTCATGCTATCGGAAGGGTCTCAGGATTGGAATGTGAAGGATTTGGATATCACATCTGATGCTAAAGGAAGAGTCTCAGGATTAATAGAAGCATTGAGATACATCTCATAGGAAGGGTCTCAAGATTGGAATGGGAAGGATTTGGATATTACATCTCTTGCTATAGGAAGGGTCTCAGGTTTTTTATTAGAAACATTGAGATATCACATCTCATGCTATAGGAAGGGTTTCAGGATTGGAATGGGAAGGATTTGGATATCACATCTCATGCTAAAGGAAGGGTCTCAGGTTTGGAAGGGGAAGGATTTGGATACCATATCTCATGTTATAGGACGGGTCCCAGGTTTGGTATTAGAAGCATTGAGATATCACATCTCATGGTATAGGAAGGGTCTCAGGATTGGAATGGGAAGGAGTTGGATATCCCTTCTCATGCTATAGGAAGGGTCTCAGGTTGGAATGGGAAAGAGTTGGATATCACATCTCATTATAGGAAGGGTCTCAGGATTTGACTGGGAAGGATTTGGATATCACATCTCTTGCTATAGAAAGGTCTCAGGTTTTTTATTAGAAACATTGAGATATCACATCTCATGCTATAGGAAGGGTTTCAGGATTGGAATGGGAAGGATTTGGATATCACATCTCATGCTAAAGGAAGGGTCTCAGGTTTGGAAGGGGAAGGGTTTGGATATCATATCTCATGTTATAGGACTGGTCCCAGGTTTGGTATTAGAAGCATTGAGATATCACATCTCATGCTATAGGAAGAGTCTCAGGATTGGAATGGGAAGGAGTTGGATATCACGTCTCATGTTATAGGAAGGGTCTCAGGATTGGAATGGGAAGGAGTTGGATATCACATCTCATGCTAAAGGAAAGGTCTTAGGTTTGATAGAAGCATTGAGATATAACATCTCATGTTATAGGAAGGAACTCAGGATTGAAATGGGAAGGAGTTGGATATCACATCTCATGCCATAGGAAGGGTCATCAGGTTTGGTATAAGCATTGAGATATCACATCTCTGCTATCGGAAGGGTCTCAGGATAGGAATGGGAAGGACTTAGATATCACATCTCATACTATAGGGAGGGTCTCAGTTTTGATATTAGAAGCATTGAGATATCATATCTCATGCTATCGGAAGGGTCTCAGGATTGGAATGGGATGGAGTTGGATATCACATCTCAAGCTATGTCAGGATTGGAATGGGAAGGAGTTTGATATCACATCTCAAGCTATAGGAAAGGTCTCAGGTTTGGAAGGGGAAGGATTAGGATCTCACATCTCATGTTATAGGATGGTTCTCATGTTTGGTTTTCGAAGCATTGAGAGATCACATCTCATGCTATCGGAAGGGTCTCAGGTTTAGAAAGAGAAGGATTTGGATTTCACATGTTATAGGATGGTTCTCAGGTTTGGTTTTAGAAGCATTAAGATATAACATCTCATGCTATAGGAAGGGCCTCAGGTTTGGAATGGGAAGGAGTTAGATATGACATCTCATGCTAAAGAAAAGGTCTCAGGTTTGGAAGGGGAAGGATTTGGATCTCACATCTCATGTTTTAGGACGGGTCTCAGGTTTGGTATTAGAAGCATTGAGATATCACATCTCATGGTATAGGAAGGGTCTCAGGATTGGAATGGGAAGGAGTTGGATATCACATTGAATGGGAAGGAGTTTGATATCACATCTGAAGCTATAGGAAGGGTCTCAGGTTTGGAAAGGGAATGATTTAGATTTCACATCTCATGTTATAGGATGGTTCTCATGTTTGGTTTTAGAAGCATTGAGATATCACATCTCATGCTATAGGAAGAGTCTCAGGATTGGAATGGGAAGGAGTTGGATATCACATCTCATGCTAAAGGAAGGGTCTCAGGTTTGATAGAAGCAAAGGTTTGGAATGGGAAGGATTTGGATATCACGTCTCATGTTATAGGAAGGGTCTCAGTATTGGAATGGGAAGGAGTTGGATATCACATCTCATGCTAAAGGAAGGGTCTCAGGTTTGATAGAAGCAAAGGTTTGGAATGGGAAGGAGTTTGATATCACACCTCATGTTATAGGAAGGATCTCAGGTTTGGTATTTGAAGCATTGAGATATCACATCTCATGCTATATGAAGGGTCTCAGGATTGGAATGGGAAGGAGTTGGATATCACATCTCATGCTATAGGAAGGGTCTCAGGTTTGGTATAAGCATTGAGATATCCCATCTCATGCTATAGGAAGGGTCTCAGGATTGGAATCGGAAGGAGTTGTATATGACATCTCATGCCATAGGAAGGGTCACAGGTTTGGTATAAGCATTGAGATATCACATCTCTGCTATAGGAAGGGTCTCAGGTTTGGAAGGGGGAGGATTTGGATATCACATCTCATGTTATAGGACCGGTCTCAGGTTTGGTATTAGAAGCATTGAAATATCAAGTCTCATGGTATAGGACGGGTCTCAGAATTGGAACGGGAAGGAGTTGGATATCACATCTCAAGCTATAGGAAGGGTCTCAGGATTGGAATGGGAAGGAGTTTGATATCACATCTCATGCCATGGTATGGGTCTGAGGTTTTGTAGAGGCATTGGGATATCACATCTCATGCTATCGGAAGGGTATCAGGATTGGATTTGGAAGGAGTTGGATATCCCATCTCATGCTATAGGAAGGGTCTAAGGTTGGAATGGGAAGGAGTTGGATATCACATCTCATGTTATAGGAAGGGTCTCAGGATTGGAATGGGAAGGACTTTGATATAACATCTCATTCTATAGGAAGGCTCTCAGGGTTGGAAGGGGAAGGAGTTGGATATCACATTTCATGTTAGAGGTAGGATCTCAGGTTTGGTATTAGAGGCATTGAGATGTCACATCTCATGCTATCAGAAGGGTCTCAGGATTGGAATGGGAAGGAGTTGGATATCACATCTCATGCTAAAGGGAGGGTCTAAGGTTTGGAAGGGGAAGGATTTGGATATCACATCTCATGTTATAGGAAGGATCTCAGGTTTGGTATTAGAAGCATTGAGATATCACATCTCATGCTATCGGAAGGGTCTCAGGTTTGGTATAAGCATTGAGATATCACATCTCTGCTATCGGAAGGGTCTCAGGTTGGAATGGGAAGGAGTTGGATATCACATCTCATGTTATAGGAAGGGTCTCAGGATTGGAATGGGAAGGACTTGGATATCACATCTCATGCTGTAGGAAGGCTCTCAGGTTTGGTATTAGAAGCATTGAGATATCACATCTCATGGAATGGTATCAGGATTGGATTTGGAAGGAGTTGGATATCCCATCTCATGCTATAGGAAGGGTCTCAGGTTGGAATGGGAAGGAGTTGGATATCACATCTCATGTTATAGGAAGGGTCTCAGGATTGGAATGGGAAGGACTTGGATATCACATCTCATGCTGTAGGAAGGCTCTCAGGTTTGGTATTAGAAGCATTGAGATATCACATCTCATGCTATCGGAAGGGTCTCAGGTTTGGTATAAGCATTGACATATCACATCTTTGCTATCGGAAGGGTCTCAGGATTGGAATGGGAAGGACTTGGATATTACAATTCATGTTATAGGAAAGGTCTCAGGTTTGGTAATAGAAGCATTGAGATATCACATCTCATGCTATAGGAAGGGTTTCAGAATTGGAATGGGAAGGACTTGGATATCACATCTCATGTTATTGGAAGGGTCTCAGGAATGGCATGGGAAGGACTTGGATATCACATCTCATGATAAAGGAAGGGTCTAAGGTTTGGAAGGGGAAGGATTTGGATATCACATCTCATGTTATTGGACCGGTCTCGGGTTTGGTATTAGAAGCATTGAGATATCAAGTCTCATGGTATAGGACGTGAGTTTGATATCACATCTCATGCCATGGTATGGGTCTCAGGATTTGTAGAAGCATTGGGATATCACATCTCATGGAAGGGTATCAGGGTTGGATTTGGAACGAGTTGGATATCCCATCTCATGCTATAGGAAGGGTCTCAGGTTGGAATGGGAAGGAGTTGGATATCACATCTCATGCTATAGGAAGGGTCTCAGGATTGGAATGGGAAGGAGTTGGATATCACATCTGATGCTATAGGAAGGGTCTCAGGTTGGAATGGGAAGGAGTTGGATATCACATCTGATGCTAAAGGAAGGGTCTCAGTTTTGGTAGAAGCATTGAGATACCACATCTTATGCTATAGGAAGGGTCTCAGGATTGGAATGGGAAGGAGTTGGATATCACATCTCATGCTAAAGGGAGGGTCTCAGGTTTGGAAGGGGAAGGATTTGGATATCACATCTCATGTTATAGGAAAGGTCTCAGGTTTGGTTTTAGAAGTATTGAGATATCACATCTCATGCTATAGGAAGGGTCTCGGGATTGGAATGGGAAGGAGTTGGATATCGCATCTCATGTTATAGGAAGGATCTCAGGTTTGGTATTAGAAGCATTGAGATATCACATCTCATGCTATAGGAAGGGTCTCAGGATTGGAATGGGAAGGAGTTGGATATCACATCTGATGCTAAAGGAAGGGTCTCAGTTTTGGTAGAAGCATTGAGATATCACATCCCATGCTATAGGAAGGGTCTCAGGATTGGAATGGGAAGGAGTTGGATATCACATCTCATGCTATAGGAAGGGTCTCAGGTTTGGTATAAGCATTGAGGTATCACTTCTCATGCTATAGGAAGGGTCTCAGGATTGGAATGGGAAGGACTTGGATATCACATCTCATGCTAAAGGAAGGGTCTCAGGTTTGGTATAAGCATTGAGATATCACATCTCTGCTATCGGAATGGTCTCAGGATAGGAATGGGAAGGACTTAGATATCACATCTCATACTATAGGGAGGGTCTCAGTTTTGATATAAGAAGCATTAAGATATCACATCTCATGCTACCGGAAGGGTCTCAGGATTGGAATGGGATGGAGTTTGATATCACATCTCATGCCATGGTATGGGTCTCAGGTTTTGTAGAAGCATTGGGATATCACATCTCATGCTATCGGAAGGGTATCAGGATTGGATTTGGAAGGAGTTGGATATCCCCTCTCATGCTATAGGAAGGGTCTCAGGTTGGAATGGGAAGGAGTTGGATATCACATCTCATGTTATAGGAAGGATCTCAGGATCTCAGGATTGGAATGGGAAGGACTTGGATATCATATCTCATGCTGTAGGAAGGCTCTCAGGTTTGGAAAGGGAAGGAGTTGGATATCACATTTCATGTTAGAGGTAGGATCTCAGGTTTGGTATTAGAGGCATTGAGATATCACATCTCATGCTATCAGAAGGGTATCAGGATTGGAATGGGAAGGAGTTGGATATCACATCTCATGCTAAAGGGAGGGTCTCAGGTTTGGAAGGGGAAGGATTTGAATATCACATCTCATGTTATAGGAAGGATCTCAGGTTTGGTATAAGAATCATTGAGATATCACATATCATGGTATAATAAGGGTCTCAGGATTGGAATGGGAACGAGTTTGATATCACATCTCAAGCTATAAGAAGGGTCTCAGGTTTGGGAAGGGAAGGATTTGGATTTCACATCTCATGTTATAGGATGGTTCTCATGTTTGGTTTTAGAAGCATTGAGATATCACATCTCATGCTATAGGAAGGGTCTCAGGATTGGAATGTGAAGGATTTGGATATCACATCTCATGCTAAAGGAAGAGTCTCAGGATTGGAATGGGAAGGAGTTGGATATCACATCTCATGCCATAGGAAGGGTCTCAGGTTTGGTATAAGCATTGAGATATCACATCTCTGCTATTGGAAGGGTCTGAGGATTGGATTGGGAAGGAGTTGGATATCCCTTCTCATGCTATAGGAAGGATCTCAGGTTGGAATGGTAAGGAGTTGGATTCACATCTCATGCGAAAGGAAGGGTCTCAGGTTTGGAAGGGGAAGGATTTGGAGATCATATCTCATGCTATATGACTGGTCCCAGGTGTGCTATTAGAAGCATTGAGATATCACATCTCATGTTATAGGAAGGGTCTCAGGATTGGAATGGGAAGCAGTTGGATATCACATCTCATGCCATAGGAAGGGTCATCAGGTTTGGTATAAGCATTGAGATATCACATTTCTGCTCTCGGAAGGGTCTCAGGATAGGAATGGCAAGGACTTAGATATCACATCTCATACTATAGGGAGGGTCTCAGTTTTGATATTAGAAGCATTGAGATATCACATCTCATGCTATCGGAAGGGTCTCAGGATTGGAATGTGAAGGATTTGGATATCACATCTGATGCTAAAGGAAGAGTCTCAGGATTAATAGAAGCATTGAGATACATCTCATAGGAAGGGTCTCAAGATTGGAATGGGAAGGATTTGGATATTACATCTCTTGCTATAGGAAGGGTCTCAGGTTTTTTATTAGAAACATTGAGATATCACATCTCATGCTATAGGAAGGGTTTCAGGATTGGAATGGGAAGGATTTGGATATCACATCTCATGCTAAAGGAAGGGTCTCAGGTTTGGAAGGGGAAGGATTTGGATACCATATCTCATGTTATAGGACGGGTCCCAGGTTTGGTATTAGAAGCATTGAGATATCACATCTCATGGTATAGGAAGGGTCTCAGGATTGGAATGGGAAGGAGTTGGATATCCCTTCTCATGCTATAGGAAGGGTCTCAGGTTGGAATGGGAAAGAGTTGGATATCACATCTCATTATAGGAAGGGTCTCAGGATTTGACTGGGAAGGATTTGGATATCACATCTCTTGCTATAGAAAGGTCTCAGGTTTTTTATTAGAAACATTGAGATATCACATCTCATGCTATAGGAAGGGTTTCAGGATTGGAATGGGAAGGATTTGGATATCACATCTCATGCTAAAGGAAGGGTCTCAGGTTTGGAAGGGGAAGGGTTTGGATATCATATCTCATGTTATAGGACTGGTCCCAGGTTTGGTATTAGAAGCATTGAGATATCACATCTCATGCTATAGGAAGAGTCTCAGGATTGGAATGGGAAGGAGTTGGATATCACGTCTCATGTTATAGGAAGGGTCTCAGGATTGGAATGGGAAGGAGTTGGATATCACATCTCATGCTAAAGGAAAGGTCTTAGGTTTGATAGAAGCATTGAGATATAACATCTCATGTTATAGGAAGGAACTCAGGATTGAAATGGGAAGGAGTTGGATATCACATCTCATGCCATAGGAAGGGTCATCAGGTTTGGTATAAGCATTGAGATATCACATCTCTGCTATCGGAAGGGTCTCAGGATAGGAATGGGAAGGACTTAGATATCACATCTCATACTATAGGGAGGGTCTCAGTTTTGATATTAGAAGCATTGAGATATCATATCTCATGCTATCGGAAGGGTCTCAGGATTGGAATGGGATGGAGTTGGATATCACATCTCAAGCTATGTCAGGATTGGAATGGGAAGGAGTTTGATATCACATCTCAAGCTATAGGAAAGGTCTCAGGTTTGGAAGGGGAAGGATTAGGATCTCACATCTCATGTTATAGGATGGTTCTCATGTTTGGTTTTCGAAGCATTGAGAGATCACATCTCATGCTATCGGAAGGGTCTCAGGTTTAGAAAGAGAAGGATTTGGATTTCACATGTTATAGGATGGTTCTCAGGTTTGGTTTTAGAAGCATTAAGATATAACATCTCATGCTATAGGAAGGGCCTCAGGTTTGGAATGGGAAGGAGTTAGATATGACATCTCATGCTAAAGAAAAGGTCTCAGGTTTGGAAGGGGAAGGATTTGGATCTCACATCTCATGTTTTAGGACGGGTCTCAGGTTTGGTATTAGAAGCATTGAGATATCACATCTCATGGTATAGGAAGGGTCTCAGGATTGGAATGGGAAGGAGTTGGATATCACATTGAATGGGAAGGAGTTTGATATCACATCTGAAGCTATAGGAAGGGTCTCAGGTTTGGAAAGGGAATGATTTGGATTTCACATCTCATGTTATAGGATGGTTCTCATGTTTGGTTTTAGAAGCATTGAGATATCACATCTCATGCTATAGGAAGAGTCTCAGGATTGGAATGGGAAGGAGTTGGATATCACATCTCATGCTAAAGGAAGGGTCTCAGGTTTGATAGAAGCAAAGGTTTGGAATGGGAAGGATTTGGATATCACGTCTCATGTTATAGGAAGGGTCTCAGTATTGGAATGGGAAGGAGTTGGATATCACATCTCATGCTAAAGGAAGGGTCTCAGGTTTGATAGAAGCAAAGGTTTGGAATGGGAAGGAGTTTGATATCACACCTCATGTTATAGGAAGGATCTCAGGTTTGGTATTTGAAGCATTGAGATATCACATCTCATGCTATATGAAGGGTCTCAGGATTGGAATGGGAAGGAGTTGGATATCACATCTCATGCTATAGGAAGGGTCTCAGGTTTGGTATAAGCATTGAGATATCCCATCTCATGCTATAGGAAGGGTCTCAGGATTGGAATCGGAAGGAGTTGTATATGACATCTCATGCCATAGGAAGGGTCACAGGTTTGGTATAAGCATTGAGATATCACATCTCTGCTATAGGAAGGGTCTCAGGTTTGGAAGGGGGAGGATTTGGATATCACATCTCATGTTATAGGACCGGTCTCAGGTTTGGTATTAGAAGCATTGAAATATCAAGTCTCATGGTATAGGACGGGTCTCAGAATTGGAACGGGAAGGAGTTGGATATCACATCTCAAGCTATAGGAAGGGTCTCAGGATTGGAATGGGAAGGAGTTTGATATCACATCTCATGCCATGGTATGGGTCTGAGGTTTTGTAGAGGCATTGGGATATCACATCTCATGCTATCGGAAGGGTATCAGGATTGGATTTGGAAGGAGTTGGATATCCCATCTCATGCTATAGGAAGGGTCTAAGGTTGGAATGGGAAGGAGTTGGATATCACATCTCATGTTATAGGAAGGGTCTCAGGATTGGAATGGGAAGGACTTTGATATAACATCTCATTCTATAGGAAGGCTCTCAGGGTTGGAAGGGGAAGGAGTTGGATATCACATTTCATGTTAGAGGTAGGATCTCAGGTTTGGTATTAGAGGCATTGAGATGTCACATCTCATGCTATCAGAAGGGTCTCAGGATTGGAATGGGAAGGAGTTGGATATCACATCTCATGCTAAAGGGAGGGTCTAAGGTTTGGAAGGGGAAGGATTTGGATATCACATCTCATGTTATAGGAAGGATCTCAGGTTTGGTATTAGAAGCATTGAGATATCACATCTCATGCTATCGGAAGGGTCTCAGGTTTGGTATAAGCATTGAGATATCACATCTCTGCTATCGGAAGGGTCTCAGGTTGGAATGGGAAGGAGTTGGATATCACATCTCATGTTATAGGAAGGGTCTCAGGATTGGAATGGGAAGGACTTGGATATCACATCTCATGCTGTAGGAAGGCTCTCAGGTTTGGTATTAGAAGCATTGAGATATCACATCTCATGGAATGGTATCAGGATTGGATTTGGAAGGAGTTGGATATCCCATCTCATGCTATAGGAAGGGTCTCAGGTTGGAATGGGAAGGAGTTGGATATCACATCTCATGTTATAGGAAGGGTCTCAGGATTGGAATGGGAAGGACTTGGATATCACATCTCATGCTGTAGGAAGGCTCTCAGGTTTGGTATTAGAAGCATTGAGATATCACATCTCATGCTATCGGAAGGGTCTCAGGTTTGGTATAAGCATTGACATATCACATCTTTGCTATCGGAAGGGTCTCAGGATTGGAATGGGAAGGACTTGGATATTACAATTCATGTTATAGGAAAGGTCTCAGGTTTGGTAATAGAAGCATTGAGATATCACATCTCATGCTATAGGAAGGGTTTCAGAATTGGAATGGGAAGGACTTGGATATCACATCTCATGTTATTGGAAGGGTCTCAGGTTTGGTATTAGAAGCATTGAGATATCACATCTCATGCTATAGGAAGGGTCTCAGGAATGGCATGGGAAGGACTTGGATATCACATCTCATGATAAAGGAAGGGTCTAAGGTTTGGAAGGGGAAGGATTTGGATATCACATCTCATGTTATTGGACCGGTCTCGGGTTTGGTATTAGAAGCATTGAGATATCAAGTCTCATGGTATAGGACGTGAGTTTGATATCACATCTCATGCCATGGTATGGGTCTCAGGATTTGTAGAAGCATTGGGATATCACATCTCATGGAAGGGTATCAGGGTTGGATTTGGAACGAGTTGGATATCCCATCTCATGCTATAGGAAGGGTCTCAGGTTGGAATGGGAAGGAGTTGGATATCACATCTCATGCTATAGGAAGGGTCTCAGGATTGGAATGGGAAGGAGTTGGATATCACATCTGATGCTATAGGAAGGGTCTCAGGTTGGAATGGGAAGGAGTTGGATATCACATCTGATGCTAAAGGAAGGGTCTCAGTTTTGGTAGAAGCATTGAGATACCACATCTTATGCTATAGGAAGGGTCTCAGGATTGGAATGGGAAGGAGTTGGATATCACATCTCATGCTAAAGGGAGGGTCTCAGGTTTGGAAGGGGAAGGATTTGGATATCACATCTCATGTTATAGGAAAGGTCTCAGGTTTGGTTTTAGAAGTATTGAGATATCACATCTCATGCTATAGGAAGGGTCTCGGGATTGGAATGGGAAGGAGTTGGATATCGCATCTCATGTTATAGGAAGGATCTCAGGTTTGGTATTAGAAGCATTGAGATATCACATCTCATGCTATAGGAAGGGTCTCAGGATTGGAATGGGAAGGAGTTGGATATCACATCTGATGCTAAAGGAAGGGTCTCAGTTTTGGTAGAAGCATTGAGATATCACATCTCATGCTATAGGAAGGGTCTCAGGATTGGAATGGGAAGGAGTTGGATATCACATCTCATGCTATAGGAAGGGTCTCAGGTTTGGTATAAGCATTGAGGTATCACTTCTCATGCTATAGGAAGGGTCTCAGGATTGGAATGGGAAGGACTTGGATATCACATCTCATGCTATAGGGAGGGTCTCAGGTTTGGGAAGGGAAGGATTTGGATTTCACATCTCATGTTATAGGATTGTTCTCATGTTTGGTTTTAGAAGCATTGAGATATCACATCTCATGCTATCGGAAGGGTCTCAGGTTTGGAATGGGAAGGAGTTGGATATCACATCTCATGCCATAGGAAGGGTCATCAGGTTTGGTATAAGCATTGAGATATCACATCTCTGCTATCGGAAGGGTCTCAGGATAGGAATGGGAAGGACTTAGATATCACATCTCATACTATAGGGAGGGTCTCAGTTTTGATATTAGAAGCATTGAGATATCATATCTCATGCTATCAGAAGGGTCTCAGGATTGGAATGGGATGGAGTTGGATATCACATCTCAAGCTATCTCACGATTGGAATGGGAAGGAGTTTGATATCACATCTCAAGCTATAGGAATGGTCTCAGGTTTGGAAGGGGAAGGATTAGGATCTCACATCTCATGTTTTAGGACGGGTCTCAGGTTTGGTATTAGAAGCATTGAGATATCACATCTCATGCTATCAGAAGGGTCTCAGGTTTAGAAAGGGAAGGATTTGGATTTCACATGTTATAGGATGGATCTCAGGTTTGGTTTTAGAAGCATTAAGATACAACATCTCATGCTATAGGAAGGGTCTCAGGTTTGGAATGGGAAGGAGTTGGATATCACATCTCAAGCTATAGGAAGGGTCTCAGGATTGGAATGGGAAGGAGTTTGATATCACATCTCATGCCATGGTATGGGTCTCAGGTTTTGTAGAGGCATTGGGATATCACATCTCATGCTATCGGAAGGGTATCAGGATTGGATTTGGAAGGAGTTGGATATCCCATCTCATGCTATAGGAAGGGTCTAAGGTTGGAATGGGAAGGAGTTGGATATCACATCTCATGTTATAGGAAGGGTCTCAGGATTGGAATGGGAAGGACTTGGATATAACATCTCATTCTATAGGAAGGCTCTCAGGGTTGGAAGGGGAAGGAGTTGGATATCACATTTCATGTTAGAGGTAGGATCTCAGGTTTGGTATTAGAGGCATTGAGATATCACATCTCATGCTATCAGAAGGGTCTCAGGATTGGAATGGGAAGGAGTTGGATATCACATCTCATGCTAAAGGGAGGGTCTGAGGTTTGGAAGGGGAAGGATTTGGATATCACATCTCATGTTATAGGAAGGATCTCAGGTTTGGTATTAGAAGCATTGAGATATCACATCTCATGCTATCGGAAGGGTCTCAGGTTTGGTATAAGCATTGAGATATCACATCTCTGCTATCGGAAGGGTCTCAGGATTGGAATGGGAAGGACTTGGATATTACAATTCATGTTATAGGAAAGGTCTCAGGTTTGGTATTAGAAGCATTGAGATATCACATCTCATGCTATAGGAAGGGTTTCAGGATTGGAATGGGAAGGACTTGGATATCACATCTCATGTTATAGGAAGGGTCTCAGGTTTGGTATTAGAAGCATTGAGATATCACATCTCATGCTATAGGAAGGGTCTCAGGAATGGCATGGGAAGGACTTGGATATCACATCTCATGATAAAGGAAGGGTCTAAGGTTTGGAAGGGGAAGGATTTGGATATCACATCTCATGTTATTGGACCGGTCTCAGGTTTGGTATTAGAAGCATTGAGATATCAAGTCTCAAGGTATAGGACGGGAGTTTGATATCACATCTCATGCCATGGTATGGGTCTCAGGTTTTGTAGAAGCATTGGGATATCACATCTCATGGAAGGGTATCAGGATTGGATTTGGAAGGAATTGGATATCCCTTCTCATGCTATAGGAAGGGTCTCAGGTTGGAATGGGAAGGAGTTGGATATCACATCTCATGTTATAGGAAGGATCTCAGGATTGGAATGGGAAGGACTTGGATATCACATCTCATGCTGTAGGAAGGCTCTCAGGTTTGGTATTAGAAGCATTGAGATATCACATCTCATGCTATAGGAAGGGTCTCAGGATTGGAATGGGAAGGAGTTGGATATCACATCTGATGCTAAAGGAAGGGTCTCAGTTTTGGTAGAAGCATTGAGATATCACATCTCATGCTATAGGAAGGGTCTCAGGATTGGAATGGGAAGGAGTTGGATATCACATCTCATGCTATAGGAAGGGTCTCAGGTTTGGTATAAGCATTGAGGTATCACTTCTCATGCTATAGGAATGGTCTCAGGATTGGAATGGGAAGGACTTGGATATCACATCTCATGCTATAGGGAGGGTCTCAGGTTTGGGAAGGGAAGGATTTGGATTTCACATCTCATGTTATAGGATGGTTCTCATGTTTGGTTTTAGAAGCATTGAGATATCACATCTCATGCTATCAGAAGGGTCTCAGGTTTGGAATGGGAAGGAGTTGGATATCACATCTCATGCCATAGGAAGTGTCATCAGGTTTGGTATAAGCATTGAGATATCACATCTCTGCTATCGGAAGGGTCTCAGGATAGGAATGGGAAGGACTTAGATATCACATCTCATACTATAGGGAGGGTCTCAGTTTTGATATTAGAAGCATTGAGATATCATATCTCATGCTATCAGAAGGGTCTCAGGATTGGAATGGGATGGAGTTGGATATCACATCTCAAGCTATCTCAGGATTGGAATGGGAAGGAGTTTGATATCACATCTCAAGCTATAGGAATGGTCTCAGGTTTGGAAGGGGAAGGATTAGGATCTCACATCTCATGTTTTAGGACAGGTCTCAGGTTTGGTATTAGAAGCATTGAGATATCACATCTCATGGTATAGGAAGGGTCTCAGGATTGGAATGGGAAGGAGTTGGATATCACATCTCAAGCTATCTCAGGATTGGAATGGGAAGGAGTTTGATATCACATCTCAAGCTATAGGAAGGGTCTCAGGTTTGGAAAGGGAAGGATCTGGATTTCACATCTCATGTTATAGGATGGTTCTCATGTTTGGTTTTCGAAGCATTGAGATATCACATCTCATGCTATCGGAAGGGTCTCAATTTTAGAAAGGGAAGGATTTGGATTTCACATGTTATAGGATGGTTCTCAGGTTTGGTTTTAGAAGCATTAAGATATAACATCTCATGCTATAGGAAGGGTCTCAGGTTTGGAATGGGAAGGAGTTGGATATCACTTCTCATGCTAAAGGAAAGGTCTCAGGTTTGGAAGGGGAAGGATTTGGATCTCACATCTCATGTTTTAGGACGGGTCTCAGGATTGGAATGGGAAGGAGTTGGATATCACATCTCATGCTAAAGGAAGGGTCTCAGGTTTGATGGAAGCAAAGGTTTGGAATGGGAAGGAGTTTGATATCACACCTCATGTTATAGGAAGGATCTCAGGTTTGGTATTAGAAGCATTGAGATATCACATCTCATGCTATATGAAGGGTCTCAGGATTGGAATGGGAAGGAGTTGGATATCACATCTCATGCTATAGGAAGGGTCTCAGGTTTGGTATAAGCATTGAGATATCCCATCTCATGCTATAGGAAGGGTCTGAGGATTGGAATCGGAAGGAGTTGTATATGACATCTCATGCCATAGGAAGGGTCACAGGTTTGGTATAAGCATTGAGATATCACATCTCTGCTATAGGAAGGGTCTAAGGTTTGGAAGGGGAAGGATTTGGATATCACATCTCATGTTGTAGGACCGGTCTCAGGTTTGGTATTAGAAGCATTGAAATATCAAGTCTCATGGTATAGAACGGGTCTCAGAATTGGAATGGGAAGGAGTTGGATATCACATCTCAAGCTATAGGAAGGGTCTCAGGATTGGAATGGGAAGGAGTTTGATATCACATCTCATGCCATGGAATGGGTCTCAGGTTTTGTAGAGGCATTGGGATATCACATCTCATGCTATCGGAAGGGTATCAGGATTGGATTTGGAAGGCGTTGGATATCCCATCTCATGCTATAGGAAGGGTCTAAGGTTGGAATGGGAAGGAGTTGGATATCACATCTCATGTTATAGGAAGGGTCTCAGGATTGGAATGGGAAGGACTTGGATATAACATCTCATTCTATAGGAAGGCTCTCAGGGTTGGAAGGGGAAGGAGTTGGATATCACATTTCATGTTAGAGGTAGGATCTCAGGTTTGGTATTAGAGGCATTGAGATATCACATCTCATGCTATCAGAAGGGTCTCAGGATTGGAATGGGAAGGAGTTGGATATCACATCTCATGCTAAAGGGAGGGTCTGAGGTTTGGAAGGGGAAGGATTTGGATATCACATCTCATGTTATAGGAAGGATCTCAGGTTTGGTATTAGAAGCATTGAGATATCACATCTCATGCTATCGGAAGGGTCTCAGGTTTGGTATAAACATTGAGATATCACATCTCTGCTATCGGAAGGGTCTCAGGATTGGAATGGGAAGGACTTGGATATTACAATTCATGTTATAGGAAAGGTCTCAGGTTTGGTATTAGAAGCATTGAGATATCACATCTCATGCTATAGGAAGGGTTTCAGGATTGGAATGGGAAGGACTTGGATATCACATCTCATGTTATAGGAAGGGTCTCAGGTTTGGTATTAGAAGCATTGAGATATCACATCTCATGCTATAGGAAGGGTCTCAGGAATGGCATGGGAAGGACTTGGATATCACATCTCATGTTATTGGACCGGTCTCAGGTTTGGTATTAGAAGCATTGAGATATCAAGTCTCAAGGTATAGGACGGGAGTTTGATATCACATCTCATGCCATGGTATGGGTCTCAGGTTTTGTAGAAGCATTGGGATATCACATCTCATGGAAGGGTATCAGGATTGGATTTGGAAGGAATTGGATATCCCTTCTCATGCTATAGGAAGGGTCTCAGGTTGGAATGGGAAGGAGTTGGATATCACATCTCATGTTATAGGAAGGATCTCAGGATTGGAATGGGAATGACTTGGATATCACATCTCATGCTGTAGGAAGGCTCTCAGGTTTGGTATTAGAAGCATTGTGATATCACATCTCATGCTATAGGAAGGGTCTCAGGATTGGAATGGGAAGGAGTTGGATATCGCATCTCATGTTATAGGAAGGATCTCAGGTTTGGTATTAGAAGCATTGAGATGTCAAATCTCATGCTATAGGAAGGGTCTCAGGATTGGAATGGGAAGGAGTTGGATATCACATCTCATGCTAAAGGGAGGGTCTCAGGTTTGGAAGGGGAAGGATTTGGATATCACATCTCATGTTATAGGAAGGATCTCAGGTGTGGTATTAGAAGCATTGAGATATCACATCTCATGCTATAGGAAGGGTCTCAGGATTGGAATGGGAAGGAGTTGGATATCGCATCTCATGTTATAGGAAGGATCTCAGGTTTGGTATTAGAAGCATTGAGATATCACATCACATGCTATAGGAAGGGTCTCAGGATTGGAATGGGAAGGAGTTGGATATCACATCTGATGCTAAAGGAAGGGCCTCAGTTTTGGTAGAAGCATTGAGATATCACATCTCATGCTATAGGAAGGGTCTCAGGATTGGAATGGGAAGGAGTTGGATATCACATCTCATGCTATAGGAAGGGTCTCAGGTTTGGTAAAAGCATTGAGATATCAAGTCTCATGGTATAGGACGGGTCTCAGAATTGGAATGGGAAGGAGTTGGATATCACATCTCAAGCTATAGGAAGGGTCTCAGGATTGGAATGGGAAGGAGTTTGATATCACATCTCATGCCATGGTATGGGTCTCAGGTTTTGTAGAGGCATTGGGATATCACATCTCATGCTATCGGAAGGGTATCAGGATTGGATTTGGAAGGCGTTGGATATCCCATCTCATGCTATAGGAAGGGTCTAAGGTTGGAATGGGAAGGAGTTGGATATCACATCTCATGTTATAGGAAGGGTCTCAGGATTGGAATGGGAAGGACTTGGATATAACATCTCATTCTATAGGAAGGCTCTCAGGGTTGGAAGGGGAAGGAGTTGGATATCACATTTCATGTTAGAGGTAGGATCTCAGGTTTGGTATTAGAGGCATTGAGATATCACATCTCATGCTATCAGAAGGGTCTCAGGACTGGAATGGGAAGGAGTTGGATATCACATCTCATGCTAAAGGGAGGGTCTGAGGTTTGGAAGGGGAAGGATTTGGATATCACATCTCATGTTATAGGAAGGATCTCAGGTTTGGTATTAGAAGCATTGAGATATCACATCTCATGCTATCGGAAGGGTCTCAGGTTTGGTATAAACATTGAGATATCACATCTCTGCTATCGGAAGGGTCTCAGGATTGGAATGGGAAGGACTTGGATATTACAATTCATGTTATAGGAAAGGTCTCAGGTTTGGTATTAGAAGCATTGAGATATCACATCTCATGCTATAGGAAGGGTTTCAGGATTGGAATGGGAAGGACTTGGATATCACATCTCATGTTATAGGAAGGGTCTCAGGTTTGGTATTAGAAGCATTGAGATATCACATCTCATGCTATAGGAAGGGTCTCAGGAATGGCATGGGAAGGACTTGGATATCACATCTCATGCTAAAGGAAGGGTCTAAGGTTTGGAAGGGTAAGGATTTGGATATCACATCTCATGTTATTGGACCGGTCTCAGGTTTGGTATTAGAAGCATTGAGATATCAAGTCTCATGGTATAGGACGGGAGTTTGATATCACATCTCATGCCATGGTATGGGTCTCAGGTTTTGTAGAAGCATTGGGATATCACATCTCATGGAAGGGTATCAGGATTGGATTTGGAAGGAGTTGGATATCCCATCTCATGCTATAGGAAGGGTCTCAGGTTGGAATGGGAAGGAGTTGGATATCACATCTCATGTTATAGGAAGGATCTCAGGATTGGAATGGGAAGGACTTGGATATCACATCTCATGCTGTAGGAAGGCTCTCAGGTTTGGTATTAGAAGCATTGAGATATCACATCTCATGCTATAGGAAGGGTCTCAGGATTGGAATGGGAAGGAGTTGGATATCACATCTCATGCTATAGGAAGGGTCTCAGGTTTGGTATAAGCATTGAGGTATCAAATCTCATGCTATAGGAAGGGTCTCAGGATTGGAATGGGAAGGACTTGGATATCACATCTCATGCTATAGGGAGGGTCTCAGGTTTGGGAAGGGAAGGATTTGGATTTCACATCTCATGTTATAGGATGGTTCTCATGTTTGGTTTTAGAAGCATTGAGATATCACATCTCATGCTATCAGAAGGGTCTCGGGTTTGGAATGGGAAGGAGTTGGATATCACATCTCATGCCATAGGAAGGGTCATCAGGTTTGGTATAAGCATTGAGATATCACATCTCTGCTATCGGAAGGGTCTCAGGATAGGAATGGGAAGGACTTAGATATCACATCTCATACTATAGGGAGGGTCTCAGTTTTGATATTAGAAGCATTGAGATATCATATCTCATGCTATCAGAAGGGTCTCAGGATTGGAATGGGATGGAGTTGGATATCACATCTCAAGCTATAGGAATGGTCTCAGGTTTGGAAGGGGAAGGATTAGGATCTCACATCTCATGTTTTAGGACGGGTCTCAGGTTTTGTATTAGAAGCATTGAGATATCACATCTCATGGTATAGGAAGGGTCTCAGGATTGGAATGGGAAGGAGTTGGATATCACATCTCAAGCTATCTCAGGATTGGAATGGGAAGGAGTTTGATATCACATCTCAAGCTATAGGAAGGGTCTCAGGTTTGGAAAGGGAAGGATCTGGATTTCACATCTCATGTTATAGGATGGTTCTCATGTTTGGTTTTCGAAGCATTGAGATATCACATCTCATGCTATCGGAAGGGTCTCAGGTTTAGAAAGGGAAGGAATTGGATTTCACATGTTATAGGATGGTTCTCAGGTTTGGTTTTAGAAGCATTAAGATATAACATCTCATGCTATAGGAAGGGTCTCAGGTTTGGAATGGGAAGGAGTTGGATATCACTTCTCATGCTAAAGGAAAGGTCTCAGGTTTGGAAGGGGAAGGATTTGGATCTCACATCTCATGTTTTAGGACGGGTCTCAGGATTATAATGGGAAGGAGTTTCATATCACATCTCATGCTAAAGGAAGGGTCTCAGGTTTGATAGAAGCAAAGGTTTGGAATGGGAAGGAGTTTGATATCACACCTCATGTTATAGGAAGGATCTCAGGTTTGGTATTAGAAGCATTGAGATATCACATCTCATGCTATATGAAGGGTCTCAGGATTGGAATGGGAAGGAGTTGGATATCACATCTCATGCTATAGGAAGGGTCTCAGGTTTGGTATAAGCATTGAGATATCCCATCTCATGCTATAGGAAGGGTCTGAGGATTGGAATCGGAAGGAGTTGTATATGACATCTCATGCCATAGGAAGGGTCACAGATTTGGTATAAGCATTGAGATATCACATCTCTGCTATAGGAAGGGTCTAAGGTTTGGAAGGGGAAGGATTTGGATATCACATCTCATGTTGTAGGACCGGTCTCAGGTTTGGTATTAGAAGCATTGAAATATCAAGTCTCATGGTATAGAACGGGTCTCAGAATTGGAATGGGAAGGAGTTGGATATCACATCTCAAGCTATAGGAAGGGTCTCAGGATTGGAATGGGAAGGAGTTTGATATCACATCTCATGCCATGGAATGGGTCTCAGGTTTTGTAGAGGCATTGGGATATCACATCTCATGCTATCGGAAGGGTATCAGGATTGGATTTGGAAGGCGTTGGATATCCCATCTCATGCTATAGGAAGGGTCTAAGGTTGGAATGGGAAGGAGTTTGATATCACATCTCATGTTATAGGAAGGGTCTCAGGATTGGAATGGGAAGGACTTGGATATAACATCTCATTCTATAGGAAGGCTCTCAGGGTTGGAAGGGGAAGGAGTTGGATATCACATTTCATGTTAGAGGTAGGATCTCAGGTTTGGTATTAAAGGCATTGAGATATCACATCTCATGCTATCAGAAGGGTCTCAGGATTGGAATGGGAAGGAGTTGGATATCACATCTCATGCTAAAGGGAGGGTCTGAGGTTTGGAAGGGGAAGGATTTGGATATCACATCTCATGTTATAGGAAGGATCTCAGGTTTGGTATTAGAAGCATTGAGATATCACATCTCATGCTATCGGAAGGGTCTCAGGTTTGGTATAAACATTGAGATATCACTTCTCTGCTATCGGAAGGGTCTCAGGATTGGAATGGGAAGGACTTGGATATTACAATTCATGTTATAGGAAAGGTCTCAGGTTTGGTATTAGAAGCATTGAGATATCACATCTCATGCTATAGGAAGGGTTTCAGGATTGGAATGGGAAGGACTTGGATATCACATCTCATGTTATAGGAAGGGTCTCAGGTTTGGTATTAGAAGCATTGAGATATCACATCTTATGCTATAGGAAGGGTCTCAGGAATGGCATGGGAAGGACTTGGATATCACATCTCATGATAAAGGAAGGGTCTAAGGTTTGGAAGGGGAAGGATTTGGATATCACATCTCATGTTATTGGACCGGTCTCAGGTTTGGTATTAGAAGCATTGAGATATCAAGTCTCAAGGTATAGGACGGGAGTTTGATATCACATCTCATGCCATGGTATGGGTCTCAGGTTTTGTAGAAGCATTGGGATATCACATCTCATGGAAGGGTATCAGGATTGGATTTGGAAGGAATTGGATATCCCTTCTCATGCTATAGGAAGGGTCTCAGGTTGGAATGGGAAGGAGTTGGATATCACATCTCATGTTATAGGAAGGATCTCAGGATTGGAATGGGAAGGACTTGGATATCGCATCTCATGTTATAGGAAGGATCTCAGGTTTGGTATTAGAAGCATTGAGATATCACATCACATGCTATAGGAAGGGTCTCAGGATTGGAATGGGAAGGAGTTGGATATCACATCTGATGCTAAAGGAAGGGCCTCAGTTTTGGTAGAAGCATTGAGATATCACATCTCATGCTATAGGAAGGGTCTCAGGATTGGAATGGGAAGGAGTTGGATATCACATCTCATGCTTTAGGAAGGGTCTCAGGTTTGGTAAAAGCATTGAGATATCAAGTCTCATGGTATAGGACGGGTCTCAGAATTGGAATGGGAAGGAGTTGGATATCACATCTCAAGCTATCGGAAGGGTATCAGGATTGGATTTGGAAGGAGTTGGATATCCCATCTCATGCTATAGGAAGGGTCTAAGGTTGGAATGGGAAGGAGTTGGATATCACATCTCATGTTATAGGAAGAGTCTCAGGATTGGAATGGGAAGGACTTGGATATAACATCTCATTCTATAGGAAGGCTCTCCGGGTTGGAAGGGGAAGGAGTTGGATATCACATTTCATGTTAGAGGTAGGATCTCAGGTTTGGTATTAGAGGCATTGAGATATCACATCTCATGCTATCAGAAGGGTCTCAGGATTGGAATGGGAAGGAGTTGGATATCACATCTCATGCTAAAGGGAGGGTCTAAGGTTTGGAAGGGGAAGGATTTGGATATCACATCTCATGTTATAGGAAGGATCTCAGGTTTGGTATTAGAAGCATTGAGATATCACATCTCATGCTATAGGAAGGGTCTCAGGATTGGAATGGGAAGGAGTTGGATATCACATCTCATGTTATAGGAAGGATCTCAGGTTTGGTATTAGAAGCATTGAGATATCACATCACATGCTATAGGAAGGGTCTCAGGATTGGAATGGGAAGGAGTTGGATATCACATCTGATGCTAAAGGAAGGGTCTCAGTTTTGGTAGAATAATTGAGATATCACATCTCATGCTATAGGAAGGGTCTCAGGATTGGAATGGGAAGGAGTTGGATATCACATCTCATGCTATAGGAAGGGTCTCAGGTTTGGTAGAAGCATTGAGATATCAAGTCTCATGGTATAGGACGGGTCTCAGAATTGGAATGGGAAGGAGTTGGATATCACATCTCAAGCTATAGGAAGGGTCTCAGGATTGGAATGGGAAGGAGTTTGATATCACATCTCATGCCATGGTATGGGTCTCAGGTTTTGTAGAGGCATTGGGATATCACATCTCATGCTATCGGAAGGGTATCAGGATTGGATTTGGAGGGAGTTGGATATCCCATCTCATGCTATAGGAAGGGTCTAAGGTTGTAATGGGAAGGAGTTGGATATCACATCTCATGTTATAGGAAGGGTCTCAGGATTGGAATGGGAGGACTTGGATATAACATCTCATTCTATAGGAAGGCTCTCAGGGTTGGAAGGGGAAGGAGTTGGATATCACATTTCATGTTAGAGGTAGGATCTCAGGTTTGGTATTAGAGGCATTGAGATATCACATCTCATGCTATCAGAAGGGTCTCAGGATTGGAATGGGAAGGAGTTGGATATCACATCTCATGCTAAAGGGAGGGTCTAAGGTTTGGAAGGGGAAGGATTTGGATATCACATCTCATGTTATAGGAAGGATCTCAGGTTTGGTATTAGAAGCATTGAGATATCACATCTCATGCTATCGGAAGGGTCTCAGGTTTGGTATAAGCATTGAGATATCACATCTCTGCTATCGGAAGGGTCTCAGGATTGGAATGGGAAGGACTTGGATATTACAATTCATGTTATAGGAAAGGTCTCAGGTTTGGTATTAGAAGCATTGAGATATCACATCTCATGCTATAGGAAGGGTTTCAGGATTGGAATGGGAAGGACTTGGATATCACATCTAATGTTATAGGAAGGATCTCAGGTTTGGTATTAGAAGCATTGAGATATCACATCTCATGCTATTGGAAGGGTCTCAGGAATGGCATGGGAAGGACTTGGATATCACATCTCATGATAAAGGAAGGGTCTAAGGTTTGGAAGGGGAATGATTTGGATATCACATCTCATGTTATTGGACCGGTCTCAGGTTTGGTATTAGAAGCATTGAGATATCAAGTCTCATGGTATAGGACGGGAGTTTGATATCACATCTCATGCCATGGTATGGGTCTCAGGTTTTGTAGAAGCATTGGGATATCACATCTCATGGATGGGTATCAGGATTGGATTTGGAAGGAGTTGGATATCAGATCTCATGCTATAGGAATGGTCTCAGGTTGGACTGGGAAGGAGTTGGATATCACATCTCATGTTATAGGAAGGATCTCAGGATTGGAATGGGAAGGACTTGGATATCACATCTCATGCTGTAGGAAGGCTCTCAGGTTTGGTATTAGAAGCATTGAGATATCACATCTCATGCTATAGGAAGGGTCTCAGGATTGGAATGGGAAGGAGTTGGATATCGCATCTCATGTTATAGGAAGGATCTCAGGTTTGGTATTAGAAGCATTGAGATGTCACATCTCATGCTATAGGAAGGGTCTCAGGATTTGAATGGGAAGGAGTTGGATATCACATCTGATGCTAAAGGAAGGGTCTCAGTTTTGGTAGAAGCATTGAGATATCACATCTCATGCTATAGGAAGGATCTCAGGATTGGAATGGGAAGGTGTTGGATATCACATCTCATGCTAAAGGGAGGGTCTCAGGTTTGGAAGGGGAAGGATTTGGATATCACATCTCATGTTATAGGAAGGATCTCAGGTTTGGTATTAGAAGCATTGAGATATCACATCTCATGCTATAGGAAGGGTCTCATGATTGGAATGGGAAGGAGTTGGATATCGCATCTCATGTTATAGGAAGGATCTCAGGTTTGGTATTAGAAGCATTGAGATATCACATCTCATGCTATAGGAAGGGTCTCAGGATTGGAATGGGAAGGAGTTGGATATCACATCTGATGCTAAAGGAAGGGTCTCAGTTTTGGTAGAAGCATTGAGATATCACATCTCATCCTATAGGAAGGGTCTCAGGATTGGAATGGGAAGGAGTTGGATATCACATCTCATGCTAAAGGGAGGGTCTCAGGTTTGGAAGGGGAAGGATTTGGATATCACATCTCATGTTATAGGAAGCATCTCAGGTTTGGTATTAGAAGCATTGAGATATCACATCTCATGCTATAGGAAGGGTCTCAGGATTGGAATGGGAAGGAGTTGGATATCGCATCTCATGTTATAGGAAGGATCTCAGGTTTGGTATTAGAAGCATTGAGATATCACATCTCATGCTATAGGAAGGGTCTCAGGATTGGAATGGGAAGGAGTTGAATATCACATCTGATGCTAAAGGAAGGGTCTCAGTTTTGGTAGAAGCATTGAGATATCACATCTCATCCTATAGGAAGGGTCTCAGGATTGGAATGGGAAGGAGTTGGATATCACATCTCATGCTATAGGAAGGGTCTCAGGTTTGGTAGAAGCATTGAGATATCACATCTCTGCTATCGGAAGGGTCTCAGGATTGGAATGGGAAGGTCTTAGATATCACATCTCATGCTATAGGGAGGGTCTCAGTTTTGATATTAGAAGCATTGAGATATCACATCTCATGCTATCGAAAGGGTCTCAGGATTGGAATGGGAGGAGCTGGATATCACATCTCTTGCTATAGGAAGGGTCTCAGGTTTTTTATTAGAAACATTGAGATATTACATCTCATGGTATAGGAAGGGTCTCAGGATAGGAATGGGAAGGAGTTGGATATCCCTTCTCATGCTATAGGAAGGGTCTCAGGTTGGAATGGGAAGGAGTTGGATATCACATCTCGTTATAGGAAGGGTCTCAGGATTGGAATGGGAAGGATTTGGATATCACATCTCTTGCTATAGGAAGGGTCTCAGGTTTTTTATTAGAAACATTGAGATAGAACATCTCATGCTATAGGAAGGGTTTCAGGATTGGAATGGGAAGGATTTGGATATCACATCTCATGCTAAAGGAAGGGTCTCAGGTTTGGAAGGGGAAGGATTTGGATATAATATCTCATATTATAGGCCTGGTCCCAGGTTTGGTATTAGAAGAATTGAGATATCACATCTCATGCTATAGGAAGATTCTCAGGATTGGAATGGGAAGGAGTTGGATATCACGTTTCATGTTATAGGAAGGGTCTCAGGATTGGAATGGGAAGGAGTTGGATATCACATTTCATGCTAAAGAAAGGGTCTCAGGTTTGATAGAAGCATTGAGATATCACATCTCATGCTATAGGAAGGAACTCAGGATTGGAATGGGAAGGAGTTGGATATCACATCTCATGCCATAGGAAGGGTCATCAGGTTTGGTATAAGCATTGAGATATCACATCTCATGCTACCGGAAGGGTCTCAGGATAGGAATGGGAAGGACTTAGATATCACATCTCATACTATAGGGAGGGTCTCAGTTTTGAAATTAGAAGCATTAAGATATCACATCTCATGCTAAAGGAAGGGTCTCAGGATTGGAATGGGATGGAGTTTGATATCACATCTCATGCCATGGTATGGGTCTCAGGTTTTGTAGAAGCATTGGGATATCACATCTCATGCTATCGGAAGGGTATCAGGATTGGATTTGGAAGGAGTTGGATATCCCCTCTCATGCTATAGGAAGGGTCTCAGGTTGGAATGGGAAGGAGTTGGATATCACATCTCATGTTATAGGAAGGATCTCAGGATCTCAGGATTGGAATGGGAAGGACTTGGATATCATATCTCATGCTGTAGGAAGGCTCTCAGGTTTGGAAAGGGAAGGAGTTGGATATCACATTTCATGCTATAGGAAGGGTCTCAGGTTGGAATGGGAAGGAGTTGGATATCACATCTCATGTTATAGGAAGGATCTCAGGATTGGAATTGGAAGGACTTGGATATCATATCTCATGCTGTAGGAAGGCTCTCAGGTTTGGAAAGGGAAGGAGTTGGATATCACATTTCATGTTAAAGGTAGGATCTCAGGTTTGGTATTAGAGGCATTGAGATATCACATCTCATGCTATCAGAAGGGTATCAGGAATGGAATGGGAAGGAGTTGGATATCACATCTCATGCTAAAGGGAGGGTCTCAGGTTTGGAAGGGGAAGGATTTGAATATCACATCTCATGTTATAGGAAGGATCTCAGGTTTGGTATTAGAAGCATTGAGATATCACATCTCATGCTATCGGAAGGATCTCAGGTTTGGTATTAGAAGCATTGAGATATCACATCTCATGCTATAGGAAGGGTGTCAGGTTTGGAATGGGAAGGAGTTGGATATCGCATCTCATGTTATAGGAAGGATCTCAGGTTTGGTATTAGAAGCATTGAGATATCACATCTCATGCTATAGGAAGGGTCTCAGGATTGGAATGGGAAGGAGTTGGATATCACATCTGATGCTAAAGGAAGGGTCTCAGTTTTGGTAGAAGCATTGAGATATCACATCTCATGCTATGGGAAGGGTCTCAGGATTGGAATGGGAAGGAGTTGGATATCACATCTCATGCTATAGGAAGGGTCTCAGGTTTGGTATAAGCATTGAGATATCACATCTCTGCTATCGGAAGGGTCTCAGGTTTGGAAGGGGAAGGATTTGGATATCATATCTCATGTTATAGGACTGGTCCCAGGTTTGGTATTAGAAGCTGTTAAGACGGATTTCTGAACTCTGTCCTGGTGGCGCAGAAGTTCAGAAGGCCAACCTAATTACTTGGAGCAGGGTAACCTCTGGACGTGCCAGACCAATCAAGGTAGCGATCGCGGCGGTCAAGACTATGTCTCAAGAGGGGTGAGGGTGACTGAAAGCCCGTAATGAGCACACAAAGCGAGAACACTTACAAACTACTCCAAACAGTTGTTATATTAAAAATATATACACATTTATTTCAAGGCCTTTAAAACAATGACCGTAGCGAGAAAATCACAATATAACGATAGTAAACCAACACATACCATATCAACACAATATATATACAAATACGACAGTCTCAACCGTTAGATGCACGAAATGGGTAGTCCACCTAAAAGGGAAGGAAGGCAGGCAGTGCGAAATAATGCTTAGACCCAGTTCGCCTTCAGAGGCACCTAACTAGATGCAAGTCCGAGCCCTGCGAAGAGTGGAGCCTTGTGCTCAAAAGTACCTGCACGTGCTGGTGCCAACGGGCAAAAGGAGAAGCTCTTCGAGGGAAATCAGGCAGTTCAGTTTAGTGCACAAAAGAAGAAGAACAAGTTCCGCGACTCAAGCGCAGCCTCCACAGTGGGCAGAAGCAGAGCGCGAGTACGGAAAAGGGTGCTGTTTGACACAGCGGGGAAAAGCAATGGGCTCCTGCAGGAGGGCGACTAGATCCTAGCTATGCTACTCACCGGTCCCCGATGCAAGCAGACCCAGGCTTCTCCGCGTCAGTTTCAGCAGCTGGCAGATTCAGAAGAGCAGGGAACGCCTCGTCGTCGTGTTGAGTAAAAAGACGTCCCAATCGAAGAAACCCGCACAGTTTGTTACCACAGCAGGGCAACGGAGCGGCCGTGTGTATCTGAGCCAAATGTACACTACTCACTTCAGACCTGGGAACGCCAAGTGTACGAAGCGTGTGAGAGTGACAAGGACTCGAAATACTACACAACCTGGCGGCGGTTAAAGAGCAAGACTCCCGTGTAAGCTGGTCAGTCAGCTGGATGGCCCAGAGACGCTTCCGAAGGCTTACTGGCAGGAGATGGTGAAGATGCCGAGAATAGCTGTTCCCGCTATTCCAAGGGTCGAAGTACCAGTACAGGCCTTCTGGTTCGATCAAAGGTGAAAAGGGTTTCACAAGACGACAGCAGTGCAGAGGAGAAGTCCTTCAGCGGGTCACCAGCGATTCCTCGGTCCAGCCTCTTGGTTGCAGGATACCTGGTTCCTGTATTCCTTCGTTCATGAGAACTCAGGAGATCGACATGGTAGTGGTGTTTCCAGCCCCCTCTTATCCACGGTTCCCTTCGCGCCAAAACGGAGGGGACCCAATGGGAGATCCGCTCATCAACACTCACACTATTCGTGGACCAATCACGGACCACGGTGGTCCCAGGCATTCACACCACCCTAGACTCTCTGGCACCCAGGATGTGTATTGGGACCAGACATCCCAGCCCACATCCTGGAGGCACACACAAGACATGTAGAAGCCCGCGAAAGCATCCGTGTTTCGCAGGAAAGTACATGCCCAAATAAGGAAGGCCCCGGGTCGGCTCGACCTGGGGAAGGTGAAGGGGGCAAGACGGTCAGTGGACAGGACAAAGGAGCCTCGTGGTCTGGCCATTTTGGGAGCCAGGCCACCATTTTGGGTTAAGCGTGAGAAACGCGCTTAGAACGCCAAAAGGAGCTCAAAACACAAGAAACGATTGCTGCCACCATTCCCGTCCCTGAATCACTTGCACCGATCAGATACAATCCTAAACGAGTATCTAGGGCCTGTAGAAGGCTAGAGACCCAAGAGAGCTGTAACTTAGCTTACAGTGCCCTCTTGTGTCATGTTGCACGAAAGCCGCAACATGATAAAAGAAACTACGGGAAAAAGCGTTCCCCTGTACTGATTGTCTTAAGGGCATGTCAGTTTCCCCGTAAGAAAGGAGCGAAAGCCCAGAGGAGTGCGGCAGAAGGCTGCACTTCTCTGGCAAAGTCAAGAACAAGGTGAAAAACAACAGCAACAAGTTTTGGGGTTGCCACATGGAAGGAAAATTACCTACAATTACGAAATCTTTCCTAACAGGAAGGAGTTGGATATCGCATCTCATGTTATAGGAAGGATCTCAGGTTTGGTATTAGAAGCATTGAGATATCACATCTCATGCTATAGGAAGGGTCTCAGGATTGGAATGGGAAGGAGTTGGATATCACAACTGATGCTAAAGGAAGGGTCTCAGTTGTAGAAGCATTGAGATATCACATCTCATGCTATAGGAAGGGTCTCAGGATTGGAATGGGAAGGAGTTGGATATCACATCTCATGCTATAGGAAGGGTCTCAGGTTTGGTATAAGCATTGAGATATCACATCTCTGCTATCGGAAAGGTCTCAGGATTGTAACGGGAAGGACTTAGCTATCACATCTCATGCTATAGGAAGGGTCTCAGTTTTGATATTAGAAGCATTGAGATATCACATCTCATGCTATTGGAAGGGTCTCAGGATTAGAATGGGAGGAGCTGGATATCACATCTCATGCTATAGGAAGGGTCTCAGGTTTGGAAAGGGAAGGATTTGGATATCACATCTCATGTTATAGGACGGGTCTCAGGTTTGGTATTAGAAGCATTGAGATATCACATCTCATGCTATAGGAAGTGTCTCAGGATTGGAATGGGAAGGAGTTGGATATCACATCTCATGCTATAGGAAGGGTTTCAGGTTTGGTAGAAGCGAAGCATTGAGATATCACATTTCATGCTATAGGAAGAGTCTCAGGTTTGGGAAGGGAAGGATTTGGATTTCACATCTCATGTTATAGGATGGTTCTCATGTTTGGTTTTTGAAGCATTGAGATATCACATCTCATGCTATCGGAAGGGTCTCAGGTTTGGAATGGGAAGGAGTTGGATACCACATCTCATGCTATAGGGAGGGTCTCAGTTTTGATATTAGAAGCATTGAGATATCAAATATGCTATTGAAAGGGTCTCAGTATTGGAATTGGAAGGAGTTGGATATCACATCTCATGCTATAGGGAGGGTCTCAGTTTTGATATTAGAAGCATTGAGATATCAAATATGCTATTGAAAGGGTCTCAGTATTGGAATTGGAAGGAGTTGGATATCACATCTCATGCTATAGGGAGGTTCTCAGGTTTGATATTTGAAGCATTGAGATATCATATCTCATGCTATCGGAAGGGTCTCAGGATTGGAATGGGAAGGAGTTGGATATCACATTTAAAGCTATCTCAGGATTGGAATGGGAAGGAGTTTGATATCACATCTCAAGCTATAGGAAGGGTCTCAGGTTTGGGAAGGGAAGGATTTGGATTTCACATCTCATGTTATAGGATGGTTCTCATGTTTGGTTTTAGAAGCATTGAGATATCACATCTCATGCTATCGGAAGGGTCTCAGGTTTGGAATGGGAAAGAGTTGGATATCCCATCTCATGTTATAGGAAGGATCTCAGGTTTGGTATTAGAAGCATTGAGATATCAAATCTCATGCTATAGGAAGGGTCTCAGGATTGGAATGTGAAGGATTTGGATATCACATCTCATGCTAAAGGAAGGGTCTCAGGTTTGGTAGAAGCATTGAGATATCACATCTCATGCTATAGGAAGAGTCTCAGGATTGGAATGGGAAGGAGTTGGATACCACATCTCATGCTATAGGGAGGGTCTCAGGTTTGATATTAGAAGCATTGAGATATCACATATGCTATTGGAAGGGTCTCAGTATTGGAATTGGAAGGAGTTGGATATCACATCTCATGCTATAGGGAGGTTCTCAGGTTTGATATTAGAAGCATTGAGATATCACATCTCATGCTATCGGAGGGTTCTCAGGATTGGAATGGGAAGGAGTTGGATATCACATCTCATGCTAAAGGAAAGGTCTCAGGTTTGGAAGGGGAAGTATTTGGATCTCACATCTCATGTTTTAGGACGCGTCTCAGGTTTGGTGTTAGAAGCATTGAGATATCACATCTCATGATATAATAAGGGTCTCAGGATTGGAATGGGAAGGAGTTGGATATCACATCTCAAGCTATCTCAGGATTGGAATGGGAAGGAGCTTGATATCACATCTCAAGGTATAGGAAGGGTCCCAGGTTTGGGAAGGGAAGGATGTGGATTTCACATCTCATGTTATAGGATGGTTCTCATGTTTGGTTTTAGAAGCATTGAAATATCACATCTCATGCTATCGGAAGGGTCTCAGGTTTGGAATGGGAAGGAGTTGGATATCACATCTCATATTATAGGAAGGATCTCAGGTTTGGTATTAGAAGCATTGAGATATCACATCTCATGCTATAGGAAGGGTCTCAGGATTGGAATGTGAAGGATTTTGATATCACATCTCATGCTAAAGGAAGGGTCTCAGGTTTGGTATAAGCATTGAGATATCACATCTCATGCGATAGGAAGGGTCTCAGGATTGGAATGGGAAGGAGTTGGATATCACATCTCATGCCATAGGAAGGGTCTCAGGTTTGGTATAAGCATTGAGATATCACATCTCTGCTATCGGAAGGGTCTCAGGATTGATTTGGGAAGGAGGTGGATATCCCTTCTCATGCTATAGGAAGGGTCTCAGGTTGGAATGGGAATGAGTTGGATATCACATCTCATGTTATAGGAAGGGTCTCAAGATTGGAATGGGAAGGATTTGGATATTACATCTCTTGCTATAGGAAGGGTCTCAGGTTTTTTATTAGAAACATTGAGATATCACATCTCATGCTATAGGAATGGTTTCAGGATTGGAATGGGAAGGATTTGGATATCACATCTCATGCTAAAGGAAGGGTCTCAGGTTTGGAAGGGGAAGGATTTGGATATCATATCTCATGTTATAGGGCGGGTCCCAGGTTTGGTATTAGAAGCATTGAGATATCACATCTCATGGTATAGGAAGGGTCTCAGGATTGGAATGGGAAGGAGTTGGATATCACATCTCATCCAATAGGAAGGGTCTCAGGTTTGGAATGGGAAGGAATTGGATATCACATCTCATGTTATAGGAAGGATCTCAGGATTGGAATGGGAAGGATTTGGATATCACATCTCTTGCTATAGGAAGGGTCTCAGGTTTTTTATTAGAAGCATTGAGATATCACATCTCATGGTATAGGAAGGGTCTCAGGATTGGAATGGGAAGGATTTGGATATCACATCTCATGCTAAAGGAAGGGTCTCAGGTTTGGAAGGGGAAGGATTTGGATATCATATCTCATGTTATAGGACGGGTCCCATGTTTGGTATTAGAAGCATTGAGATATCACATCTCATGCTATAGGAAGAGTCTCAGGATTGGAATGGGAAGGAGCTGGATATCACATCTCATGCTAAAGGAAGGGTCTCAGGTTTGGAACGGGAAGGAGTTGGATATCACATCTCATGCTATAGGAAGGGTCTCAGGTTTGGTATAAGCATTGAGATATCACATCTCTGCTATCGGAAGGGTCTCAGGATTGGAATGGGAAGGACTTAGATATCACATCTCATGCTCTAGGGATGGTCTCAGTTTTGATATTAGAAGCATTGAGATATCACATCTCATGCTATCGGAAGGGTCTCAGGATTGGAATGGGAGGAGCTGGATATCACATCTCATGCTAAAGGAAGGGTCTCAGGATTGGAAGGGGAAGGATTTGGATAGCACATCTCATGTTATAGGACGGGTCTCAGGTTTGGTATTAGAAGCATTGAGATATCACATCTCATGCTATAGGAAGTGTCTCAGGATTGGAATGGGAAGGAGTTGGATATCACATCTCATGCTCTAGGAAGGGTTTCAGGTTTGGTAGAAGCATTGAGATATCACATCTCATGCTATAGGAAGAGTCTCAGGTTTGGGAAGGGAAGGATTTGGATTTCACATCTCATGTTATAGGATGGTTCTCATGTTTGGTTTTTGAAGCATTGAGATATTACATCTCATGCTATCGGAAGGGTCTCAGGTTTGGAATGGGAAGGAGTTGGATATCACATCTCATGTTATAGGAAGGATCTCAGGTTTGGTATTATAAGCATTGAGATATCACATCTCATGCTATAGGAAGGGTCTCAGTTTTGATATTAGAAGCATTGAGATATCACATATGCTATTGGAAGGGTCTCAGTATTGGATTTGGAAGGAGTTGGATATCACATCTCGTGCTATAGGGAGGTTCTCATGTTTGATATTAGAAGCATTGAGATATCACATCTCATGCTATCGGAAGGGTTTCAGGATTGGAATGGGAAGGAGTTGGATATCACATCTCATGCTAAAGGAAAGGTCTCAGCTTTGGAAGGGGAAGGATTTGGATCTCACATCTCATGTTTTAGGACGGGTCTCAGGTCTGGTATTAGAAGCATTGAGATATCACATCTCATGGTATAATAAGGGTCTCAGGATTGGAAATGGAAGGAGTTGAATATCACATCGCAAGCTATCTCAGGATTGGAATGGGAAGGAGTTTGATATCACATCTCAAGCTATAGGAAGGGTCTCAGGTTTGGGAAGGGAAGGATTTGGATTTCACATCTCATGTTATAGGATGGTTCTCATGTTTGTTTTTAGAAGCATTGAGATATCACATCTCATGCTATCGGAAGGGTCTCAGGTTTGGAATGGGAAGGAGTTGGATATCACATTTCATGTTATAGGAAGGATCTCAGGTTTGGTATTAGAAGCATTGAGATATCACATCTCATGCTATAGGAAGGGTCTCAGGATTGGAATGTGAAGGATTTGGATATCACATCTCATGCTAAAGGAAGGGTCTCAGGTTGGAATGGGAAGGAGTTGGATATCACATCTCATGCCATAGGAAGGGTCTCAGGTTTGGTATAAGCATTGAGATATCACATCTCTGCTATCGGAACGGTCTCAGGATTGGATTGGGAAGGAGTTGGATATCCCTTCTCATGCTATAGGAAGGGTCTCAGGTTGGAATGGGAAGGAGTTGGATATCACATCTCATGTTATAGGAAGGGTCTCAAGATTGGAATGGGAAGGATTTGGATATTACATCTCTTGCTATAGGAAGGGTCTCAGGTTTTTTTATTAGAAACATTGAGATATCACATCTCATGCTATAGGAAGGGTTTCAGGATTGGAATGGGAAGGATTTGGATATCACATCTCATACTAAAGGAAGGGTCTCAGGTTTGGAAGGGGAAGGATTTGGATATCATATCTCATGTTATAGGACGGGTCCCAGGTTTGATATTAAAAGCATTGAGATATCACATCTCATGGTATAGGAAGGGTCTCAGGATTGGATTGGGAAGGAGTTGGATATCACATCTCATCCAATAGGAAGGGTCTCAGGTTTGGAATGGGAAGGAATTGGATATCACATCTCATGTTATAGGAAGGATCTCAGGATTGGAATGGGAAGGATTTGGATATCACATCTCTTGCTATAGGAAGGGTCTCAGGTTTTTTATTAGAAGCATTGAGATATTACATTTCATGGTATAGGAAGGGTCTCAGGATTGGAATGGGAAGGAGTTGGATATCCCTTCTCATGCTATAGGAAGGGTCTCAGGTTGGAATGGGAAGGAGTTGGATATCACATCTCATGCCATAGGAAGGGTCTCAGGTTTGGTATAAGCATTGAGATATCAAATCTCTGCTATCGGAACGGTCTCAGGATTGGTTTGGGAAGGAGTTGGATATCCCTTCTCATGCTATAGGAAGGGTCTCAGGTTGGAATGGGAAGGAGTTGGATATCACATATCATGTTATAGGACGGGTCTCAAGATTGGAATGGGAAGGATTTGGATATTACATCTCTTGCTATAGGAAGGGTCTCAGGTTTTTTCATTAGAAACATTGAGATATCACATCTCATGCTATAGGAAGGGTTTCAGGATTGGAAAGGGAAGGATTTGGATATCACATCTCATGCTAAAGGAAGGGTCTCAGGTTTGGAAGGGGAAGGATTTGGATATCATATCTCATGTTATAGGACGGGTCCCAGGTTTGATATTAGAAGCATTGAGATATCACATCTCATGGTATAGGAAGGGTCTCAGGATTGGATTGGGAAGGAGTTGGATATCACATCTCATCCAATAGGAAGGGTCTCAGGTTTAGAATGGGAAGGAATTGGATATCACATCTCATGTTATAGGAAGGATCTCAGGATTGGAATGGGAAGGATTTGGATATCACATCTCTTGCTATAGGAAGGGTCTCAGGTTTTTTATTAGAATCATTGAGATATTACATCTCATGGTATAGGAAGGGTCTCAGGATTGGAATGGGAAGGAGTTGGATATCCCTTCTCATGCTATAGGAAGGGTCTCAGGTTGGAATGGGAAGGAGTTGGATATCACATCTCGTTATAGGAAGGGTCTCAGGATTGGAATGGGAAGGATTTGGATATCACATCTCTTGCTATAGGAAGGGTCTCAGGTTTTTTATTAGAAACATTGAGATATCACATCTCATGCTATAGGAAGGGTTTCAGTATTGGAATGGGAAGGAGTTGGATATCACATCTCATGCCATAGGAAGGGTCTCAGGTTTGGTATAAGCATTGAGATATCAAATCTCTGCTATCGGAACGGTCTCAGGATTGGTTTGGGAAGGAGTTGGATATCCCTTCTCATGCTATAGGAAGGGTCTCAGGTTGGAATGGGAAGGATTTGGATATTACATCTCTTGCTATAGGAAGGGTCTCAGTTTTTTTCATTAGAAACATTGAGATATCACATCTCATGCTATAGGAAGGGTTTCAGGATTGGAAAGGGAAGGATTTGGATATCACATCTCATGCTAAAGGAAGGGTCTCAGGTTTGGAAGGGGAAGGATTTGGATATCATATCTCATGTTATAGGACGGGTCCCAGGTTTGATATTAGAAGCATTGAGATATCACATCTCATGGTATAGGAAGGGTCTCAGGATTGGATTGGGAAGGAGTTGGATATCACATCTCATCCAATAGGAAGGGTCTCAGGTTTAGAATGGGAAGGAATTGGATATCACATCTCATGTTATAGGAAGGATCTCAGGATTGGAATGGGAAGGATTTGGATATCACATCTCTTGCTATAGGAAGGGTCTCAGGTTTTTTATTAGAATCATTGAGATATTACATCTCATGGTATAGGAAGGGTCTCAGGATTGGAATGGGAAGGAGTTGGATATCCCTTCTCATGCTATAGGAAGGGTCTCAGGTTGGAATGGGAAGGAGTTGGATATCACATCTCGTTATAGGAAGGGTCTCAGGATTGGAATGGGAAGGATTTGGATATCACATCTCTTGCTACAGGAAGGGTCTCAGGTTTTTTATTAGAAACATTGAGATATCACATCTCATGCTATAGGAAGGGTTTCAGTATTGGAATGGGAAGGATTTGGATATCACATCTCATGCTAAAGGAAGGGTCTCAGGTTTGGAAGGGGAAGGATTTGGATATCATATCTCATGTTATAGGACTGGTCCCAGGTTTGGTATTAGAAGCATTGAGATATCACATCTCATGCTATAGGAAGAGTCTCAGGATTGGAATGGGAAGGAGTTGGATATCACGTCTCATGTTATAGGAAGGGTCTCAGGATTGGAATGGGAAGGAGTTGGATATCACATCTCATGCTAAAGGAAGGGTCTCAGGTTTGATAGAAGCATTGAGATATCACATCTCATGCTATAGGAAGTGTCTCAGGATTGGAATGGGAAGGAGTTGGATATCACATCTCATGCTCTAGGAAGGGTTTCAGGTTTGGTAGAAGCATTGAGATATCACATCTCATGCTATAGGAAGAGTCTCAGGTTTGGGAAGGGAAGGATTTGGATTTCACATCTCATGTTATAGGATGGTTCTCATGTTTGTTTTTTGAAGCATTGAGATATTACATCTCATGCTATCGGAAGGGTCTCAGGTTTGGAATGGGAAGGAGTTGGATATCACATCTCATGTTATAGGAAGGATCTCAGGTTTGGTATTATAAGCATTGAGATATCACATCTCATGCTATAGGAAGGGTCTCAGTTTTGATATTAGAAGCATTGAGATATCACATATGCTATTGGAAGGGTCTCAGTATTGGATTTGGAAGGAGTTGGATATCACATCTCGTGCTATAGGGAGGTTCTCATGTTTGATATTAGAAGCATTGAGATATCACATCTCATGCTATCGGAAGGGTTTCAGGATTGGAATGGGAAGGAGTTGGATATCACATCTCATGCTAAAGGAAAGGTCTCAGCTTTGGAAGGGGAAGGATTTGGATCTCACATCTCATGTTTTAGGACGGGTCTCAGGTCTGGTATTAGAAGCATTGAGATATCACATCTCATGGTATAATAAGGGTCTCAGGATTGGAATGGGAAGGAGTTGGATATCACATCTCATCCAATAGGAAGGGTCTCAGGTTGGAATGGGAAGCAGTTGGATATCACATATCATGTTATAGGACGGGTCTCAAGATTGGAATGGGAAGGATTTGGATATTACATCTCTTGCTATAGGAAGGGTCTCAGGTTTTTTCATTAGAAACATTGAGATATCACATCTCATGCTATAGGAAGGGTTTCAGGATTGGAAAGGGAAGGATTTGGATATCACATCTCATGCTAAAGGAAGGGTCTCAGGTTTGGAAGGGGAAGGATTTGGATATCATATCTCATGTTATAGGACGGGTCCCAGGTTTGATATTAGAAGCATTGAGATATCACATCTCATGGTATAGGAAGGGTCTCAGGATTGGATTGGGAAGGAGTTGGATATCACATCTCATCCAATAGGAAGGGTCTCAGGTTTAGAATGGGAAGGAATTGGATATCACATCTCATGTTATAGGAAGGATCTCAGGATTGGAATGGGAAGGATTTGGATATCACATCTCTTGCTATAGGAAGGGTCTCAGGTTTTTTATTAGAATCATTGAGATATTACATCTCATGGTATAGGAAGGGTCTCAGGATTGGAATGGGAAGGAGTTGGGTATCCCTTCTCATGCTATAGGAAGGGTCTCAGGTTGGAATGGGAAGGAGTTGGATATCACATCTCGTTATAGGAAGGGTCTCAGGATTGGAATGGGAAGGATTTGGATATCACATCTCTTGCTATAGGAAGGGTCTCAGGTTTTTTATTAGAAACATTGAGATATCACATCTCATGCTATAGGAAGGGTTTCAGTATTGGAATGGGAAGGATTTGGATATCACATCTCATGCTAAAGGAAGGGTCTCAGGTTTGGAAGGGGAAGGATTTGGATATCATATCTCATGTTATAGGACTGGTCCCAGGTTTGGTATTAGAAGCATTGAGATATCACATCTCATGCTATAGGAAGAGTCTCAGGATTGGAATGGGAAGGAGTTGGATATCACGTCTCATGTTATAGGAAGGGTCTCAGGATTGGAATGGGAAGGAGTTGGATATCACATCTCATGCTAAAGGAAGGGTCTCAGGTTTGATAGAAGCATTGAGATATCACATCTCATGCTATAGGAAGGAACTCAGGATTGGAATGGGAAGGAGTTGGATATCACATCTCATGCCATAGGAAGGGTCATCAGGTTTGGTATAAGCATTGAGATATCACATCTCTGCTATCGGAAGGGTCTCAGGATAGGAATGGGAAGGACTTAGATATCACATCTCATACTATAGGGAGGGTCTCAGTTTTGATATTAGAAGCATTGAGATATCACATCTCATGCTATCGGAAGGGTCTCAGGATTGGAATGGGATGGAGTTGGATATCACATCTCAAGCTATCTGAGGATTGGAATGAGAAGGAGTTTGATATCACATCTCAAGCTATAGGAAAGGTCTCAGGTTTGGAAGGGGAAGGATTTGGATCTCACATCTTATGTTTTAGGACGGGTCTCAGGTTTGGTATTAGAAGCATTGAGATATCACATCTCATGGTATAGGAAGGGTCTCAGGATTGGAATGGGAAGGAGTTGGATATCACATCTCAAGCTATCTCAGGATTGGAATGGGAAGGAATTTGATATCACATCTCAAACTATAGGAAGGGTCTCAGGTTTGGAAAGGGAAGGATTTGGATTTCACATCTCATGTTATAGGATGGTTCTCATGTTTGGTTTTAGAAGCATTGAGATAACACATCTCATGCTATCGGAAGGGTCTCAGGTTTGGAAAGGGAAGGATTTGGATTTCACATGTTATAGGATGGTTCTCAGGTTTGGTTTTAGAAGCATTAAGATATAACATCTCATGCTATAGGAACGGACTCAGGTTTGGAATGGAAGGAGTTGGATATCACATCTCATGCTAAAGGAAAGGTCTCAGGTTTGGAAGGGGAAGGATATGGATCTCACATCTCATGTTTTAGGACAGGTCTCAGGTTTGGTATTAGAAGTTTTGAGATATCACATTTCATGGTATAGGAAGGGTCTCTGGATTGGAATGGGAAGGAGTTAGATATCACATTGAATGGGAAGGAGTTTGATATCACATCTCAAGCTATAGGAAGGGTCTCAGGTTTGGAAAGGGAATGATTTGGATTTCACATCTCATGTTATAGGATGGTTCTCAAGTTTGGTTTTAGAAGCATTGAGATATCACATCTCATGCTATAGGAAGGGTCTCAGGATTGGAATGGGAAGGAGTTGGATATCACATCGCATGCTAAAGGAAGGGTCTCAGGTTTGATAGAAGCAAAGGTTTGGAATGGGAAGGAGTTTGATATCACATCTCATGTTATAGGAAGGATCTCAGGTTTGGTATTAGAAGCATTGAGATATCGCATCTCATGCTGTAGGAAGGGTCTCAGGATTGGAATGGGAAGGAGTTGGATATCACATCTCATGCTATAGGAAGGGTCTCAGGTTTGGTATAAGCATTGAGATATCCCATCTCATGCTATAGGAAGGGTCTCAGGATTCGAATCGGAAGGAGTTGTATATGACATCTCATGCCATAGGAAGGGTCACAGGTTTGGTATAAGCATTGAGATATCACATCTCTGCTATCGGAAGGGTCTCGGGATTGGAATGGGAAGGAGTTGGATATCCCATCTCTTTATAGGAAGGGTCTCAGGTTTGGTATTAGAAGCATTGAGATATCACATCTCATGCTATAGGAAGGGTCTAAGGTTTGGAAGGGGAAGGATTTGGATATCACATCTCATGTTATAGGACCGGTCTCAGGTTTGGTATTAGAAGCATTGAGATATCAAGTCTCATGGTATAGGACGGGTCTCAGAATTGGAATGGGAACGAGTTGGATATCACATCTCAAGCTATAGGAAGAGTCTCAGGATTGGAATGGGAAGGAGTTTGATATCACATCTCATGCCATGGTATGGGTCTCAGGTTTTGTTGAGGCATTGGGATATCACATCTCATGCTATCGGGAGGGTATCAGGATTGGATTTGGAAGGAGTTGGATATCCCATCTCATGTTATAGGAAGGGTCTAAGGTTGGAATGGGAAGGAGTTGGATATCACATCTCATGTTATAGGAAGGGTCTCAGGATTGGAATGGGAAGGACTTGCATATCACATCTCATTCTATAGGAAGGCTCTCAGGGTTGGAAAGGGAAGGAGTTGGATATCACATTTCATGTTAGAGGTAGGATCTCAGGTTTGGTATTAGAAGCATTGAGATATCACATCTCATGCTATCAGAAGGGTCTCAGGATTGGAATGGGAAGGAGTTGGATATCACATCTCATGCTAAAGGGAGGGTCTAAGGTTTGGAAGGGGAAGGATTTGGATATCACATCTCATGTTATAGGAAGGATCTCAGGTTTGGTATTAGAAGCATTGAGATATCACATCTCATGCTATCGGAAGGGTCTCAGGTTTGGTATTAGAAGCATTGAGTATCACATCTCATGCTATCGGAAGGGTCTCAGGTTTGGTATAAGCATTGAGATATCACATTTCATGGTATAGGAAGGGTCTCTGGATTGGAATGGGAAGGAGTTAGATATCACATTGAATGGGAAGGAGTTTGATATCACATCTCAAGCTATAGGAAGGGTCTCAGGTTTGGAAAGGGAATGATTTGGATTTCACATCTCATGTTATAGGATGGTTCTCAAGTTTGGTTTTAGAAGCATTGAGATATCACATCTCATGCTATAGGAAGGGTCTCAGGATTGGAATGGGAAGGAGTTGGATATCACATCGCATGCTAAAGGAAGGGTCTCAGGTTTGATAGAAGCAAAGGTTTGGAATGGGAAGGAGTTTGATATCACATCTCATGTTATAGGAAGGATCTCAATTTTGGTATTAGAAGCATTGAGATATCGCATCTCATGCTGTAGGAAGGGTCTCAGGATTGGAATGGGAAGGAGTTGGATATCACATCTCATGCTATAGGAAGGGTCTCAGGTTTGGTATAAGCATTGAGATATCCCATCTCATGCTATAGGAAGGGTCTCAGGATTCGAATCGGAAGGAGTTGTATATGACATCTCATGCCATAGGAAGGGTCACAGGTTTGGTATAAGCATTGAGATATCACATCTCTGCTATCGGAAGGGTCTCGGGATTGGAATGGGAAGGAGTTGGATATCCCATCTCTTTATAGGAAGGGTCTCAGGTTTGGTATTAGAAGCATTGAGATATCACATCTCATGCTATAGGAAGGGTCTAAGGTTTGGAAGGGGAAGGATTTGGATATCACATCTCATGTTATAGGACCGGTCTCAGGTTTGGTATTAGAAGCATTGAGATATCAAGTCTCATGGTATAGGACGGGTCTCAGAATTGGAATGGGAACGAGTTGGATATCACATCTCAAGCTATAGGAAGAGTCTCAGGATTGGAATGGGAAGGAGTTTGATATCACATCTCATGCCATGGTATGGGTCTCAGGTTTTGTTGAGGCATTGGGATATCACATCTCATGCTATCGGGAGGGTATCAGGATTGGATTTGGAAGGAGTTGGATATCCCATCTCATGTTATATGAAGGGTCTAAGGTTGGAATGGGAAGGAGTTGGATATCACATCTCATGTTATAGGAAGGGTCTCAGGATTGGAATGGGAAGGACTTGCATATCACATCTCATTCTATAGGAAGGCTCTCAGGGTTGGAAGGGGAAGGAGTTGGATATCACATTTCATGTTAGAGGTAGGATCTCAGGTTTGGTATTAGAAGCATTGAGATATCACATCTCATGCTATCAGAAGGGTCTCAGGATTGGAATGGGAAGGAGTTGGATATCACATCTCATGCTAAAGGGAGGGTCTAAGGTTTGGAAGGGGAAGGATTTGGATATCACATCTCATGTTATAGGAAGGATCTCAGGTTTGGTATTAGAAGCATTGAGATATCACATCTCATGCTATCGGAAGGGTCTCAGGTTTGGTATTAGAAGCATTGAGTATCACATCTCATGCTATCGGAAGGGTCTCAGGTTTGGTATAAGCATTGAGATATCACATTTCATGCTATAGGAAGGGTCTCAGGAATGGAATGGGAAGGACTTGGATATCACATCTCATGATAAAGGAAGGGTCTAAGGTTTGGAAGCGGAAGGATTTGGATATCACATCTCATGTTATTGGACCGGTCTCAGGTTTGGTATTAGAAGCATTGAGATATCAAATCTCATGGTATAGGGCGGGAGTTTGATATCACATCTCATGCCATGGTATGGGCCTCAGGTTTTGTAGAAGCATTGGGATCTCATATCTCATGCTATCGGAAGGGTATCAGGATTGGATTTGGAAGGAGTTGGATATCCCATCTCATGCTATAGGAAGGGTCTCAGGTTGGAATGGGAAGGAGTTGGATATCACATCTCATGTTATAGGAAGGGTCTCAGGATTGGAATGGGAAGGACTTGGATATCACATCTCATACTGTAGGAAGGCTCTCAGGTTTGGAAAGGGAAGGAGTTGGATATCACATTTCATGTTAGAGTTAGGATCTCAGGTTTGGTATTAGAGGCATTGAGATATCACATCTCATGCTATCAGAAGGGTATCAGGATTGGAATGGGAAGGAGTTGGATATCACATCTCATGCTAAAGGGAGGGTCTCATGTTCGGAAGGGGAAGGATTTGGATATCACATCTCATTTTATAGGAAGGATCTCAGGTTTGGTATTAGAAGCATTGAGATATCACATCTCATGCTATCGGAAGGATCTCAGGTTTGGTATTAGAAGCATTGAGATATCACATCTCATGCTATAGGAAGGGTCTCAGGATTGGAATGGGAAGGAGTTGGATATCACATCTCATGTTATAGGAAGGATCTCAGGTTTGGTATTAGAAGCATTGAGATATCACATCTCATGCTATAGGAAGGGTCTCAGGATTGGAATGGGAAGGAGTTGGATATCACATCTCATGCTATAGGGAGGGTCTCAGTTTTGATATTAGAAGCATTGAGATATCACATCTCATGCTATTGGAAGGGACTCAGGATTGGAATGAGAGGAGCTGGATATCACATCTCATGCTATAGGAAGGGTCTCAGGTTTGGAAGGGGAAGGATTTGGATATCACATCTCATGTTATAGGACGGGTCTCAGGTTTGGTATTAGAAGCATTGAGATATCACATCTCATGCTATAGGAAGTGTCTCAGGATTGGAATGGGAAGGAGTTGGATATCACATCTCATGCTATAGGAAGGGTTTCAGGTTTGGTAGAAGCGAAGCATTGAGATATCACATTTCATGCTATAGGAAGAGTCTCAGGTTTGGGAAGGGAAGGATTTCGATTTCACATCTCATGTTATAGGATGGTTCTCATGTTTGGTTTTTGAAGCATTGAGATATCACATCTCATGCTATCGGAAGGGTCTCAGGTTTGGAATGGGAAGGAGTTGGATATCACATCTCATGTTATAGGAAGGATCTCAGGTTTGATATTAGAAGCATTGAGATATCACATCTCATGCTATAGGAAGGGTCTCAGGATTGGAATGGGAAGGAGATGGATATCACATCTCATGCTATAGGAAGGGTCTCAGGTTTGGTATAAGCATTGAGATATCCCATCTCATGCTATAGGAAGGGTCTCAGGATTCGAATCGGAAGGAGTTGTATATGACATCTCATGCCATAGGAAGGGTCACAGGTTTGGTATAAGCATTGAGACATCACATCTCTGCTATCGGAAGGGTCTCAGGATTGGAATGGGAAGGAGTTGGATATCCCATCTCGTTATAGGAAGGGTCTCAGGTTTGGTATTAGAAGCATTGAGATATCACATCTCATGCTATAGGAAGAGTCTCAGGTTGGAATGGGAAGGAGTTGGATATCACATCTCATGTTATAGGAAGGGTCTCAGGATTGGAATGGGAAGGACTTGGATATCACATCTCATACTGTAGGAAGGCTCTCAGGTTTGGAAAGGGAAGGAGTTGGATATCACATTTCATGTTAGAGTTAGGATCTCAGGTTTGGTATTAGAGGCATTGAGATATCACATCTCATGCTATCAGAAGGGTATCAGGATTGGAATGGGAAGGAGTTGGATATCACATCTCATGCTAAAGGGAGGGTCTCATGTTCGGAAGGGGAAGGATTTGGATATCACATCTCATGTTATAGGAAGGATCTCAGGTTTGGTATTAGAAGCATTGAGATATCACATCTCATGCTATCGGAAGGATCTCAGGTTTGGTATTAGAAGCATTGAGATATCACATCTCCTGCTATAGGAAGGGTCTCAGGATTGGAATGGGAAGGAGTTGGATATCACATCTCATGTTATAGGAAGGATCTCAGGTTTGGTATTAGAAGCATTGAGATATCACATCTCATGCTATAGGAAGGGTCTCAGGATTGGAATGGGAAGGAGTTGGATAGCACACCCATGCTATAGGGAGGGTCTCAGTTTTGATATTAGAAGCATTGAGATATCACATCTCATGCTATTGGAAGGGTCTCAGGATTGGAATGAGAGGAGCTGGATATCACATCTCATGCTATAGGAAGGGTCTCAGGTTTGGAAGGGGAAGGATTTGGATATCCCATCTCATGTTATAGGACGGGTCTCAGGTTTGTTATTAGAAGCATTGAGATATCACATCTCATGCTATAGGAAGTGTCTCAGGATTGGAATGGGAAGGAGTTGGATATCACATCTCATGCTATAGGAAGGGTTTCAGGTTTGGTAGAAGCGAAGCATTGAGATATCACATTTCATGCTATAGGAAGAGTCTCAGGTTTGGGAAGGGAAGGATTTCGATTTCACATCTCATGTTATAGGAAGGATCTAAGGTTTGATATTAGAAGCATTGAGATATCACATCTCATGCTATAGGAAGGGTCTCAGGATTGGAATGGGAAGGAGTTGGATATCACATCTCATGCTATAGGAAGGGTCTCAGGTTTGGTATAAGCATTGAGATATCCCATCTCATGCTATAGGAAGGGTCTCAGGATTCGAATCGGAAGGAGTTGTATATGACATCTCATGCCATAGGAAGGGTCACAGGTTATGTATAAGCATTGAGATATCACATCTCTGCTATCGGAAGGGTCTCAGGATTGGAATGGGAAGCAGTTGGATATCCCATCTCGTTATAGGAAGGGTCTCAGGTTTGGTATTAGAAGCATTGAGATATCACATCTCATGCTATAGGAAGGGTCTAAGTTTGGAAGGGGAAGGATTTGGATATCACATCTCATGTTATAGGAAGGATCTCAGGTTTGGTATTAGAAGCATTGAGATATCGCATCTCATGCTATCGGAAGGGTCTCAGGTTTGGTATTAGAAGCATTGAGTATCACATCTCATGCTATCGGAAGGGTCTCAGGTTTGGTATAAGCATTGAGATATCACATCTCTGCTATCGGAAGGGTCTAAGGATTGCAATGGGAAGGACTTGGATATCACAATTCATGTTATAGGAAGGGTCTCAGGTTTGGTATTAGAAGCATTGAGATATCACATTTCATGCTATAGGAAGGGTCTCAGGAATGGAATGGGAAGGACTTGGATATCACATCTCATGATAAAGGAAGGGTCTAAGGTTTGGAAGGGGAAGGATTTGGATATCACATCTCATGTTATTGGACCGGTCTCAGGTTTGGTATTAGAAGCATTAAGATATGAAATCTCATGGTATAGGGCGGGAGTTTGATATCACATCTCATGCCATGGTATGGGTCTCAGGTTTGGTATAAGCATTGAGATATCACATCTCTGCTATCGGAAGGGTCTCAGGATTGGAATGGGAAGGACTTGGATATCACAATTCATGTTATAGGAAGGGTCTCAGGTTTGGTATTAGAAGCATTGAGATATCACATTTCATGCTATAGGAAGGGTCTCAGGAAAGGAATGGGAAGGACTTGGATATCACATCTCATGATAAAGGAAGGGTCTAAGGTTTGGAAGGGGAAGGATTTGGATATCACATCTCATGTTATTGGACCGGTCTCAGGTTTGGTATTAGAAGCATTGAGATATCAAATCTCATGGTATAGGGCGGGAGTTTGATATCACATCTCATGCCATGGTATGGGCCTCAGGTTTTGTAGAAGCATTGGGATATCACATCTCATGCTATCGGAAGGGTATCAGGATTGGATTTGGAAGGAGTTGGATATCCCATCTCATGCTATAGGAAGGGTCTCAGGTTGGAATGGGAAGGAGTTGGATATCACATCTCATGTTATAGGAAGGGTCTCAGGGTTGGAATGGGAAGGACTTGGATATCACATCTCATACTGTAGGAAGGCTCTCAGGTTTGGAAAGGGAAGGAGTTGGATATCACATTTCATGTTAGAGTTAGGATCTCAGGTTTGGTATTAGAGGCATTGAGATATCACATCTCATGCTATCAGAAGGGTATCAGGATTGGAATGGGAAGGAGTTGGATATCACATCTCATGCTAAAGGGAGGGTCTCATGTTCGGAAGGGGAAGGATTTGGATATCACATCTCATGTTATAGGAAGGATCTCAGGTTTGGTATTAGAAGCATTGAGATATCACATCTCATGCTATCGGAAGGATCTCAGGTTTGGTATTAGAAGCATTGAGATATCACATCTCATGCTATAGGAAGGGTCTCAGGATTGGAATGGGAAGGAGTTGGATATCACATCTCATGTTATAGGAAGGATCTCAGGTTTGGTATTAGAAGCATTGAGATATCACATCTCATGCTATAGGAAGGGTCTCAGGATTGGAATGGGAAGGAGTTGGATATCACATCTCATGCTAAAGGAAGGGTCTCAGTTTTTTTAGAAGCATTGAGATATCACATTTCATGCTATAGGAAGGGTCTCGGGATTGGAATGGGAAGGAGTTGGATATCACATCTCATGCTATAGGGAGGGTCTCAGTTTTGATATTAGAAGCATTGAGATATCACATCTCATGCTATTGGAAGGGTCTCAGGATTGGAATGAGAGGAGCTGGATATCACATCTCATGCAATAGGAAGGGTCTCAGGTTTGGAAGGGGAAGGATTTGGATATCACATCTCATGTTATAGGACGGGTCTCAGGTTTGGTATTAGAAGCATTGAGATATCACATCTCATGCTATAGGAAGTGTCTCAGGATTGGAATGGGAAGGAGTTGGATATCACATCTCATGCTATAGGAAGGGTTTCAGGTTTGGTAGAAGCGAAGCATTGAGATATCACATGTCATGCTATACGAAGAGTCTCAGGTTTGGGAAGGGAAGGATTTCGATTTCACATCTCATGTTATAGGATGGTTCTCATGTTTGGTTTTTGAAGCATTGAGATATCACATCTCATGCTATCGGAAGGGTCTCAGGTTTGGAATGGGAAGGAGTTGGATATCACATCTCATGTTATAGGAAGGATCTCAGGTTTGATATTAGAAGCATTGAGATATCACATCTCATGCTATAGGAAGGGTCTCAGGATTGGAATGGGAAGGAGTTGGATACTACATCTCATGCTATAGGGAGGGTCTCAGTTTTGATATTAGAAGCATTGAGATATCAAATATGCTATTGGAAGGGTCTCAGTATTGGAATTGGAAGGAGTTGGATATCACATCTCATGCTATAGGGAGGTTCTCAGGTTTGATATTAGAAGCATTGAGATATCACATCTCATGCTATCGGAAGGGTCTCAGGATTGGAATTGGAAGGAGTTGGATATCACATCTCATGCTAAAGGAAAGGTCTCAGCTTTGGAAGGGGAAGGATTTGGATCTCACATCTCATGTTTTAGGACGGGTCTCAGGTTTGGTATTAGAAGCATTGAGATATCACATCTCATGCTATAGGAAGGGTCTAAGGTTTGGAAGGGGAAGGATTTGGATATCACATCTCATGTTATAGGACCGGTCTCAGGTTTGGTATTAGAAGCATTGAGATATCAAGTCTCATGGTATAGGACGGGTCTCAGAATTGGAATGGGAACGAGTTGGATATCACATCTCAAGCTATAGGAAGAGTCTCAGGATTGGAATGGGAAGGAGTTTGATATCACATCTCATGCCATGGTATGGGTCTCAGGTTTTGTTGAGGCATTGGGATATCACATCTCATGCTATCGGGAGGGTATCAGGATTGGATTTGGAAGGAGTTGGATATCCCATCTCATGTTATATGAAGGGTCTAAGGTTGGAATGGGAAGGAGTTGGATATCACATCTCATGTTATAGGAAGGGTCTCAGGATTGGAATGGGAAGGACTTGCATATCACATCTCATTCTATAGGAAGGCTCTCAGGGTTGGAAGGGGAAGGAGTTGGATATCACATTTCATGTTAGAGGTAGGATCTCAGGTTTGGTATTAGAAGCATTGAGATATCACATCTCATGCTATCAGAAGGGTCTCAGGATTGGAATGGGAAGGAGTTGGATATCACATCTCATGCTAAAGGGAGGGTCTAAGGTTTGGAAGGGGAAGGATTTGGATATCACATCTCATGTTATAGGAAGGATCTCAGGTTTGGTATTAGAAGCATTGAGATATCACATCTCATGCTATCGGAAGGGTCTCAGGTTTGGTATTAGAAGCATTGAGTATCACATCTCATGCTATCGGAAGGGTCTCAGGTTTGGTATAAGCATTGAGATATCACATTTCATGCTATAGGAAGGGTCTCAGGAATGGAATGGGAAGGACTTGGATATCACATCTCATGATAAAGGAAGGGTCTAAGGTTTGGAAGCGGAAGGATTTGGATATCACATCTCATGTTATTGGACCGGTCTCAGGTTTGGTATTAGAAGCATTGAGATATCAAATCTCATGGTATAGGGCGGGAGTTTGATATCACATCTCATGCCATGGTATGGGCCTCAGGTTTTGTAGAAGCATTGGGATCTCATATCTCATGCTATCGGAAGGGTATCAGGATTGGATTTGGAAGGAGTTGGATATCCCATCTCATGCTATAGGAAGGGTCTCAGGTTGGAATGGGAAGGAGTTGGATATCACATCTCATGTTATAGGAAGGGTCTCAGGATTGGAATGGGAAGGACTTGGATATCACATCTCATACTGTAGGAAGGCTCTCAGGTTTGGAAAGGGAAGGAGTTGGATATCACATTTCATGTTAGAGTTAGGATCTCAGGTTTGGTATTAGAGGCATTGAGATATCACATCTCATGCTATCAGAAGGGTATCAGGATTGGAATGGGAAGGAGTTGGATATCACATCTCATGCTAAAGGGAGGGTCTCATGTTCGGAAGGGGAAGGATTTGGATATCACATCTCATTTTATAGGAAGGATCTCAGGTTTGGTATTAGAAGCATTGAGATATCACATCTCATGCTATCGGAAGGATCTCAGGTTTGGTATTAGAAGCATTGAGATATCACATCTCATGCTATAGGAAGGGTCTCAGGATTGGAATGGGAAGGAGTTGGATATCACATCTCATGTTATAGGAAGGATCTCAGGTTTGGTATTAGAAGCATTGAGATATCACATCTCATGCTATAGGAAGGGTCTCAGGATTGGAATGGGAAGGAGTTGGATATCACATCTCATGCTATAGGGAGGGTCTCAGTTTTGATATTAGAAGCATTGAGATATCACATCTCATGCTATTGGAAGGGTCTCAGGATTGGAATGAGAGGAGCTGGATATCACATCTCATGCTATAGGAAGGGTCTCAGGTTTGGAAGGGGAAGGATTTGGATATCACATCTCATGTTATAGGACGGGTCTCAGGTTTGGTATTAGAAGCATTGAGATATCACATCTCATGCTATAGGAAGTGTCTCAGGATTGGAATGGGAAGGAGTTGGATATCACATCTCATGCTATAGGAAGGGTTTCAGGTTTGGTAGAAGCGAAGCATTGAGATATCACATTTCATGCTATAGGAAGAGTCTCAGGTTTGGGAAGGGAAGGATTTCGATTTCACATCTCATGTTATAGGATGGTTCTCATGTTTGGTTTTTGAAGCATTGAGATATCACATCTCATGCTATCGGAAGGGTCTCAGGTTTGGAATGGGAAGGAGTTGGATATCACATCTCATGTTATAGGAAGGATCTCAGGTTTGATATTAGAAGCATTGAGATATCACATCTCATGCTATAGGAAGGGTCTCAGGATTGGAATGGGAAGGAGATGGATATCACATCTCATGCTATAGGAAGGGTCTCAGGTTTGGTATAAGCATTGAGATATCCCATCTCATGCTATAGGAAGGGTCTCAGGATTCGAATCGGAAGGAGTTGTATATGACATCTCATGCCATAGGAAGGGTCACAGGTTTGGTATAAGCATTGAGACATCACATCTCTGCTATCGGAAGGGTCTCAGGATTGGAATGGGAAGGAGTTGGATATCCCATCTCGTTATAGGAAGGGTCTCAGGTTTGGTATTAGAAGCATTGAGATATCACATCTCATGCTATAGGAAGAGTCTCAGGTTGGAATGGGAAGGAGTTGGATATCACATCTCATGTTATAGGAAGGGTCTCAGGATTGGAATGGGAAGGACTTGGATATCACATCTCATACTGTAGGAAGGCTCTCAGGTTTGGAAAGGGAAGGAGTTGGATATCACATTTCATGTTAGAGTTAGGATCTCAGGTTTGGTATTAGAGGCATTGAGATATCACATCTCATGCTATCAGAAGGGTATCAGGATTGGAATGGGAAGGAGTTGGATATCACATCTCATGCTAAAGGGAGGGTCTCATGTTCGGAAGGGGAAGGATTTGGATATCACATCTCATGTTATAGGAAGGATCTCAGGTTTGGTATTAGAAGCATTGAGATATCACATCTCATGCTATCGGAAGGATCTCAGGTTTGGTATTAGAAGCATTGAGATATCACATCTCCTGCTATAGGAAGGGTCTCAGGATTGGAATGGGAAGGAGTTGGATATCACATCTCATGTTATAGGAAGGATCTCAGGTTTGGTATTAGAAGCATTGAGATATCACATCTCATGCTATAGGAAGGGTCTCAGGATTGGAATGGGAAGGAGTTGGATAGCACACCCATGCTATAGGGAGGGTCTCAGTTTTGATATTAGAAGCATTGAGATATCACATCTCATGCTATTGGAAGGGTCTCAGGATTGGAATGAGAGGAGCTGGATATCACATCTCATGCTATAGGAAGAGTCTCAGGTTTGGGAAGGGAAGGATTTCGATTTCACATCTCATGTTATAGGATGGTTCTCATGTTTGGTTTTTGAAGCATTGAGATATCACATCTCATGCTATCGGAAGGGTCTCAGGTTTGGAATGGGAAGGAGTTGGATATCACATCTCATGTTATAGGAAGGATCTCAGGTTTGATATTAGAAGCATTGAGATATCACATCTCATGCTATAGGAAGGGTCTCAGGATTGGAATGGGAAGGAGATGGATATCACATCTCATGCTATAGGAAGGGTCTCAGGTTTGGTATAAGCATTGAGATATCCCATCTCATGCTATAGGAAGGGTCTCAGGATTCGAATCGGAAGGAGTTGTATATGACATCTCATGCCATAGGAAGGGTCACAGGTTTGGTATAAGCATTGAGACATCACATCTCTGCTATCGGAAGGGTCTCAGGATTGGAATGGGAAGGAGTTGGATATCCCATCTCGTTATAGGAAGGGTCTCAGGTTTGGTATTAGAAGCATTGAGATATCACATCTCATGCTATAGGAAGAGTCTCAGGTTGGAATGGGAAGGAGTTGGATATCACATCTCATGTTATAGGAAGGGTCTCAGGATTGGAATGGGAAGGACTTGGATATCACATCTCATACTGTAGGAAGGCTCTCAGGTTTGGAAAGGGAAGGAGTTGGATATCACATTTCATGTTAGAGTTAGGATCTCAGGTTTGGTATTAGAGGCATTGAGATATCACATCTCATGCTATCAGAAGGGTATCAGGATTGGAATGGGAAGGAGTTGGATATCACATCTCATGCTAAAGGGAGGGTCTCATGTTCGGAAGGGGAAGGATTTGGATATCACATCTCATGTTATAGGAAGGATCTCAGGTTTGGTATTAGAAGCATTGAGATATCACATCTCATGCTATCGGAAGGATCTCAGGTTTGGTATTAGAAGCATTGAGATATCACATCTCCTGCTATAGGAAGGGTCTCAGGATTGGAATGGGAAGGAGTTGGATATCACATCTCATGTTATAGGAAGGATCTCAGGTTTGGTATTAGAAGCATTGAGATATCACATCTCATGCTATAGGAAGGGTCTCAGGATTGGAATGGGAAGGAGTTGGATAGCACACCCATGCTATAGGGAGGGTCTCAGTTTTGATATTAGAAGCATTGAGATATCACATCTCATGCTATTGGAAGGGTCTCAGGATTGGAATGAGAGGAGCTGGATATCACATCTCATGCTATAGGAAGGGTCTCAGGTTTGGAAGGGGAAGGATTTGGATATCCCATCTCATGTTATAGGACGGGTCTCAGGTTTGTTATTAGAAGCATTGAGATATCACATCTCATGCTATAGGAAGTGTCTCAGGATTGGAATGGGAAGGAGTTGGATATCACATCTCATGCTATAGGAAGGGTTTCAGGTTTGGTAGAAGCGAAGCATTGAGATATCACATTTCATGCTATAGGAAGAGTCTCAGGTTTGGGAAGGGAAGGATTTCGATTTCACATCTCATGTTATAGGAAGGATCTAAGGTTTGATATTAGAAGCATTGAGATATCACATCTCATGCTATAGGAAGGGTCTCAGGATTGGAATGGGAAGGAGTTGGATATCACATCTCATGCTATAGGAAGGGTCTCAGGTTTGGTATAAGCATTGAGATATCCCATCTCATGCTATAGGAAGGGTCTCAGGATTCGAATCGGAAGGAGTTGTATATGACATCTCATGCCATAGGAAGGGTCACAGGTTATGTATAAGCATTGAGATATCACATCTCTGCTATCGGAAGGGTCTCAGGATTGGAATGGGAAGCAGTTGGATATCCCATCTCGTTATAGGAAGGGTCTCAGGTTTGGTATTAGAAGCATTGAGATATCACATCTCATGCTATAGGAAGGGTCTAAGTTTGGAAGGGGAAGGATTTGGATATCACATCTCATGTTATAGGAAGGATCTCAGGTTTGGTATTAGAAGCATTGAGATATCGCATCTCATGCTATCGGAAGGGTCTCAGGTTTGGTATTAGAAGCATTGAGTATCACATCTCATGCTATCGGAAGGGTCTCAGGTTTGGTATAAGCATTGAGATATCACATCTCTGCTATCGGAAGGGTCTAAGGATTGCAATGGGAAGGACTTGGATATCACAATTCATGTTATAGGAAGGGTCTCAGGTTTTGTATTAGAAGCATTGAGATATCACATTTCATGCCATAGGAAGGGTCTCAGGAATGGAATGGGAAGGACTTGGATATCACATCTCATGATAAAGGAAGGGTCTAAGGTTTGGAAGGGGAAGGATTTGGATATCACATCTCATGTTATTGGACCGGTCTCAGGTTTGGTATTAGAAGCATTAAGATATGAAATCTCATGGTATAGGGCGGGAGTTTGATATCACATCTCATGCCATGGTATGGGTCTCAGGTTTGGTATAAGCATTGAGATATCACATCTCTGCTATCGGAAGGGTCTCAGGATTGGAATGGGAAGGACTTGGATATCACAATTCATGTTATAGGAAGGGTCTCAGGTTTGGTATTAGAAGCATTGAGATATCACATTTCATGCTATAGGAAGGGTCTCAGGAAAGGAATGGGAAGGACTTGGATATCACATCTCATGATAAAGGAAGGGTCTAAGGTTTGGAAGGGGAAGGATTTGGATATCACATCTCATGTTATTGGACCGGTCTCAGGTTTGGTATTAGAAGCATTGAGATATCAAATCTCATGGTATAGGGCGGGAGTTTGATATCACATCTCATGCCATGGTATGGGCCTCAGGTTTTGTAGAAGCATTGGGATATCACATCTCATGCTATCGGAAGGGTATCAGGATTGGATTTGGAAGGAGTTGGATATCCCATCTCATGCTATAGGAAGGGTCTCAGGTTGGAATGGGAAGGAGTTGGATATCACATCTCATGTTATAGGAAGGGTCTCAGGGTTGGAATGGGAAGGACTTGGATATCACATCTCATACTGTAGGAAGGCTCTCAGGTTTGGAAAGGGAAGGAGTTGGATATCACATTTCATGTTAGAGTTAGGATCTCAGGTTTGGTATTAGAGGCATTGAGATATCACATCTCATGCTATCAGAAGGGTATCAGGATTGGAATGGGAAGGAGTTGGATATCACATCTCATGCTAAAGGGAGGGTCTCATGTTCGGAAGGGGAAGGATTTGGATATCACATCTCATGTTATAGGAAGGATCTCAGGTTTGGTATTAGAAGCATTGAGATATCACATCTCATGCTATCGGAAGGATCTCAGGTTTGGTATTAGAAGCATTGAGATATCACATCTCATGCTATAGGAAGGGTCTCAGGATTGGAATGGGAAGGAGTTGGATATCACATCTCATGTTATAGGAAGGATCTCAGGTTTGGTATTAGAAGCATTGAGATATCACATCTCATGCTATAGGAAGGGTCTCAGGATTGGAATGGGAAGGAGTTGGATATCACATCTCATGCTAAAGGAAGGGTCTCAGTTTTTTTAGAAGCATTGAGATATCACATTTCATGCTATAGGAAGGGTCTCGGGATTGGAATGGGAAGGAGTTGGATATCACATCTCATGCTATAGGGAGGGTCTCAGTTTTGATATTAGAAGCATTGAGATATCACATCTCATGCTATTGGAAGGGTCTCAGGATTGGAATGAGAGGAGCTGGATATCACATCTCATGCAATAGGAAGGGTCTCAGGTTTGGAAGGGGAAGGATTTGGATATCACATCTCATGTTATAGGACGGGTCTCAGGTTTGGTATTAGAAGCATTGAGATATCACATCTCATGCTATAGGAAGTGTCTCAGGATTGGAATGGGAAGGAGTTGGATATCACATCTCATGCTATAGGAAGGGTTTCAGGTTTGGTAGAAGCGAAGCATTGAGATATCACATGTCATGCTATACGAAGAGTCTCAGGTTTGGGAAGGGAAGGATTTCGATTTCACATCTCATGTTATAGGATGGTTCTCATGTTTGGTTTTTGAAGCATTGAGATATCACATCTCATGCTATCGGAAGGGTCTCAGGTTTGGAATGGGAAGGAGTTGGATATCACATCTCATGTTATAGGAAGGATCTCAGGTTTGATATTAGAAGCATTGAGATATCACATCTCATGCTATAGGAAGGGTCTCAGGATTGGAATGGGAAGGAGTTGGATACTACATCTCATGCTATAGGGAGGGTCTCAGTTTTGATATTAGAAGCATTGAGATATCAAATATGCTATTGGAAGGGTCTCAGTATTGGAATTGGAAGGAGTTGGATATCACATCTCATGCTATAGGGAGGTTCTCAGGTTTGATATTAGAAGCATTGAGATATCACATCTCATGCTATCGGAAGGGTCTCAGGATTGGAATTGGAAGGAGTTGGATATCACATCTCATGCTAAAGGAAAGGTCTCAGCTTTGGAAGGGGAAGGATTTGGATCTCACATCTCATGTTTTAGGACGGGTCTCAGGTTTGGTATTAGAAGCATTGAGATATCACATCTCATGGTATAATAAGGGTCTCAGGATTGGAAATGGAAGGAGTTGAATATCACATCTCAAGCTATCTCAGGATTGGAATGGGAAGGAGTTTGATATCACATCTCAAGCTATTGGAAGGGTCTCAGGTTTGGGAAGGGAAGGATTTGGATTTCACATCTCATGTTATAGGATGGTTCTCATGTTTGGTTTTAGAAGCATTGAGATATCACATCTCATGCTATCGGAAGGGTCTCAGGTTTGGAATGGGAAGGAGTTGGATATCACATCTCATGTTATAGGAAGGATCTCAGGTTTGGTATTAGAAGCATTGAGATATCACATCTCATGCTATAGGAAGGGTCTCAGGATTGGAATGGGAAGGAGTTGGATATCACATCTCATGCTATAGGGAGGGTCTCAGTTTTGATATTAGAAGCATTGAGATATCACATCTCATGCTATTGGAAGGGTCTCAGGATTGGAATGAGAGGAGCTGGATATCACATCTCATGCTATAGGAAGGGTCTCAGGTTTGGAAGGGGAAGGATTTGGATATCACATCTCATGTTATAGGACGGGTCTCAGGTTTGGTATTAGAAGCATTGAGATATCACATCTCATGCTATAGGAAGTGTCTCAGGATTGGAATGGGAAGGAGTTGGATATCACATCTCATGCTATAGGAAGGGTTTCAGGTTTGGTAGAAGCGAAGCATTGAGATATCACATTTCATGCTATAGGAAGAGTCTCAGGTTTGGGAAGGGAAGGATTTCGATTTCACATCTCATGTTATAGGATGGTTCTCATGTTTGGTTTTTGAAGCATTGAGATATCACATCTCATGCTATCGGAAGGGTCTCAGGTTTGGAATGGGAAGGAGTTGGATATCACATCTCATGTTATAGGAAGGATCTCAGGTTTGATATTAGAAGCATTGAGATATCACATCTCATGCTATAGGAAGGGTCTCAGGATTGGAATGGGAAGGAGATGGATATCACATCTCATGCTATAGGAAGGGTCTCAGGTTTGGTATAAGCATTGAGATATCCCATCTCATGCTATAGGAAGGGTCTCAGGATTCGAATCGGAAGGAGTTGTATATGACATCTCATGCCATAGGAAGGGTCACAGGTTTGGTATAAGCATTGAGACATCACATCTCTGCTATCGGAAGGGTCTCAGGATTGGAATGGGAAGGAGTTGGATATCCCATCTCGTTATAGGAAGGGTCTCAGGTTTGGTATTAGAAGCATTGAGATATCACATCTCATGCTATAGGAAGGGTCTAAGGTTTGGAAGGGGAAGGATTTGGATATCACATCTCATGTTATAGGAAGGATCTCAGGTTTGGTATTAGAAGCATTGAGATATCACATCTCATGCTATCGGAAGGCTCTCAGGTTTGGTATTAGAAGCATTGAGTATCACATCTCATGCTATCGGAAGGGTCTCAGGATTGGAATGGGAAGGAGTTGGATATCACATCTCATGCTAAAGGGAGGGTCTAAGGTTTGGAAGGGGAAGGATTTGGATATCACATCTCATGTTATAGGAAGGATCTCAGGTTTCGTATTAGAAGCATTGAGATATCACATCTCATGCTATCGGAAGGGTCTCAGGTTTGGTATTAGAAGCATTGAGTATCACATCTCATGCTATCGGAAGGGTCTCAGGTTTGGTATAAGCATTGAGATATCACATCTCTGCTATCGGAAGGGTCTCAGGATTGGAATGGGAAGGACTTGGATATCACAATTCATGTTATAGGAAGGGTCTCAGGTTTAGTATTAGAAGCATTGAGATATCACATTTCATGCTATCGGAAGGGTCTCAGGATTGGAATGGGAAGGACTTGGATATCACATCTCATGATAAAGGAAGGGTCTAAGGTTTGGAAGGGGAAGGATTTGGATATCACATCTCATGTTATTGGACCGGTCTCAGGTTTGGTATTAGAAGCATTGAGATATCAAATCTCATGGTATAGGGCGGGAGTTTGATATCACATCTCATGCCATGGTATGGGCCTCAGGTTTTGTAGAAGCATTGGGATATCACATCTCATGCTATCGGAAGGGTATCAGGATTGGATTTGGAAGGAGTTGGATATCCCATCTCATGCTATAGGAAGGGTCTCAGGTTGGAATGGGAAGGAGTTGGATATCACATCTCATGTTATAGGAAGGGTCTCAGGATTGGAATGGGAAGGACTTGGATATCACATCTCATACTGTAGGAAGGCTCTCAGGTTTGGAAAGGGAAGGAGTTGGATATCACATTTCATGTTAGAGTTAGGATCTCAGGTTTGGTATTAGAGGCATTGAGATATCACATCTCATGCTATCAGAAGGGTATCAGGATTGGAATGGGAAGGAGTTGGATATCACATCTCATGCTAAAGGGAGGGTCTCATGTTCAGAAGGGGAAGGATTTGGATATCACATCTCATGTTATAGGAAGGATCTCAGGTTTGGTATTAGAAGCATTGAGATATCACATCTCATGCTATCGGAAGGATCTCAGGTTTGGTATTAGAAGCATTGAGATATCACATCTCCTGCTATAGGAAGGGTCTCAGGATTGGAATGGGAAGGAGTTGGATATCACATCTCATGTTATAGGAAGGATCTCAGGTTTGGTATTAGAAGCATTGAGATATCACATCTCATGCTATATGAAGGGTCTCAGGATTGGAATGGGAAGGAGTTGGATAGCACACCCATGCTATAGGGAGGGTCTCAGTTTTGATATTAGAAGCATTGAGATATCACATCTCATGCTATTGGAAGGGTCTCAGGATTGGAATGAGAGGAGCTGGATATCACATCTCATGCTATAGGAAGGGTCTCAGGTTTGGAAGGGGAAGGATTTGGATATCCCATCTCATGTTATAGGACGGGTCTCAGGTTTGGTATTAGAAGCATTGAGATATCACATCTCATGCTATAGGAAGTGTCTCAGGATTGGAATGGGAAGGAGTTGGATATCACATCTCATGCTATAGGAAGGGTTTCAGGTTTGGTAGAAGCGAAGCATTGAGATATCACATTTCATGCTATAGGAAGAGTCTCAGGTTTGGGAAGGGAAGGATTTCGATTTCACATCTCATGTTATAGGAAGGATCTAAGGTTTGATATTAGAAGCATTGAGAAATCACATCTCATGCTATAGGAAGGGTCTCAGGATTGGAATGGGAAGGAGTTGGATATCACATCTCATGCTATAGGAAGGGTCTCAGGTTTGGTATAAGCATTGAGATATCCCATCTCATGCTATAGGAAGGGTCTCAGGATTCGAATCGGAAGGAGTTGTATATGACATCTCATGCCATAGGAAGGGTCACAGGTTATGTATAAGCATTGAGATATCACATCTCTGCTATCGGAAGGGTCTCAGGATTGGAATGGGAAGGAGTTGGATATCCCATCTCGTTATAGGAAGGGTCTCAGGTTTGGTATTAGAAGCATTGAGATATCACATCTCATGCTATAGGAAGGGTCTAAGTTTGGAAGGGGAAGGATTTGGATATCACATCTCATGTTATAGGAAGGATCTCAGGTTTGGTATTAGAAGCATTGAGATATCACATCTCATGCTATCGGAAGGGTCTCAGGTTTGGTATTAGAAGCATTGAGTATCACATCTCATGCTATCGGAAGGGTCTCAGGTTTGGTATAAGCATTGAGATATCACATCTCTGCTATCGGAAGGGTCTCAGGATTGCAATGGGAAGGACTTGGATATCACAATTCATGTTGTAGGAAGGGTCTCAGGTTTGGTATTAGAAGCATTGAGATATCACATGTCATGCTATAGGAAGGGTCTCAGGAATGGAATGGGAAGGACTTGGATATCACATCTCATGATAAAGGAAGGGTCTAAGGTTTGGAAGGGGAAGGATTTGGATATCACATCTCATGTTATTGGACCGGTCTCAGGTTTGGTATTAGAAGCATTAAGATATCAAATCTCATTGTATAGGGCGGGAGTTTGATATCACATCTCATGCCATGGTATGGGTCTCAGGTTTGGTATAAGCATTGAGATATCACATCTCTGCTATCGGAAGGGTCTCAGGATTGGAATGGGAAGGACTTGGATATCACAATTCATGTTATAGGAAGGGTCTCAGGTTTGGTATTAGAAGCATTGAGATATCACATTTCATGCTATAGGAAGGGTCTCAGGAATGGAATGGGAAGGACTTGGATATCACATCTCATGATAAAGGAAGGGTCTAAGGTTTGGAAGGGGAAGGATTTGGATATCACATCTCATGTTATTGGACCGGTCTCAGGTTTGGTATTAGAAGCATTGAGATATCAAATCTCATGGTATAGGGCGGGAGTTTGATATCACATCTCATGCCATGGTATGGGCCTCAGGTTATGTAGAAGCATTGGGATATCACATCTCATGCTATCGGAAGGGTATCAGGATTGGATTTGGAAGGAGTTGGATATCCCATCTCATGCTATAGGAAGGGTCTCAGGTTGGAATGGGAAGGAGTTGGATATCACATCTCATGTTATAGGAAGGGTCTCAGGATTGGAATGGGAAGGACTTGGATATCACATCTCATACTGTAGGAAGGCTCTCAGGTTTGGAAAGGGAAGGAGTTGGATATCACATTTCATGTTAGAGTTAGGATCTCAGGTTTGGTATTAGAGGCATTGAGATATCACATCTCATGCTATCAGAAGGGTATCAGGATTGGAATGGGAAGGAGTTGGATATCACATCTCATGCTAAAGGGAGGGTCTCATGTTCGGAAGGGGAAGGATTTGGATATCACATCTCATGTTATAGGAAGGATCTCAGGTTTGGTATTAGAAGCATTGAGATATCACATCTCATGCTATCGGAAGGATCTCAGGTTTGGTATTAGAAGCATTGAGATATCACATCTCATGCTATAGGAAGGGTCTCAGGATTGGAATGGGAAGGAGTTGGATATCACATCTCATGTTATAGGAAGGATCTCAGGTTTGGTATTAGAAGCATTGAGATATCACATCTCATGCTATAGGAAGGGTCTCAGGATTGGAATGGGAAGGAGTTGGATATCACATCTCATGCTAAAGGAAGGGTCTCAGTTTTTTTAGAAGCATTGAGATATCACATTTCATGCTATAGGAAGGGTCTCGGGATTGGAATGGGAAGGAGTTGGATATCACATCTCATGCTATAGGGAGGGTCTCAGTTTTGATATTAGAAGCATTGAGATATCACATCTCATGCTATTGGAAGGGTCTCAGGATTGGAATGAGAGGAGCTGGATATCACATCTCATGCTATAGGAAGGGTCTCAGGTTTGGAAGGGGAAGGATTTGGATATCACATCTCATGTTATAGGACGGGTCTCAGGTTTGGTATAAGAAGCATTGAGATATCACATCTCATGCTATAGGAAGTGTCTCAGGATTGGAATGGGAAGGAGTTGGATATCACATCTCATGCTATAGGAAGGGTTTCAGGTTTGGTAGAAGCGAAGCATTGAGATATCACATGTCATGCTATACGAAGAGTCTCAGGTTTGGGAAGGGAAGGATTTCGATTTCACATCTCATGTTATAGGATGGTTCTCATGTTTGGTTTTTGAAGCATTGAGATATCACATCTCATGCTATCGGAAGGGTCTCAGGTTTGGAATGGGAAGGAGTTGGATATCACATCTCATGTTATAGGAAGGATCTCAGGTTTGATATTAGAAGCATTGAGATATCACATCTCATGCTATAGGAAGGGTCTCAGGATTGGAATGGGAAGGAGTTGGATACTACATCTCATGCTATAGGGAGGGTCTCAGTTTTGATATTAGAAGCATTGAGATATCAAATATGCTATTGGAAGGGTCTCAGTATTGGAATTGGAAGGAGTTGGATATCACATCTCATGCTATAGGGATGTTCTCAGGTTTGATATTAGAAGCATTGAGATATCACATCTCATGCTATCGGAAGGGTCTCAGGATTGGAATTGGAAGGAGTTGGATATCACATCTCATGCTAAAGGAAAGGTCTCAGCTTTGGAAGGGGAAGGATTTGGATCTCACATCTCATGTTTTAGGACGGGTCTCAGGTTTGGTATTAGAAGCATTGAGATATCACATCTCATGGTATAATAAGGGTCTCAGGATTGGAAATGGAAGGAGTTGAATATCACATCTCAAGCTATCTCAGGATTGGAATGGGAAGGAGTTTGATATCACATCTCAAGCTATTGGAAGGGTCTCAGGTTTGGGAAGGGAAGGATTTGGATTTCACATCTCATGTTATAGGATGGTTCTCATGTTTGGTTTTAGAAGCATTGAGATATCACATCTCATGTGATCGGAAGGGTCTCAGGTTTGGAATGGGAAGGAGTTGGATATCACATCTCATGTTATAGGAAGGATCTCAGGTTTGGTATTAGAAGCATTGAGATATCACATCTCATGCTATAGGAAGGGTCTCAGGATTGGAATGGGAAGGAGTTAGATATCACATCTGATGCTAAAGGAAGGGTCTCAGTTGTAGAAGCATTGAGATATCACATCACATGCTATCGGAAGGGTCTCAGGATTGGAAGGGGAAGGATTTGGATATCATATCTCATGTTATAGGACGGGTCCCAGGTTTGGTATTAGAAGCATTGAGATATCACATCTCATGCTATAGGAAGAGTCTCAGGATTGGAATGAGAATGAGTTGGATATCACGTCTCATGTTATAGGAAGGGTCTCAGGATTGGAATGGGAAGGAGTTGGATATCACATCTCATGCTAAAGGAAGGGTCTCAGGTTTGATAGAAGCATTGAGATATCACATCTCATGCTATAGGAAGGAACTCAGGATTGGAATGGGAAGGAGTTGGATATCACATCTCATGCCATAGGAAGGGTCATCAGGTTTGGTATAAGCATTGAGATATCACATCTCTGCTATCGGAAGGGTCTCAGGATAGGAATGGGAAGGACTTAGATATCACATCTCATACTATAGGGAGGGTCTTGTTAAGACGGATTTCTGAACTCTGTCCTGGTGGCGCAGAAGTTCAGAAGGCCAACCTAATTACTTGGAACAGGGTAACCTCTGGACAAGCCAGACCAATCAAGGTAGCGATCGCGGCGGTCAAGACTAGGTCTCAAGAGGGGTGAGGGTGACTGAAAGCCCGCAATGAGCACACAAAGCAAGAGCGCTTACAAACTAATCCAAACAGTTGTTATATCAAAAATATAAACACATTTATTTTAAGGCCTTTAAAACAACGACCGTAGCGAGAAAATCACAATAACACAGTATTAAGCCAACACATACCAAATCAACACAATATATATACAAATACACAGTCGCAAGCGTTTAAAGCACGAAATATGTAGTCCACCTGAAAGGAAAGGAAAACAGGCAGTGCGATAACGCTTTTGACTCAGTTCACCTTTAGAGGCACCTAACTAGATGGAAGTCCGAGCCCTGCGAAGAGTGGAGCCTTGTGCTCAAAGTACCTGCCACGCCGGTGCCAACGGGCAAAAGGGGAAGCTCTTCGGAGGAAGTCAGGCAGTTCGGGTTAGTGCACAGCAGAAGGAGAACAGGTTCCGCAACTCAAGCGCAGCCTCCACAGCAGGCAGAAGCAGAGCGCGAGTACGGCCAAAAGGGTGCTGTTTTTACACAGCAGGGAAAAGCAATGGGATACTGCAGGAGGGCGACCAGATCCTAGCTAAACTACTCACCGGTCCCCGAAGCAAGCAGACCCAGGCTTCTCCACGTTTGTTTCAGCAGCTGGCAGGTTCAGAAGAGCAGTGAACGCCTCGTAGTCGTGTAGAGCAAAAAGACGTCCCAATCGACGAAACCAGCACAGTTTTGTTGCCGCAGCAGGACAACGGAGCGGCCGTGTGTATTCAAGCCAAATGTACACTCCTCCCTTCAGACTTGGGAACGCCAAGTGTACGAAGCGTGGGAGAGTGACAAGGACTCGAAATACAACACAACCTGGCGGCATTTACAGAGCAGGACTCCCTTGTAAACTGGTCAGTCAACTGGATGGCCCAGAGACACTTCCGAAGGCTTACTTGGCAGGAGATGATGAAGTCGCCGGGAATAGCTGTTCCTGCTATTCCAAAGGTCGAAGCACCAGTACAGGCCTTCTGGTTCGATCCAAGGAGGAAAGGGTTTCACAGGACGACAGCAGTGCAAAGGAGGATTCCTTCAGTAGGTCACCAGCGATTCCTCGGTCCAGCCTCTGGGTTGCAGGATACTTGGCTCCTGTATTCCTTCGTTCGTGAGAACTCAGGAGATCGACATGGCAGTGGTGTTTCCAGCTCCCTCTTATCCACGGTTCCCTTCGCGCCAAAACGGAGGGGAGCCAATGGGAGATCCGCTCATCAACACACATACCATACGTGGACCAATCACGGACCACGGTGGTCCCAGGCATTCACACTACCCCAGACTCTTTGGCACCCAGGATGTGTATTGGGACCAGACATCCCAGCCCACACCCTGGAGGCACACAAACGACATGTAGAAGCCCGCGAAAGCAACTACGTTTCGCGGGAAAGTACATGCCCAAATAAGGAAGGCCCCGGGTCGCCCGACCTGGGGAAGGTGAAGGGAGCAAGACGGTCAGTGGACAAGACAAAGGAGCCTCGTGGTCTGGCCATTTTGGAGAGCCAGGCCACCATTTTGGGTTCAGGGCAAAAACGTGCTCAGAACGCCAAAAGGAGCTCAAAATAAAAAAAACGATCGCTGCCACCATTCGAGTCCCTGAATGACTTGCACCGATCAAATACCATCCTAAAAGAGTATCTAGGGTCTGTAGAAGGCTAGAGACCCAAGAGAGCTGTAACTTAGCTTACAGTGCCCTCTTGTGTCGTGTTGCACTAAAATGGCGACACGATTAAAGAAACTACGGGAAACCACGTTCCCCGGTACTGACTGTCTTAAGGGCATGTCAGTTTCCCCATAAGAAAAGGAGCGAAACCCAGAGAAGTGCGGCAGAAGGCTGTACTTCTCTGGCAAAGTCAAGAACAAGGTTAAAAACAATAGCAAAAAGTTTAGGGGTTGCCACATGGAAGGAAAATTCCCTACAATTACGAAATCTTTCCTAACACTCGCCCCTCCCAGACTATGGACAGGGGGAACTAATCCACCCCTGGATGAGTCTCTTGTTCAGGTCGGTAAAACATTCTGGACAACCCATCAGCATTGCTATGTTGGACACCTGGCCTATGCTCAATAGTGAAGTCGAAGCCTTGTAGACTTATGGACCACCTAAGCAACTTTGGATTCTCCCCCTTCATGTTCATTAGCCACTTTAACGGCTTATGGTCAGTCTGCACAGTGAAGTGGGTCCCATAGAGGTAGGGCCTCAGCTTCCTTAGGGCCCACACAACAGAGAAACATTCTTTCTCTACCGTGGACCATCTGAGCTCTCTGTCCTTAAGCTGGCGACTAATAAAACCGATAGGGTGTTCCTTACCCTTCTCATCTACTTGTGATAGTACAGCTCCTATCCCAGTGTCAGAGGCATCTGTCTGCACGATAAAAGGTCTTTGATAATCAGGGGCCCTGAGCACAGGGGCCTGGCACAAGGAGTCTTTTAAGCCATTGAAGGCCTTCTCACACTTGTCGGTCCAAGTTTCCTTCTTTGGTTTCTTCGGAGTTGTGAGGGCAGTCAGAGGAGCAGCTATGGTGCCATAGTCTGCCACAAAATTGCGATAATACCCCGTGAGTCCTAAGAAGGCTCTCACTTGGGTTTGCGTAGTGGGGGTAGGCCAGTCTTGTACTGCTTGTACTTTACTGGGTAGAGGCTGTATCCTCCCTCCACCTACTTCATGTCCAAGGTAAACCACTGAGCCTTGACCAATCTGGCATTTACTAGCCTTTATGGTCAAGTGGGCTTTCTGAAGAGCCTGGAGCACAATCCTGAGGTGTTTCACATGGTCTTCCCAGGTGGCACTGAAAACTGCTATATCATCCAGATATGCAAGACAGAATTCGTCCAACCCATTCAACACATGATTCACAAGCCTCTGGAAAGTGGCAGGTGCATTCTTCAACCCGAACGGCATTACCCGGAATTGGTAAAGGCCGTCTGGAGTAGAAAATGCTGTCTTCTCCTTGGCATGTTCTGCTAAAGCTATTTGCCAATAGCCAGCAGTGAGGTCAAACGTGCTGAGGTACTTGGAGGCACCCAAAGTATCCACCAGCTCATCTGTTCGAGGCAAGGGGTGTGCATCTGTCTTGGTGACAGCATTCAGAGCCCTGTAATCCACGCAGAACCTCAATTCAGAAGTGCCTGCCTTTGGAACCAACACCACAGGACTGGACCAAGGACTACTAGAGGGTTCAATCACCCCAAGGTCTAACATCTTGTTGACCTCGGTCTTAATATAAGACCGTACTTTATCTGACATCCTGTATCCCCTACTTTTGGTAGGTACACTGTCTCCTGTGTCAATGTTATGTTTGCACCAAGGTGTCAAACCAGGGGACTGTGAAAACAGGGGGGAAAACTGCCTAAGCAAACTTTTCACCTCAGCCTGCTGATCAGAAGTCAGGTGAGGGGCCACTCGGACACCCTCAACGGAGCTATCTGAAGGACCGCTTTGGAACAGGTCGGGGAGAGGTTCTGACTCCTCTTCCTCAACATCTGAAGCCAGTAGCAGTGCTGCGATTTCGACTCTTGGGACGAAAGCCTTCAGCCTATTCACGTGGAACACTTTTGGAGCCTGTCCAGGCCTTCCAAGGTCCACTAAATAGTTCACCTCACCCAGGGGCTCCACCACTGTGTAAGGGCCTGACCATTTGTCCTGTAAAGCTCGAGGCCTTATTGGATTCATGATCAGGACTTGCTGACCAGGTGTAAAGTTGATGAGGGAAGTTTTCTGGTCGTACCAATGTTTCACCAGCGCTTGCCCTGCCTTCAATTTATCACTAGCCAAGCCCATCAGAAGTACCATCCGTTTTCTGAGCCCTAGCACATAGTCAACTACATTGGTAGTAACAGGGGGAGTGGGCATCTCCCATCCCTCTTTGACGATGGCTAAGGGTCCCCGTACGGGATGACCGAACAGAAGTTCGAAGGGGCTGAAGCCAACACCCTCCTGTGGTACCTCTCGGTAGGCAAACAGTAGGCATGGTAAAAGAAGATCCCATTTTCTTCTCTGGGGCTCCTCCAGAGCCCCAATCATGCTCTTTAACGTTCTGTTGAAACGTTCCACCAGACCATTGGTCTGGGGGTGGTATGCAGAAGAGAACTTGTAGGTGACCCCACATTCTTTCCACATAGCCTGCATATACTTCGACATAAAGTTGCTGCCACGATCTGACACAACTTCTTTAGGGAAGCCAACCCTAGTAAATATGCCGAGTAAAGCTTTTGCAACTGACTTGGCAGTTACAGTTTTCAATGGGATGGCCTCAGGATACCTGGTTGCATGGTCGACCAGCACCAGGATAAACCTATTGCCCGAGGATGTTTGCGGGTCAAGGGGACCAACGATGTCGTTCCCTACCCTTTCAAATGGTACCCCCACAACTGGGAGCGGTACCAACGGAGCTTGGATTGTCGCGCCAACCTTACCAGACAACTGGCAGGAGGCACAACTCCTGCAGTGACTTTCTACTTGCACCCCCATCTTGGGCCAGTAGAAGTGCATGGATAACCTTTGCTTGGTCCTCTTAATACCAAGGTGACCAGCAAGGGGAACTTCATGCGCCAACTGCAGGAGGAAGGGCCTAACAGCAAGGGGAACCACCAACCTCCTATGGTCTCCTTCTGTAGACTCTGTGGGCTCACTATACAGGAGTCCACCTTCCCAATAAATCCTATGCTTCCCAGGAGGCTCACCCTCAAGCTGGGAGCAGGCCTGTCTCCTTAGGCCTTCCAGAGATGGGCACTCACGTTGGCCTTTACTGAATTCGTCCCTATCAGGACCTCCTTCAACTAACAAGTCTTTTAGTTCAGGATGATCGTTGGGGTCGAATACTTCAGGCATCGCCACCTCCTCGTCAGGCCCGGGCGATTGACCAACTTCCTCCACCGCAGTGGTAGGCGAGCTCGGGGGAATATTCTCTTTCCCTCGTCTTGACTTGTAGACTCCTTTCGCCTTGGGTTTCCCCTTCGGCTGGGGCGGCGTATTGGACTTGGCCAATGCTGCCCGTGCTTGAGACCGTGTGTAGGGTCTTTCGGCAGTGTCTCCTACGAGCCCTAAAGCTCTGAGATCATTGCCCAACAAGACCTTTCCCGGGACGTTTCTCTGAATGCTCACTGGAATCCTGACTGCTGTACCATTTAAAGTAAGATTTACAGGGATCACGGGAAACATACGGAGGGGGCCGTCAGCCAACTTAGTGGGCATCAGAGTAGCTCTGGCAACTTCCTCTGAGTCTACCAAGGTAGAATCTACTACAGTTCGACTGCACCCACTATCCCTAAGAGCTGGAGTATCCACTCCATTGATCAGCACACTGTCTTTAAAGTAGTGCTTGGTATTATCCGGAATCCTAGCATAAGCCTCTGCGACTTTAGGCTCCCAGGAACCCAGGGACACTAAAACTACCTCAGCCTCTATTCCGCTGGGAAATGAGTCTGAGGAGAAGGATGCTCCTGTAATCTCTTCTTCCTCGTAGGAGGAGAAGGCCAGATTAGCGGAGTGGACCCCCAAAGGTCTAACCTTACAACGGGGATCCCCCTTCACATGGTCAGTTGCTCCACAAGAAAAACAAGCCCCATTGGGTCTGTTTATGTAGGGAGGCTTATTGTAACCAGAGTTCTGTTTTGGAGGCTGACCTCCACTACCCTGTGAGTTCTCTTGTGTCTTACCCTTGTTTTTCTTTTTGTGGCCCTTATGGGAAGAAGATTTAGCAGATTCCCCACCCTCCATATCTTTGGACTTTTTCCCTTCCTCCTGCTTACCAGGATGAGTTTTGTCCTTATGGGACACTCGATGTGACACCCATAAGTCTGCTGCAATGGCCAGCTTCTTAGGATCTATCTCCTTCGAATCGGCCAAATGCTGCTTAAGCTCCGGGGAAGAAGAAGCAAAAATGTGTTCCAGCATGACCAGATTGATCATGCCTTCGAAGGTAGAAACCTTATAACCTTCGACCCAGCCAGTTAAGTTTTTCAAAGATTCAGCGACATAAGATACCCAAGTACCACCTTCCTTTTTCTTATACTCTCGAAAACGCTTTAAATATTGGGCCGGAGTCTTCCCAAACTTTAAAATGAGAGTTTGCTTTAACATTGCGAAATCAGCCCGCTCAGCCTTCGACATTTCCATAATGGCACTGCAGCCAGAATGGGGCAGTCTACTGAGCAACCACGCAATCTTATCAGCATTGTCAACTTCCTGGACCTCGCATGCATACTCATACGCATTCAGCCAGTCCATAATGTCATTCCTTTCTTCATACACACTGAGCAGATCTTTTGGAAACCGTGGATGAGAGGAAGCCCCAGACCCATGTCTAGGACCCTTGGATCCATTTGCAACCTGAAGCTTGGCCAGTTCCAACTGGTGATCCCGGTCTTTCTGTTTTTCTGCCTGTTCGATTTTTAGTTTGGCTATGCTGAATTCAAGCTCCTGCTGCCTAAACCGCAGCTCTTGCTTCTTGAATTCAAGCATAGCATCCCCATCAACACTGGCAGAGGAAACATTAGACATTACATCCTCCCTGTCCTTGTGGTCGCGATGGATCAGTGCAGCGGCAGAACCGTCGGTTCTGCCAGTGAGAGCAGCCCCACCACCTTCTGCACTGTCCTCGGAAGTTATAGCGTCAAGCTGCGCTTCTTGCCACGCCACGATTCTCTGGATCATTTCCAATTTTGTGCCTTGAGAGGAAACACCTCTCTCCGCACACATCTTTTTCAGCGTTTCTGATTTGGAAGCATTTAAAGTTAACAAGGTATTTGCTTCCATACTGTTTGATAGGACTATGGCCTTTTTAAAGTTATATTACAACAATTCACTACGTGTATTGTTTGGAATAACCTGAAATGCCTTAGTTCGAGCGCAACACTGGATACCTTCAGTTGTATCCCACCGCTGTACACCAATTTGTTAAGACGGATTTCTGAACTCTGTCCTGGTGGCGCAGAAGTTCAGAAGGCCAACCTAATTACTTGGAACAGGGTAACCTCTGGACAAGCCAGACCAATCAAGGTAGCGATCGCGGCGGTCAAGACTAGGTCTCAAGAGGGGTGAGGGTGACTGAAAGCCCGCAATGAGCACACAAAGCAAGAGCGCTTACAAACTACTCCAAACAGTTGTTATATCAAAAATATAAACACATTTATTTTAAGGCCTTTAAAACAACGACCGTAGCGAGAAAATCACAATAACACAGTATTAAGCCAACACATACCAAATCAACACAATATATATACAAATACACAGTCGCAAGCGTTTAAAGCACGAAATATGTAGTCCACCTGAAAGGAAAGGAAAACAGGCAGTGCGATAACGCTTTTGACTCAGTTCGCCTTTAGAGGCACCTAACTAGATGGAAGTCCGAGCCCTGCGAAGAGTGGAGCCTTGTGCTCAAAGTACCTGCCACGCCGGTGCCAACGGGCAAAAGGGGAAGCTCTTCGGAGGAAGTCAGGCAGTTCGGGTTAGTGCACAGCAGAAGGAGAACAGGTTCCGCAACTCAAGCGCAGCCTCCACAGCAGGCAGAAGCAGAGCGCGAGTACGGCCAAAAGGGTGCTGTTTTTACACAGCAGGGAAAAGCAATGGGATACTGCAGGAGGGCGACCAGATCCTAGCTAAACTACTCACCGGTCCCCGAAGCAAGCAGACCCAGGCTTCTCCACGTTTGTTTCAGCAGCTGGCAGGTTCAGAAGAGCAGGGAACGCCTCGTAGTCGTGTAGAGCAAAAAGACGTCCCAATCGACGAAACCAGCACAGTTTTGTTGCCGCAGCAGGACAACGGAGCGGCCGTGTGTATTCAAGCCAAATGTACACTCCTCCCTTCAGACTTGGGAACGCCAAGTGTACGAAGCGTGGGAGAGTGACAAGGACTCGAAATACAACACAACCTGGCGGCAGTTACAGAGCAGGACTCCCTTGTAAGCTGGTCAGTCAACTGGATGGCCCAGAGACACTTCCGAAGGCTTACTTGGCAGGAGATGATGAAGTCGCCGGGAATAGCTGTTCCTGCTATTCCAAAGGTCGAAGCACCAGTACAGGCCTTCTGGTTCGATCCAAGGAGGAAAGGGTTTCACAGGACGACAGCAGTGCAAAGGAGGATTCCTTCAGTAGGTCACCAGCGATTCCTCGGTCCAGCCTCTGGGTTGCAGGATACTTGGCTCCTGTATTCCTTCGTTCGTGAGAACTCAGGAGATCGACATGGCAGTGGTGTTTCCAGCTCCCTCTTATCCACGGTTCCCTTCGCGCCAAAACGGAGGGGAGCCAATGGGAGATCCGCTCATCAACACACATACCATACGTGGACCAATCACGGACCACGGTGGTCCCAGGCATTCACACTACCCCAGACTCTCTGGCACCCAGGATGTGTATTGGGACCAGACATCCCAGCCCACACCCTGGAGGCACACAAACGACATGTAGAAGCCCGCGAAAGCAACTACGTTTCGCGGGAAAGTACATGCCCAAATAAGGAAGGCCCCGGGTCGCCCGACCTGGGGAAGGTGAAGGGAGCAAGACGGTCAGTGGACAAGACAAAGGAGCCTCGTGGTCTGGCCATTTTGGAGAGCCAGGCCACCATTTTGGGTTCAGGGCAAAAACGTGCTCAGAACGCCAAAAGGAGCTCAAAATAAACAAAACGATCGCTGCCACCATTCGAGTCCCTGAATGACTTGCACCGATCAAATACCATCCTAAAAGAGTATCTAGGGTCTGTAGAAGGCTAGAGACCCAAGAGAGCTGTAACTTAGTTTACAGTGCCCTCTTGTGTCGTGTTGCACTAAAATGGCGACACGATTAAAGAAACTACGGGAAACCACGTTCCCCGGTACTGACTGTCTTAAGGGCATGTTAGTTTCCCCATAAGAAAAGGAGCGAAAGCCCAGAGAAGTGCGGCAGAAGGCTGTACTTCTCTGGCAAAGTCAAGAACAAGGTTAAAAACAATAGCAAAAAGTTTAGGGGTTGCCACATGGAAGGAAAATTCTCTACAATTACGAAATCTTTCCTAACACTCCTCAGTTTTGATATTAGAAGCATTGAGATATCACATCTCATGCTATCCGAAGGGTCTCAGGATTGGAATGGGATGGAGTTGGATATCACATCTCAAGCTATCTCAGGATTGGAATGGGAAAGAATTTGATATCACATCTCAAGCTATAGGAAGGTTCTCAGGTTTGGAAGGGGAAGGATTTGGATCTCACATCTCATGTTTTAGGACGGGTCTCAGGTTTGGTATTAGAAGCATTGAGATATCACATCTCATGGTATAGGAAGGGTCTCAGGATTGGAATGGGAAGGAGTTGGATATCACATCTCAAGCTATCTCAGGATTGGAATGGGAAGGAGTTTGATATCACATCTCAAGCTATAGGAAGGGTCTCAGGATTGGAATGGGAAGGACTTGCATATCACATCTCATTCTATAGGAAGGCTCTCAGGGTTGGAAGGGGAAGGAGTTGGATATCACATTTTATGTTAGAGGTAGGATCTCAGGTTTGGTATTAGAGGCATTGTGATATCACATCTCATGCTATCAGAAGGGTCTCAGGATTGGAATGGGAAGGAGTTGGATATCACATCTCATGCTAAAGGGAGGGTCTAAGGTTTGGAAGGGGAAGGATTTGGATATCACATCTCATGTTATAGGAAGGATCTCAGGTTTGGTATTAGAAGCATTGAGATATCACATCTCATGCTATCGGAAGGGTCTCAGGTTTGGTATAAGCATTGAGATATCACATCTCTGCTATCGGAAGGGTTTCAGGATTGGAATGGGAAGGACTTGGATATCACAATTCATGTTATAGGAAGGGTCTCAGGTTTGGTATTAGAAGCATTGAGATATAACATTTCATGCTATAGGAAGGGTCTCAGGATTGGAATGGGAAGGACTTGGATATCACATCTCATGTTATAGGAAAGGTCTCAGGTTTGGTATTAGAAGCATTGAGTATCACATCTCATGCTATCGGAAGGGTCTCAGGTTTGGTATAAGCATTGAGATATCACATCTCTGCTATCGGAAGGGTCTCAGGATTGGAATGGGAAGGACTTGGATATCACAATTCATGTTATAGGAAGGGTCTCAGGTTTGGTATTAGAAGCATTGAGATATCACATTTCATGCTATAGGAAGGGTCTCAGGAATGGAATGGGGAGGACTTGGATATCACATCTCATGATAAAGGAAGGGTCTAAGGTTTGGAAGGGGAAGGATTTGAATATCACATCTCATGTTATTGGACCGGTCTCAGGTTTGGTATTAGAAGCATTGAGATATCAAATCTCATGGTATAGGGCGGGAGTTTGATATCACATCTCATGCCATGGTATGGGCCTCAGGTTTTGTAGAAGCATTGGGATATCACATCTCATGCTATCGGAAGGGTATCAGGATTGGATTTGGAAGGAGTTGGATATCCCATCTCATGCTATAGGAAGGGCTTCAGGTTTTGTAGAAGCGAAGCATTGAGATATCACATTTCATGCTATAGGAAGAGTCTCAGGTTTGGGAAGGGAAGGATTTGGATTTCACATCTCATGTTATAGGATGGTTCTCATGTTTGGTTTTTGAAGCATTGAGATATCACATCTCATGCTATCGGAAGGGTCTCAGGTTTGGAATGGGAAGGAGTTGGATATCACATCTCATTTTATAGGAAGGATCTCAGGTTTGATATTAGAAGCATTGAGATATCACATCTCATGCTATAGGAAGGGCCTCAGGATTGGAATGGGAAGGAGTTGGATACCACATCTCATGCTATAGGGAGGGTCTCAGTTTTGATATTAGAAGCATTGAGATATCAAATATGCTATTGGAAGGGTCTCAGTATTGGAATTGGAAGGAGTTGGATATCACATCTCATGCTATAGGGAGGTTCTCAGGTTTGATATTAGAAGCATTGAGATATCACATCTCATGCTATCGGAAGGGTCTCAGGATTGGAATGGGAAGGAGTTGGATATCACATCTCATGCTAAAGGAAAGGTCTCAGCTTTGGAAGGGGAAGGATTTGGATCTCACATCTCATGTTTTAGGACGGGTCTCAGGTTTGGTATTAGAAGCATTGAGATATCACATCTCATGGTATAATAAGGGTCTCAGGATTGGAAATGGAAGGAGTTGAATATCACATCTCAAGCTATCTCAGGATTGGAATGGGAAGGAGTTTGATATCACATCTCAAGCTATAGGAAGGGTCTCAGGTTTGGGAAGGGAAGGATTTGGATTTCACATCTCATGTTATAGGATGGTTCTCATGTTTGGTTTTAGAAGCATTGAGATATCACATCTCATGCTATCGGAAGGGTCTCAGGTTTGGAATGGGAAGGAGTTGGATATCACATCTCATGTTATAGGAAGGATCTCAGGTTTGGTATTAGAAGCATTGAGATATCACATCTCATGCTATAGGAAGGGTCTCAGGATTGGAATGGGAAGGAGTTGGATATCACATCTGATGCTAAAGGAAGGGTCTCAGTTGTAGAAGCATTGAGATATCACATCACATGCTATCGGAAGGGTCTCAGGATTGGAATGGGAATGAGTTGGATATCACATCTCATGCTAAAGGAAAGGTCTCAGGTTTGGAAGGGGAAGGATTTGGATCTCACATCTCATGTTTTAGGACGGGTCTCAGGTTTGGTATTAGAAGCATTGAGATATCACATCTCATGGTATAATAAGGGTCTCAGGATTGGAATGGGAAGGAGTTGGATATCACATCTCAAGCTATCTCAGGATTGGAATGGGAAGGAGTTTGATATCACATCTCAAGGTATAGGAAGGGTCTCAGGTTTGGGAAGGGAAGGATTTGGATTTCACATCTCATGTTATAGGATGGTTCTCATGTTTGGTTTTAGAAGCATTGAAATATCACATCTCATGCTATCAGAAGGGTCTCAGGTTTGGAATGGGAAGGAGTTGGATATCACATCTCATATTATAGGAAGGATCTCAGGTTTGGTACTAGAAGCATTGAGATATCACATCTCATGCTATAGGAAGGGTCTCAGGATTGGAATGTGAAGGATTTTGATATCACATCTCATGCCAAAGGAAGGGTCTCAGGTTTGGTATAAGCATTGAGATATCACATCTCATGCTATAGGAAGGGTCTCAAGATTGGGATGGGAAGGAGTTGGATATCACATCTCATGCCATAGGAAGGGTCTCAGGTTTGGTATAAGCATTGAGATATCACATCTCTGCTATCGGAAGGGTCTCAGGATTGGATTGGGAAGGAGGTGGATATCCCTTCTCATGCTATAGGAAGTGTCTCAGGTTGGAATGGGAAGGAGTTGGATATCACATCTCATGTTATAGGAAGAGTCTCAAGATTGGAATGGGAAGGATTTGGATATTACATCTCTTGCTATAGGAAGGGTCTCAGGTTTTTTATTAGAAACATTGAGATATCACATCTCATGCTATAGGAAGGGTTTCAGGATTGGAATGGGAAGGATTTGGATATCACAACTCATGCTAAAGGAAGGGTCTCGGGTTTGGAAGGGGAAGGATTTGGATATCATATCTCATGTTATAGGACGGGAATGGGAAGGAGTTTGCTATTAGAAGCATTGAGATATCACATCTCATGGTATAGGAAGGGTCTCAGGATTGGAATGGGAAGGAGTTGGATATCACATCTCATCCAATAGGAAGGGTCTCAGGTTTGGAATGGGAAGGAATTGGATATCGCATCTCATGTTATAGGATGGATCTCAGGATTGGAATGGGAAGGATTTGGATATCACATCTCTTGCTATAGGAAGGGTCTCAGGTTTTTTATTAGAAGCATTGAGATATCCCTTCTCATGCTATAGGAAGGGTCTCAGGTTGGAATGGGAAGGAGTTGGATATCACATCTCGTTATAGGAAGGGTCTCAGGATTGGAATGGGAAGGATTTGGATATCACATCTCTTGCTATAGGAAGGGTCTCAGGTTTTTTATTAGAAACATTGAGATATCACATCTCATGCTATAGGAAGGGTTTCAGGATTGGAATGGGAAGTATTTGGATATCACATCTCATGCTAAAGGAAGGGTCTCAGGTTTGGAAGGGGAAGGATTTGGATATCATATCTCATGTTATAGGACGGGTCCCAGGTTTGGTATTAGAAGCATTGAGATATCACATCTCATGCTATAGGAAGAGTCTCAGGATTGGAATGGGAATGAGTTGGATATCACGTCTCATGTTATAGGAAGGGTCTCAGGATTGGAATGGGAAGGAGTTGGACATCACATCTCATACTATAGGGAGGGTTTCAGTTTTGATATTAGAAGCATTGAGATATCACATCTCATGCTATCGGAAGGGTCTCAGGATTGGAATGGGATGGAGTTGGATATCACATCTCAATCTATCTCAGGATTGGAATGGGAAGGAGTTTGATATCACATCTCAAGCTATAGGAAGGTTCTCAGGTTTGGAAGGGGAAGGATTTGGATCTCACATCTCATGTTTTAGGACGGGTCTCAGGTTTGGTATTAGAAGCATTGAGATATCACATCTCATGGTATAGGAAGGGTCTCAGGATTGGAATGGGAAGGAGTTGGATATCACATCTCAAGCTATCTCAGGATTGGAATGGGAAGGAGTTTGATATCACATCTCAAGCTATAGGAAGGGTCTCAGGTTTGGAAAGGGGAGGATTTGAATTTCACATCCCATGTTATAGGATGGTTCTCATGTTTGGTTTTAGAAGCATTGAGATATCACATCTCATGCTATCGGAAGGGTCTCAGGTTTGGAAAGGGAAGGATTTGGATTTCACATGTCACAGGATGGTTCTCAGGTTTGGTTTTAGAAGCATTAAGATATAACATCTCATGCTATAGGAAGGGTCTCAGGTTTGGAATGGGAAGGAGTTGGGTATCACATCTCATGCTAAAGGAAAGGTTTGGAAGGGGAAGGATTTGGATCTCACATCTCATGTTTTAGGACGGGTCTCAGGTTTGGCATTAGAAGCATTGAGATATCACATCTCATGGTATAGGAAGGGTCTCAGGTTTGGAAAGGGAATGATTTGGATTTCACATCTCATGTGATAGGATGGTTCTCATGTTTGGTTTTAGAAGCATTGAGATATCACATCTCATGCTATAGGTAGAGTCTCAGGATTGGAATGGGAAGGAGTTGGATATCACGTCTCATGTTATAGGAAGGGTCTCAGGATTGGAATGGGAAGGAGTTGGATATCACATCTCATGCTAAAGGAAGGGTCCCAGGTTTGATAGAAGCATAGGTTTGGAATGGGAAGGAGTTTGATAACATATCTCATGTTATAGGAAGGGTCTCAGGTTTGGTATAAGCATTGAGATATCCCATCTCATGCTATAGGAAGGGTCTCAGGATTATAATCGGAAGGAGTTGTATATGACATCTCATGCCATAGGAAGGGTCACAGGTTTGGTATAAGCATTGAGATATCACATCTCTGCTATCGGAAGGGTCTCAGGATTGGAATGGGAAGGAGTTGGATATCACATCTCATGCTATAGGAAGGGTCTCAGGTTTGGTATAAGCATTGAGATATCCCATCTCATGCTATAGGAAGGGTCTCAGGATTATAATCGGAAGGAGTTGTATATGACATCTCATGCCATAGGAAGGGTCACAGGTTTGGTATAAGCATTGAGATATCACATCTCTGCTATCGGAAGGGTCTCAGGATTGGAATGGGAAGGAGTTGGATATCCCATCTCGTTATAGGAAGGGTCTCAAGTTTGGTATTAGAAGCATTGAGATATCACATCTCATGCTACAGGAAGGGTCTAAGGTTTGGAAGGGGAAGGATTTGGATATCACATCTCATGTTATAGGACCGGTCTCAGTTTTGGTATTAGAAGCATTGAGATATCAAGTCTCATGGTATAGGACGGGTCTCAGAATTGGAATGGGAAGGAGTTGGATATCACATCTCAAGCTATAGGAAGGGTCTCAGGATTGGAATGGGAAGGAGTTTGATATCACACCTCATGCCATGGTATGGGTCTCAGGTTTTGTAGAGGCATTGGGATATCACATCTCATGCTATCGGAAGGGTATCAGGATTGGATTTGGAAGGAGTTGGATATCCCATCTCATGCTATAGGAAGGGTCTAAGGTTGGAATGGGAAGGAGTTGGATATCACATCTCATGTTATAGGAAGGGTCTCAGGATTGGAATGGGAAGGACTTGGATATCACATCTCATTCTATAGGAAGGCTCTCAGGGTTGGAAGGGGAAGGAGTTGGATATCACATTTCATGTTAGAGGTAGGATCTCAGGTTTGGTATTAGTGGCATTGAGATATCACATCTCATGCTATCAGAAGGGTCTCATGATTGGAATGGGAAGGAGTTGGATATCACATCTCATGCTAAAGGGAGGGTCTAAGGTTTTGGAAGGGGAAGGATTTGGATATCACATCTCATGTTATAGGAAGGATCTCAGGTTTGGTATTAGAAGCATTGAGATATCACATCTCATGCTATCGGAAGGGTCTCAGGTTTGGTATAAGCATTGAGATATCACATCTCTGCTATCGGAAGGGTCTCAGGATTGGAATGGGAAGGACTTGGATATCACAATTCATGTTATAGGAAGGGTCTCAGGTTTGGTATTAGAAGCATTGAGATATCACATCTCATGCTATAGGAAGGGTCTCAGGATTGGAATTGGAAGGACTTGGATATCACATCTCATGTTATAGGAAGTGTCTCAGGTTTGGTATTAGAAGCATTGAGATATCACATCTCATGCTATAGGAAGGGTCTCAGGATTGGAATGGGAAGGAGTTGGATATCCCATCTCATGTTATAGGAAGGGTCTCAGGTTTGGTATTAGAAGCATTGAGATATCACATCTCATGCTATAGGAAGGGTCTCAGGATTGGAAGGGGAAGGATTTGGATATCACATCTCATGTTATTGGACCGGTCTCAGGTTTGGTATTAGAAGCATTGAGATATCAAGTCTCATGGTATAGGACGGGAGTTTGATATCACATCTCATGCCATGGTATGGGTCTCAGGTTTTGTCGAAGGATTGGGATATCACATCTCATGCTATCGGAAGGGTATCAGGATTGGATTTGGAAGGAGTTGGCTATCCCATCTCATGCTATAGGAAGGGTCTCAAGTTGGAATGGGAAGAAGTTGGATATCACATCTCATGTTATAGGAAGGGTCTCAGGATTGGAATGGGAAGAAGTTGGATATCACATCTCATGCTGTAGGAAGGCTCTCAGGTTTGGAAAGAGAAGGAGTTGGATATCACATTTCATGTTAGAGGTAGGATCTCAGGTTTGGTATTAGAGGCATTGAGATGTCACATCTCATGCTATCAGAAGGGTCTCAGGATTGGAATGGGAAGGAGTTGGATATCACATCTCGTGCTAAAGGGAGGGTCTAAGGTCTGGAAGGGGAAGGATTTGGATATCACATCTCATGTTATAGGAAGGATCTCAGGTTTGGTATTAGAAGCATTGAGATATCACATCTCATGCTATCGGAAGGATCTCAGGTTTGATATTAGAAGCATTGAGATATCACATCTCATGCTATAGGAAGGGTCTCAGGATTGGAATGGGAAGGAGTTGGATATCACATCTCATGTTATAGGAAGGATCTCAGGTTTCTTATTAGAAGCATTGAGATATCACATATCATGCTATAGGAATGGTCTCAGGATTGGAATGGGAAGGAGTTGGATATCACATCTCATGCTAAAGGAAGGGTCTCAGTTTTGGTAGAAGCATTGAGATATCACATCTCATGCTATAGGAAGGGTCTCAGTATTGGAATGGGAAGGAGTTGGATATCACATCTCATGCTATAGGAAGGGACTCAGGTTTGGTATAAGCATTGAGATATCACATCCCTGCTATCGGAAGGCTCTCAGGATTGGAATGGGAAGGACTTAGATATCACATCTCATGCTATAGGGAGGGTCTCAGTTTTGATATTAGAAGCATTGAGATATCACATCTCATGCTATCGGAAGGGTCTCAGGATTGGAATGGGAGGAACTGGATATCACATCTCATGCTAAAGGAAGGGTCTCAGGTTTGGAAGGGGAAGGATTTGGATATCACATCTCATGTTATAGGACGGGTCTCAGGTTTGCTATTAGAAGCATTGAGATATCACATCTCATGCTATAGGAAGTGTCTCAGGATTGGAATGGGAAGGAGTTGGATATCACATCTCATGCTATAGGAAGGGTTTCAGGTTTGGTAGAAGCATTGAGATATCACATCTCATGCTATAGGAAGAGTCTCAGGTTTTGGAAGGGAAGGATTTGGATTTCACATTTCATGTTATAGGATGGTTCTCATGTTTGGTTTTTGAAGCATTGAGATATCACATCTCATTCTATCAGAAGGGTCTCAGGTTTGGAATGGGAAGGAGTTGTATATCACATCTCATATTATAGGAAGGATCTCAGGTTTGGTATTAGAAGCATTGAGATATCACATCTCATGCTATAGGAAGGGTCTCAGGATTGGAATGTGAAGGAATTGGTTATCACATCTCATGCTAAAGGAAGGGTCTCAGGTTTGGAATGGGAAGGAGTTGGATATGACATCTCTTTTTATAGGGAGGCTCTCAGGATTTGAATGGCAAGGAGTTGGATATCACATCTCATGCCATAGGAAGGGTCTCAGGTTTGGTATAAGCATTGAGATATCACATCTCTGCTATCGGAAGGGTCTCAGGATTGGATTGGGAAGGAGTTGGATATCCCTTCTCATGCTATAGGAAGGGTCTCAGGTTGGAATGGGAAGGAGTTGGATATCACATCTCATGTTATAGGAAGGGTCTCAGGATTGGAATGGGAAGGATTTGGATATCACAACTCTTGCTATAGGAAGGGTCTCAGGTTTTCTATTAGAAACATTGAGATATCACATCTCATGCTATAGGCAGGGTTTCAGGATTGGAATGGGAAGGATTTGGATATCACATCTCATGCTAAAGGAAGGGTCTCAGGTTTGGAAGGGGAAGGATTTGGATATCATATCTCATGTTATAGGACGGGTCCCAGGTTTGGTATTAGAAGCATTGAGATATCACATCTCATGCTATAGGAAGGGTCCCAGGATTGGAATGTGAAGGATTTGGATATCACATCTAATGCAAAAGGAAGGGTCTCAGGTTTGGTAGAAGCATTAAGATATCACATCTCATGCTATAGGAAGGGTCTCAGGATTTGAATGGCAAGGAGTTGGATATCACATCTCATGCCATAGGAAGGGTCTCAGGTTTGGTATAAGCATTGAGATATCACATCTCTGCTATCGGAAGGGTCTCAGGATTGGATTGGGAAGGAGTTGGATATCCCTTCTCATGCTATAGGAAGGGTGTCAGGTTGGAATGGGAAGGAGTTGGATATCACATCTCATGTTACAGGAAGGGTCTCAGGATTGGAATGGGAAGGATGTGGATATCACATCTCTTGCTATAGGAAGAGTCTCAGGTTTTTTATTAGAAACATTGAGATATCACATCTCATGCCATAGGAAGGGTCTCAGGTTTGGTATAAGCATTGAGATATCACATCTCTGCTATCGGAAGGGTCTCAGGATTGGATTGGGAAGGAGTTGGATATCCCTTCTCATGCTATAGGAAGGGTGTCAGGTTGGAATGGGAAGGAGTTGGATATCACATCTCATGTTACAGGAAGGGTCTCAGGATTGGAATGGGAAGGATTTGGATATCACATCTCATGCTAAAGGAAGGGTCTCAGGTTTGGAAGGGGAAGGATTTGGATATCATATCTCATGTTATAGGACGGGTCCCAGGTTTGGTATTAGAAGCATTGAGATATCACATCTCATGGTATAGGAAGGGTCTCAGGGTTGGAATGGGAAGGAGTTGGATATCACACCTCATCCAATAGGAAGGGTCTCAGGTTTGGAATGGGAAGGAATTGGATATCACATCTCACGTTATAGGAAGGATCTCAGGTTTGGTATTAGAAGCATTGAGATATCACATCTCATGCTATAGGAAGGGTCTCAGGATTGGAATGTGAAGGATTTGGATATCACATCTCATGCTAAAGGAAGGGTCTCAGGTTTGGTAGAAGCATTAAGATATCACATCTCATGCTATAGGAAGGGTCTCAGGATTTGAATGGCAAGGAGTTGGATATCACATCTCATGCCATAGGAAGGGTCTCAGGTTTGGTATAAGCATTGAGATATCACATCTCTGCTATCGGAAGGGTCTCAGGATTGGATTGGGAAGGAGTTGGATATCCCTTCTCATGCTATAGGAAGGGTCTCAGGTTGGAATGGGAAGGATTTGGATATCACATCTCTTGCTATAGGAAGGGTCTCAGGTTTGGTATTAGAAGCATTGATATATCACATCTCATGCTATAGGAATGGTCTCAGGATTGGAATGGGTAGGAGTTGGATATTACATTCTTGCTATAGGAAGGGTCTCATGTTTGGAATGGGAAGGAGTTGGATATCACATATGCTATAGGACGTGTCTCAGGTTTGGAATGGGAAGGAGTTGGATATCACATCTCATGTTATAGGAAGGGTCTCAGGATTGGAATGGGAAGGAGTTGGATATCACATCTCATGCTATAGGAAGGGTCTCAGATTTGGTATAAGCATTGAGATATCACACCTCATGCTATAGGAAGGGTCTCAGGATTGGAATGGGAAGGAGTTGGATATCACACCTCATGCTATAGGAAGGGTCTCAGGATTGGTGTAAGCATTGAGATATCACATCTCTTGCTATAGGAAGAGTCTCAGGTTTTTTATTAGAAACATTGAGATATCACATCTCATGCCATAGGAAGGGTCTCAGGTTTGGTATAAGCATTGAGATATCACATCTCTGCTATCGGAAGGGTCTCAGGATTGGATTGGGAAGGAGTTGGATATCCCTTCTCATGCTATAGGAAGGGTGTCAGGTTGGAATGGGAAGGAGTTGGATATCACATCTCATGTTACAGGAAGGGTCTCAGGATTGGAATGGGAAGGATTTGGATATCACATCTCATGCTAAAGGAAGGGTCTCAGGTTTGGAAGGGGAAGGATTTGGATATCATATCTCATGTTATAGGACGGGTCCCAGGTTTGGTATTAGAAGCATTGAGATATCACATCTCATGGTATAGGAAGGGTCTGAGGGTTGGAATGGGAAGGAGTTGGATATCACACCTCATCCAATAGGAAGGGTCTCAGGTTTGGAATGGGAAGGAATTGGATATCACATCTCACGTTATAGGAAGGATCTCAGGTTTGGTATTAGAAGCATTGAGATATCACATCTCATGCTATAGGAAGGGTCTCAGGATTTGAATGGCAAGGAGTTGGATATCACATCTCATGCCATAGGAAGGGTCTCAGGTTTGGTATAAGCATTGAGATATCACATCTCTGCTATCGGAAGGGTCTCAGGATTGGATTGGGAAGGAGTTGGATATCCCTTCTCATGCTATAGGAAGGGTCTCAGGTTGGAATGGGAAGGATTTGGATATCACATCTCTTGCTATAGGAAGGGTCTCAGGATTGGAATGAGAAGGATTTGGATATCACATCTCATGTCATAGGAAGGATCTCAGGTTTGGTATTAGAAGCATTGATATATCACATCTCATGCTATAGGAATGGTCTCAGGATTGGAATGGGTAGGAGTTGGATATTACATTCTTGCTATAGGAAGGGTCTCATGTTTGGAATGGGAAGGAGTTGGATATCACATATGCTATAGGACGTGTCTCAGGTTTGGAATGGGAAGGAGTTGGATATCACATCTCATGTTATAGGAAGGGTCTCAGGATTGGAATGGGAAGGAGTTGGATATCACATCTCATGCTATAGGAAGGGTCTCAGATTTGGTATAAGCATTGAGATATCACACCTCATGCTATAGGAAGGGTCTCAGGATTGGAATGGGAAGGAGTTGGATATCACACCTCATGCTATAGGAAGGGTCTCAGGATTGGTGTAAGCATTGAGATATCACATCTCTGTTATCGGAAGGGTCTCAGGATTGGAATGGGAAGGAGTTGGATATCCCATCTCATGTTATAGGAAGGGTCTCAGGTTTGGTATTAGAAGCATTGAGATATCACATCTCATGCTATAGGAAGGGTCTGAGGATTGGAATGGGAAGGAGTTGGATATCCCATCTCATGTTATAGGAAGGGTCTCAGGTTTGGTATTAGAAGCATTGAGATATCACATCTCATGCTATAGGAAGGGTCTCAGGATTGGAATGGGAAGGACTTGGATGTCACATCTCATGCTATAGGGAGGGTCTCAAGTTTGATATTAGAAGCATTGAGATAACAAATCTCATGATATCGAAGGGTCCCAGGATTGGAATGGGAAGAAGTTGGATATCACATCTCATGATGAAGGACGGGTCTAAGGTTTGGAAGGGGAAGGATTTGGATATCACATCTCATGTTATAGGACGGGTCTCAGGTTTGGTATTAGAAGCATTGAGATATCAAGTCTCATGGTATAGGAAGGGTCTCAGAATTGGAATGGGAAGGAGTTGGATATCACATCTCAAGCTATACGAAGGGTCTCAGGATTGGAATGGGAAGGAGTTTGATATCACATCTCATGCCATAGTATGGGTCTCAGGTTTGGTAGAAGCATTAGGATATCACATCTCATGCTATCGGAAGGGTATCAGGATTGGATTTGGAAGGAGTTGGATATCCCATTTCATGCTATAGGAAGGGTCTCAGGTTGGAATGGGAAGGAGTTGGATATCACTTCTCATGTTATAGGAAGGGTCTCATGATTGGAATGGGAAGGACGTGGATATCATATCTCATGCTATAGGAAGGCTCTCAGGTTTGGAAGGGGAAGGGGTTGGATATCACATTTCATGTTAGAGGAAGGATCTCAGGTTTGGTATTAGAGGCATTGAGATATCACATCTCATGCTATAGGAAGGGTCTCATGATTGGAATGGGAAGGAGTTGGATATCACATCTCGAGCTATAGGAAGGTTCTCAGGTTTGGTATAAGCATTGAGATATCACATCTCATGCTATAGGAAGGGTCTCAGGATTGGAATGGGGAGGAGTTGGATATCACATCTCATGTTATAGGAAAGATCTCAGGTTTGGTATTAGAAGCAGTGAGACATCACATCTCATGTTATAGGAAGGGTCTCAGGATTGGAATGGGAAGAAGTTGGATATCACATCTCATGCTATAGGAAGGGTCTCAGCTTTGGTATAAGCATTGAGATATCAAATCTCATGCTATAGGAAGGGTCTCAGGATTGGAATGGGAAGGAGTTGTATATGACATCTCATGCCATAGGAAGGGTCTCAGGTTTGGTATAAGCATTGAGATATCACATCACATGCTATAGGAAGGGTCTCAGGATTGGAATGGGAAGGACTTGGATATCACATCTCATGCTATAGGCAGGGTCTCAGGTTTGGAAGGGGAAGGATTTGGATATCACATCTCATGTTTTAGGAAGGATCTCAGGTTTGGTATTAGAAGCATTGAGATATCACATCTCATGCTATCGGAAGTATCTCAGGTTTGGTATTAGAGGCATTGAGATATCACATCTCATGCTATCATAAGGGTCTCAGGATTTAAATGGGAAGGAGTTGGATATCACATCTCATGCTAAAGGGAGGGTCTCAGGTTTGGAAGGGGAAGGATTTGGATATCACATCACATGTTATAGGAAGGATCTCAGGTTTGGTATTAGAAGCATTGAGATATCACATCTCATGCTATCGGAAGGGTCTCAGGATTGGAATGGGAAGGAGTTGGATATCACATCTCTGCTATCGGAAGGGTCTCAGGATTGGATTGGGAAGGAGTTGGATATCCCTTCTCATGCTATAGGAAGGGTCTCAGGTTGGAATGGGAAGGAGTTGGATATCACATCTCATGTTATAGGAAGGGTCTCAGGATTGGAATGGGAAGGATTTGGATATCACATCTCTTGCTATAGGAAGGGTCTCAGGTTTTCTATTAGAAACATTGAGATATCACATCTCATGCTATAGGCAGGGTTTCAGGATTGGAATGGGAAGGATTTGGATATCACATCTCATGCTAAAGGAAGGGTCTCAGGTTTGGAAGGGGAAGGATTTGGATATCATATCTCATGTTATAGGACGGGTCCCAGGTTTGGTATTAGAAGCATTGAGATATCACATCTCATGGTATAGGAAGGGTCTCAGGGTTGGAATGGGAAGGAGTTGGATATCACACCTCATCCAATAGGAAGGGTCTCAGGTTTGGAATGGGAAGGAATTGGATATCACATCTCATGTTATAGGAAGGATCTCAGGTTTGGTATTAGAAGCACTGAGATATCACATCTCATGCTATAGGAAGGGTCCCAGGATTGGAATGTGAAGGATTTGGATATCACATCTAATGCTAAAGGAAGGGTCTCAGGTTTGGTAGAAGCATTAAGATATCACATCTCATGCTATAGGAAGGGTCTCAGGATTTGAATGGCAAGGAGTTGGATATCACATCTCATGCCATAGGAAGGGTCTCAGGTTTGGTATAAGCATTGAGATATCACATCTCTGCTATCGGAAGGGTCTCAGGATTGGATTGGGAAGGAGTTGGATATCCCTTCTCATGCTATAGGAAGGGTGTCAGGTTGGAATGGGAAGGAGTTGGATATCACATCTCATGTTACAGGAAGGGTCTCAGGATTGGAATGGGAAGGATGTGGATATCACATCTCTTGCTATAGGAAGAGTCTCAGGTTTTTTATTAGAAACATTGAGATATCACATCTCATGCTATGGGAAGGGTTTCAGGATTGGAATGGGAAGGATTTGGATATCACATCTCATGCTAAAGGAAGGGTCTCAGGTTTGGAAGGGGAAGGATTTGGATATCATATCTCATGTTATAGGACGGGTCCCAGGTTTGGTATTAGAAGCATTGAGATATCACATCTCATGGTATAGGAAGGGTCTCAGGGTTGGAATGGGAAGGAGTTGGATATCACACCTCATCCAATAGGAAGGGTCTCAGGTTTGGAATGGGAAGGAATTGGATATCACATCTCATGTTATAGGAAGGTTCTCAGGTTTGGTATTAGAAGCATTGAGATATCACATCTCATGCTATAGGAAGGGTCTCAGGATTGGAATGTGAAGGATTTGGATATCACATCTCATGCTAAAGGAAGGGTCTCAGGTTTGGTAGAGGCATTAAGATATCACATCTCATGCTATAGGAAGGGTCTCAGGATTTGAATGGCAAGGAGTTGGATATCACATCTCATGCCATAGGAAGGGTCTCAGGTTTGGTATAAGCATTGAGATATCACATCTCTGATATTGGAAGGGTCTCAGGATTGGATTGGGAAGGAGTTGGATATTCCTTCTCATGCTATAGGAAGGGTCTCAGGTTGGAATGGGAAGGATTTGGATATCATATCTCTTGCTATAGGAAGGGTCTCAGGATTGGAATGGGAAGGATTTGGATATCACATCTCATGTCATAGGAAGGATCTCAGGTTTGGTATTAGAAGCATTGATATATCACATCTCATGCTATAGGAATGGTCTCAGGATTGGAATGGGTAGGAGTTGGATATTACATTCTTGCTATAGGAAGGGTCTCATGTTTGGAATGGGAAGGAGTTGGATATCACATATGCTATAGGACGTGTCTCAGGTTTGGAATGGGAAGGAGTTGGATATCACATCTCATGTTATAGGAAGGGTCTCAGGATTGGAATGGGAAGGAGTTGGATATCACATCTCATGCTATAGGAAGGGTCTCAGATTTGGTATAAGCATTGAGATATCACACCTCATGCTATAGGAAGGGTCTCAGGATTGGAATGGGAAGGAGTTGGATATCACACCTCATGCTATAGGAAGGGTCTCAGGATTGGTGTAAGCATTGAGATATCACATCTCTGTTATCAGAAGGGTCTCAGGATTGGAATGGGAAGGAGTTAAATATCCCATCTCATGTTATAGGAAGGGTCTCAGGTTTGGTATTAGAAGCATTGAGATATCACATCTCATGCTATAGGAAGGGTCTCAGGATTGGAATGGGAAGGAGTTGGATATCCCATCTCATGTTATAGGAAGGGTCTCAGGTTTGGTATTAGAAGCATTGAGATATCACATCTCATGCTATAGGAAGGGTCTCAGGATTGGAATGGGAAGGACTTGGATGTCACATCTCATGCTATAGGGAGGGTCTCAAGTTTGATATTAGAAGCATTGAGATAACAAATCTCATGATATCGAAGGGTCTCAGGATTGGAATGGGAAGGAGTTGGATATCACATCTCATGATGAAGGACGGGTCTAAGGTTTGGAAGGGGAAGGATTTGGATATCACATCTCATGTTATAGGACGGGTCTCAGGTTTGGTATTAGAAGCATTGAGATATCAAGTCTCATGGTATAGGAAGGGTCTCAGAATTGGAATGGGAAGGAGTTGGATATCACATCTCAAGCTATACGAAGGGTCTCAGGATTGGAATGGGAAGGAGTTTGATATCACATTTCATGCCATAGTATGGGTCTCAGGTTTGGTAGAAGCATTAGGATATCACATCTCATGCTATCGGAAGGGTATCAGGATTGGATTTGGAAGGAGTTGGATATCCCATTTCATGCTATAGGAAGGGTCTAAGGTTGGAATGGGAAGGAGTTGGATATCACATCTCATGTTATAGGAAGGGTCTCAGGATTGGAATGGGAAGGACGTGGATATCATATCTCATGCTACAGGAAGGCTCTCAGGTTTGGAAGGGGAAGGGGTTGGATATCACATTTCATGTTAGAGGAAGGATCTCAGGTTTGGTATTAGAGGCATTGAGATATCACATCTCATGCTATAGGAAGGGTCTCAGGATTGGAATGGGAAGGAGTTGGATATCACATCTCGAGCTATAGGAAGGTTCTCAGGTTTGGTATAAGCATTGAGATATCACATCTCATGCTATAGGAAGGGTCTCAGGATTGGAATGGGGAGGAGTTGGATATCACATCTCATGTTATAGGAAAGATCTCAGGTTTGGTATTAGAAGCAGTGAGACATCACATCTCATGTTATAGGAAGGGTCTCAGGATTGGAATGGGAAGAAGTTGGATATCACATCTCATGCTATAGGAAGGGTCTCAGCTTTGGTATAAGCATTGAGATATCACATCTCATGCTATAGGAAGGGTCTCAGGATTGGAATGGGAAGGAGTTGTATATGACATCTCATGCCATAGGAAGGGTCTCAGGTTTGGTATAAGCATTGAGATATCACATCACATGCTATAGGAAGGGTCTCAGGATTGGAATGGGAAGGACTTGGATATCACATCTCATGCTATAGGCAGGGTCTCAGGTTTGGAAGGGGAAGGATTTGGATATCACATCTCATGTTTTAGGAAGGATCTCAGGTTTGGTATTCGAAGCATTGAAATATCACATCTCATGCTAATGGAAGTATCTCAGGTTTGGTATTAGAGGCATTGAGATATCACATCTCATGCTATCATAAGGGTCTCAGGATTGGAATGGGAAGGAGTTGGATATCACATCTCATGCTAAAGGGAGGGTCTCAGGTTTGGAAGGGGAAGGATTTGGATATCACATCACATGTTATAGGAAGGATCTCAGGTTTGGTATTAGAAGCATTGAGATATCACATCTCATGCTATCGGAAGGGTCTCAGGATTGGAATGGGAAGGAGTTGGATATCACATCTCATGCTATAGGAAGGGTCTCAGGTTTGGAACGGGAAGGAGTTGGATATCACATCTCATGCTATAGGAAGGGTCTCAGCTTTGGAACGGGAAGGAGTTGGATATCCCATCTCATGTTATAAGACTGGTCTCAGGTTTGGTATTAGAAGCATTGAGATATCACATCGCATGCTGTAGGAAGGGTCTCAGGTTTGGAATGGGAAGGAATTGGATATCACATCTCATGTCATAGGAAGGATCTCAGGTTTGGTATTAGAAGCATTGAGATATCACATCTCATGCTATAGGAATGGTCTCAGGATTGGAATGGGAAGGAGTTGGATATTACATTCTTGCTATAGGAAGGGTCTCATGTTTGGAATGGGAAGGACTTGGATATCATATCTCATGCTATAGGAAGGCTCTCAGGTTTGGAAGGGGAAGGAGTTGGATATCATATTTCATGTTAGAGGAAGGATCTTAGGTTTGGTATTAGAGGCATTGAGATATCACATCTCATGCTATAGGAAGGGTCTCAGGATTGGAATGGGGAGGAGTTGGATATCACATCTCATGTTATAGGAAAGATCTCAGGTTTGGTATTAGAAGCATTGAGACATCACATCTCATGTTATAGGAAGGGTCTCAGGATTGGAATGGGAAGAAGTTGGATATCACATCTCATGCTATAGGAAGGGTCTCAGGTTTGGTATAAGCATTGAGATATCACATCTCATGCTATAGGAAGGGTCTCATGATTGGAATGGGAAGGAGTTGTATATGACATCTCATGCCATAGGAAGGGTCTCAGGTTTGGTATAAGCATTGAGATATCACATCACATGCTATAGGAAGGGTCTCAGGATTGGAATGGGAAGAAGTTGGATATCACATCTCATGCTATAGGAAGGGTCTCAGGTTTGGAATGGGAAGGCGTTGGATATCACATCTCATGTTATAGGAAAGATCTCAGGTTTGCTATTAGAAGCATTGAGACATCAAATCTCATGTTATAGGAAGGGTCTCAGGATTGTAATGGGAAGAAGTTGGATATCACATCTCATGCTATAGGAAGGGTCTCAGGTTTGGTATAAGCATTGAGCTATCACATCTCATGCTATAGGAAGGGTCTCAGGATTAGAATGGGAAGGAGTTGTATATGACATCTCATGCCATAGGAAGGGTCTCAGATAAGCATTGAGATATCACATCACATGCTATAGGAAGGGTCTCAGGATTGGAATGGTAAGGACTTGGATATCACATCTCATGCTATAGGCAGGGTCTCAGGTTTGGAAAGGGAAGGAGTTGGATATTACATTTCATGTTAGAGGTAGGATCACATGTTTGGTATTAGAGGCATTGAGATATCACATCTCATGCTATCAGAAGGGTCCCAGGATTGGAATGGGAAGGAGTTGGATATCACATCTCATGCTAAAGGGAGGGTCTCAGGTTTGGAAGGGGAAGGATTTGGATATCACATCTCATGTTATAGGAAGGATCTCAGGTTTGGTATTAGAAGCATTGAGATATCACATCTCATGCTATCGGAATGGTCTCAGGATTGGAATGGGAAGGAGTTCGATATCACATCTGATGCTATAGGAAGGATCTCAGGTTTGGAACGGGAAGGAGTTGGATATCACATCTCATGTTATAGGAAGAGTCTCAGGTTTGGTATAAGCATTGAGATATCACATCTCTGCAATCGGAAGTGTCTCAGGATTGGGATGGGAAGGAGTTGGATATCACATCTCATGCTATAGGAAGGGTCTCAGGTTTGGAACAGGAAGGAGTTGGATATCCCATCTCATGTTATGAGACTGGTCTCAGGTTTGGTATTAGAAGCATTGAGATATCACATTGCATGCTGTAGGAAGGGTCTCAGGTTTGGAATGGGAAGGAATTGGATATCACATCTCATGTCATAGGAAGGATCTCAGGTTTGGTATTAGAAGCATTGAGATATCACATCTCATGCTATAGGAATGGTCTCAGGATTGGAATTGGAAGGAGTTGGATATTACATTCTTGCTATAGAAAGGGTCTCATGTTTGGAATGGGAAGGAGTTGGATATCACATATGCTATAGGAAGGGTCTCAGGTTTGGTATAAGCATTGAGATATCACATCTCTGCTATCGGAAGTGTCTCAGGATTGGAATGGGAAGGAGTTGGATATCCCATCTCATGTTATAGGACGGGTCTCAGGTTTGTTATTAGAATCATTGAGATATCATATTGCATGCTGTAGAAGGGTATAAGGATTGGAATGGGAAGCACTTGGATATCACATCTCATGCTATAGGTAGGCTCTCAGGTTTGGAAAGGGAAGGAGTTGGATATCACATTTCATGTTAGAGGAAGGATCTCAGGTTTGGTATTAGAGGCCTTGAAATATCACATCTCCTGCTATAGGAAGGGTCTCAGGATTGGAATGGGAAGGAGTTGGATATCACATCTCATGCTATTGGAAGGGTCTCAGGTTTGGTATAAGCATTGAGATATCACATCTCATGCTATAGGAAGGGTCTCAGGATTGGAATTGGAAGGAGTTGGATATCACATCTCATGTTATAGGAAGGATCTCAGGTTTGGTATTAGAAGCATTGAGAAATCACATCTCATGCTATAGGAAGGGTCTCAGGATTGGAATGGGAAGGAGTTGGATATCACATCTCATGCTATAGGAAGGGTCTCAGGCTTGGTATAAACATTGAGATATCACATCTCATGCCATAGGAAGGGTCTCAGGTTTGGTATAAGCATTGATATATCACACCTCTGCTATCGGAAGGGTCTCAGGATTGGAATGGGAAGGAGTTGGATATCCCATCTCATGTTATAGGAAGAGTCTCAGGTTTGGTATTAGAAGCATTGAGATATCACATCTCATGCTATAGGAAGTGTCTCAGGATTGGAATGGGAAGGACTTGGATATCACATCTCATGCTATAGGGAGGGTCTCAAGTTTGATATTAGAAGCATTGAGATATCACATCTCATGCTATAGGAAGGGTCTCAGGATTGGAATGGGAAGGAGTTGGATATCACATCTCATGCTATACGAAGGGTCTCAGGTTTGGTATAAGCAGTGAGATATCACATCTCATGCTATAGGAAGTGTCTCAGGATTGGAATGGGAAGGAGTTGGATATCACATCTCATGTTATAGGAAGGATTTCAGGTTTGGTATAAGCATTGAGATATCACATCTCCACTATCCGAAGGGTGTCAGGATTGGAATGGGAAGGAGTTGGATATTCCCATCTCATGTTATAGGAAGGGTCTCAGGTTTGGTATTAGAAGCATTGAGATATCACATCTTATGCTATAGGAAGGGACTCAAGTTTGATAATTGAAGCATTGAGATATCACATCTCATGCTATAGGAAGTGTCTCACGATTGGAATGGGAAGGACTTGGACATCACATCTCATGCTATAGGGAGGGTCTCAAGTTTGATATTAGAAGCATTGAGATATCACATCTCATGATATCGGAAGGGTCTCAGGATTTGAATGGGAAGGAGTTGGATATCACATCTCATGGTAAAGGAAGGGTCTAAGGTTTGGAAGGGGAAGGATTTGGATATCACATCTCATGTTATAGGACGGGTCTCAGGTTTGGTATTAGAAGCATTGAGATATCAAGTCTCATGGTATAGGAAGGGTCTCAGAATTGGAATGGGAAGGAGTTGGATATCAAATCTCAAGCTATAGGAAGGGTCTCAGGATTGGAATGGGAAGGAGTTTGATATCACATCTTGGAACAGGGTAACCTCTGGAGGAGCCAGACCAATCAAGGTAGCGATCGCGGCGGTCAAGACTAGGTCTCAAGAGGGGTGAGGGTGACTGAAAGAGTTGGATATCACATCTCATGTTATAGGAAGGATCTCAGGATTGGAATGGGAAGGACTTGGATATCACATCTCATGCTGTAGGAAGGCTCTCAGGTTTGGAAAGGGAAGGAGTTGGATATCACATTTCATGTTAGAGGTAGGATGTGATATCAAAATCCTTCCCCTTCCAAACCTTAGACCCTCCCTTTAGCATGAGATGTGATATCCAACTCCTTCCCATTCCAATCCTGAGACCCTTCTGATAGCATGAGATGTGATATCTCAATGCCTCTAATACCAAACCTGAGATCCTACCTCTAACATGAAATGTGATATCCAACTCCTTCCCCTTCCAACCCTGAGAGCCTTCTTATAGAATGAGATGTTATATCCAAGTCCTTCCCATTCCAATCCTGAGAACCTTCCTATAACATGATATGTGATATCCAACTCCTTCCCATTCCAACCTTAGACCCTTCCTATAGCAAGAGATGGGATATCCAACTCCTTCCAAATCCAATCCTGATACCCTTCCGATAGCATGAGATGTGATATCCAAATCCTTCCCCTTCCAAACCTTAGACCCTTCCTATAGCATGAGATGTGATATCTCAATGCTTCTAATACCAAACCTGAGACCCTTCCTATAACGAGATGGGATATCCAACTCCTTCCCATTCCAATCCTGAGACCCTTCCTATAGCAGAGATGTGATATCTCAATGCTTATACCAAACCTGTGACCCTTCCTATGGCATGAGATGTCATATACAACTCCTTCCGATTCCAATCCTGAGACCCTTCCTATAGCATGAGATGGGATATCTCAATGCTTAACAAAACCTGAGACCCTTCCTATAGCATGAGATGTGATATCCAACTCTTTCATATTCCAATCCTGAGACCCTTCATATAGCATGAGATGTGATATCTCAATGCTTCTAATACCAAACCTGAGATCCTTCCTATAACATGAGATGTGATATCAAACTCCTTCCCATTCCAAACCTTTGCTTCTATCAAACCTGAGACCCTTCCTTTAGCATGAGATGTGATATCCAACTCCTTCCCATTCCAATCCTGAGACCCTTCCTATAACATGAGACGTGATATCCAACTCCTTCCCATTCCAATCCTGAGACTCTTCCTATAGCATGTGATGTGATATCTCAATGCTTCTAAAACCAAACATGAGAACCATCCTATAACATGAGATGTGAAATCCAAATCATTCCCTTTCCAAACCTGAGACCCTTCCTATAGCTTCAGATGTGATATCAAACTCCTTCCCATTCCAATCCTGAGACCCTTCCTATACCATGAGATGTGATATCTCAATGATTGTAATACCAAACCTGAGACCCGTCCTAAAACATGAGTTGTGAGATCCAAATCCTTCCCCTTCCAATCCTGAGACCTTTCCTTTAGCATGAGATGTGATATCCAACTCCTTCCCTTTCTAAACCTGAGACCCTTCCGATAGCATGAGATGTGATATCTCAATGCTTCGAAAACCAAACATGAGAACCATCCTATAACATGAGATGTGAAATCTAGATCCTTCCCTTTAAAAACCTGAGACCCTTCCTATAGCTTGAGATGTGATATCAAACTCCTTCCCATTCCAATCCTGAGATAGCTTGAGATGTGATATCCAACTCCTTCCCATTCCAATCCTGAGACCCTTCCTATACCATGAGATGTGATATCTCAATGCTTCTAATACCAAACCTGAGACCCGTCCTAAAACATGAGATGTGAGACCCTAATCCTTCCCTTCCAAACCTGAGACCATTCCTATAGCTTGAGATGTGATATCAAACTCCTTCCCATTCCAATCCTGGGATAGCTTGAGATGTGATATCCAACTCCATCCCATTGCAATCCGAGACCCTTCCGATAGCATGAGATATGATATCTCAATGCTTCTAATATCAAAACTGAGACCCTCCCTATAGTATGAGATGTGATATCTAAGTCCTTCCCATTCCTATCCTGAGACCCTTCTGATAGCAGAGATGTGATATCTCAATGCTTATACCAAACCTGATGACCCTTCCTATGGCATGAGATGTGATATCCAACTCCTTCCAATTTCAATCCTGAGTTCCTTCCTATAACATGAGATGTTATATCTCAATGCTTCTATCAAACCTAAGACCCTTCCTTTAGCATGAGATGTGATATCCAACTCCTTCTCATTCCAATCCTGAGACCCTTCCTATAGACGTGATATCCAACTCCTTCCCATTCCAATCCTGAGACTCTTCCTATAGCATGATATGTGATATCTCAATGCTTCTAATACCAAACCTGGGACCAGTCCTATAACATGAGATATGATATCCAAATCCTTCCCCTTCCAAACCTGAGACCCTTCCTTTAGCATGAGATGTGATATCTCAATGTTTCTAATAAAATACCTGAGACCTTCCTATAGCAAGAGATGTGATATCCAAATCCTTCCCATTCAAATCCTGAGACCCTTCCTATAACGAGATGTGATATCCAACTCCTTCCCATTCCAACCTGAGACCCTTCCTATAGCATGAGAAGGGATATCCAACTCCTTCCCATTCCAATCCTGAGACCCTTCCTATACCATGAGATGTGATATCTCAATGCTTCTAATACCAAACCTGGGACCCGTCCTATAACATGAGATATGATATCCAAATCCTTCCCCTTCCAAACCTGAGACCCTTCCTTTAGCATGAGATGTGATATCCAAATCCTTCCCATTCCAATCATGAAACCCTTCCTATAGCATGAGATGTGATATCTCAATGTTTCTAATAAAAAACCTGAGACCCTTCCTATAGCAAGAGATGTAATATCCAAATCCTTCCCATTCCAATCTTGAGACCCTTCCTATAACATGAGATGTGATATCCAACTCCTTCCCATTCCAACCTGAGATCCTTCCTATAGCATGAGAAGGGATATCCAACTCCTTCCCAATCCAATCCTGAGACCCTTCCGATAGCAGAGATGTGATATCTCAATGCTTCTAATACCAAACCTGAGACCCGTCCTAAAACATGAGCTGTGAGATCCAAATCCTTCCCCTTCCAAACCTGAGACCTTTCCTTTAGCATGAGATGTGATATCCAACTCCTTCACATTCCAAACCTGAGACCCTTCCTATAGCATGAGATGTTATATCTTAATGCTTCTAAAACCAAACCTGAGAACCATCCTATAACATGTGAAATCCAAATCCTTCCCTTTCCAAACCTGAGACCCTTCCGATAGCATGAGATGTGATATCTCAATGCTTCTAAAACCAAACATGAGAACCATCCTATAACATGAGATGTGAAATCCAGATCCTTCCCTTTCCAAACCTGAGACCCTTCCAATAGCTTGAGATGTGATATCAAACTCCTTCCCATTCCAATCCTAAGATAGCTTGAGATGTGATATCCAACTCCTTCCCATTCCAATCCTGAGACCCTTCCTATACCATGAGATGTGATATCTCAATGCTTCTAATACCAAACCTGAGACCCGTCCTAAAACATGAGATGTGAGATCCTAATCCTTCCCCTTCCAAACCTGAGACCCTTCCTATAGCTTGAGATGTGATATCAAACTCCTTCCCATTCCAATCCTGAGATAGCTTGAGATGTGATATCCAACTCCATCCCATTCCAATCCTGAGACCCTTCTGATAGCATGAGATGTGATATCTCAATGCTTCTAATATCAAAACTGAGACCCTCCCTATAGTATGAGATGTGATATCTAAGTCCTTCCCATTCCTATCCTGAGACCCTTCCGAGAGCAGAGATGTGATATCTCAATGCTTCTATCAAACCTGATACCCTTCCTTTAGCATGAGATGTGATATCCAACTGCTTCCCATTCCAATCCAGAGACCCTTCCTATAGCATGAGATGTGATATCCAACTCCTTCCCATTCCAATCCTGAGACCCTTCCTATAGCACGAGATGTGATATCTCAATGCTTCTAATACCAAACCTGAGAACCTTCCTATAACATGAAATGTGATATCAAACTCCTTCCCATTCCAAACCTTTGCTTCTATCAAACCTGAGACCCTTCCTTTAGCATGTGATGTGATATCCAACTCCTTCCCATTCCAATCCTGAGACCCGTCCTATAACATGAGACGTGATATCCAACTCCTTCCCATTCCAATCCTGAGACTCTTCCTATAGCATGAGATGTGATATCTCAATGCTTCTAAAACCAAACATGAGAACCATCCTATAACATGAGATGTGAAATCCAAATCATTCCCTTTCCAAACCTGAGACCCTTCCTATAGCTTCAGATGTGATCTCAAACTCCTTCCCATTCCAATCCTGAGATAGCTTGAGATGTGATATCCAACTCCTTCCCATTCCAATCCTGAGACCCTTCCTATACCATGAGATGTGATATCTCAATGCTTCTAATACCAAACCTGAGACCCGTCCTAAAACATGAGATGTGAGATCCTAATCCTTCCCTTCCAAACCTGAGACCATTCCTATAGCTTGAGATGTGATATCAAACTCCTTCCCATTCCAATCCTGAGATAGCTTGAGATGTGATATCCAACTCCATCCCATTCCAATCCGAGACCCTTCCGATAGCATGAGATATGATATCTCAATGCTTCTAATATCAAAACTGAGACCCTCCCTATAGTATGAGATGTGATATCTAAGTCCTTCCCATTCCTATCCTGAGACCCTTCCGATAGCAGAGATGTGATATCTCAATGCTTATACCAAACCTGATGACCCTTCCTATGGCATGAGATGTGATATCCAACTCCTTCCCATTTCAATCCTGAGTTCCTTCCTATAACATGAGATGTTATATCTCAATGCTTCTATCAAACCTAAGACCCTTCCTTTAGCATGAGATGTGATATCCAACTCCTTCCCATTCCAATCCTGAGACCCTTCCTATAGACGTGATATCCAACTCCTTCCCATTCCAATCCTGAGACTCTTCCTATAGCATGAGATGTGATATCTCAATGCTTCTAATACCAAACCTGGGACCAGTCCTATAACATGAGATATGATATCCAAATCCTTCCCCTTCCAAACCTGAGACCCTTCCTTTAACATGAGATGTGATATCTCAATGTTTCTAATAAAATACCTGAGACCTTCCTATAGCAAGAGATGTGATATCCAAATCCTTCCCATTCAAATCCTGAGACCCTTCCTATAACGAGATGTGATATCCAACTCCTTCCCATTCCAACCTGAGACCCTTCCTATAGCATGAGAAGGGATATCCAACTCCTTCCCATTCCAATCCTGAGAACCTTCCTATACCATGAGATGTGATATCTCAATGCTTCTAATACCAAACCTTGGACCCGTCCTATAACATGAGATATGATATCCAAATCCTTCCCCTTCCAAACCTGAGACCCTTCCTTTAGCATGAGATGTGATATCCAAATCCTTCCCATTCCAATCATGAAACCCTTCCTATAGCATGAGATGTGATATCTCAATGTTTCTAATAAAAAACCTGAGACCCTTCCTATAGCAAGAGATGTAATATCCAAATCCTTCCCATTCCAATCTTGAGACCCTTCCTAAAACATGAGATGTGATATCCAACTCCTTCCCATTCCAACCTGAGATCCTTCCTATAGCATGAGAAGGGATATCCAACTCCTTCCCAATCCAATCCTGAGACCCTTCCGATAGCAGAGATGTGATATCTCAATGCTTCTAATACCAAACCTGAGACCCGTCCTAAAACATGAGCTGTGAGATCCAAATCCTTCCCCTTCCAAACCTGAGACCTTTCCTTTAGCATGAGATTTGATATCCAACTCCTTCCCATTCCAAACCTGAGACCCTTCCTATAGCATGAGATTTTATATCTTAATGCTTCTAAAACCAAACCTGAGAACCATCCTATAACATGTGAAATCCAAATCCTTCCCTTTCCAAACCTGAGACCCTTCCGATAGCATGAGATGTGATATCTCAATGCTTCTAAAACCAAACATGAGAACCATCCTATAACATGAGATGTGAAATCCAGATCCTTCCCTTTCCAAACCTGAGACCCTTCCTATAGCTTGAGATGTGATATCAAACTCCTTCCCATTCCAATCCTAAGATAGCTTGAGATGTGATATCCAACTCCTTCCCATTCCAATCCTGAGACCCTTCCTATACCATGAGATGTGATATCTCAATGCTTCTAATACCAAACCTGAGACCCGTCCTAAAACATGAGATGTGAGATCCTAATCCTTCCCCTTCCAAACCTGAGACCCTTCCTATAGCTTGAGATGTGATATCAAACTCCTTCCCATTCCAATCCTGAGATAGCTTGAGATGTGATATCCAACTCCATCCCATTCCAATCCTGAGACCCTTCTGATAGCATGAGATGTGATATCTCAATGCTTCTAATATCAAAACTGAGACCCTCCCTATAGTATGAGATGTGATATCTAAGTCCTTCCCATTCCTATCCTGAGACCCTTCCGAGAGCAGAGGTGTGATATTCAATGCTTATACCAAACCTGATGACCCTTCCTATGGCATGAGATGTGATATCCAACTCCTTCCCATTCCAATCCTGAGTTCCTTCCTATAGCATGAGATGTGATATCTCAATGCTTCTATCAAACCTGATACCCTTCCTTTAGCATGAGATGTGATATCCAACTGCTTCCCATTCCAATCCAGAGACCCTTCCTATAGCATGAGATGTGATATCCAACTCCTTCCCATTCCAATCCTGAGACCCTTCCTATAGCACGAGATGTGATATCTCAATGCTTTAAATACCAAACCTGAGATCCTTCCTATAACATGAAATGTGATATCAAACTCGTTCCCATTCCAAACCTTTGCTTCTATCAAACCTGAGACCCTTCCTTTAGCATGTGATGTGATATCCAACTCCTTCCCATTCCAATCCTGAGACCCTTCCTATACCATGAGATGTGATATCTCAATGCTTCTAATACCAAACCTGGGACCCGTCCTATAACATGAGATATGATATCCAAATCCTTCCCCTTCCAAACCTGAGACCCTTCCTTTAGCATGAGATGTGATATCCAAATCCTTCCCATTCCAATCATGAAACCCTTCCTATAGCATGAGATGTGATATCTCAATGTTTCTAATAAAAAACCTGAGACCCTTCCTATAGCAAGAGATGTAATATCCAAATCCTTCCCATTCCAATCTTGAGACCCTTCCTATAACATGAGATGTGATATCCAACTCCTTCCCATTCCAACCTGAGATCCTTCCTATAGCATGAGAAGGGGTATCCAACTCCTTCCCAATCCAATCCTGAGACCCTTCCGATAGCAGAGATGTGATATCTCAATGCTTCTAATACCAAACCTGAGACCCGTCCTAAAACATGAGCTGTGAGATCCAAATCCTTCCCCTTCCAAACCTGAGACCTTTCCTTTAGCATGAGATGTGATATCCAACTCCTTCCCATTCCAAACCTGAGACCCTTCCTATAGCATGAGATTTTGTATCTTAATGCTTCTAAAACCAAACATGAGAACCATCCTATAACATGTGAAATCCAAATCCTTCCCTTTCCAAACCTGAGACCCTTCCGATAGCATGAGATGTGATATCTCAATGCTTCTAAAACCAAACATGAGAACCATCCTATAACATGAGATGTGAAATCCAGATCCTTCCCTTTCCAAACCTGAGACCCTTCCTATAGCTTGAGATGTGATATCAAACTCCTTCCCATTCCAATCCTAAGATAGCTTGAGATGTGATATCCAACTCCTTCCCATTCCAATCCTGAGACCCTTCCTATACCATGAGATGTGATATCTCAATGCTTCTAATACCAAACCTGAGACCCGTCCTAAAACATGAGATGTGAGATCCTAATCCTTCCCCTTCCAAACCTGAGACCCTTCCTATAGCTTGAGATGTGATATCAAACTCCTTCCCATTCCAATCCTGAGATAGCTTGAGATGTGATATCCAACTCCATCCCATTCCAATCCTGAGACCCTTCTGATAGCATGAGATGTGATATCTCAATGCTTCTAATATCAAAACTGAGACCCTCCCTATAGTATGAGATGTGATATCTAAGTCCTTCCCATTCCTATCCTGAGACCCTTCCAAGAGCAGAGATGTGATATCTCAATGCTTATACCAAACCTGATGACCCTTCCTATGGCATGAGATGTGATATCCAACTCCTTCCCATTCCAATCCTGAGTTCCTTCCTATAGCATGAGATGTGATATCTCAATGCTTCTATCAAACTTGATACCCTTCCTTTAGCATGAGATGTGATATCCAACTGCTTCCCATTCCAATCCAGAGACCCTTCCTATAGCATGAGATGTGATATCCAACTCCTTCCCATTCCAATCCTGAGACCCTTCCTATAGCACGAGATGTGATATCTCAATGCTTCTAATACCAAACCTGAGATCCTTCCTATAACATGAAATGTGATATCAAACTCCTTCCCATTCCAAACCTTTGCTTCTATCAAACCTGAGACCCTTCCTTTAGCATGTGATGTGATATCCAACTCCTTCCCATTCCAATCCTGAGACCCTTCCTATAACATGAGACGTGATATCCAACTCCTTCCCATTCCAATCCTGAGACTCTTCCTATAGCATGAGATGTGATATCTCAATGCTTCTAAAACCAAACATGAGAACCATCCTATAACATGAGATGTGAAATCCAAATCATTCCCTTTCCAAACCTGAGACCCTTCCTATAGCTTCAGATGTGATCTCAAACTCCTTCCCATTCCAATCCTGAGACCCTTCCTATACCATGAGATATGATATCTCAATGATTCTAATACCAAACCTGAGACCCGTCCTAAAACATGAGATGTGAGATCCAAATCCTTCCCCTTCCAATCCTGAGACCTTTCCTTTAGCATGAGATGTGATATCCAACTCCTTCCCTTTCTAAACCTGAGACCCTTCCGATAGCATGAGATGTGATATCTCAATGCTTCGAAAACCAAACATGAGAACCATCCTATAACATGAGATGTGAAATCTAGATCCTTCCCTTTAAAAACCTGAGACCCTTCCTATAGCTTGAGATGTAATATCAAACTCCTTCCCATTCCAATCCTGAGATAGCTTGAGATGTGATATCCAACTCCTTCCCATTCCAATCCTGAGACCCTTCCTATACCATGAGATGTGATATCTCAATGCTTCTAATACCAAACCTGAGACCCGTCCTAAAACATGAGATGTGAGACCCTAATCCTTCCCTTCCAAACCTGAGACCATTCCTATAGCTTGAGATGTGATATCAAACTCCTTCCCATTCCAATCCTGGGATAGCTTGAGATGTGATATCCAACTCCATCCCATTGCAATCCGAGACCCTTCCGATAGCATGAGATATGATATCTCAATGCTTCTAATATCAAAACTGAGACCCTCCCTATAGTATGAGATGTGATATCTAAGTCCTTCCCATTCCTATCCTGAGACCCTTCTGATAGCAGAGATGTGATATCTCAATGCTTATACCAAACCTGATGACCCTTCCTATGGCATGAGATGTGATATCCAACTCCTTCCAATTTCAATCCTGAGTTCCTTCCTATAACATGAGATGTTATATCTCAATGCTTCTATCAAACCTAAGACCCTTCCTTTAGCATGAGATGTGATATCCAACTCCTTCTCATTCCAATCCTGAGACCCTTCCTATAGACGTGATATCCAACTCCTTCCCATTCCAATCCTGAGACTCTTCCTATAGCATGATATGTGATATCTCAATGCTTCTAATACCAAACCTGGGACCAGTCCTATAACATGAGATATGATATCCAAATCCTTCCCCTTCCAAACCTGAGACCCTTCCTTTAGCATGAGATGTGATATCTCAATGTTTCTAATAAAATACCTGAGACCTTCCTATAGCAAGAGATGTGATATCCAAATCCTTCCCATTCAAATCCTGAGACCCTTCCTATAACGAGATGTGATATCCAACTCCTTCCCATTCCAACCTGAGACCCTTCCTATAGCATGAGAAGGGATATCCAACTCCTTCCCATTCCAATCCTGAGACCCTTCCTATACCATGAGATGTGATATCTCAATGCTTCTAATACCAAACCTGGGACCCGTCCTATAACATGAGATATGATATCCAAATCCTTCCCCTTCCAAACCTGAGACCCTTCCTTTAGCATGAGATGTGATATCCAAATCCTTCCCATTCCAATCATGAAACCCTTCCTATAGCATGAGATGTGATATCTCAATGTTTCTAATAAAAAACCTGAGACCCTTCCTATAGCAAGAGATGTAATATCCAAATCCTTCCCATTCCAATCTTGAGACCCTTCCTATAACATGAGATGTGATATCCAACTCCTTCCCATTCCAACCTGAGATCCTTCCTATAGCATGAGAAGGGATATCCAACTCCTTCCCAATCCAATCCTGAGACCCTTCCGATAGCAGAGATGTGATATCTCAATGCTTCTAATACCAAACCTGAGACCCGTCCTAAAACATGAGCTGTGAGATCCAAATCCTTCCCCTTCCAAACCTGAGACCTTTCCTTTAGCATGAGATGTGATATCCAACTCCTTCACATTCCAAACCTGAGACCCTTCCTATAGCATGAGATGTTATATCTTAATGCTTCTAAAACCAAACCTGAGAACCATCCTATAACATGTGAAATCCAAATCCTTCCCTTTCCAAACCTGAGACCCTTCCGATAGCATGAGATGTGATATCTCAATGCTTCTAAAACCAAACATGAGAACCATCCTATAACATGAGATGTGAAATCCAGATCCTTCCCTTTCCAAACCTGAGACCCTTCCAATAGCTTGAGATGTGATATCAAACTCCTTCCCATTCCAATCCTAAGATAGCTTGAGATGTGATATCCAACTCCTTCCCATTCCAATCCTGAGACCCTTCCTATACCATGAGATGTGATATCTCAATGCTTCTAATACCAAACCTGAGACCCGTCCTAAAACATGAGATGTGAGATCCTAATCCTTCCCCTTCCAAACCTGAGACCCTTCCTATAGCTTGAGATGTGATATCAAACTCCTTCCCATTCCAATCCTGAGATAGCTTGAGATGTGATATCCAACTCCATCCCATTCCAATCCTGAGACCCTTCTGATAGCATGAGATGTGATATCTCAATGCTTCTAATATCAAAACTGAGACCCTCCCTATAGTATGAGATGTGATATCTAAGTCCTTCCCATTCCTATCCTGAGACCCTTCCGAGAGCAGAGATGTGATATCTCAATGCTTCTATCAAACCTGATACCCTTCCTTTAGCATGAGATGTGATATCCAACTGCTTCCCATTCCAATCCAGAGACCCTTCCTATAGCATGAGATGTGATATCCAACTCCTTCCCATTCCAATCCTGAGACCCTTCCTATAGCACGAGATGTGATATCTCAATGCTTCTAATACCAAACCTGAGAACCTTCCTATAACATGAAATGTGATATCAAACTCCTTCCCATTCCAAACCTTTGCTTCTATCAAACCTGAGACCCTTCCTTTAGCATGTGATGTGATATCCAACTCCTTCCCATTCCAATCCTGAGACCCGTCCTATAACATGAGACGTGATATCCAACTCCTTCCCATTCCAATCCTGAGACTCTTCCTATAGCATGAGATGTGATATCTCAATGCTTCTAAAACCAAACATGAGAACCATCCTATAACATGAGATGTGAAATCCAAATCATTCCCTTTCCAAACCTGAGACCCTTCCTATAGCTTCAGATGTGATCTCAAACTCCTTCCCATTCCAATCCTGAGATAGCTTGAGATGTGATATCCAACTCCTTCCCATTCCAATCCTGAGACCCTTCCTATACCATGAGATGTGATATCTCAATGCTTCTAATACCAAACCTGAGACCCGTCCTAAAACATGAGATGTGAGATCCTAATCCTTCCCTTCCAAACCTGAGACCATTCCTATAGCTTGAGATGTGATATCAAACTCCTTCCCATTCCAATCCTGAGATAGCTTGAGATGTGATATCCAACTCCATCCCATTCCAATCCGAGACCCTTCCGATAGCATGAGATATGATATCTCAATGCTTCTAATATCAAAACTGAGACCCTCCCTATAGTATGAGATGTGATATCTAAGTCCTTCCCATTCCTATCCTGAGACCCTTCCGATAGCAGAGATGTGATATCTCAATGCTTATACCAAACCTGATGACCCTTCCTATGGCATGAGATGTGATATCCAACTCCTTCCCATTTCAATCCTGAGTTCCTTCCTATAACATGAGATGTTATATCTCAATGCTTCTATCAAACCTAAGACCCTTCCTTTAGCATGAGATGTGATATCCAACTCCTTCCCATTCCAATCCTGAGACCCTTCCTATAGACGTGATATCCAACTCCTTCCCATTCCAATCCTGAGACTCTTCCTATAGCATGAGATGTGATATCTCAATGCTTCTAATACCAAACCTGGGACCAGTCCTATAACATGAGATATGATATCCAAATCCTTCCCCTTCCAAACCTGAGACCCTTCCTTTAACATGAGATGTGATATCTCAATGTTTCTAATAAAATACCTGAGACCTTCCTATAGCAAGAGATGTGATATCCAAATCCTTCCCATTCAAATCCTGAGACCCTTCCTATAACGAGATGTGATATCCAACTCCTTCCCATTCCAACCTGAGACCCTTCCTATAGCATGAGAAGGGATATCCAACTCCTTCCCATTCCAATCCTGAGAACCTTCCTATACCATGAGATGTGATATCTCAATGCTTCTAATACCAAACCTTGGACCCGTCCTATAACATGAGATATGATATCCAAATCCTTCCCCTTCCAAACCTGAGACCCTTCCTTTAGCATGAGATGTGATATCCAAATCCTTCCCATTCCAATCATGAAACCCTTCCTATAGCATGAGATGTGATATCTCAATGTTTCTAATAAAAAACCTGAGACCCTTCCTATAGCAAGAGATGTAATATCCAAATCCTTCCCATTCCAATCTTGAGACCCTTCCTAAAACATGAGATGTGATATCCAACTCCTTCCCATTCCAACCTGAGATCCTTCCTATAGCATGAGAAGGGATATCCAACTCCTTCCCAATCCAATCCTGAGACCCTTCCGATAGCAGAGATGTGATATCTCAATGCTTCTAATACCAAACCTGAGACCCGTCCTAAAACATGAGCTGTGAGATCCAAATCCTTCCCCTTCCAAACCTGAGACCTTTCCTTTAGCATGAGATTTGATATCCAACTCCTTCCCATTCCAAACCTGAGACCCTTCCTATAGCATGAGATTTTATATCTTAATGCTTCTAAAACCAAACCTGAGAACCATCCTATAACATGTGAAATCCAAATCCTTCCCTTTCCAAACCTGAGACCCTTCCGATAGCATGAGATGTGATATCTCAATGCTTCTAAAACCAAACATGAGAACCATCCTATAACATGAGATGTGAAATCCAGATCCTTCCCTTTCCAAACCTGAGACCCTTCCTATAGCTTGAGATGTGATATCAAACTCCTTCCCATTCCAATCCTAAGATAGCTTGAGATGTGATATCCAACTCCTTCCCATTCCAATCCTGAGACCCTTCCTATACCATGAGATGTGATATCTCAATGCTTCTAATACCAAACCTGAGACCCGTCCTAAAACATGAGATGTGAGATCCTAATCCTTCCCCTTCCAAACCTGAGACCCTTCCTATAGCTTGAGATGTGATATCAAACTCCTTCCCATTCCAATCCTGAGATAGCTTGAGATGTGATATCCAACTCCATCCCATTCCAATCCTGAGACCCTTCTGATAGCATGAGATGTGATATCTCAATGCTTCTAATATCAAAACTGAGACCCTCCCTATAGTATGAGATGTGATATCTAAGTCCTTCCCATTCCTATCCTGAGACCCTTCCGAGAGCAGAGATGTGATATTCAATGCTTATACCAAACCTGATGACCCTTCCTATGGCATGAGATGTGATATCCAACTCCTTCCCATTCCAATCCTGAGTTCCTTCCTATAGCATGAGATGTGATATCTCAATGCTTCTATCAAACCTGATACCCTTCCTTTAGCATGAGATGTGATATCCAACTGCTTCCCATTCCAATCCAGAGACCCTTCCTATAGCATGAGATGTGATATCCAACTCCTTCCCATTCCAATCCTGAGACCCTTCCTATAGCACGAGATGTGATATCTCAATGCTTTAAATACCAAACCTGAGATCCTTCCTATAACATGAAATGTGATATCAAACTCGTTCCCATTCCAAACCTTTGCTTCTATCAAACCTGAGACCCTTCCTTTAGCATGTGATGTGATATCCAACTCCTTCCCATTCCAATCCTGAGACCCTTCCTATACCATGAGATGTGATATCTCAATGCTTCTAATACCAAACCTGGGACCCGTCCTATAACATGAGATATGATATCCAAATCCTTCCCCTTCCAAACCTGAGACCCTTCCTTTAGCATGAGATGTGATATCCAAATCCTTCCCATTCCAATCATGAAACCCTTCCTATAGCATGAGATGTGATATCTCAATGTTTCTAATAAAAAACCTGAGACCCTTCCTATAGCAAGAGATGTAATATCCAAATCCTTCCCATTCCAATCTTGAGACCCTTCCTATAACATGAGATGTGATATCCAACTCCTTCCCATTCCAACCTGAGATCCTTCCTATAGCATGAGAAGGGGTATCCAACTCCTTCCCAATCCAATCCTGAGACCCTTCCGATAGCAGAGATGTGATATCTCAATGCTTCTAATACCAAACCTGAGACCCGTCCTAAAACATGAGCTGTGAGATCCAAATCCTTCCCCTTCCAAACCTGAGACCTTTCCTTTAGCATGAGATGTGATATCCAACTCCTTCCCATTCCAAACCTGAGACCCTTCCTATAGCATGAGATTTTGTATCTTAATGCTTCTAAAACCAAACATGAGAACCATCCTATAACATGTGAAATCCAAATCCTTCCCTTTCCAAACCTGAGACCCTTCCGATAGCATGAGATGTGATATCTCAATGCTTCTAAAACCAAACATGAGAACCATCCTATAACATGAGATGTGAAATCCAGATCCTTCCCTTTCCAAACCTGAGACCCTTCCTATAGCTTGAGATGTGATATCAAACTCCTTCCCATTCCAATCCTAAGATAGCTTGAGATGTGATATCCAACTCCTTCCCATTCCAATCCTGAGACCCTTCCTATACCATGAGATGTGATATCTCAATGCTTCTAATACCAAACCTGAGACCCGTCCTAAAACATGAGATGTGAGATCCTAATCCTTCCCCTTCCAAACCTGAGACCCTTCCTATAGCTTGAGATGTGATATCAAACTCCTTCCCATTCCAATCCTGAGATAGCTTGAGATGTGATATCCAACTCCATCCCATTCCAATCCTGAGACCCTTCTGATAGCATGAGATGTGATATCTCAATGCTTCTAATATCAAAACTGAGACCCTCCCTATAGTATGAGATGTGATATCTAAGTCCTTCCCATTCCTATCCTGAGACCCTTCCAAGAGCAGAGATGTGATATCTCAATGCTTATACCAAACCTGATGACCCTTCCTATGGCATGAGATGTGATATCCAACTCCTTCCCATTCCAATCCTGAGTTCCTTCCTATAGCATGAGATGTGATATCTCAATGCTTCTATCAAACTTGATACCCTTCCTTTAGCATGAGATGTGATATCCAACTGCTTCCCATTCCAATCCAGAGACCCTTCCTATAGCATGAGATGTGATATCCAACTCCTTCCCATTCCAATCCTGAGACCCTTCCTATAGCACGAGATGTGATATCTCAATGCTTCTAATACCAAACCTGAGATCCTTCCTATAACATGAAATGTGATATCAAACTCCTTCCCATTCCAAACCTTTGCTTCTATCAAACCTGAGACCCTTCCTTTAGCATGTGATGTGATATCCAACTCCTTCCCATTCCAATCCTGAGACCCTTCCTATAACATGAGACGTGATATCCAACTCCTTCCCATTCCAATCCTGAGACTCTTCCTATAGCATGAGATGTGATATCTCAATGCTTCTAAAACCAAACATGAGAACCATCCTATAACATGAGATGTGAAATCCAAATCATTCCCTTTCCAAACCTGAGACCCTTCCTATAGCTTCAGATGTGATCTCAAACTCCTTCCCATTCCAATCCTGAGACCCTTCCTATACCATGAGATATGATATCTCAATGATTCTAATACCAAACCTGAGACCCGTCCTAAAACATGAGATGTGAGATCCAAATCCTTCCCCTTCCAAACCTGAGACCTTTCCTTTAGCATGAGATGTGATATCCAACTCCTTCCCTTTCTAAACCTGAGACCCTTCCGATAGCATGAGATGTGATATCTCAATGCTTCGAAAACCAAACATGAGAACCATCCTATAACATGAGATGTGAAATCCAGATCCTTCCCTTTCCAAACCTGAGACCCTTCCTATAGCTTGAGATGTGATATCAAACTCCTTCCCATTCCAATCCTGAGATAGCTTGAGATGTGATATCCAACTCCTTCCCATTCCAATCCTGAGACCCTTCCTATACCATGAGATGTGATATCTCAATGCTTCTAATACCAAACCTGAGACCCATCCTAAAACATGAGATGTGAGATCCTAATCCTTCCCTTCCAAACCTGAGACCATTCCTATAGCTTGAGATGTGATATCAAACTCCTTCCCATTCCAATCCTGAGATAGCTTGAGATGTGATATCCAACTCCATCCCATTCCAATCCGAGACCCTTCCGATAGCATGAGATATGATATCTCAATGCTTCTAATATCAAAACTGAGACCCTCCCTATAGTATGAGATGTGATATCTAAGTCCTTCCCATTCCTATCCTGAGACCCTTCCGATAGCAGAGATGTGATATCTCAATGCTTATACCAAACCTGATGACCCTTCCTATGGCATGAGATGTGATATCCAACTCCTTCCCATTTCAATCCTGAGTTCCTTCCTATAACATGAGATGTTATATCTCAATGCTTCTATCAAACCTAAGACCCTTCCTTTAGCATGAGATGTGATATCCAACTCCTTCCCATTCCAATCCTGAGACCCTTCCTATAGACGTGATATCCAACTCCTTCCCATTCCAATCCTGAGACTCTTCCTATAGCATGAGATGTGATATCTCAATGCTTCTAATACCAAACCTGGGACCAGTCCTATAACACGAGATATGATATCCAAATCCTTCCCCTTCCAAACCTGAGACCCTTCCTTTAGCATGAGATGTGATATCTCAATGTTTCTAATAAAATACCTGAGACATTCCTATAGCAAGAGATGTGATATCCAAATCCTTCCCATTCAAATCCTGAGACCCTTCCTATAACGAGATGTGATATCCAACTCCTTCCCATTCCAACCTGAGACCCTTCCTATAGCATGAGAAGGGATATCCAACTCCTTCCCATTCCAATCCTGAGAACCTTCCTCTACCATGAGATGTGATATCTCAATGCTTCTAATACCAAACCTGGGACCCGTCCTATAACATGAGATATGATATCCAAATCCTTCCCCTTCCAAACCTGAGACCCTTCCTTTAGCATGAGATGTGATATCCAAATCCTTCCCATTCCAATCATGAAACCCTTCCTATAGCATGAGATGTGATATCTCAATGTTTCTAATAAAAAACCTGAGACCCTTCCTATAGCAAGAGATGTAATATCCAAATCCTTCCCATTCCAATCTTGAGACCCTTCCTAAAACATGAGATGTGATATCCAACTCCTTCCCATTCCAACCTGAGATCCTTCCTATAGCATGAGAAGGGATATCCAACTCCTTCCCAATCCAATCCTGAGACCCTTCCGATAGCAGAGATGTGATATCTCAATGCTTCTAATACCAAACCTGAGACCCGTCCTAAAACATGAGCTGTGAGATCCAAATCCTTCCCCTTCCAAACCTGAGACCTTTCCTTTAGCATGAGATTTGATATCCAACTCCTTCCCATTCCAAACCTGAGACCCTTCCTATAGCATGAGATTTTATATCTTAATGCTTCTAAAACCAAACCTGAGAACCATCCTATAACATGTGAAATCCAAATCCTTCCCTTTCCAAACCTGAGACCCTTCCGATAGCATGAGATGTGATATCTCAATGCTTCTAAAACCAAACATGAGAACCATCCTATAACATGAGATGTGAAATCCAGATCCTTCCCTTTCCAAACCTGAGACCCTTCCTATAGCTTGAGATGTGATATCAAACTCCTTCCCATTCCAATCCTAAGATAGCTTGAGATGTGATATCCAACTCCTTCCCATTCCAATCCTGAGACCCTTCCTATACCATGAGATGTGATATCTCAATGCTTCTAATACCAAACCTGAGACCCGTCCCAAAACATGAGATGTGAGATCCTAATCCTTCCCCTTCCAAACCTGAGACCCTTCCTATAGCTTGAGATGTGATATCAAACTCCTTCCCATTCCAATCCTGAGATAGCTTGAGATGTGATATCCAACTCCATCCCATTCCAATCCTGAGACCCTTCTGATAGCATGAGATGTGATATCACAATGCTTCTAATATCAAAACTGAGACCCTCCCTATAGTATGAGATGTGATATCTAAGTCCTTCCCATTCCTATCCTGAGACCCTTCCGAGAGCAGAGATGTGATATCTCAATGCTTATACCAAACCTGATGACCCTTCCTATGGCATGAGATGTGATATCCAACTCCTTCCCATTCCAATCCTGAGTTCCTTCCTATAGCATGAGATGTGATATCTCAATGCTTCTATCAAACCTGATACCCTTCCTTTAGCATGAGATGTGATATCCAACTCCTTCCCATTCCAATCCTGAGACCCTTCCTATAGCACGAGATGTGATATCTCAATGCTTTAAATACCAAACCTGAGATCCTTCCTATAACATGAAATGTGATATCAAACTCCTTCCCATTCCAAACCTTTGCTTCTATCAAACCTGAGACCCTTCCTTTAGCATGTGATGTGATATCCAACTCCTTCCCATTCCAATCCTGAGACCCTTCCTATACCATGAGATGTGATATCTCAATGCTTCTAATACCAAACCTGGGACCCGTCCTATAACATGAGATATGATATCCAAATCCTTCCCCTTCCAAACCTGAGACCCTTCCTTTAGCATGGGATGTGATATCCAACTCCTTCCTATTCCAAACATGAGACCCTTCCTATAGCATGAGATTTTATATCTTAATGCTTCTAAAACCAAACCTGAGAACCATCCTATAACATGTGAAATCCAAATCCTTCCCTTTCCAAACCTGAGACCCTTCCGATAGCAGAGATGTGATATCTCAATGCTTCTAATACCAAACCTGAGACCCGTCCTAAAACATGAGCTGTGAGATCCAAATCCTTCCCCTTCCAAACCTGAGACCTTTCCTTTAGCATGGGATGTGATATCCAACTCCTTCCTATTCCAAACATGAGACCCTTCCTATAGCATGAGATTTTATATCTTAATGCTTCTAAAACCAAACCTGAGAACCATCCTATAACATGTGAAATCCAAATCCTTCCCTTTCCAAACCTGAGACCCTTCCGATAGCATGAGATGTGATATCTCAATGCTTCTAAAACCAAACATGAGAACCATCCTATAACATTAGATGTGAAATCCAGATCCTTCCCTTTCCAAACCTGAGACCCTTCCTATAGCTTGAGATGTGATATCAAACTCCTTCCCATTCCAATCCTAAAAAAGCTTGAGATGTGATATCCAACTCCTTCCCATTCCAATCCTGAGACCCTTCCTATACCATGAGATGTGATATCTCAATGCTTCTAATACCAAACCTGAGACCTGTCCTAAAACATGAGATGTGAGATCCTAATCCTTCCCCTTCCAAACCTGAGACCCTTCCTATAGCTTGAGATGTGATATCAAACTCCTTCCCATTCCAATCCTGAGATAGCTTGAGATGTGATATCCAACTCCATCCCATTCCAATCCTGAGACCCTTCTGATAGCATGAGATGTGATATCTCAATGCTTCTAATATCAAAACTGAGACCCTCCCTATAGTATGAGATGTGATATCTAAGTCCTTCCCATTCCTATCCTGAGACCCTTCCGAGAGCAGAGATGTGATATCTCAATGCTTATACCAAACCTGATGACCCTTCCTATGGCATGAGATGTGATATCCAACTCCTTCCCATTCCAATCCTGAGTTCCTTCCTATAGCATGAGATGTGATATCTCAATGTTTCTATCAAACCTGATACCCTTCCTTTAGCATGAGATGTGATATCCAACTGCTTCCCATTCCAATCCAGAGACCCTTCCTATAGCATGAGATGTGATATCCAACTCCTTCCCATTCCAATCCTGAGACCCTTCCTATAGCACGAGATGTGATATCTCAATGCTTCTAATACCAAACCTGAGATCCTTCCTATAACATGAAATGTGATATCAAACTCCTTCCCATTCCAAACCTTTGCTTCTATCAAACCTGAGACCCTTCCTTTAGCATGTGATGTGATATCCAACTCCTTCCCATTCCAATCCTGAGACCCTTCCTATAACATGAGACGTGATATCCAACTCCTTCCCATTCCAATCCTGAGACTCTTCCTATAGCATGAGATGTGATATCTCAATGCTTCTAAAACCAAACATGAGAACCATCCTATAACATGAGATGTGAAATCCAAATCATTCCCTTTCCAAACCTAAGACCCTTCCTATAGCTTCAGATGTGATCTCAAACTCCTTCCCATTCCAATCCTGAGACCCTTCCTATACCATGAGATGTGATATCTCAATGATTCTAATACCAAACCTGAGACCCGTCCTAAAACATGAGATGTGAGATCCAAATCCTTCCCCTTCCAAACCTGAGACCTTTCCTTTAGCATGAGATGTGATATCCAACTCCTTCCCTTTCTAAACCTGAGACCCTTCCGATAGCATGAGATGTGATATTTCAATGCTTCGAAAACCAAACATGAGAACCATCCTATAACATGAGATGTGAAATCCAGATCCTTCCCTTTCCAAACCTGAGACCCTTCCTATAGCTTGAGATGTGATATCAAACTCCTTCCCATTCCAATCCTGAGATAGCTTGAGATGTGATATCCAACTCCTTCCCATTCCAATCCTGAGACCCTTCCTATACCATGAGATGTGATATCTCAATGCTTCTAATACCAAACCTGAGACCCGTCCTAAAACATGAGATGTGAGATCCTAATCCTTCCCTTCCAAACCTGAGACCATTCCTATAGCTTGAGATGTGATATCAAACTCCTTCCCATTCCAATCCTGAGATAGCTTGAGATGTGATATCCATCTCCATCCCATTCCAATCCGAGACCCTTCCGATAGCATGAGATATGATATCTCAATGCTTCTAATATCAAAACTGAGACCCTCCCTATAGTATGAGATGTGATATCTAAGTCCTTCCCATTCCTATCCTGAGACCCTTCCGATAGCAGAGATGTGATATCTCAATGCTTATACCAAACCTGATGACCCTTCCTATGGCATGAGATGTGATATCCAACTCCTTCCCATTTCAATCCTGAGTTCCTTCCTATAACATGAGATGTTATATCTCAATGCTTCTATCAAACCTAAGACCCTTCCTTTAGCATGAGATGTGATATCCAACTCCTTCCCATTCCAATCCTGAGACCCTTCCTATAGACGTGATATCCAACTCCTTCCCATTCCAATCCTGAGACTCTTCCTATAGCATGAGATGTGATATCTCAATGCTTCTAATACCAAACCTGGGACTAGTCCTATAACATGAGATATGATATCCAAATCCTTCCCCTTCCAAACCTGAGACCCTTCCTTTAGCATGAGATGTGATATCTCAATGTTTCTAATAAAATACCTGAGACCTTCCTATAGCAAGAGATGTGATATCCAAATCCTTCCCATTCAAATCCTGAGACCCTTCCTATAACGAGATGTGATATCCAACTCCTTCCCATTCCAACCTGAGACCCTTCCTATAGCATGAGAAGGGATATCCAACTCCTTCCCATTCCAATCCTGAGAACCTTCCTATACCATGAGATGTGATATCTCAATGCTTCTAATACCAAACCTGGGACCCGTCCTATAACATGAGATATGATATCCAAATCCTTCCCCTTCCAAACATGAGACCCTTCCTTTAGCATGAGATGTGATATCCAAATCCTTCCCATTCCAATCCTGAAACCCTTCCTATAGCATGAGATGTGATATCTCAATGTTTCTAATAAAAAACCTGAGACCCTTCCTATAGCAAGAGATGTAATATCCAAATCCTTCCCATTCCAATCTTGAGACCCTTCCTATAACATGAGATGTGATATCCAACTCCTTCCCGTTCCAACCTGAGATCCTTCCTATAGCATGAGAAGGGATATCCAACTCCTTCCCAATCCAATCCTGAGACCCTTCCGATAGCAGAGATGTGATATCTCAATGCTTCTAATACCAAACCTGAGACCCGTCCTAAAACATGAGCTGTGAGATCCAAATCCTTTCCAAACCTGAGATCTTTCCTTTAGCATGAGATGTGATATCCAACTCCTTCCCATTCCAAACCTGAGACCCTTCCTATAGCATGAGATTTTATATCTTAATGCTTCTAAAACCAAACCTGAGAACCATCCTATAACATGTGAAATCCAAATCCTTCCCTTTCCAAACCTGAGACCCTTCCGATAGCATGAGATGTGATATCTCAATGCTTCTAAAACCAAACATGAGAACCATCCTGTAACATGAGATGTGAAATCCAGATCCTTCCCTTTCCAAACCTGAGACCCTTCCTATAGCTTGAGATGTGATATCAAACTCCTTCCCATTCCAATCCTAAAATAGCTTGAGATGTGATATCCAACTCCTTCCCATTCCAATCCTGAGACCCTTCCTATACCATGAGATGTGATATCTCAATGCTTCTAATACCAAACCTGAGACCCGTCCTAAAACATGAGATGTGAGATCCTAATCCTTCCCCTTCCAAACCTGAGACCCTTCCTATAGCTTGAGATGTGATATCAAACTCCTTCCCATTCCAATCCTGAGATAGCTTGAGATGTGATATCCAACTCCATCCCATTCCAATCCTGAGACCCTTCTGATAGCATGAGATGTGATATCTCAATGCTTCTAATATCAAAACTGAGACCCTCCCTATAGTATGAGATGTGATATCTAAGTCCTTCCCATTCCTATCCTGAGACCCTTCCAAGAGCAGAGATGTGATATCTCAATGCTTATACCAAACCTGATGACCCTTCCTATGGCATGAGATGTGATATCCAACTCCTTCCCATTCCAATCCTGAGTTCCTTCCTATAGCATGAGATGTGATATCTCAATGCTTCTATCAAACTTGATACCCTTCCTTTAGCATGAGATGTGATATCCAACTGCTTCCCATTCCAATCCAGAGACCCTTCCTATAGCATGAGATGTGATATCCAACTCCTTCCCATTCCAATCCTGAGACCCTTCCTATAGCACGAGATGTGATATCTCAATGCTTCTAATACCAAACCTGAGATCCTTCCTATAACATGAAATGTGATATCAAACTCCTTCCCATTCCAAACCTTTGCTTCTATCAAACCTGAGACCCTTCCTTTAGCATGTGATGTGATATCCAACTCCTTCCCATTCCAATCCTGAGACCCTTCCTATAACATGAGACGTGATATCCAACTCCTTCCCATTCCAATCCTGAGACTCTTCCTATAGCATGAGATGTGATATCTCAATGCTTCTAAAACCAAACATGAGAACCATCCTATAACATGAGATGTGAAATCCAAATCATTCCCTTTCCAAACCTGAGACCCTTCCTATAGCTTCAGATGTGATCTCAAACTCCTTCCCATTCCAATCCTGAGACCCTTCCTATACCATGAGATATGATATCTCAATGATTCTAATACCAAACCTGAGACCCGTCCTAAAACATGAGATGTGATATCCAACTCCTTCCCATTCCAACCTGAGATCCTTCCTATAGCATGAGAAGGGATATCCAACTCCTTCCCAATCCAATCCTGAGACCCTTCCGATAGCAGAGATGTGATATCTCAATGCTTCTAATACCAAACCTGAGACCCGTCCTAAAACATGAGCTGTGAGATCCAAATCCTTCCCCTTCCAAACCTGAGACCTTTCCTTTAGCATGAGATTTGATATCCAACTCCTTCCCATTCCAAACCTGAGACCCTTCCTATAGCATGAGATTTTATATCTTAATGCTTCTAAAACCAAACCTGAGAACCATCCTATAACATGTGAAATCCAAATCCTTCCCTTTCCAAACCTGAGACCCTTCCGATAGCATGAGATGTGATATCTCAATGCTTCTAAAACCAAACATGAGAACCATCCTATAACATGAGATGTGAAATCCAGATCCTTCCCTTTCCAAACCTGAGACCCTTCCTATAGCTTGAGATGTGATATCAAACTCCTTCCCATTCCAATCCTAAGATAGCTTGAGATGTGATATCCAACTCCTTCCCATTCCAATCCTGAGACCCTTCCTATACCATGAGATGTGATATCTCAATGCTTCTAATACCAAACCTGAGACCCGTCCCAAAACATGAGATGTGAGATCCTAATCCTTCCCCTTCCAAACCTGAGACCCTTCCTATAGCTTGAGATGTGATATCAAACTCCTTCCCATTCCAATCCTGAGATAGCTTGAGATGTGATATCCAACTCCATCCCATTCCAATCCTGAGACCCTTCTGATAGCATGAGATGTGATATCACAATGCTTCTAATATCAAAACTGAGACCCTCCCTATAGTATGAGATGTGATATCTAAGTCCTTCCCATTCCTATCCTGAGACCCTTCCGAGAGCAGAGATGTGATATCTCAATGCTTATACCAAACCTGATGACCCTTCCTATGGCATGAGATGTGATATCCAACTCCTTCCCATTCCAATCCTGAGTTCCTTCCTATAGCATGAGATGTGATATCTCAATGCTTCTATCAAACCTGATACCCTTCCTTTAGCATGAGATGTGATATCCAACTGCTTCCCATTCCAATCCAGAGACCCTTCCTATAGCATGAGATGTGATATCCAACTCCTTCCCATTCCAATCCTGAGACCCTTCCTATAGCACGAGATGTGATATCTCAATGCTTTAAATACCAAACCTGAGATCCTTCCTATAACATGAAATGTGATATCAAACTCCTTCCCATTCCAAACCTTTGCTTCTATCAAACCTGAGACCCTTCCTTTAGCATGTGATGTGATATCCAACTCCTTCCCATTCCAATCCTGAGACCCTTGCTATACCATGAGATGTGATATCTCAATGCTTCTAATACCAAACCTGGGACCCGTCCTATAACATGAGATATGATATCCAAATCCTTCCCCTTCCAAACCTGAGACCCTTCCTTTAGCATGGGATGTGATATCCAACTCCTTCCTATTCCAAACATGAGACCCTTCCTATAGCATGAGATTTTATATCTTAATGCTTCTAAAACCAAACCTGAGAACCATCCTATAACATGTGAAATCCAAATCCTTCCCTTTCCAAACCTGAGACCCTTCCGATAGCAGAGATGTGATATCTCAATGCTTCTAATACCAAACCTGAGAC